>NC_080833.1:137360458-137960458 GCF_030435755.1 Ochotona princeps
TGAGCCAAATGGAGTTGTTCTCCCACAAGAACCACTCGGCTGATCCTTCTTCAATATGCCCTTCACCAACATGCAGTGTTTCCTTGATTGAATTAGCTCTCACACCAATATTTGCGTCTAGAGCCTTTGCATTGAGGGCTATCTGAAAAACGGCTGTGGTGCTGAAGTTGCCTGTGAATGTGGAGTTGTTGGCATGTGAAACCCGTATGTGGAGCATTCATTTGTGTGGGATGCTCCACCAGGTTCATTCCTAGATAATGCACTCAAAGGACACTAAGCATAGAGTGTGAAAACTGAGTTTCCTTGAGAGCTGCTTGGAAGCCTGATGGTGTGTGAAGTTAGTGAGCCAAATGGAGTTGTTCTCCCACAAGAACCACTCGGCTGATCCTTCCTCAATATGCCCTTCACCAACATGCAGTGTTTCCTTGATTGAATTAGCTCTCACACCAATATTTGCGTCTAGAGCCTTTGCATTGAGGGCTATCTGAAAAACGGCTGTGGCGCTGAAGTTGCCTGTGAATGTGGAGTTGGTGGCATGTGAAAACCCGCATGTGGAGCATTCGTTTGTGTGGGATGCTCCACCAGGTTCATTCCCAGATAATGCACTCAAAGGGCACTAAGCATAGAGTGTGAAAACTGAGTTTCCTTGAGAGCTGCTTGGAAGCCTGATGGTGTGTGAAGTTAGTGAGCCAAATGGAGTTGTTCTCCCACAAGAACCACTCGGCTGATCCTTCTTCAATATGCCCTTCACCAACATGCAGTGTTTCCTTGATTGAATTAGCTCTCACTACCAATATTTGCTTCTAGAGCCTTTGCATTGAGGGCTATCTGAAAACGGCTGTGGTGCTGAAGTTGCCTGTGAATGTGGAGTTGGTGGCATGTGAAACCCGTATGTGGAGCATTCGTTTGTGTGGGATGCTCTACCAGGTTCATTCCTAGATAATGCACTCAAAGGGCACTAAGCATAGAGTGTGAAAACAGAGTTTCCTTGAGAGCTGCTTGGAAGCCTGATGGTGTGTGAAGTTAGTGAGCCAAATGGAGTTGTTCTCCCACAAGAACCACTCTGCTGATCCTTCTTCAATATGCCCTTCACCAACATGCAGTGTTTCCTTGATTGAATTAGCTCTCACACCAGTATTTGCGTCTAGAGCCTTTGCATTGAGGGCTATCTGAAAACGGCTGTGGCGCTGAAGTTGCCTGTGAATGTGGAGTTGGTGGCATGTGAAACCCGCATGTGGAGCATTCCGTTTGTGTGGGATGCTCTACCAGGTTCATTCCTAGATAATGCACTCAAAGGGCACTAAGCATAGAGTGTGAAAACTGAGTTTCCTTGAGAGCTGCTTGGAAGCCTGATGGTGTGTGAAGTTAGTGAGCCAAATGGAGTTGTTCTCCCACAAGAACCACTCGGCTGATCCTTCTTCAATATGCCCTTCACCAACATGCAGTGTTTCCTTGATTGAATTAGCTCTCACACCAGTATTTGCGTCTAGAGCCTTTGCATTGAGGGCTATCTGAAAACGACTGTGATGCTGAAGTTGCCTGTGAATGTGGAGTTGGTGGCATGTGAAACCCGCATGTGGAGCATTCGTTTGTGTGGGATGCTCAACAACATTCATTTCAGTCCTAGGCACTCAAAGGGCACTAAGCATAGAGTGTGAAAACTGAGTTTCCTTGAGAGCTGCTTGGAAGCCTGATGGTGTGTGAAGTTAGTGAGCCAAATGGAGTTGTTCTCCCACAGGAACCACTCGGCTGATCCTTCTTCAATATGCCCTTCACCAACATGCAGTGTTTCCTTGATTGAATTAGCTCTCACACCAGTATTTGCGTCTAGAGCCTTTGCATTGAGGGCTATCTGAAAACGACTGTGATGCTGAAGTTGCCTGTGAATGTGGAGTTGGTGGCATGTGAAACCCGCATGTGGAGCATTCGTTTGTGTGGGATGCTCAACAACATTCATTTCAGTCCTAGGCACTCAAAGGGCACTAAGCATAGAGTGTGAAAACTGAGTTTCCTTGAGAGCTGCTTGGAAGCCTGATGGTGTGTGAAGTTAGTGAGCCAAATGGAGTTGTTCTCCCACAAGAACCACTCGGCTGATCCTTCTTCAATATGCCCTTCACCAACATGCAGTGTTTCCTTGATTGAATTAGCTCTCACACCAGTATTTGCGTCTAGAGCCTTTGCATTGAGGGCTATCTGAAAAACGACTGTGATGCTGAAGTTGCCTGTGAATGTGGAGTTGGTGGCATGTGAAACCCGCATGTGGAGCATCCGTTTGTGTGGGATGCTCTACCAGGTTCATTCCTAGATAATGCACTCAAAAGGGCACTAAGCATAGAGTGTGAAAACTGAGTTTCCTTGAGAGCTGCTTGGAAGCCTGATGGTGTGTGAAGTTAGTGAGTCAAATGGAGTTGTTCTCCCACAAGAACCACTTGGCTGATCCTTCTTCAATATGCCCTTCACCAACATGCAGTGTCTCCTTGATTGAATTAGTTCTCACACCAGTATTTGCGTCTAGAGCCTTTGCATTGAGGGCTATCTGAAAACGGCTGTGGCGCTGAAGTTGCCTGTGAATGTGGAGTTGGTGGCATGTGAAACCCGCATGTGGAGCATTCGTTTGTGTGGGATGCTCTACCAGGTTCATTCCTAGATAATGCACTCAAAGGGCACTAAGCATAGAGTGTGAAAACTGAGTTTCCTTGAGAGCTGCTTGGAAGCCTGATGGTGTGTGAAGTTAGTGAGCCAAATGGAGCTGTTCTCCCACAAGAACCACTCGGGTGATTCTTCTTCAATACGCCCTTCACCAACATGCAGTGTTTCCTTGATTGAATTAACTCTCACACCAGTATTTGCGTCTAGAGCCTTTGCATTGAGGGCTATCTGAAAATGGCTGTGGTGCTGAAGTTGCCTGTGGATGTGGAGTTGGTGGCATGTGAAACCCGCATGTGGAGCATTCGTTTGTGTGGGATGCTCTTCCAGGTTCATTCCTAGATAATGCACTCAAAGGGCACTAAGCATAGAGTGTGAAAACTGAGTTTCCTTGAGAGCTGCTTGGAAGCCTGATGGTGTGTGAAGTTAGTGAGCCAGATGGAGTTGTTCTCGCCACAAGAACCACTCGGCTGATCCTTCTTCAATATGCCCCTCACCAACATGCAGTGTTTCCTTGATTGAATTAGCTCTCACACCAATATTTGCGTCTAGAGCCTTTGCATTGAGGGCTATCTGAAAACGGCTGTGGCGCTGAAGTTGCCTGTGAATGTGGAGTTGGTGGCATGTGAAACCCGCATGTGGAGCATTCGCTTGTGTGGGATGCTCACCAAGCTTCATTTCAGTCCTAGGCACTCAAAGGGCACTAAGCATAGAGTGTGAAAACTGAGTTTCCTTGAGAGCTGCTTGGAAGCCTGATGGTGTGTGAAGTTAGTGAGCCAAATGGAGTTGTTCTCCCACAGGAACCACTCGGCTGATCCTTCTTCAATATGCCCTTCACCAACATGCAGTGTTTCCTTGATTGAATTAGCTCTCACACCAGTATTTGCGTCTAGAGCCTTTGCATTGAGGGCTATCTGAAAACGACTGTGATGCTGAAGTTGCCTGTGAATGTGGAGTTGGTGGCATGTGAAACCCGCATGTGGAGCATCCGTTTGTGTGGGATGCTCTACCAGGTTCATTCCTAGATAATGCACTCAAAGGGCACTAAGCATAGAGTGTGAAAACTGAGTTTCCTTGAGAGCTGCTTGGAAGCCTGATGGTGTGTGAAGTTAGTGAGTCAAATGGAGTTGTTCTCCCACAAGAACCACTTGGCTGATCCTTCTTCAATATGCCCTTCACCAACATGCAGTGTCTCCTTGATTGAATTAGTTCTCACACCAGTATTTGCGTCTAGAGCCTTTGCATTGAGGGCTATCTGAAAACGGCTGTGGCGCTGAAGTTGCCTGTGATTGTGGAGTTGGTGGCATGTGAAACCCGCATGTGGAGCATTCGTTTGTGTGGGATGCTCTACCAGGTTCATTCCTAGATAATGCACTCAAAGGGCACTAAGCATAGAGTGTGAAAACTGAGTTTCCTTGAGAGCTGCTTGGAAGCCTGATGGTGTGTGAAGTTAGTGAGCCAAATGGAGCTGTTCTCCCCACAAGAACCACTCGGCTGATTCTTCTTCAATACGCCCTTCACCAACATGCAGTGTTTCCTTGATTGAATTAACTCTCACAGCCCAGTATTTGCGTCTAGAGCCTTTGCATTGAGGGCTATCTGAAAATGGCTGTGGCTCTGAAGTTGCCTGTGGATGTGGAGTTGGTGGCATGTGAAACCCGCATGTGGAGCATTCGTTTGTGTGGGATGCTCTACCAGGTTCATTCCTAGATAATGCACTCAAAGGGCACTAAGCATAGAGTGTGAAAACTGAGTTTCCTTGAGAGCTGCTTGGAAGCCTGATGGTGTGTGAAGTTAGTGAGCCAGATGGAGTTGTTCTCCCACAAGAACCACTCGGCTGATCCTTCTTCAATATGCCCCTCACCAACATGCAGTGTTTCCTTGATTGAATTAGCTCTCACACCAATATTTGCGTCTAGAGCCTTTGCATTGAGGGCTATCTGAAAACGGCTGTGGCGCTGAAGTTGCCTGTGAATGTGGAGTTGGTGGCATGTGAAACCCGCATGTGGAGCATTCGCTTGTGTGGATGCTCACCAAGCTTCATTTCAGTCCTAGGCACTCAAAGGGCACTAAGCATAGAGTGTGAAAACTGAGTTTCCTTGAGAGCTGCTTGGAAGCCTGATGGTGTGTGAAGTTAGTGAGCCAAATGAAGTTGTTCTCCCACAAGAACCACTCGGCTGATCCTTCTTCAATATGCCCTTCACCAACATGCAGTGTTTCCTTGATTGAATTAGCTCTCACACCAGTATTTGCGTCTAGAGCCTTTGCATTGAGGGCTATCTGAAAACGGCTGTGGCGCTGAAGTTGCCTGTGAATGTGGAGTTGGTGGCATGTGAAACCCGCATGTGGAGCATTCGTTTGTGGTGGGATGCTCTACCAGGTTCATTCCTAGATAATGCACTCAAAGGGCACTAAGCATAGAGTGTGAAAACTGAGTTTCCTTGAGAGCTGCTTGGAAGCCTGATGGTGTGTGAAGTTAGTGAGCCAAATGGAGTTGTTCTCCCCACAAGAACCACTCGGCTGATCCTTCTTCAATATGCCCTTCACCAACATGCAGTGTTTCCTTGATTGAATTAGCTCTCACACCAGTATTTGCGTCTAGAGCCTTTGCATTGAGGGCTATCTGAAAACAGCTGTGGCGCTGAAGTTGCCTGTGAATGTGGAGTTGGTGGCATGTGAAACCCGCATGTGGAGCATTCGTTTGTGTGGGATGCTCACCAAGCTTCATTTCAGTCCTAGGCACTCAAAGGGCACTAAGCATAGAGTGTGAAAACTGAGTTTCCTTGAGAGCTGCTTGGAAGCCTGATGGTGTGTGAAGTTAGTGAGATAGATGGAGTTGTTCTCGCCACAAGAACCACTCGGCTGATCCTTCTTCAATATGCCCTTCACCAACATGCAGTGTTTCCTTGATTGAATTAGCTCTCACACCAATATTTGCGTCTAGAGCCTTTGCATTCAGGGCTATCTGAAAACGGCTGTGGCGCTGAAGTTGCCTGTGAATGTGGAGTTGGTGGCATGTGAAACCCGCATGTGGAGCATTCGTTTGTGTGGGATGCTCAACAAGCTTCATTTCAGTCCTAGGCACTCAAAGGGCACTAAGCATAGAGTGTGAAAACTGAGTTTCCTTGAGAGCTGCTTGGAAGCCTGATGGTGTGTGAAGTTAGTGAGCCAAATGGAGTTGTTCTCCCACAGGAACCACTCGGCTGATCCTTCTTCAATATGCCCTTCACCAACATGCAGTGTTTCCTTGATTGAATTAGCTCTCACACCAATATTTGTGTCTAGAGCCTTTGCATTGAGGGCTATCTGAAAACGGCTGTGGCGCTGAAGTTGCCTGTGAATATGGAGTTGGTGGCATGTGAAACCCGCATGTGGAGCATTCGTTTGTGTGGGATGCTCTACCAGGTTCATTCCTAGATAATGCACTCAAAGGGCACTAAGCATAGAGTGTGAAAACTGAGTTTCCTTGAGAGCTGCTTGGAAGCCTGATGGTTTGTGAAGTTAGTGAGCCAAATGGAGTTGTTCTCCCACAAGAACCACTTGGCTGATCCTTCTTCAATATGCCCTTCACCAACATGCAGTGTCTCCTTGATTGAATTAGCTCTCACACCAATGTTTGCGTCTAGAGCCTTTGCATTGAGGGCTATCTGAAAACGACTGTGGCGCTGAAGTTGCCTGTGAATGTGGGAGTTGGTGGCATGTGAAAAACGCATGTGGAGCATTTGTTTGTGTGGGATGCTCTACCAGGTTCATTCCTAGATAATGCACTCAAAGGGGCACTAAGCATAGAGTGTGAAAACTGAGTTTCCTTGAGAGCTGCTTGGAAGCCTGATGGTGTGTGAAGTTAGTGAGCCAAATGGAGTTGTTCTCCCACAAGAACCACTCGGCTGATTCTTCTTCAATATGCCCTTCACCAACATGCAGTGTTTCCTTGATTGAATTAGCTCTCACACCAGTATTTGCGTCTAGAGCCTTTGCATTGAGGGCTATCTGAAAACAGCTGTGGCGCTGAAGTTGCCTGTGAATGTGGAGTTGGTGGCATGTGAAACCCGCATGTGGAGCATGTCGTTTGTGTGGGGATGCTCAACAAGCTTCATTTCAGTCCTAGGCACTCAAAGGGCACTAAGCATAGAGTGTGAAAACTGAGTTTCCTTGAGAGCTGCTTGGAAGCCTGATGGTGTGTGAAGTTAGTGAGCCAAATGGAGTTGTTCTCCCACAGGAACCACTCGGCTGATCCTTCTTCAATATGCCCTTCACCAACATGCAGTGTTTCCTTGATTGAATTAGCTCTCACACCAATATTTGTGTCTAGAGCCTTTGCATTGAGGGCTATCTGAAAAACGGCTGTGGCGCTGAAGTTGCCTGTGAATATGGAGTTGGTGGCATGTGAAACCCGCATGTGGAGCATTCGTTTGTGTGGGATGCTCTACCAGGTTCATTCCTAGATAATGCACTCAAAGGGCACTAAGCATAGAGTGTGAAAACTGAGTTTCCTTGAGAGCTGCTTGGAAGCCTGATGGTTTGTGAAGTTAGTGAGCCAAATGGAGTTGTTCTCCCACAAGAACCACTTCGCTGATCCTTCTTCAATATGCCCTTCACCAACATGCAGTGTCTCCTTGATTGAATTAGCTCTCACAACCAATGTTTGCGTCTAGAGCCTTTGCATTGAGGGCTATCTGAAAACGGCTGTGGCGCTGAAGTTGCCTGTGAATGTGGAGTTGGTGGCATGTGAAAAACGCATGTGGAGCATTTGTTTGTGTGGGATGCTCTACCAGTTCATTCCAAGATAATGCACTCAAAGGGCACTAAGCATAGAGTGTGAAAAACTGAGTTTCCTTGAGAGCTGCTTGGAAGCCTGATGGTGTGTGAAGTTAGTGAGTCAAATGGAGTTGTTCTCCCACAAGAAACACTTGGCTGATCCTTCTTCAATATGCCCTTCACCAACATGGAAGTGTTTCCTTGATTGAATTAGTTCTCACACCAGTATTTGCGTCTAGAGCCTTTGCATTGAGGGCTATCTGAAAACGGCTGTGGTTCTGAAGTTGCCTGTGAATGTGGAGTTGGTGGCATGTGAAACCCGCATGTGGAGCATTCGTTTGTGTGGGATGCTCAACAAGCTTCATTTCAGTCCTAGGCACTCAAAGGGCACTAAGCATAGAGTGTGAAAACTGAGTTTCCTTGAGAGCTGCTTGGAAGCCTGATGGTGTGTGAAGTTAGTGAGCCAAATGGAGTTGTTCTCCCACAGGAACCACTCGGCTGATCCTTCTTCAATATGCCCTTCACCAACATGCAGTGTTTTCCTTGATTGAATTAGCTCTCACACCAATATTTGTGTCTAGAGCCTTTGCATTGAGGGCTATCTGAAAACGGCTGTGGCGCTGAAGTTTCCTGTGAATGTGGAGTTGGTGGCATGTGAAACCCGCATGTGGAGCATTCGTTTGTGTGGGATGCTCACCAAGCTTCATTTCAGTCGTAGGCACTCAAAGGGCACTAAGCATAGAGTGTGAAAACTGAGTTTCCTTGAGAGCTGCTTGGAAGCCTGATGGTGTGTGAAGTTAGTGAGTCAAATGGAGTTGTTCTCCCACAAGAACCACTCGGCTGATCCTTCTTCAATATGCCCTTCACCAACATGCAGTGTTTCCTTGATTGAATTAGCTCTCACACCAATATTTGTGTCTAGAGCCTTTGCATTGAGGGCTATCTGAAAACGGCTGTGGCGCTGAAGTTGCCTGTGAATGTGGAGTTGGTGGCATGTGAAACCCGCATGTGGAGCATTCGTTTGTGTGGGATGCTCTACCAGGTTCATTCCTAGATAATGCACTCAAAGGGCACTAAGCATAGAGTGTGAAAACTGAGTTTCCTTGAGAGCTGCTTGGAAGCCTGATGGTGTGTGAAGTTAGTGAGCCAAATGGAGTTGTTCTCCCACAAGAACCACTCGGCTGATCCTTCTTCAATATGCCCTTCACCAACATGCAGTGTTTCCTTGATTGAATTAGCTCTCACACCAATATTTGCGTCTAGAGCCTTTGCATTGAGGGCTATCTGAAAACGGCTGTGGCGCTGAAGTTGCCTGTGAATGTGGAGTTGGTGGCATGTGAAAAACGCATGTGGAGCATTCGTTTGTGTGGGATGCTCTACCAGGTTCATTCCTAGATAATGCACTCAAAGGGCACTAAGCATAGAGTGTGAAAACTGAGTTTCCTTGAGAGCTGCTTGGAAGCCTGATGGTGTGTGAAGTTAGTGAGCCAAATGGAGTTGTTCTCCCACAAGAACCACTCGGCTGATCCTTCTTCAATATGCCCTTCACCAACATGCAGTGTTTCCTTGATTGAATTAGCTCTCACACCAATATTTGCGTCTAGAGCCTTTGCATTGAGGGCTATCTGAAAACGGCTGTGGCGCTGAAGTTGCCTGTGAATGTGGAGTTGGTGGCATGTGAAAAACGCATGTGGAGCATTCGCTTGTGTGGGATGTGCACCAAGCTTCATTTCAGTCCTAGGCACTCAAAGGGCACTAAGCATAGAGTGTGAAAACTGAGTTTCCTTGAGAGCTGCTTGGAAGCCTGATGGTGTGTGAAGTTAGTGAGCCAAATGGAGTTGTTCTCCCACAAGAACCACTCGGCTGATCCTGCTTCAATATGCCCTTCACCAACATGCAGTGTTTCCTTGATTGAATTAGCTCTCACACCAATATTTGTGTCTAGAGCCTTTGCATTGAGGGCTATCTGAAAACGGCTGTGGCGCTGAAGTTGCCTGTGAATGTGGAGTTGGTGGCATGTGAAACCCGCATGTGGAGCATTCGTTTGTGTGGGATGCTCTACCAGGTTCATTCCTAGATAATGCACTCAAAGGGCACTAAGCATAGAGTGTGAAAACTGAGTTTCCTTGAGAGCTGCTTGGAAGCCTGATGGTGTGTGAAGTTAGTGAGCCAAATGGAGTTGTTCTCCCACAAGAACCACTTGGCTGATCCTTCTTCAATATGCCCTTCACCAAAATGCAGTGTTTCCTTGATTGAATTAGCTCTCACACCAATATTTGTGTCTAGAGCCTTTGCATTGAGGGCTATCTGAAAACGGTTGTGGCGCTGAAGTTGCCTGTGAATGTGGAGTTGGTGGCATGTGAAACCCGCATGTGGAGCATTCGTTTGTGTGGGATGCTCAACAAGCTTCATTTCAGTCCTAGGCACTCAAAGGGCACTAAGCATAGAGTGTGAAAACTGAGTTTCCTTGAGAGCTGCTTGGAAGCCTGATGGTGTGTGAAGTTAGTGAGCCAGATGGAGTTGTTCTCCCACAGGAACCACTCGGCTGATCCTTCTTCAATATGCCCTTCACCAACATGCAGTGTTTCCTTGATTGAATTAGCTCTCACACCAATATTTGTGTCTAGAGCCTTTGCATTGAGGGCTCTCTGAAAACGGCTGTGGAGCTGAAGTTGCCTGTGAATGTGGAGTTGGTGGCATGTGAAACCCGCATGTGGAGCATTCGTTTGTGTGGGATGCTCTACCAGGTTCATTCCTAGATAATGCACTCAAAGGGCACTAAGCATAGAGTGTGAAAACTGAGTTTCCTTGAGAGCTGCTTGGAAGCCTGATGGTGTGTGAAGTTAGTGAGCCAAATGGAGTTGTTCTCCCACAAGAACCACTCGGCTGATCCTTCTTCAATATGCCCTTCACCAACATGCAGTGTTTCCTTGATTGAATTAGGTCTCACACCAATATTTGTGTCTAGAGCCTTTGCATTGAGGGCTATCTGAAAACGGCTGTGGCGCTGAAGTTGCCTGTGAATGTGGAGTTGGTGGCATGTGAAAAACGCATGTGGAGCATTCGTTTGTGTGGGATGCTCTACCAGGTTCATTCCTAGATAATGCACTCAAAGGGCACTAAGCATAGAGTGTGAAAACTGAGTTTCCTTGAGAGCTGCTTGGAAGCCTGATGTTGTGTGAAGTTAGTGAGCCAAATGGAGTTGTTCTCCCACAAGAACCACTCGGCTGATCCTTCTTCAATATGCCCTTCACCAACATGCAGTGTTTCCTTGATTGAATTAGCTCTCACACCAATATTTGCGTCTAGAGCCTTTGCATTCAGGGCTATCTGAAAACGGTTGTGGCGCTGATGTTGCCTGTGAATGTGGAGTTGGTGGCATGTGAAACCCGCATGTGGAGCATTCGTTTGTGTGGGATGCTCACCAAGCTTCATTTCAGTCCTAGGCACTCAAAGGGCACTAAGCATAGAGTGTGAAAACTGAGTTTGCTTGAGAGCTCCTTGGAAGCCTGATGGTGTGTGAAGTTAGTGAGCCAAATGGAGTTGTTCTCCCACAAGAACCACTCGGCTGATCCTTCTTCAATATGCCCTTCACCAACATGCAGTGTTTCATTGATTGAATTAGCTCTCACACTAATATTTGCGTCTAGAGCCTTTGCATTCAGGGCTATCTGAAAACAGCTGTGGTGCTGAAGTTTCCTGTGAATGTGGAGTTGGTGGCATGTGAAACCCGCATGTGGAGCATTCGTTTGTGTGGGATGCTCACCAAGCTTCATTTCAGTCCTAGGCACTCAAAGGGCACTAAGCATAGAGTGTGAAAACTGAGTTTCCTTGAGAGCTGCTTGGAAGCCTGATGGTGTGTGAAGTTAGTGAGCCAAATGGAGTTGTTCTCCCACAAGAACCACTCGGCTGATCCTTCTTCAATATGCCCTTCACCAACATGCAGTGTTTCCTTGATTGAATTAGCTCTCACACCAGTATTTGCGTCTAGAGCCTTTGCATTGAGGGCTATCTGAAAATGGCTGTGGCGCTGAAGTTGCCTGTGAATGTGGAGTTGGTGGCATGTGAAACCCGCATGTGGAGCATTCGTTTGTGTGGGATGCTCTACCAGGTTCATTCCTAGATAATGCACTCAAAGGGCACTAAGCATAGAGTGTGAAAACTGAGTTTCCTTGAGAGCTGCTTGGAAGCCTGATGGTGTGTGAAGTTAGTGAGCCAAATGGAGTTGTTCTCCCACAAGAACCACTTGGCTGATCCTTCTTCAATATGCCCTTCACCAACATGCAGTGTTTCCTTGATTGAATTAGCTCTCACACCAATATTTGTGTCTAGAGCCTTTGCATTGAGAGCTATCTGAAAACGGTTGTGGCGCTGAAGTTGCCTGTGAATGTGGAGTTGGTGGCATGTGAAACCCGCATGTGGAGCATTCGTTTGTGTGGGATGCTCACCAAGCTTCATTTCAGTCCTAGGCACTCAAAGGGCACTAAGCATAGATTGTGAAAACTGAGTTTCCTTGAGAGCTGCTTGGAAGCCTGATGGTGTGTGAAGTTAGTGAGCCAAATGGAGTTGTTCTCCCACAGGAACCACTCGGCTGATCCTTCTTCAATATGCCCTTCACCAACATGCAGTGTTTCCTTGATTGAATTAGCTCTCACACCAATATTTGTGTCTAGAGCCTTTGCATTGAGGGCTCTCTGAAAACGGCTGTGGAGCTGAAGTTGCCTGTGAATGTGGAGTTGGTGGCATGTGAAACCCGCATGTGGAGCATTCGTTTGTGTGGGATGCTCTACCAGGTTCATTCCTAGATAATGCACTCAAAGGGCACTAAGCATAGAGTGTGAAAACTGAGTTTCCTTGAGAGCTGCTTGGAAGCCTGATGGTGTGTGAAGTTAGTGAGCCAAATGGAGTTGTTCTCAAACAAGAACCACTCGGCTGATCCTTCTTAAATATGCCCTTCACCAACATGCAGTGTTTCCTTGATTGAATTAGCTCTCACACCAATATTTGTGTCTAGAGCCTTTGCATTGAGGGCTATCTGAAAACGGCTGTGGCGCTGAAGTTGCCTGTGAATGTGGAGTTGGTGGCATGTGAAAAACGCATGTGGAGCATTCGTTTGTGTGGGATGCTCTACCAGGTTCATTCCTAGATAATGCACTCAAAGGGCACTAAGCATAGAGTGTGAAAACTGAGTTTCCTTGAGAGCTGCTTGGAAGCCTGATGTTGTGTGAAGTTAGTGAGCCAAATGGAGTTGTTCTCCCACAAGAACCACTCGGCTGATCCTTCTTCAATATGCCCTTCACCAACATGCAGTCTTTCCTTGATTGAATTAGCTCTCACACCAATATTTGCGTCTAGAGCCTTTGCATTGAGGGCTATCTGAAAACGGTTGTGGCGCTGATGTTGCCTGTGAATGTGGAGTTGGTGGCATGTGAAACCCGCATGTGGAGCATTCGTTTGTGTGGGATGCTCACCAAGCTTCATTTCAGTCCTAGGCACTCAAAGGGCACTAAGCATAGAGTGTGAAAACTGAGTTTGCTTGAGAGCTCCTTGGAAGCCTGATGGTGTGTGAAGTTAGTGAGCCAAATGGAGTTGTTCTCCCACAAGAACCACTCGGCTGATCCTTCTTCAATATGCCCTTCACCAACATGCAGTGTTTCATTGATTGAATTAGCTCTCACACTAATATTTGCGTCTAGAGCCTTTGCATTCAGGGCTATCTGAAAACAGCTGTGGTGCTGAAGTTTCCTGTGAATGTGGAGTTGGTGGCATGTGAAACCCGCATGTGGAGCATTCGTTTGTGTGGGATGCTCACCAAGCTTCATTTCAGTCCTAGGCAGTCAAAGGGCACTAAGCATAGAGTGTGAAAACTGAGTTTCCTTGAGAGCTGCTTGGAAGCCTGATGGTGTGTGAAGTTAGTGAGCCAAATGGAGTTGTTCTCCCACAAGAACCACTCGGCTGATCCTTCTTCAATATGCCCTTCACCAACATGCAGTGTTTCCTTGATTGAATTAGCTCTCACACCAGTATTTGCGTCTAGAGCCTTTGCATTGAGGGCTATCTGAAAACGGCTGTGGCGCTGAAGTTGCCTGTGAATGTGGAGTTGGTGGCATGTGAAACCCGCATGTGGAGCATTCGTTTGTGTGGGATGCTCTACCAGGTTCATTCCTAGATAATGCACTCAAAGGGCACTAAGCATAGAGTGTGAAAACTGAGTTTCCTTGAGAGCTGCTTGGAAGCCTGATGGTGTGTGAAGTTAGTGAGCCAAATGGAGTTGTTCTCCCACAAGAACCACTTGGCTGATCCTTCTTCAATATGCCCTTCACCAACATGCAGTGTTTCCTTGATTGAATTAGCTCTCACACAAATATTTGCGTCTAGAGCCTTTGCATTGAGGGCTATCTGAAAACGGTTGTGGCGCTGAAGTTTCCTGTGAATGTGGAGTTGGTGGCATGTGAAACCCGCATGTGGAGCATTCGTTTGTGTGGGATGCTCACCAAGCTTCATTTCAGTCCTAGGCACTCAAAGGGCACTAAGCATAGAGTGTGAAAACTGAGTTTCCTTGAGAGCTGCTTGGAAGCCTGATGGTGTGTGAAGTTAGTGAGCCAAATGGAGTTGTTCTCCCACAAGAACCACTCGGCTGATCCTGCTTCAATATGCCCTTCACAAACATGCAGTGTTTCCTTGATTGAATTAGCTCTCACACCAATATTTGTGTCTAGAGCCTTTGCATTGAGGGCTATCTGAAAACGGCTGTGGCGCTGAAGTTGCCTGTGAATGTGGAGTTGGTGGCATGTGAAACCCGCATGTGGAGCATTCGTTTGTGTGGGATGCTCTACCAGGTTCATTCCTAGATAATGCACTCAAAGGGCACTAAGCATAGAGTGTGAAAACTGAGTTTCCTTGAGAGCTGCTTGGAAGCCTGATGGTGTGTGAAGTTAGTGAGCCAAATGGAGTTGTTCTCCCACAAGAACCACTTGGCTGATCCTTCTTCAATATGCCCTTCACCAACATGCAGTGTTTCCTTGATTGAATTAGCTCTCACACAAATATTTGTGTCTAGAGCCTTTGCATTGAGGGCTATCTGAAAACGGTTGTGGCGCTGAAGTTGCCTGTGAATGTGGAGTTGGTGGCATGTGAAACCCGCATGTGGAGCATTCGTTTGTGTGGGATGCTCACCAAGCTTCTTTTCAGTCCTAGGCACTCAAAGGGCACTAAGCATAGAGTGTGAAAACTGAGTTTCCTTGAGAGCTGCTTGGAAGCCTGATGGTGTGTGAAGTTAGTGAGCCAAATGGAGTTGTTCTCCCACAAGAACCACTCGGCTGATCCTTCTTCAATATGCCCTTCACCAACATGCAGTGTTTCCTTGATTGAATTAGCTCTCACACCAGTATTTGCGTCTAGAGCCTTTGCATTGAGGGCTATCTGAAAACGGCTGTGGCGCTGAAGTTGCCTGTGAATGTGGAGTTGGTGGCATGTGAAACCCGCATGTGGAGCATTCGTTTGTGTGGGATGCTCTACCAGGTTCATTCCTAGATAATGCACTCAAAGGGCACTAAGCATAGAGTGTGAAAACTGAGTTTCCTTGAGAGCTGCTTGGAAGCCTGATGGTGTGTGAAGTTAGTGAGCCAAATGGAGTTGTTCTCCCACAAGAACCACTCGGCTGATCCTTCTTCAATATGCCCTTCACCAACATGCAGTGTTTCCTTGATTGAATTAGCTCTCACACCAATATTTGCGTCTAGAGCCTTTGCATTGAGGGCTATCTGAAAACGGCTGTGGCGCTGAAGTTGCCTGTGAATGTGGAGTTGGTGGCATGTGAAACCCGCATGTGGAGCATTCGTTTGTGTGGGATGCTCAACAACCTTCATTTCAGTCCTAGGCACTCAAAGGGCACTAAGCATAGAGTGTGAAAACTGAGTTTCCTTGAGAGCTGCTTGGAAGCCTGATGGTGTGTGAAGTTAGTGAGCCAAATGGAGTTGTTCTCCCACAAGAACCACTCGGCTGATCCTGCTTCAATATGCCCTTCACAAACATGCAGTGTTTCCTTGATTGAATTAGCTCTCACACCAATATTTGTGTCTAGAGCCTTTGCATTGAGGGCTATCTGAAAACGGCTGTGGCGCTGAAGTTGCCTGTGAATGTGGAGTTGGTGGCATGTGAAACCCGCATGTGGAGCATTCGTTTGTGTGGGATGCTCTACCAGGTTCATTCCTAGATAATGCACTCAAAGGGCACTAAGCATAGAGTGTGAAAACTGAGTTTCCTTGAGAGCTGCTTGGAAGCCTGATGGTGTGTGAAGTTAGTGAGCCAAATGGAGTTGTTCTCCCACAAGAATCACTCGGCTGATCCTGCTTCAATATGCCCTTCACAAACATGCAGTGTTTCCTTGATTGAATTAGCTCTCACACCAATATTTGTGTCTAGAGCCTTTGCATTGAGGGCTATCTGAAAACGGCTGTGGCGCTGAAGTTGCCTGTGAATGTGGAGTTGGTGGCATGTGAAACCCGCATGTGGAGCATTCGTTTGTGTGGGATGCTCTACCAGGTTCATTCCTAGATAATGCACTCAAAGGGCACTAAGCATAGAGTGTGAAAACTGAGTTTCCTTGAGAGCTGCTTGGAAGCCTGATGGTGTGTGAAGTTAGTGAGCCAAATGGAGTTGTTCTCCCACAAGAACCACTCGGCTGATCCTTCTTCAATATGCCCTTCACCAACATGCAGTGTTTCATTGATTGAATTAGCTCTCACACTAATATTTGCGTCTAGAGCCTTTGCATTCAGGGCTATCTGAAAACAGCTGTGGTGCTGAAGTTTCCTGTGAATGTGGAGTTGGTGGCATGTGAAACCCGCATGTGGAGCATTCGTTTGTGTGGGATGCTCACCAAGCTTCATTTCAGTCCTAGGCACTCAAAGGGCACTAAGCATAGAGTGTGAAAACTGAGTTTCCTTGAGAGCTGCTTGGAAGCCTGATGGTGTGTGAAGTTAGTGAGCCAAATGGAGTTGTTCTCCCACAAGAACCACTTGGCTGATCCTTCTTCAATATGCCCTTCACCAACATGCAGTGTTTCCTTGATTGAATTAGCTCTCACACCAGTATTTGCGTCTAGAGCCTTTGCATTGAGGGCTATCTGAAAACGGCTGTGGCGCTGAAGTTGCCTGTGAATGTGGAGTTGGTGGCATGTGAAACCCGCATGTGGAGCATTCGTTTGTGTGGGATGCTCTACCAGGTTCATTCCTAGATAATGCACTCAAAGGGCACTAAGCATAGAGTGTGAAAACTGAGTTTCCTTGAGAGCTGCTTGGAAGCCTGATGGTGTGTGAAGTTAGTGAGCCAAATGGAGTTGTTCTCCCACAAGAACCACTCGGCTGATCCTTCTTCAATATGCCCTTCACCAACATGCAGTGTTTCCTTGATTGAATTAGCTCTCACACCAATATTTGCGTCTAGAGCCTTTGCATTGAGGGCTATCTGAAAACGGCTGTGGCGCTGAAGTTGCCTGTAAATGTGGAGTTGGTGGCATGTGAAACCCGCATGTGGAGCATTCGTTTGTGTGGGATGCTCACCAAGCTTCATTTCAGTCCTAGGCACTCAAAGGGCACTAAGCATAGAGTGTGAAAACTGAGTTTCCTTGAGAGCTGTTTGGAAGCCTGATGGTGTGTGAAGTTAGTGAGCCAAATGGAGTTGTTCTCCCACAAGAACCACTCGGCTGATCCTTCTTGAATATGCTCTTCACCAACATGCAGTGTTTCCTTGATTGAATTAGCTCTCACACCAGTATTTGCGTCTAGAGCCTTTGCATTGAGGGCTATCTGAAAATGGCTGTGGCGCTGAAGTTGCCTGTGAATGTGGAGTTGGTGGCATGTGAAACCCGCATGTGGAGCATTCGTTTGTGTGGGATGCTCTACCAGGTTCATTCCTAGATAATGCACTCAAAGGGCACTAAGCATAGAGTGTGAAAACTGAGTTTCCTTGAGAGCTGCTTGGAAGCCTGATGGTGTGTGAAGTTAGTGAGCCAAATGGAGTTGTTCTCCCACAAGAACCACTCGGCTGATCCTTCTTCAATATGCCCTTCACCAACATGCAGTGTTTCCTTGATTGAATTAGCTCTCACACCAGTATTTGCGTCTAGAGCCTTTGCATTGAGGGCTATCTGAAAACGGCTGTGGCGCTGAAGTTGCCTGTGAATGTGGAGTTGGTGGCATGTGAAACCCGCATGTGGAGCATTCGTTTGTGTGGGATGCTCTACCAGGTTCATTCCTAGATAATGCAGTCAAAGGGCACTAAGCATAAAGTGTGAAAACTGAGTTTCCTTGAGAGCTGCTTGGATGCCTGATGGTGTGTGAAGTTAGTGAGCCAAATGGAGTTGTTCTCCCACAAGAACCACTCGGCTGATCCTTCTTCAATATGCCCTTCACCAACACGCAGTGTTTCCTTGATTGAATTAGCTCTCACACCAATTTGCGTCTAGAGCCTTTGCATTGAGGGCTATCTGAAAACGGCTGTGGCGCTGAAGTTGCCTGCAAATGTGGAGTTGGTGGCATGTGAAACCCGCATGTGGAGCATTCGTTTGTGTGGGATGCTCACCAAGCTTCATTTCAGTCCTAGGCACTCAAAGGGCACTAAGCATAGAGTGTGAAAACTGAGTTTCCTTGAGAGCTGCTTGGAAGCCTGATGGTGTGTGAAGTTAGTGAGCCAAATGGAGTTGTTCTCCCACAAGAACCACTCGGCTGATCCTTCTTCAATATGCCCTTCACCAACATGCAGTACTTCCTTGATTGAATTAGCTCTCACACCAATATTTGCGTTTAGAGCCTTTGCATTGAGGGCTATCTGAAAACGGCTGTGGCGCTGAAGTTGCCTGTGAATGTGGAGTTGGTGGCATGTGAAAAACGCATGTGGAGCATTCGTTTGTGTGGGATGCTCTACCAGGTTCATTTCTAGATAATGCACTCAAAGGGCACTAAGCATAGAGTGTGAAAACTGAGTTTCCTTGAGAGCTGCTTGGAAGCCTGATGGTGTGTGAAGTTAGTGAGCCAAATGGAGTTGTTCTCCCACAAGAACTACTTGGCTGATCCCTCTTCAATATGCCCTTCACCAACATGCAGTGTTTCCTTGATTGAATTAGCTCTCACACTAATATTTGCGTCTAGAGCCTTTGCATTGAGGGCTATCTGAAAACAGCTGTGGCGCTGAAGTTTCCTGTGAATGTGGAGTTGGTGGCATGTGAAACCCGCATGTGGAGCATTCGTTTGTGTGGGATGCTCACCAAGCTTCATTTCAGTCCTAGGCACTCAAAGGGCACTAAGCATAGAGTGTGAAAACTGAGTTTCCTTGAGAGCTGCTTGGAAGCCTGATGGTGTGTGAAGTTAGTGAGCCAAATGGAGTTGTTCTCCCACAAGAACCACTCGGCTGATCCTTCTTCAATATGCCCTTCACCAACATGCAGTGTTTCCTTGATTGAATTAGCTCTCACACCAATATTTGCGTCTAGAGCCTTTGCATTGAGGGCTATCTGAAAACGGCTGTGGCGCTGAAGTTGCCTGCAAATGTGGAGTTGGTGGCATGTGAAACCCGCATGTGGAGCATTCGTTTGTGTGGGATGCTCACCAAGCTTCATTTCAGTCCTAGGCACTCAAAGGGCACTAAGCATAGAGTGTGAAAACTGAGTTTCCTTGAGAGCTGCTTGGAAGCCTGATGGTGTGTGAAGTTAGTGAGCCAAATGGAGTTGTTCTCCCACAAGAACCACTCGGCTGATCCTTCTTGAATATGCTCTTCACCAACATGCAGTGTTTCCTTGATTGAATTAGCTCTCACACCAGTATTTGCGTCTAGAGCCTTTGCATTGAGGGCTATCTGAAAACGGCTGTGGCGCTGAAGTTGCCTGTGAATGTGGAGTTGGTGGCATGTGAAACCCGCATGTGGAGCATTCGTTTGTGTGGGATGCTCTACCAGGTTCATTCCTAGATAATGCACTCAAAGGGCACTAAGCATAGAGTGTGAAAACTGAGTTTCCTTGAGAGCTGCTTGGAAGCCTGATGGTGTGTGAAGTTAGTGAGCCAAATGGAGTTGTTCTCCCACAAGAACCACTTGGCTGATCCTTCTTCAATATGCCCTTCACCAACATGCAGTGTTTCCTTGATTGAATTAGCTCTCACACCAATATTTGCGTCTCGAGCCTTTGAATTGAGGGCTATCTGAAAACGGCTGTGGCGCTGAAGTCGCTTGAGAATGTGGAGTTGGTGGCATGTGAAACCCGCATGTGGAGCATTCGTTTGTGTGGGATGCTCACCAAGCTTCATTTCAGTCCTAGGCACTCAAAGGACACTAAGCATAGAGTGTGAAAACTGAGTTTCCTTGAGAGCTGCTTGGAAGCCTGATGGTGTGTGAAGTTAGTGAGCCAAATGGAGTTGTTCTCCCACAGGAACCACTCGGCTGATCTTTCTTCAATATGCCCTTCACCAACATGCAGTGTTTCCTTGATTGAATTAGCTCTCACACCAATATTTGTGTCTAAAGCCTTTGCATTGAGGGCTATCTGAAAACGGCTGTGGCGCTGAAGTTGCCTGTGAATGTGGAGTTGGTGGCATGTGAAACCCGCATGTGGAGCATTCGTTTGTGTGGGATGCTCTACCAGGTTCAGTCCTAGATAATGCACTCAAAGGGCACTAAGCATAGAGTGTGAAAACTGAGTTTCCTTGAGAGGTGCTTGGAAGCCTGATGGTGTGTGAAGTTAGTGAGCCAAATGGAGTTGTTCTCCCACAAGAACCACTCGGCTGATCCTTCTTCCATATGCCCTTCACCAACATGCAGTGTTTCCTTGATTGAATTAGCTCTCACACCAGTATTTGCGTCTAGAGCCTTTGCATTGAGGGCTATCTGAAAACGGCTGTGGCGCTGAAGTTGCCTGTGAATGTGGAGTTGGTGGCATGTGAAAAACGCATGTGGAGCATTCGTTTGTGTGGGATGCTCTACCAGGTTCAGTCCTAGATAATGCACTCAAAGGGCACTAAGCATAGAGTGTGAAAACTGAGTTTCCTTGAGAGCTGCTTGGAAGCCTGATGGTGTGTGAAGTTAGTGAGCCAAATGGAGTTGTTCTCCCACAAGAACCACTCGGCTGATCCTTCTTCCATATGCCCTTCACCAACATGCAGTGTTTCCTTGATTGAATTAGCTCTCACACTAATATTTGCGTCTAGAGCCTTTGCATTCAGGGCTATCTGAAAACGGCTGTGGTGCTGAAGTTTCCTGTGAATGTGGAGTTGGTGGCATGTGAAACCCGCATGTGGAGCATTCGTTTGTGTGGGATGCTCACCAAGCTTCATTTCAGTCCTAGGCACTCAAAGGGCACTAAGCATATAGTGTGAAAACTGAGTTTCCTTGAGAGCTGCTTGGAAGCCTGATGGTGTGTGAAGTTAGTGAGCCAAATGGAGTTGTTCTCCCACAAGAACCACTCGGCTGATCCTTCTTCAATATGCCCTTCACCAACATGCAGTGTTTCCTTGATTGAATTAGTTCTCACACCAGTATTTGCGTCTAGAGCCTTTGCATTGAGGGCTATCTGAAAACGGCTGTGGCGCTGAAGTTGCCCGTGAATGTGGAGTTGGTGGCATGTGAAACCCGCATGTGGAGCATTCGTTTGTGTGGGATGCTCTACAAGGTTCATTCCTAGATAATGCACTCAAAGGGCACTAAGCATAGATTGTGAAAACTGAGTTTCCTTGAGAGCTGCTTGGAAGCCTGATGGTGTGTGAAGTTAGTGAGCCAAATGGAGTTGTTCTCCCACAAGAACCACTCGGCTGATCCTTCTTCAATATGCCCTTCACCAACATGCAGTGTTTCCTTGATTGAATTAGCTCTCACACTAATATTTGCGTCTAGAGCCTTTGCATTGAGGGCTATCTGAAAACGGCTGTGGCGCTGAAGTTGCCTGTGAATGTGGAGTTGGTGGCATGTGAAACCTTAATGTGGAGCATTCGTTTGTGTGGGATGCTCTACCAGGTTCATTCCTAGATAATGCACTCAAAGGGCACTAAGCATAGAGTGTGAAAACTGAGTTTCCTTGAGAGCTGCTTGGAAGCCTGATGGTGTGTGAAGTTAGTGAGCCAAATGGAGTTGTTCTCCCACAAGAACCACTTGGCTGATCCTTCTTCAATATGCCCTTCACCAACATGCAGTGTTTCCTTGATTGAATTAACTCTCACACCAGTATTTGCGTCTAGAGCCTTTGCATTGAGGGCTATCTGAAAACGGCTGTTTCGCTGAAGTTGTCTGTGGATGTGGAGTTGGTGGCATGTGAAACCCGCATGTGGAGCATTTGTTTGTGTGGGATGCTCTAGCAGGTTCATTCCTAGATAATGCACTCAAAGGGCACTAAGCATAGAGTGTGAAAACTGAGTTTCCTTGAGAGCTGCTTGGAAGCCTGATGGTGTGTGAAGTTAGTGAGCCAAATGGAGTTGTTCTCCCACAAGAACTACTTGGCTGATCCTTCTTCAATATGCCCTTCACCAACATGCAGTGTTTCCTTGATTGAATTAGCTCTCACACAAATATTTGCGTCTAGAGCCTTTGCATTGAGGGCTATCTGAAAACGGCTGTGGCGCTGAAGTTTCCTGTGAATGTGGAGTTGGTGGCATGTGAAACCCGCATGTGGAGCATTCGTTTGTGTGGGATGCTCACCAAGCTTCATTTCAGTCCTAGGCACTCAAAGGGCACTAAGCATAGAGTGTGAAAACTGAGTTTCCTTGAGAGCTGCTTGGAAGCCTGATGGTGTGTGAAGTTAGTGAGCCAAATGCAGTTGTTCTCCCACAAGAACCACTCGGCTGATCCTTCTTCAATATGCCCTTCACCAACATGCAGTGTTTCCTTGATTGAATTAGCTCTCACACAAATATTTGCGTTTAGAGCCTTTGCATTGAGGGCTATCTGAAAACGGCTGTGGCGCTGAAGTTGCCTGTGAATGTGGAGTTGGTGGCATGTGAAAAACGCATTTGGAGCATTCGTTTGTGTGGGATGCTCTACCAGGTTCATTTCTAGATAATGCACTCAAAGGGCACTAAGCATAGAGTGTGAAAACTGAGTTTCCTTGAGAGCTGCTTGGAAGCCTGATGGTGTGGGAAGTTAGTGAGCCAAATGGAGTTGTTCTCCCACAAGAACCACTTGGCTGATCCCTCTTCAATATGCCCTTCACCAACATGCAGTGTTTCCTTGATTGAATTAGCTCTCACACAAATATTTGCGTCTAGAGCCTTTGCATTGAGGGCTATCTGAAAACGGCTGTGGCGCTGAAGTTGCCCGTGAATGTGGAGTTGGTGGCATGTGAAACCCGCATGTGGAGCATTCGTTTGTGTGGGATGCTCACCAAGCTTCATTTCAGTCCTAGGCACTCAAAGGGCACTAAGCATAGAGTGTGAAAACTGAGTTTCCTTGAGAGCTGCTTGGAAGCCTGATGGTGTGTGAAGTTAGTGAGCCAAATGGAGTTGTTCTCCCACAAGAACCACTCGGCTGATCCTTCTTCAATATGCCCTTCACCAACATGCAGTGTTTCCTTGATTGAATTAGCTCTCACACCAGTATTTGCGTCTAGAGCCTTTGCATTCAGGGCTATCTGAAAACGGCTGTGGCGCTGAACTTGCCTGTGAATGTGGAGTTGGTGGCATGTGAAACCCGCATCTGGAACATTCGTATGTGTGGGATGCTCACCAAGCTTCATTTCAGTCCTAGGCACTCAAAGGGCACTAAGCATAAAGTGTGAAAACTGAGTTTCCTTGGGAGCTGCTTGGAAGCCTGATGGTGTGTGAAGTTAGTGAGCCAAATGGAGTTGTTCTCCCACAAGAACCACTCGGCTGATCCTTCTTCAATATGCCCTTCACCAACATGCAGTGTTTCCTTGATTGAATTAGCTCTCACACCAATATTTGCGTCTAGAGCCTTTGCATTGAGGGCTATCTGAAAACGGCTGTGGCGCTGAAGTTGCCTGTGAATGTGGAGTTGGTGGCATGTGAAACCCGCATGTGGAGCATTCGTTTGTGTGGGATGCTCACCAAGCTTCATTTCAGTCCTAGGCACTCAAAGGGCACTAAGCATAGAGTGTGAAAACTGAGTTTCCTTGAGAGCTGCTTGGAAGCCTGATGGTGTGTGAAGTTTGTGAGCCAAATGGAGTTGTTCTCCCACAAGAACCACTCGGCTGATCCTTCTTCAATATGCTCTTCACCAACATGCAGTGTTTCCTTGATTGAATTAGCTCTCACACCAGTATTTGCGTCTAGAGCCTTTGCATTGAGGGCTATCTGAAAACGGCTGTGGCGCTGAAGTCGCCTGTGAATGTGGAGTTGGTGGCATGTGAAACCCGCTTGTGGAGCATTCGTTTGTGTGGGATGCTCTACCAGGTTCATTCCTAGATAATGCACTCAAAGGGCACTAAGCATAGAGTGTGAAAACTGAGTTTCCTTGAGAGCTGCTTGGAAGCCTGATGGTGTGTGAAGTTAGTGAGCCAAATGGAGTTGTTCTCCCACAAGAACCACTTGGCTGATCCTTCTTCAATATGCCCTTCACCAACATGCAGTGTTTCCTTGATTGAATTAGCTCTCACACCAATATTTGCGTCTCGAGCCTTTGAATTGAGGGCTATCTGAAAACGGCTGTGGCGCTGAAGTCGCTTGAGAATGTGGAGTTGGTGGCATGTGAAACCCGCATGTGGAGCATTCGTTTGTGTGGGATGCTCACCAAGCTTCATTTCAGTCCTAGGCACTCAAAGGACACTAAGCATAGAGTGTGAAAACTGAGTTTCCTTGAGAGCTGCTTGGAAGCCTGATGGTGTGTGAAGTTAGTGAGCCAAATGGAGTTTTTCTCCCACAAGAACCACTCACCTGATCCTTCTTCAATATGCCCTTCACCAACATGCAGTGTTTCCTTGATTGAATTAGCTCTCACACCAATATTTGTGTCTAAAGCCTTTGCATTGAGGGCTATCTGAAAACGGCTGTGGCGCTGAAGTTGCCTGTGAATGTGGAGTTGGTGGCATGTGAAACCCGCATGTGGAGCATTCGTTTGTGTGGGATGCTCTACCAGGTTCAGTCCTAGATAATGCACTCAAAGGGCACTAAGCATAGAGTGTGAAAACTGAGATTCCTTGAGAGCTGCTTGGAAGCCTGATGGTGTGTGAAGTTAGTGAGCCAAATGGAGTTGTTCTCCCACAAGAACCACTTGGCTGATCCTTCTTCCATATGCCCTTCACCAACATGCAGTGTTTCCTTGATTGAATTAGCTCTCACACCAGTATTTGCGTCTAGAGCCTTTGCATTGAGGGCTATCTGAAAACGGCTGTGGCGCTGAAGTTGCCTGTGAATGTGGAGTTGGTGGCATGTGAAAAACGCATGTGGAGCATTCGTTTGTGTGGGATGCTCTACCAGGTTCAGTCCTAGATAATGCACTCAAAGGGCACTAAGCATAGAGTGTGAAAACTGAGTTTCCTTGAGAGCTGCTTGGAAGCCTGATGGTGTGTGAAGTTAGTGAGCCAAATGGAGTTGTTCTCCCACAAGAACTACTTGGCTGATCCTTCTTCAATATGCCCTTCACCAACATGCAGTGTTTCCTTGATTGAATTAGCTCTCACACTAATATTTGCGTCTAGAGCCTTTGCATTGAGGGCTATCTGAAAACGGCTGTGGTGCTGAAGTTTCCTGTGAATGTGGAGTTGGTGGCATGTGAAACCCGCATGTGGAGCATTCGTTTGTGTGGGATGCTCACCAAGCTTCATTTCAGTCCTAGGCACTCAAAGGGCACTAAGCATAGAGTGTGAAAACTGAGTTTCCTTGAGAGCTGCTTGGAAGCCTGATGGTGTGTGAAGTTAGTGAGCCAAATGGAGTTGTTCTCCCACAAGAACCACTCGGCTGATCCTTCTTCAATATGCCCTTCACCAACATGCAGTGTTTCCTTGATTGAATTAGTTCTCACACAGTATTTGCGTCTAGAGCCTTTGCATCGAGGGCTATCTGAAAACGGCTGTGGCGCTGAAGTTGCCCGTGAATGTGGAGTTGGTGGCATGTGAAACCCGCATGTGGAGCATTCGTTTGTGTGGGATGCTCTACAAGGTTCATTCCTAGATAATGCACTCAAAGGGCACTAAGCATAGAGTGTGAAAACTGAGTTCCTTGAGAGCTGCTTGGAAGCCTGATGGTGTGTGAAGTTAGTGAGCCAAATGGAGTTGTTCTCCCACAAGAACCACTCGGCTGATCCTTCTTCAATATGCCCTTCACCAACATGCAGTGTTTCCTTGATTGAATTAGCTCTCACACCAGTATTTGCGTCTAGAGCCTTTGCATTCAGGGCTATCTGAAAACGGCTGTGGCGCTGAACTTGCCTGTGAATGTGGAGTTGGTGGCATGTGAAACCCGCATCTGGAACATTCGTATGTGTGGGATGCTCACCAAGCTTCATTTCAGTCCTAGGCACTCAAAGGGCACTAAGCATAGAGTGTGAAAACTGAGTTTCCTTGGGAGCTGCTTGGAAGCCTGATGGTGTGTGAAGTTAGTGAGCCAAATGGAGTTGTTCTCCCACAAGAACCACTCGGCTGATCCTTCTTCAATATGCCCTTCACCAACATGCAGTGTTTCCTTGATTGAATTAGCTCTCACACCAATATTTGCGTCTAGAGCCTTTGCATTGAGGGCTATCTGAAAACGGCTGTGGCGCTGAAGTTGCCTGCAAATGTGGAGTTGGTGGCATGTGAAACCCGCATGTGGAGCATTCGTTTGTGTGGGATGCTCACCAAGCTTCATTTCAGTCCTAGGCACTCAAAGGGCACTAAGCATAGAGTGTGAAAACTGAGTTTCCTTGAGAGCTGCTTGGAAGCCTGATGGTGTGTGAAGTTAGTGAGCCAAATGAAGTTGTTCTCCCACAAGAACCACTCGGCTGATCCTTCTTCAATATGCTCTTCACCAACATGCAGTGTTTCCTTGATTGAATTAGCTCTCACACCAGTATTTGCGTCTAGAGCCTTTGCATTGAGGGCTATCTGAAAACGGCTGTGGCGCTGAAGTCGCCTGTGAATGTGGAGTTGGTGGCATGTGAAACCCGCATGTGGAGCATTCGTTTGTGTGGGATGCTCTACCAGGTTCATTCCTAGATAATGCACTCAAAGGGCACTAAGCATAGAGTGTGAAAACTGAGTTTCCTTGAGAGCTGCTTGGAAGCCTGATGGTGTGTGAAGTTAGTGAGCCAAATGGAGTTGTTCTCCCACAAGAACCACTTGGCTGATCCTTCTTCAATATGCCCTTCACCAACATGCAGTGTTTCCTTGATTGAATTAACTCTCACACCAGTATTTGCGTCTAGAGCCTTTGCATTGAGGGCTATCTGAAAACGGCTGTTTCGCTGAAGTTGTCTGTGGATGTGGAGTTGGTGGCATGTGAAACCCGCATGTGGAGCATTCGTTTGTGTGGGATGCTCTACCAGGTTCATTCCTAGATAATGCACTCAAAGGGCACTAAGCATAGAGTGTGAAAACTGAGTTTCCTTGAGAGCTGCTTGGAAGCCTGATGGTGTGTGAAGTTAGTGAGCCAAATGGAGTTGTTCTCCCACAAGAACTACTTGGCTGATCCTTCTTCAATATGCCCTTCACCAACATGCAGTGTTTCCTTGATTGAATTAGCTCTCACACTAGTATTTGCGTCTAGAGCCTTTGCATTCAGGGCTATCTGAAAACGGCTGTGGTGCTGAAGTTTCCTGTGAATGTGGAGTTGGTGGCATGTGAAACCCGCATGTGGAGCATTCGTTTGTGTGGGATGCTCACCAAGCTTCATTTCAGTCCTAGGCACTCAAAGGGCACTAAGCATAGAGTGTGAAAACTGAGTTTCCTTGAGAGCTGCTTGGAAGCCTGATGGTGTGTGAAGTTAGTGAGCCAAATGGAGTTGTTCTCCCACAAGAAACACTTGGCTGATCCTTCTTCAATATGCCCTTCACCAACATGCAGTGTTTCCTTGATTGAATTAGTTCTCACACCAGGATTTGCGTCTAGAGCCTTTGCATTGAGGGCTATCTGAAAACGGCTGTGGTGCTGAAGTTTCCTGTGAATGTGGAGTTGGTGGCATGTGAAACCCGCATGTGGAGCATTCGTTTGTGTGGGATGCTCTACCAGGTTCATTCCTAGATAATGCACTCAAAGGGCACTAAGCATAGAGTGTGAAAACTGAGTTTCCTTGAGAGCTGCTTGGAAGCCTGATGGTGTGTGAAGTTAGTGAGCCAAATGGAGTTGTTCTCCCACAAGAACCACTCGGCTGATCCTTTTTCAATATGCCCTTCACCAACATGCAGTGTTTCCTTGATTGAATTAGCTCTCACACCAGTATTTGCGTCTAGAGCCTTTGCATTGAGGGCTATCTGAAAACGGCTGTGGCGCTGAAGTTGCCTGAGAATGTGGAGTTGGTGGCATGTGAAACCCGCATGTGGAGCATTCGTTTTTGTGGGATGCTCTACCAGGTTCATTCCTAGATAATGCACTCAAAGGGCACTAAGCATAGAGTGTGAAAACTGAGTTTCCTTGAGAGCTGCTTGGAAGCCTGATGGTGTGTGAAGTTAGTGAGCCAAATGCAGTTGTTCTCCCACAAGAACCACTCGGCTGATCCTTCTTCAATATGCCCTTCACCAACATGCAGTGTTTCCTTGATTGAATTAGCTCTCACACCAATATTTGTGTCTAGAGCCTTTGCATTGAGGGCTATCTGAAAACGGGTGTGGCGCTGAAGCTGCCTGTGAATGTGGAGTTGGTGGCATGTGAAACCCGAATGAGGAGCCTTGGTTTCTGTGGGATGCGCACCAAGATTCATTTCAGTCCTAGGCACTCAAAGGGCACTAAGCATAGAGTGTGAAAACTGAGTTTCCTTGAGTGCTGCTTGGAAGCTTGATGGTGTGTGAAGTTAGTGAGCCAAATGAAGTTGTTCTCCCACAAGAACCACTCGGCTGATCCTTCTTCAATATGCCCTTCACCAACATGCAGTGTTTCCTTGATTGAATTAGTTCTCACACCAGTATTTGCGTCTAGAGCCTTTGCATTGAGGGCTATCTGAAAACGGCTGTGGCGCTGAAGTTTCCTGTGAATGTGGAGTTGGTGGCATGTGAAACCCGCATGTGGAGCATTCGTTTGTGTGGGATGCTCTACCAGGTTCATTCCTAGATAATGCACTCAAAGGGCACTAAGCATAGAGTGTGAAAACTGAGTTTCCTTGAGAGCTGCTTGGAAGCCTGATGGTGTGTGAAGTTAGAGAGCCAAATGGAGTTGTTCTCCCACAAGAACCACTCGGCTGATCCTTCTTCAATATGCCCTTCACCAACATGCAGTGTTTCCTTGATTGAATTAGCTCTCACACCAATATTTGCGTCTAGAGCCTTTGCATTGAGGGCTATCTGAAAACGGCTGTGGCGCTGAAGTTTCCTGTGAATGTGGAGTTGGTGGCATGTGAAACCCGCATGTGGAGCATTCGTTTGTGTGGGATGCTCACCAAGCTTCATTTCAGTCCTAGGCACTCAAAGGGCACTAAGCATAGAGTGTGAAAACTGAGTTTCCTTGAGTGCTGCTTGGAAGCCTGATGGTGTGTGAAGTTAGTGAGCCAAATGGAGTTGTTCTCCCACAAGAACCACTCGGCTGATCCTTCTTCAATATGCCCTTCACCAACATGCAGTGTTTCCTTGATTGAATTAGCTCTCACACCAGTATTTGCGTCTAGAGCCTTTGCATTGAGGGCTATCTGAAAACGGGTGTGGCGCTGAAGTCGCCTGAGAATGTGGAGTTGGTGGCATGTGAAACCCGCATGTGGAGCATTCGTTTGTGTGGGATGCTCTACCAGGTTCATTCCTAGATAATGCACTCAAAGGGCACTAAGCATAGAGTGTGAAAACTGAGTTTCCTTGAGAGCTGCTTAGAAGCCTGATGGTGTGTGAAGTTAGTGAGCCAAATGGAGATGTTCTCCAACAAGAAACACTTGGCTGATCCTTCTTCAATATGCCCTTCACCAACATGCAGTGTTTCCTTGATTGAATTAGCTCTCACACAAATATTTGTGTCTAGAGCCTTTGCATTGAGGGCTATCTGAAAACGGCTGTGGCGCTGAAGTTGCCCGTGAATGTGGAGTTGGTGGCATGTGAAACCTGCATGTGTAGCATTCGCTTGTGTGGGATTCACAACAAGCTTCATTTCAGTCCTAGGCACTCAAAGGGCACTAAGCATAGAGTGTGAAAACTGAGTTTCCTTGAGAGCTGCTTGGAAGCCTGATGGTGTGTGAAGTTAGTGAGCCAAATGGAGTTGTTCTCCCACAAGAACCACTCGGCTGATCCTTCTTCAATACGCCCTTCACCAACATGCAGTGTTTCCTTGATTGAATTAACTCTCACATCAGTATTTGCGTCTAGAGCCTTTGCATTGAGGGCTATCTGAAAACGGCTGTGGCGTTGAAGTCGCCTGAGAATGTGGAGTTGGTGGCATGTGAAACCCGCTTGTGGAGCATTCGTTTGTGTGGGATGCTCTACCAGGTTCATTCCTAGATAATGCACTCAAAGGGCACTAAGCATAGAGTGTGAAAACTGAGTTTCCTTGAGAGCTGCTTTGAAGCCTGAAGGTGTGTGACGTTAGTGAGCCAAATGGAGTTGTTCTCCCACAAGAACCACTCGGCTGATCCTTCTTCAATATGCCCTTCACCAACATGCAGTGTTTCCTTGATTGAATTAGCTCTCACACCAGTATTTGCGTCTAGAGCCTTTGCATTGAGGGCTATCTGAAAACGGCTGTGGCGCTGAAGTTGCCTGTGAATGTGGAGTTGGTGGCATGTGAAACCCGCATGTGGAGCATTCGTTTGTGTGGGATGCTCACCAAGCTTCATTTCAGTCCTAGGCACTCAAAGGGCACTAAGCATAGAGTGTGAAAACTGAGTTTCCTTGAGAGCTGCTTGGAAGCCTGATGGTGTGTGAAGTTAGTGAGCCAAATGGAGTTGTTCTCCCACAAGAACCACTCGGCTGATCCTTCTTCAATACGCCCTTCACCAACATGCAGTGTTTCCTTGATTGAATTAACTCTCACACCAGTATTTGCGTCTAGAGCCTTTGCATTGAGGGCTATCTGAAAACGGCTGTGGCGTTGAAGTTGCCTGTGGATGTGGAATTGGTGGCATGTGAAACCCGCTTGTGGAGCATTCGTTTGTGTGGGATGCTCTACCAGGTTCATTCCTAGATAATGCACTCAAAGGGCACTAAGCATAGAGTGTGAAAACTGAGTTTCCTTGAGAGCTGCTTTGAAGCCTGAAGGTGTGTGACGTTAGTGAGCCAAATGGAGTTGTTCTCCCACAAGAACCACTCGGCTGATCCTTCTTCAATATGCCCTTCACCAACATGCAGTGTTTCCTTGATTGAATTAGCTCTCACACCAGTATTTGCGTCTAGAGCCTTTGCATTGAGGGCTATCTGAAAACGGCTGTGGCGCTGAAGTTGCCGTGAATGTGGGAGTTGGTGGCATGTGAAACCCGCATGTGGAGCATTCGTTTGTGTGGGATGCTCACCAAGCTTCATTTCAGTCCTAGGCACTCAAAGGGCACTAAGCATAGAGTGTGAAAACTGAGTTTCCTTGAGAGCTGCTTGGAAGCCTGATGGTGTGTGAAGTTAGTGAGCCAAATGGAGTTGTTCTCCCACAAGAACCACTCGGCTGATCCTTCTTCAATATGCCCTTCACCAACATGCAGTGTTTCCTTGATTGAATTAGTTCTCACACCAGTATTTGCGTCTAGAGCCTTTGCATTGAGGGCTATCTGAAAACGGCTGTGGCGCTGAAGTTTCCTGTGAATGTGGAGTTGGTGGCATGTGAAACCCGCATGTGGAGCATTCGTTTGTGTGGGATGCTCTACCAGGTTCATTCCTAGATAATGCACTCAAAGGGCACTAAGCATAGAGTGTGAAAACTGAGTTTCCTTGAGAGCTGCTTGGAAGCCTGATGGTGTGTGAAGTTAGAGAGCCAAATGGAGTTGTTCTCCCACAAAAACCACTCGGCTGATCCTTCTTCAATATGCCCTTCACCAACATGCAGTGTTTCCTTGATTGAATTAGCTCTCACACCAGTATTTGCGTCTAGAGCCTTTGCATTGAGGGCTATCTGAAAACGGGTGTGGCGCTGAAGTCGCCTGAGAATGTGGAGTTGGTGGCATGTGAAACCCGCTTGTGGAGCATTCGTTTGTGTGGGATGCTCTACCAGGTTCATTCCTAGATAATGCACTCAAAGGGCACTAAGCATAGAGTGTGAAAACTGAGTTTCCTTGAGAGCTGCTTAGAAGCCTGATGGTGTGTGAAGTTAGTGAGCCAAATGGAGATGTTCTCCAACAAGAAACACTTGGCTGATCCTTCTTCAATATGCCCTTCACCAACATGCAGTGTTTCCTTGATTGAATTAGCTCTCACACAAATATTTGTGTCTAGAGCCTTTGCATTGAGGGCTATCTGAAAACGGCTGTGGCGCTGAAGTTGCCCGTGAATGTGGAGTTGGTGGCATGTGAAACCCGCATGTGGAGCATTCGTTTGTGTGGGATGCTCACCAAGCTTCATTTCAGTCCTAGGCACTCAAAGGGCACTAAGCATAGAGTGTGAAAACTGAGTTTCCTTGAGAGCTGCTTGGAAGCCTGATGGTGTGTGAAGTTAGTGAGCCAAATGGAGTTGTTCTCCCACAAGAACCACTCGGCTGATCCTTCTTCAATACGCCCTTCACCAACATGCAGTGTTTCCTTGATTGAATTAACTCTCACACCAGTATTTGCGTCTAGAGCCTTTGCATTGAGGGCTATCTGAAAACGGCTGTGGCGTTGTAGTTGCCTGTGGATGTGGAATTGGTGGCATGTGAAACCCGCTTGTGGAGCATTCGTTTGTGTGGGATGCTCTACCAGGTTCATTCCTAGATAATGCACTCAAAGGGCACTAAGCATAGAGTGTGAAAACTGAGTTTCCTTGAGAGCTGCTTGGAAGCCTGAAGGTGTGTGACGTTAGTGAGCCAAATGGAGTTGTTCTCCCACAAGAACCACTCGGCTGATCCTTCTTCAATATGCCCTTCACCAACATGCAGTGTTTCCTTGATTGAATTAGCTCTCACACCAGTATTTGCGTCTAGAGCCTTTGCATTGAGGGCTATCTGAAAACGGCTGTGGCGCTGAAGTTGCCTGTGAATGTGGAGTTGGTGGCATGTGAAACCCGCATGTGGAGCATTCGTTTGTGTGGGATGCTCACCAAGCTTCATTTCAGTCCTAGGCACTCAAAGGGCACTAAGCATAGAGTGTGAAAACTGAGTTTCCTTGAGAGCTGCTTGGAAGCCTGATGGTGTGTGAAGTTAGTGAGCCAAATGGAGTTGTTCTCCCACAAGAACCACTCGGCTGATCCTTCTTCAATATGCCCTTCACCAACATGCAGTGTTTCCTTCATTGAATTAAGTCTCACACCAATATTTGCGTCTAGAGCCTTTGCATTGAGGGCTATCTGAAAACGGCTGTGGCGCTGAAGTTGCCTGTGGATGTGGAGTTGGTGGCATGTGAAACCCGCATGTGGAGCATTCGTTTGTGTCAAATGCTGTACCAGGTTCATTCCTTGATAATGCACTCAAAGGGCACTAAGCATAGAGTGTGAAAACTGAGTTTCCTTGAGAGCTGCTTGGAAGCCTGATGGTGTGTGAAGTTAGTGAGCCAAATGGAGTTGTTCTCCCACAAGAACCACTCGGCTGATCCTTCTTCAATACGCCCTTCACCAACATGCAGTGTTTCCTTGATTGAATTAGCTCTCACACCAATATTTGCGTCTAGAGCCTTTGCATTGAGGGCTATCTGAAAACGGCTGTGGCGCTGAAGTTGCCTGTGAATGTGGAGTTGGTGGCATGTGAAATCCGCATGTGGAGCATTCGTTTGTGTGGGATGCTCACCAAGCTTCATTTCAGTCCTAGGCACTCAAAGGGCACTAAGCATAGAGTGTGAAAACTGAGTTTCCTTGAGAGCTGCTTGGAAGCCTGATGGTGTGTGAAGTTAGTGAGCCAAATGGAGTTGTTCTCCCACAAGAACCACTCGGCTGATCCTTTTTCAATATGCCCTTCACCAACATGCAGTGTTTCCTTGATTGAATTAGCTCTCACACCAGTATTTGCGTCTAGAGCCTTTGCATTGAGGGCTATCTGAAAACGGGTGTGGCGCTGAAGTCGCCTGAGAATGTGGAGTTGGTGGCATGTGAAACCCGCATGTGGAGCATTCGTTTGTGTGGGATGCTCTACCAGGTTCATTCCTAGATAATGCACTCAAAGGGCACTAAGCATAGAGTATGAAAAGTGAGTTTCCTTGAGAGCTGCTTGGAAGCCTGATGGTGTGTGAAGTTAGTGAGCCAAATGGAGTTGTTCTCCCACAAGAACCACTTGGCTGATCCTTCTTCAATATGCCCTTCACCAACATGCAGTGTTTCCTTGATTGAATTAGCTCTCACACCAATATTTGTGTCTAGAGCCTTTGCATTGAGGGCTATCTGAAAACGGGTGTGGCGCTGAAGTTGCCCGTGAATGTGGAGTTGGTGGTATGTGAAACCTGCATGTGTAGCATTCGCTTGTGTGGGATTCACAACAAGCTTCATTTCAGTCCTAGGCACTCAAAGGGCACTAAGCATAGAGTGTGAAAACTGAGTTTCCTTGAGAGCTGCTTGGAAGCCTGATGGTGTGTGAAGTTAGTGAGCCAAATGGAGTTGTTCTCCCACAAGAACCACTCGGCTGATCCTTCTTCAATATGCCCTTCACCAACATGCAGTGTTTCCTTGATTGAATTAGCTCTCACACCAGTATTTGCGTCTAGAGCCTTTGCATTGAGGGCTATCTGAAAACGGCTGTGGCGCTGAAGTTGCCTGTGGATGTGGAGTTGGTGGCATGTGAAACCCGCTTGTGGAGCATTCGTTTGTGTGGGATGCTCTACCAGGTTCATTCCTAGATAATGCACTCAAAGGGCACTAAGCATAGAGTGTGAAAACTGAGTTTCCTTGAGAGCTGCTTGGAAGCCTGATGGTGTGTGAAGTTAGAGAGCCAGATGTAGTTGTTCTCCCACAAGAACCACTCGGCTGATCCTTCTTCAATATGCCCTTCACCAACATGCAGTGTTTCCTTGATTGAATTAGCTCTCACACCAATATTTGCGTCTAGAGCCTTTGCATTGAGGGCTATCTGAAAACGGCTGTGGCGCTGAAGTTTCCTGTGAATGTGGAGTTGGTGGCATGTGAAACCCGCATGTGGAGCATTCGTTTGTGTGGGATGCTCACCAAGCTTCATTTCAGTCCTAGGCACTCAAAGGGCACTAAGCATAGAGTGTGAAAACTGAGTTTCCTTGAGAGCTGCTTGGAAGCCTGATGGTGTGTGAAGTTAGTGAGCCAAATGGAGTTGTTCTCCCACAAGAACCACTCGGCTGATCCTTCTTCAATATGCCCTTCACCAACATGCAGTGTTTCCTTGATTGAATTAGCTCTCACACCAGTATTTGCGTCTAGAGCCTTTGCATTGAGGGCTATCTGAAAACGGCTGTGGTGCTAAAGTCGCCTGAGAATGTGGAGTTGGTGGCATGTGAAACCCGCATGTGGAGCATTCGTTTGTGTGGGATGCTCTACCAGGTTCATTCTTAGATAATGCACTCAAAGGGCACTAAGCATAGAGTGTGAAAACTGAGTTTCCTTGAGAGCTGCTTGGAAGCCTGATGGTGTGTGAAGTTAGTGAGCCAAATGGAGTTGTTCTCCCACAAGAACCACTCGGCTGATCCTTCTTCAATACGCCCTTCACCAACATGCAGTGTTTCCTTGATTGAATTAACTCTCACACCAGTATTTGCGTCTAGAGCCTTTGCATAGAGGGCTATCTGAAAACGGCTGTGGCGTTGAAGTCGCCTGAGAATGTGGAGTTGGTGGCATGTGAAACCCGCTTGTGGAGCATTCGTTTGTGTGAAATGCTCTACCAGGTTCATTCCTAGATAATGCACTCAAAGGGCACTAAGCATAGAGTGTGAAAACTGAGTTTCCTTGAGAGCTGCTTTGAAGCCTGAAGGTGTGTGAAGTTAGTGAGCCAAATGGAGTTGTTCTCCCACAAGAACCACTCGGCTGATCCTTCTTCAATATGCCCTTCACCAACATGCAGTGTTTCCTTGATTGAATTAGCTCTCACACCAGTATTTGCGTCTAGAGCCTTTGCATTGAGGGCTATCTGAAAACGGCTGTGGCGCTGAAGTTGCCTGTGAATGTGGAGTTGGTGGCATGTGAAACCCGCATGTGGAGCATTCGTTTGTGTGGGATGCTCACCAAGCTTCATTTCAGTCCTAGGCACTCAAAGGGCACTAAGCATAGAGTGTGAAAACTGAGTTTCCTTGAGAGCTGCTTGGAAGCCTGATGGTGTGTGAAGTTAGTGAGCCAAATGGAGTTGTTCTCCCACAAGAACCACTCGGCTGATCCTTCTTCAATATGCCCTTCACCAACATGCAGTGTTTCCTTCATTGAATTAACTCTCCCACCAATATTTGCGTCTAGAGCCTTTGCATTGAGGGCTATCTGAAAACGGCTGTGGCGCTGAAGTTGCCTGTGGATGTGCAGTTGGTGGCATGTGAAACCCGCATGTGGAGCATTCGTTTGTGTCAAATGCTCTACCAGGTTCATTCCTTGATAATGCACTCAAAGGGCACTAAGCATAGAGTGTGAAAACTGAGTTTCCTTGAGAGCTGTTTGGAAGCCTGATGGTGTGTGAAGTTAGTGAGCCAAATGGAGTTGTTCTCCCACAAGAACCACTTGGCTGATCCTTCTTCAATATGCCCTTCACCAACATGCAGTGTTTCCTTGATTGAATTAGCTCTCACACCAATATTTGTGTCTAGAGCCTTTGCATTGAGGGCTATCTGAAAACGGGTGTGGCGCTGAAGTTGCCTGTGAATGTGGAGTTGGTGGCATGTGAAACCCGCATGAGGAGCCTTGGTTTCTGTGGGATGCGCACCAAGCTTCATTTCAGTCCTAGGCACTCAAAGGGCACTAAGCATAGAGTGTGAAAACTGAGTTTCCTTGAGTGCTGCTTGGAAGCTTGATGGTGTTTGAAGTTAGTGAGCCAAATGGAGTTGTTCTCCCACAAGAACCACTCGGCTGATCCTTCTTCAATATGCCCTTCACCAACATGCAGTGTTTCCTTGATTGAATTAGTTCTCACACCAGTATTTGCGTCTGGAGCCTTTGCATTGAGGGCTATCTGAAAACGGCTGTGGCGCTGAAGTTGCCTGTGAATGTGGAGTTGGTGGCATGTGAAACCCGCATGTGGAGCATTCGTTTGTGTGGGATGCTCTACCAGGTTCATTCCTAGATAATGCACTCAAAGGGCACTAAGCATAGAGTGTGAAAACTGAGTTTCCTTGAGAGCTGCTTGGAAGCCTGATGGTGTGTGAAGTTAGAGAGCCAAATGGAGTTGTTCTCCCACAAGAACCACTCGGCTGATCCTTCTTCAATATGCCCTTCACCAACATGCAGTGTTTCCTTGATTGAATTAGCTCTCACACCAGTATTTGCGTCTAGAGCCTTTGCATTGAGGGCTATCTGAAAACGGCTGTGGCGCTGAAGTTGCCCGTGAATGTGGAGTTGGTGGCATGTGAAACCCGCATGTGGAGCATTCGTTTGTGTGGGATGCTCACCAAGCTTCATTTCAGTCCTAGGCACTCAAAGGGCACTAAGCATAGAGTGTGAAAACTGAGTTTCCTTGAGAGCTGCTTGGAAGCCTGATGGTGTGTGAAGTTAGTGAGCCAAATGGAGTTGTTCTCCCACAAGAACCACTCGGCTGATCCTTCTTCAATATGCCCTTCACCAACATGCAGTGTTTCCTTGATTGAATTAGCTCTCACACCAGTATTTGCGTCTAGAGCCTTTGCATTGAGGGCTATCTGAAAACGGGTGTGGCGCTGAAGTCGCCTGAGAATGTGAAGTTGGTGGCATGTGAAACCCGCATGTGGAGCATTCGTTTGTGTGAAATGCTCTACCAGGTTCATTCCTAGATAATGCACTCAAAGGGCACTAAGCATAGAGTGTGAAAACTGAGTTTCCTTGAGAGCTGCTTGGAAGCCTGATGGTGTGTGAAGTTAGTGAGCCAAATGGAGTTGTTCTCCCACAAGAACCACTCGGCTGATCCTTCTTCAATATGCCCTTCACCAACATGCAGTGTTTCCTTGATTGAATTAGCTCTCACACCAATATTTGCGTCTAGATCCTTTGCATTGAGGGCTATCTGAAAACGGCTGTGGTGCTGAACTTGCCTGTGAATGTGGAGTTGGTGGCATGTGAAACCCGCATGTGGAGCATTCGCTTGTGTGGGATGCCCGGCAAGCTTCATTTCAGTCCTAGGCACTCAAAGGGCACTAAGCATAGAGTGTGAAAACTGAGTTTCCTTGAGAGCTGCTTGGAAGCCTGATGGTGTGTGAAGTTAGTGAGCCAAATGGAGTTGTTCTCCCACAAGAACCACTCGGCTGATCCTTCTTCAATATGCCCTTCACCAACATGCAGTGTTTCCTTGATTGAATTAGCTCTCACACCAGTATTTGCGTCTAGAGCATTTGCATTGAGGGGTATCTGAAAACGGCTGTGGCGCTGAAGTTGCCTGTGAATGTGGAGTTGGTGGCATGTGAAACCCGCATGTGGAGCATTCGTTTGTGTGGGATGCTCTACCAGGTTCATTCCTACATAATGCACTCAAAGGGCACTAAGCATAGAGTGAGAAAACTGAGTTTCCTTGAGAGCTGCTTGGAAGCCTGATGGTGTGTGAAGTTAGTGAGCCAGATGGAGTTGTTCTCCCACAAGAACCACTCGGCTGATCCTTCTTCAATATGCCCTTCACCAACATGCAGTGTTTCCTTGATTGAATTAGCTCTCACACCAATATTTGCGTCTAGAGCCTTTGCATTGAGGGCTATCTGAAAACGGCTGTGGCGCTGAACATGAATGAGAATGTGGAGTTGGTGGCATGTGAAACAAGCATGTGGAGCATTCGCTTGTGTGGTGTGCGCACCAAGCTTCATTTCAGTCCTAGGCACTCAAAGGGCACTAAGCATAGAGTGTGAAAACTGAGTTTCCTTGAGAGCTGCTTGGAAGCCTGATGGTGTGTGAAGATAGTGAGCCAAATGGAGTTGTTCTCCCACAAGAACCACTCGGCTGATCCTTCTTCAATATGCCCTTCACCAACATGCAGTGTTTCCTTGATTGAATTAGCTCTCACACCAGTATTTGCGTCTAGAGCCTTTGCATTGAGGGCTATCTGAAAACGGCTGTGGCGATGAAGTTGCCTGAGAATGTGGAGTTGGTGGCATGTGAAAAACGCATGTGGAGCATTCGTTTGTGTGGGATGCTCTACCAGGTTGATTCCTAGATAATGCACTCAAAGGGCACTAAGCATAGAGTGTGAAAACTGAGTTTCCTTGAGAGCTCTTGGAAGCCTGATGGTGTGTGAAGTTAGTGAGCCAAATGGAGTTGTTCTCCCACAAGAACCACTTGGCTGATCCTTCTTCAATATGCCCTTCACCAACATGCAGTGTTTCCTTGATTGAATTAGCTCTCACACCAATATTTGCGTCTAGAGCCTTTGCATTGAGGGCTATCTGAAAACGGCTGTGGCGATGAAGTTGCCTGAGAATGTGGAGTTGGTGGCATGTGAAACCCGCATGTGGAGCATTCGTTTGTGTGGGATGCTCTACCAGGTTGATTCCTAGATAATGCACTCAAAGGGCACTAAGCATAGAGTGTGAAAACTGAGTTTCCTTGAGAGCTCTTGGAAGCCTGATGGTGTGTGAAGTTAGTGAGCCAAATGGAGTTGTTCTCCCACAAGAACCACTCGGCTGATTCTTCTTCAATACGCCCTTCACCAACATGCAGTGTTTCCTTGATTGAATTAACTCTCACACCAATATTTGTGTCTAGAGCCTTTGCATTGAGGGTTATCTGAAAACGGCTGTTTCGCTGAAGTTGCCTGTGGATGTGGAGTTGGTGGCATGTGAAACCCACATGTGGAGCATTCGTTTGTGTTGGATGCTCTACCAGGTTCAGTCCTAGATAATGCACTCAAAGGGCACTAAGCATAGAGTGTGAAAACTGAGTTTCCTTGAGAGCAGCTTGGAAGCCTGATGGTGTGTGAAGTTAGTGAGCCAAATGGAGTTGTTCTCCCACAAGAACCACTCGGCTGATCCTTCTTCAATATGCCCTTCACCAACATGCAGTGTTTCCTTGATTGAATTAACTCTCACACCAGTATTTGCGTCTAGAGCCTTTGCATTGAGGGCTATCTGAAAACGGCTGTGGCGCTGAAGTTGCCTGAGAATGTGGAGTTGGTGGCATGTGAAAAACGCATGTGGAGCATTCGTTTGTGTGGGATGCTCACCAAGCTTCATTTCAGTCCTAGGAACTCAAAGGGCACTAAGCACAGAGTGTGAAAACTGAGTTTCCTTGAGAGCTGCTTGGAAACCTGATGGTGTGTGAAGTTAGTGAGCCAAATGGAGTTGTTCTCCCACAAGAACCACTCGGCTGATCCTTCTTCAATATGCCCTTCACCAACATGCAGTGTTTCCTTGATTGAATTAGCTCTCACACCAATATTTGCGTCTAGAGCCTTTGCATTGAGGGCTATCTGAAAACGGCTGTGGCGCTGAAGTTGCCTGTGAATGTGGAGTTGGTGGCATGTGAAGTTAGTGAGCCAAATGGAGTTGTTCTCCCACAAAAACCAATCGGCTGATCCTTCTTCAATATGCCCTTCACCAACATGCAGTGTTTCCTTGATTGAATTAGCTCTCACACCAGCATTTGCGTCTAGAGCCTTTGCATTGAGGGCTATCTGAAAACGGCTGTGGCGCTGAAGTTGCCTGTGAATGTGGAGTTGGTGGCATGTGAAACCCGCATGTGGAGCATTCGTTTGTGTGGGATGCTCTACCAGGTTCATTCCTAGATAATGCAATCAAAGGGCCCTAAGCATAGAGTTTGAAAACTGAGTTTCCTTGAGAGCTTCTTGGCAGCCTGATGGTGTGTGAAGTTAGTGAGCCAGATGGAGTTGTTCTCCCACAAGAACCACTCGGCTGATCCTTCTTCAATATGCCCTTCACCAACATGCAGTGTTTCCTTGATTGAATTAGCTCTCACACCAGTATTTGCGTCTAGAGCCTTTGCATTGAGGGCTATCTGAAAACGGGATAGGCGCTGAAGTTGCCTGTGAATGTGGAGTTGGTGGCATGTGAAACCCGCATGTGGAGCATTCGTTTGTGTGGGATACTCTACCAGGTTCATTCCTAGATAATGCACTCAAAGGGCACTAAGCATAGAGTTTGAAAACTGAGTTTCCTTGAGAGCTTCTTGGAAGCCTGATGGTGTGTGAAGTTAGTGAGCCAGATGGAGTTGTTCTCCCACAAGAACCACTCGGCTGATCCTTCTTCAATATGCCCTTCACCAACATGCAGTGTTTCCTTGATTGAATTAGCTCTCACACCAGTATTTGCGTCTAGAGCCTTTGCATTGAGGGCTATCTGAAAACGGCTGTGGCGCTGAAGTTGCCTGTGGATTTGGAGTTGGTGGCATGTGAAACCCGCATGTGGAGCATTCGCTTGTGTGGGATGCTCACCAAGCTTCATTTCAGTCCTAGGCACTCAAAGGACACTAAGCATAGAGTGTGAAAACTGAGTTTCCTTGAGAGCTGCTTGGAAGCCTGATGGTGTGTGAAGTTAGTGAGCCAAATGGAGTTGTTCTCCCACAAGAACCACTCGGCTGATCCTTCTTCAATATGCCCTTCACCAACATGCAGTGTTTCCTTGATTGAATTAGCTCTCACACCAGTATTTGCGTCTAGAGCCTTTGAATTGACGGCTATCTGAAAACGGCTGTGGCGCTGATATTGCCTGTGAATGTGGAGTTGGTGGCATGTGAAACCCGCATGTGGAGCATTCGTTTGTGTGGGATGCTCTACCAAGCTTCATTTCAGTCCTAGGCACTCAAAGGGCCCTAAGCATAGAGTGTGAAAACTGAGTTTCCTTGAGAGCTGCTTGGAAGCCTGATGGTGTAGTTAGTGAGCCAGATGGAGTTGTTCTCCCACAAGAACCACTCGGCTGATCCTTCTTCAATATGCCCTTCACCAACATGCAGTGTTTCCTTGATTGAATTAGCTCTCACACCAATATTTGCGTCTAGAGCCTTTGCATTGAGGGCTATCTGAAAACGGCTGTGGCGATGAAATTGCCTGTGAATGTGGAGTTGGTGGCATGTGATACCTGCATGTGTAGCATTCGCTTGTGTGGGATTCACATCAAGCTTCATTTCAGTCCTAGGCACTCAAAGGGCACTAAGTATAGAGTGTGAAAACTGAGTTTCCTTGAGAGCTGCTTGGAAGCCTGATGGTGTGTGAAGTTAGTGAGCCAGATGGAGTTGTTCTCCCACAAGAACCACTCGGCTGATCCTTCTTCAATATGCCCTTCACCAACATGCAGTGTTTCCTTGATTGAATTAGCTCTCACACCAATATTTGCGTCTAGAGCCTTTGCATTGAGGGCTATCTGAAAACGGCTGTGGCGCTGAAGTTGCCTGTGAATGTGGAGTTGGTGGCATGTGAAATCCGCATGTGGAGCATTCGTTTGTGTGGGATGCTCTACCAGGTTCATTCCTTGATAATGCACTCAAAGGGCACTAAGCATAGAGTGTGAAAACTGAGTTTCCTTGAGAGCTGCATGGAAGCCTGATGGTGTGTGAAGTTAGTGAGCCAAATGGAGTTGTTCTCCCACAAGAACCTCTTTGCTCATCCTTCTTCAATATGCCCTTCACCAACATGCAGTGTTTCCTTGATTGAATTAGCTCTCACACCAATATTTGTGTCTAGAGCCTTTGCATTGAGGGCTATCTGAAAACGGCTGTGGCGCTGATATTGCCTGTGGATGTGGAGTTGGTGGCATGTGAAACCCGCATGTGTAGCATTCGCTTGTGTGGGATTCACAACAAGCTTCATTTCAGTCCTAGGCACTCAAAGGGCACTAAGCATAGAGTGTGAAAACTGAGTTTCCTTGAGAGCTGCTTGGAAGCCTGATGGTGTGTGAAGTTAATGAGCCAGATGGAGTTGTTCTCCCACAAGAACCACTCGGCTGATCCTTCTTCAATATGCCCTTCACCAACATGCAGTGTTTCCTTGATTGAACTAGCTCTCACACCAGTATTTGCGTCTAGAGCCTTTGCATTGAGGGCTATCTGAAAACGGCTGTGGCGCTGAAGTTGCCTGAGAATGTGGAGTTGGTGGCATGTGAAACACGCATGTGGAGCATTCGCTTGTGTGGGATGCTCACCAAGCTTCATTTCAGTCCTAGGCACTCAAAGGGCACTAAGCATAGAGTGTGAAAACTGAGTTTCCTTGAGAGCTGCTTGGAAGCCTGATGGTGTGTGAAGTTAGTGAGCCAAATGGAGTTGTTTTCCCACAAGAACCACTCGGCTGATCCTTCTTCAATATGCCCTTCACCAACATGCAGTGTTTCCTTGATTGAAATAGCTCTCACACCAATATTTGCGTCTAGAGCCTTTGCATTGAGGGCTATCTGAAAACGGCTGTGGCGCTGAAGTTGCCTGTGGATGTGGAGTTGGTGGCATGTGAAACCTGCATGTGTAGCATTCGCTTGTGTGGGATGCACACCAAGCTTCATTTCAGTCCTAGGCACTCAAAGGGCACTAAGCATAGAGTGCGAAAACTGAGTTTCCTTGAGAGCTGATTGGAAGCCAGATGGTGTGTGAAGTTAGGGAGCCAAATGGAGTTGTTCTCCCACAAGAACCACTCGGCTGATCCTTCTTCAATATGCCCTTCACCAACATGCAGTGTTTCCTTGATTGAATTAGCTCTCACACCAGTATTTGCGTCTAGAGCCTTTGCATTGAGGGCTATCTGAAAACGGCTGTGGCGCTGAAGGTGCCTGTGAATGTGAAGTTGGTGGCATGTGAAACCCGCATGTGGAGCATTCGCTTGTGTGGGATGCACACCAAGCTTCATTTCAGTCCTAGGCACTCAAAGGGCACTAAGCATAGAGTGTGAAAACTGAGTTTCCTTGAGAGCTGCTTGGAAGCCTGATGGTGTGTGAAGTTAGTGAGCCAAATGGAGTTGTTCTCCCACAAGAACCACTCTTCTGATCCTTCTTCAATATGCCCTTCACCAACATGCAGTGTTTCCTTGATTGAATTAGCTCTCACACCAGGATTTGCGTCTAGAGCCTTTGCATTGAGGGCTATCTGAAAATGGCTGTGGCGCTGAAGTTGCCTGTGAATGTGGAGTTGGTGGCATGTGAAACCCGCATGTGGAGCATTCGTTTGTGTGGGATGCTCTACCAGGTTCAGTCCTAGATAATGCACTCAAACGGCACTAAGCATAGAGTGTGAAAACTGAGTTTCCTTGAGAGCTGCTTGGAAGCCTGATGGTGTGTGAAGTTAGTGAGCCAAATGGAGTTGTTCTCCCACAAGAACCACTCGGCTGATCCTTCTTCAATATGCCCTTCACCAACATGCAGTGTTTCCTTGATTGAATTAGCTCTCACACCAGTATTTGCGTCTAGAGCCTTTGCATTGAAGGCTATCTGAAAACGGCTGTGGCGCTGAAGTTGCCTGTGGATTTGGAGTTGGTGGCATGTGAAACCCGCATGTGGAGCATTCGTTTGTGTGGGATGCTCTACCTGGTTCTTTCCGAGATAGTGCACTAAAGGGCACTAAGCATAGAGTGTGAAAACTGAGTTTCCTTGAGAGCTGCTTGGAAGCCTGATGGTGTGTGAAGTTAGTGAGCCAAATGGAGTTGTTCTCCCACAAGAACCACTCGGCTGATCCTTCTTCAATATGCCCTTCACCAACATGCAGTGTTTCCTTGATTGAATTAACTCTCACACCAGTATTTGCGTCTAGAGCCTTTGCATTGAGGGCTATCTGAAAATGGCTGTGGCGCTGAAGTTGCCTGAGAATGTGGAGTTGGTGGCATGTGAAACTCGCATGTGGAGAATTCGTTTGTGTGGGATGCTCTACCAGGTTCATTCCTAGATAATGCACTCAAAGGGCACTAAGCATAGAGTGTGAAAGCTGAGTTTCCTTGAGAGGTGCTTGGAAGCCTGATGGTGTGTGAAGTTAGTGAGCCAAATGGAGTTGTCCTCCCACAAGAACCACTTGGCTGATCCTTCTTCAATATGCCCTTCACCAACATGCAGTGTCTCCTTGAGTGAATTAGCTCTCACACCAATATTTGCGTCTAGAGCCTTTGCATTGAGGGCTATCTGAAAACGGCTGTGGCGCTGAAGTTGCCCGTGAATGTGGAGTTGGTGGCATGTGAAACCTGCATGTGTAGCATTCGCTTGTGTGGGATTCACAACAAGCTTCATTTCAGTCCTAGGCCCTCAAAGGGCACTAAGCATAGAGTGTGAAAACTGAGTTTCCTTGAGAGCTGCTTGGAAGCCTGATGGTGTGTGAAGTTAGTGAGCCAAATGGAGTTGTTCTCCCACAAGAACCACTCGGCTGATCCTTCTTCAATATGCCCTTCACCAACATGCAGTGTTTCCTTGATTGAATTAGCTCTCACACCAATATTTGCGTCTAGAGCCTTTGCATTGAGGGCTATCTGAAAACGGCTGTGGCGCTGAAGTTGCCTGTGGATTTGGAGTTGGTGGCATGTGAAACCCGCATGTGGAGCATTCGTTTGTGTGGGATGCTCTACCAGGTTCACTCCTAGATAATGCACTCAAAGGGCCCTAAGCATAGAGTGTGAAAACTGAGTTTCCTTGAGAGCTGCATGGAAGCCTGATGGTGTGTGAAGTTAGTGAGCCAAATGGAGTTGTTCTCCCACAAGAACCACTCGGCTGATCCTTCTTCAATATGCCCTTCACCAACATGCAGTGTTTCCTTGATTGAATTAGCTCTCACACCAGGATTTGCGTCTAGAGCCTTTGCATTGAGGGCTATCTGAAAACGGCTGTGGCGCTGAAGTTGCCTGTGAATGTGGAGTTGGTGGCATGTGAAACCCGCATGTGGAGCATTCGTTTGTGTGGGATGCTCTACCAGGTTGATTCCTAGATAATGCACTCAAACGGCACTAAGCATAGAGTGTGAAAACTGAGTTTCCTTGAGAGCTGCTTGGAAGCCTGATGGTGTGTGAAGTTAGTGAGCCAAATGGAGTTGTTCTCCCACAAGAACCACTCGGCTGATCCTTCTTCAATATGCCCTTCACCAACATGCAGTGTTTCCTTGATTGAATTAGCTCTCACACCAGTATTTGCGTCTAGAGCCTTTGCATTGAGGGCTATCTGAAAACGGCTGTGGCGCTGAAGTTGCCTGTGGATTTGGAGTTGGTGGCATGTGAAACCCGCATGTGGAGCATTCGTTTGTGTGGGATGCTCTACCTGGTTCTTTCCGAGATAGTGCACTAAAGGGCACTAAGCATAGAGTGTGAAAACTGAGTTTCCTTGAGAGCTGCTTGGAAGCCTGATGGTGTGTGAAGTTAGTGAGCCAAATGGAGTTGTTCTCCCACAAGAACCACTCGGCTGATCCTTCTTCAATATGCCCTTCACCAACATGCAGTGTTTCCTTGATTGAATTAACTCTCACACCAGTATTTGCGTCTAGAGCCTTTGCATTGAGGGCTATCTGAAAATGGCTGTGGCGCTGAAGTTGCCTGAGAATGTGGAGTTGGTGGCATGTGAAATCCGCATGTGGAGCAGTCGTTTGTGTGGGATGCTCTACCAGGTTCATTCCTAGATAATGCACTCAAAGGGCACTAAGCATAGAGTGTGAAAGCTGAGTTTCCTTGAGAGGTGCTTGGAAGCCTGATGGTGTGTGAAGTTAGTGAGCCAAATGGAGTTGTCCTCCCACAAGAACCACTTGGCTGATCCTTCTTCAATATGCCCTTCACCAACATGCAGTGTTTCCTTGATTGAATTAGCTCTCACACCAATATTTGCGTCTAGAGCCTTTGCATTGAGGGCTATCTGAAAACGGCTGTGGCGCTGAAGTTGCCTGTGAATGTGGAGTTGGTGGCATGTGAAACCCACATGTGGAGCATTCGTTTGTGTGGGATGCTCTACCAGGTTCATTCCTTGATAATGCACTCAAAGGGCACTAAGCATAGAGTGTGAAAACTGAGTTTCCTTGAGAGCTGCTTGGAAGCCTGATGGTGTGTGAAGTTAGTGAGCCAAATGGAGTTGTTCTCCCACAAGAACCACTCGGCTGATCCTTCTTCAATATGCCCTTCACCAACATGCAGTGTTTCCTTGATTGAATTAGCTCTCACACCAATATTTGCGTCTAGAGCCTTTGCATTGAGGGCTATCTGAAAACGGCTGTGGCGCTGAAGTTGCCTGAGAACGTGGAGTTGGTGGCATGTGAAACCTGCATGTGTAGCATTCGCTTGTGTGGGATGCGCACCAAGCTTCATTTCAGTCCTAGGCACTCAAAGGGCACTAAGCATAGAGTGTGAAAACTGAGTTTCCTTGAGAGCTTCTTGGAAGCCTGATGGTGTGTAAAGTTAGTGAGCCAAATGGAGTTGTTCTCCCACAAGAACCACTCGGCTGATCCTTCTTCAATATGCCCTTCACCAACATGCAGTGTTTCCTTGAATGAATTACCTCTCACACCAGTATTTGCGTCTAGAGCCTTTGCATTGAGGGCTATCTGAAAACGGCTGTGGCGCTGAAGTTGCCCGTGAATGTGGAGTTGGTGGCATGTGAAACCTGCATGTGTAGCATTCGCTTGTGTGGGATTCACAACAAGCTTCATTTCAGTCCTAGGCACTCAAAGGGCACTAAGCATAGAGTGTGAAAACTGAGTTTCCTTGAGAGCTGCTTGGAAGCCTGATGGTGTGTGAAGTTAGTGAGCTAGATGGAGTTGTTCTCCCACAAGAACCACTCGGCTGATCCTTCTTCAATATGCCCTTCACCAACATGCAGTGTTTCCTTGATTGAATTAGCTCTCACACCAATATTTGCGTCTAGAGCCTTTGCATTGAGGGCTATCTTAAAATGGCTGTGGCGCTGAAGTTGCCTGTGGATGTGGAGTTGGTGGCATGCGAAATCCGAAAGTGGAGCATTCGTTTGTGTGGGATGCTCTACCAGGTTCATTCCTAGATAATGCACTCAAAGGGCACTAAGCATAGAGTGTGAAAACTGAGTTTCCTTGAGAGGTGCTTGGAAGCCTGATGGTGTGTGAAGTTAGTGAGCCAGATGGAGTTGTTCTCCCACAAGAACCTCTTTGCTCATCCTTCTTCAATATGCCCTTCACCAACATGCAGTGTTTCCTTGATTGAATTAACTCTCACACCAGTATTTGCGTCTAGAGCCTTTGCATTGAGGGCTATCTGAAAACGGCTGTTTCGCTGAAGTTGCCTGTGGATGTGGAGTTGGTGGCATGTGAAAAACGCATGTGGAGCATTCGTTTGTGTGGGATGCTCTACCAGGTTCATTCCTAGATAAAGCACTCAAAGGGCACAAAGGATAGAGTGTGAAAACTGAGTTTCCTTGAGAGCTGCTTGGAAGCGTGATGGTGTGTGAAGTTAGTGAGCCAAATGGAGTTGTTCTCCCACAAGAACCACTCAGCTGATCCTTCTTCAATATGCCCTTCACCAACATGCAGTGTTTCCTTGATTGAATTAGCTCTCACACAAATATTTGCGTCTAGAGCCTTTGAATTCAGGGCTATCTGAAAACGGCTGTGGCGCTGAAGTTGCCTGTGAATGTGGAGTTGGTGGCATGTGAAACCCGCATGTGGAGCATTCGTTTGTGTGGGATGCTCTACCAGGTTCATTCCTAGATAATGCACTCAAAGGGCACTAAGCATAGAGTGTGAAAACTGAGTTTCCTTGAGAGCTGCTTGGAAGCCTGATGGTGTGTGAAGTTAGTGAGCCAAATGGAGTTGTTTTCCACAAGAACCACTCGGCTGTTCCTTCTTCAATATGCCCTTCACCAACATGCAGTGTTTCCTTGATTGAATTAGCTCTCACACCAATATTTGCGTCTAGAGCCTTTACATTGAGGGCTATCTGAAAACGGCTGTGGCGCTGAAGTTGCCTGAGAACGTGGAGTTGGTGGCATGTGAAACCTGCATGTGTAGCATTCGTTTGTGTGGGATGCTCACCAAGCTTCATTTCAGTCCTAGGCACTCAAAGGGCACTAAGCATAGAGTGTGAAAACTGAGTTTCCTTGAGAGCTGCTTGGAAGCGTGATGGTGTGTGAAGTTAGTGAGCCAAATGGAGTTGTTCTCCCACAAGAACCACTCGGCTGATCCTTCTTCAATATGCCCTTCACCAACATGCAGTGTTTCCTTGATTGAATTAGCTCTCACACCAGTATTTGCGTCTAGAGCCTTTGCATTGAGGGCTATCTGAAAACGGCTGTGGCGCTGAAGTTGCCCGTGAATGTGGAGTTGGTGGCATGTGAAACCTGCATGTGTAGCATTCGCTTGTGTGGGATTCACAATAAGCTTCATTTCAGTCCTAGGCACTCAAAGGGCACTAAGCATAGAGTGTGAAAACTGAGTTTCCTTGAGAGCTTCTTGGAAGCCTGATGGTGTGTGAAGTTAGTGAGCTAGATGGAGTTGTTCTCCCACAAGAACCACTCGGCTGATCCTTCTTCAATATGCCCTTCACCAACATGCAGTGTTTCCTTGATTGAATTAGCTCTCACACCAATATTTGCGTCTAGAGCCTTTGCATTGAGGGCTATCTGAAAATGGCTGTGGCGCTGAAGTTGCCTGTGGATGTGGAGTTGGTGGCATGCGAAATCCGAAAGTGGAGCATTCGTTTGTGTGGGATGCTCTACCAGGTTCATTCCTAGATAATGCACTCAAAGGGCACTAAGCATAGAGTGTGAAAACTGAGTTTCCTTGAGAGGTGCTTGGAAGCCTGATGGTGTGTGAAGTTAGTGAGCCAGATGGAGTTGTTCTCCCACAAGAACCTCTTTGCTCATCCTTCTTCAATATGCCCTTCACCAACATGCAGTGTTTCCTTGATTGAATTAACTCTCACACCAGTATTTGCGTCTAGAGCCTTTGCATTGAGGGCTATCTGAAAACGGCTGTTTCGCTGAAGTTGCCTCTGGATGTGGAGTTGGTGGCATGTGAAAAACGCATGTGGAGCATTCGTTTGTGTGGGATGCTCTACCAGGTTCATTCCTAGATAATGCACTCAAAGGGCACAAAGGATAGAGTGTGAAAACTGAGTTTCCTTGAGAGGTGCTTGGAAGCCTGATGGTGTGTGAAGTTAGTGAGCCAAATGGAGTTGTTCTCCCACAAGAACCACTCAGCTGATCCTTCTTCAATATGCCCTTCACCAACATGCAGTGTTTCCTTGATTGAATTAGCTCTCACACAAATATTTGCGTATAGAGCCTTTGCATTGAGGGCTATCTGAAAACGGCTGTGGCGCTGAAGTTGCCTGTGAATGTGGAGTTGGTGGCATGTGAAACCCGCATGTGGAGCATTCGTTTGTGTGGGATGCTCTACCAGGTTCATTCCTAGATAATGCACTCAAAGGGCACTAAGCATAGAGTGTGAAAACTGAGTTTCCTTGAGAGCTGCTTTGAAGCCTGAAGGTGTGTGAAGTTAGTGAGCCAAACGGAGTTGTTTTCCCACAAGAACCACTCGGCTGTTCCTTCTTCAATATGCCCTTCACCAACATGCAGTGTTTCCTTGATTGAATTAGCTCTCACACCAATATTTGCGTCTAGAGCCTTTGAATTGAGGGCTATCTGAAAACGGCTGTGGCGCTGAAGTTGCCTGAGAACGTGGAGTTGGTGGCATGTGAAACCTGCATGTGTAGCATTCGTTTGTGTGGGATGCTCACCAAGCTTCATTTCAGTCCTAGGCACTCAAAGGGCACTAAGCATAGAGTGTGAAAACTGAGTTTCCTTGAGAGCTGCTTGGAAGCGTGATGGTGTGTGAAGTTAGTGAGCCAAATGGAGTTGTTCTCCCACAAGAACCACTCGGCTGATCCTTCTTCAATATGCCCTTCACCAACATGCAGTGTTTCCTTGATTGAATTAGCTCTCACACCAGTATTTGCGTCTAGAGCCTTTGCATTGAGGGCTATCTGAAAACGGCTGTGGCGCTGAAGTTGCCCGTGAATGTGGAGTTGGTGGCATGTGAAACCTGCATGTGTAGCATTCGCTTGTGTGGGATTCACAATAAGCTTCATTTCAGTCCTAGGCACTCAAAGGGCACTAAGCATAGAGTGTGAAAACTGAGTTTCCTTGAGAGCTGCTTGGAAGCCTGATGGTGTGTGAAGTTAGTGAGCTAGATGGAGTTGTTCTCCCACAAGAACCACTCGGCTGATCCTTCTTCAATATGCCCTTCACCAACATGCAGTGTTTCCTTGATTGAATTAGCTCTCACACCAATATTTGCGTCTAGAGCCTTTGCATTGAGGGCTATCTGAAAATGGCTGTGGCGCTGAAGTTGCCTGTGGATGTGGAGTTGGTGGCATGCGAAATCCGAAAGTGGAGCATTCGTTTGTGTGGGATGCTCTACCAGGTTCATTCCTAGATAATGCACTCAAAGGGCACTAAGCATAGAGTGTGAAAACTGAGTTTCCTTGAGAGGTGCTTGGAAGCCTGATGGTGTGTGAAGTTAGTGAGCCAGATGGAGTTGTTCTCCCACAAGAACCTCTTTGCTCATCCTTCTTCAATATGCCCTTCACCAACATGCAGTGTTTCCTTGATTGAATTAACTCTCACACCAGTATTTGCGTCTAGAGCCTTTGCATTGAGGGCTATCTGAAAACGGCTGTTTCGCTGAAGTTGCCTCTGGATGTGGAGTTGGTGGCATGTGAAAAACGCATGTGGAGCATTCGTTTGTGTGGGATGCTCTACCAGGTTCATTCCTAGATAATGCACTCAAAGGGCACAAAGGATAGAGTGTGAAAACTGAGTTTCCTTGAGAGGTGCTTGGAAGCCTGATGGTGTGTGAAGTTAGTGAGCCAAATGGAGTTGTTCTCCCACAAGAACCACTCAGCTGATCCTTCTTCAATATGCCCTTCACCAACATGCAGTGTTTCCTTGATTGAATTAGCTCTCACACAAATATTTGCGTATAGAGCCTTTGCATTGAGGGCTATCTGAAAACGGCTGTGGCGCTGAAGTTGCCTGTGAATGTGGAGTTGGTGGCATGTGAAACCCGCATGTGGAGCATTCGTTTGTGTGGGATGCTCTACCAGGTTCATTCCTAGATAATGCACTCAAAGGGCACTAAGCATAGAGTGTGAAAACTGAGTTTCCTTGAGAGCTGCTTGGAAGCCTGATGGTGTGTGAAGTTAGTGAGCCAAATGGAGTTGTTTTCCCACAAGAACCACTCGGCTGTTCCTTCTTCAATATGCCCTTCACCAACATGCAGTGTTTCCTTGATTGAATTAGCTCTCACACCAATATTTGCGTCTAGAGCCTTTGAATTGAGGGCTATCTGAAAACGGCTGTGGCGCTGAAGTTGCCTGAGAACGTGGAGTTGGTGGCATGTGAAACCTGCATGTGTAGCATTCGCTTGTGTGGGATGCTCACCAAGCTTCATTTCAGTCCTAGGCACTCAAAGGGCACTAAGCATAGAGTGTGAAAACTGAGTTTCCTTGAGAGCTGCTTGGAAGCCAGATGGTGTGTGAAGTTAGTGAGCCAAATGGAGTTGTTCTCCCACAAGAACCACTCGGCTGATCCTTCTTCAATATGCCCTTCACCAACATGCAGTGTTTCCTTGATTGAATTAGCTCTCACACCAGTATTTGCGTCTAGAGCCTTTGCATTGAGGGCTATCTGAAAACGGCTGTGGCGCTGAAGTTGCCTGTGAATGTGGAGTTGGTGGCATGTGAAACCCGCATGTGGAGCATTCGTTTGTGTGGGATGCTCTACCAGGTTCATTAATAGATAATGCACTCAAAGGGCACTAAGCATAGAGTGTGAAAACTGAGTTTCCTTGAGAGCTGCTTGGAAGCCTGATGGTGTGTGAAGTTAGTGAGCCAAATGGAGTTGTTCTCCCACAAGAACCACTCAACTGATCCTTCTTCAATGTGCCCTTCACCAACATGCAGTGTTTCCTTGATTGAATTAGCTCTCACACCAATATTTGCGTCTAGAGCCTTTGCATTGAGGGCTATCTGAAAACGGCTGTGGCGCTGAAGTTTCCTCTGAATGTGGAGTTGGTGGCATGTGAAACCTGCATGTGTAGCATTCGCTTGTGTGGGATTCACACCAAGCTTCATTTCAGTCCTAGGCACTCAAAGGGCACTAAGCATAGAGTGTGAAAACTGAGTTTCCTTGAGAGCTGCTTGGAAGCCTGATGGTGTGTGAAGTTAGTGAGCCAGATGGAGTTGTTCTCCCACAAGAACCACTCGGCTGAGCCTTCTTCAATATGCCCTTCACCAACATGCAGTGTTTCCTTGATTGAATTAGCTCTCACACCAGTATTTGCGTCTAGAGCCTTTGCATTGATGGCTATCTGAAAACGGCTGTGGCGCTGAAGTTGCCTGTGAATGTGGAGTTGGTGGCATGTGAAACCCGCATGTGGAGCATTCGTTTGTGTGGGATGCTCTACCAGGTTTACTCCTAGATAATGCACTCAAAGGGCACTAAGCATAGAGTGTGAAAACTGAGTTTCCTTGAGAGCTGCTTGGAAGCCTGATGGTGTGTGAAGTTAGTGAGCCAAATGGAGTTGTTCTCCCACAAGAACCACTCGGCTGATCCTTCTTCAATATGCCCTTCACCAACATGCAGTGTTTCCTTGATTGAATTAGCTCTCACACCAATATTTGCATCTAGAACCTTTGCATTGAGGGCTGTCTGAAAACGGCTGTGGCGCTGAAGTTGCCTGTGAATGTGGAGTTGGTGGCATGTGAAACCCGCATGTGGAGCATTCGTTTGTGTGGGATGCTCTACCAGGTTCATTCCTTGATAATGCACTCAAAGGGCACTAAGCATAGAGTGTGAAAACTGAGTTTCCTTGAGAGCTGCTTGGAAGCCTGATGGTGTGTGAAGTTAGTGAGCCAAATGGAGTTGTTCTCCCACAAGAACCACTCGGCTGATCCTTCTTCAATATGCCCTTCACCAACATGCAGTGTTTCCTTGATTGAATTAGCTCTCACACCAATATTTGCGTCTAGATCCTTTGCATTGAGGGATATCTGAAAACGGCTGTGGCGCTGAAGTTGCCTGTGGATGTGGAATTGGTGGCATGTGAAACCCGCATGTGGAGCATTCGTTTGTGTGGGATGCTCTACCAGGTTCATTCCTAGATAATGCACTCAAAGGGCACTAAGCATAGAGTGTGAAAACTGAGTTTCCTTGAGAGCTGCTTGGAAGCCTGATGGTGTGTGAAGTTAGTGAGCCAAATGGAGTTGTTCTCCCACAAGAACCACTCGGCTGATCCTTCTTCAATATGCCCTTCACCAACATGCAGTGTTTCCTTGATTGAATTAGCTCTCACACCAATATTTGCGTCTAGAGCCTTTGCATTGAGGGCTATCTGAAAACGGCTGTGGCGCTGAAGTTGCCTGTGGATTTGGAGTTGGTGGCATGTGAAACCCGCATGTGGAGCATTCGTTTGTGTGGGATGCTCTACCCGGTTCATTCCTTGATAATGCACTCAAAGGGCACGAAGCATAGAGTGTGAAAACTGAGTTTCCTTGAGAGCTGCTTGGAAGCCTGATGGTGTGTGAAGTTAGTGAGCCAAATGGAGTTGTTCTCCCACAAGAACCACTCACCTGATCCTTCTTCAATATGCCCTTCACCAACATGCAGTGTTTCCTTGATTGAATTAGCTCTCACACCAGTATTTGCGTCTCGAGCCTTTGCATTGAGGGCTATCTGAAAACGGCTGTGGCGCTGAAGTTGCCTGTGAATGTGGAGTTGGTGGCATGTGAAACCCGCATGTGGAGCATTCGTTTGTGTGGGATGCTCTACCAGGTTCATTCCTAGATAATGCACTCAAAGGGCACTAAGCATAGAGTGTGAAAACTGAGTTTCCTTGAGAGCTGCATGTAAGCCTGATGTTGTGTGAAGTTAGTGAGCCAAATGGAGTTGTTCTCCCACAAGAACCACTCGGCTGATCCTTCTTCAATATGCCCTTCACCAACATGCAGTGTTTCCTTGATTGAATTAGCTCTCAAACCAATATTTGCGTCTAGAGCCTTTGCATTGAGGGCTATCTGAAAACGGCTGTGGCGCTGAAGTTGCCCGTGAATGTGGAGTTGGTGGCATGTGAAATCCGCATGTGTAGCATTCGCTTGTGTGGGATTCACACCAAGCTTCATTTCAGTCCTAGGCACTCAAGGGCACTAAGCATAGAGTGTGAAAACTGAGTTTCCTTGAGAGCTGCTTGGAAGCCTGATGGTGTGTGAAGTTAATGAGCCAGATGGAGTTGTTCTCCCACAAGAACCACTCGGCTGATCCTTCTTCAATATGCCCTTCACCAACATGCAGTGTTTCCTTGATTGAATTAGCTCTCACACCAATATTTGCGTCTAGAGCCTTTGCATTGAGGGCTATCTGAAAACGGCTGTGGCACTGAAGTTGCCTGTGAATGTGGAGTTGGTGGCATGTGAAATCCGCATGTGGAGCAGTCGTTTGTGTGGGATGCTCTACCAGGTTCATTCCTAGATAATGCACTCAAAGGGCACTAAGCATAGAGTGTGAAAACTGAGTTTCCTTGAGAGCTGCATGGAAGCCTGATGGTGTGTGAAGTTAGTGAGCTAGATGGAGTTGTTCTCCCACAAGATCCTCTTTGCTGATCCTTCTTCAATATGCCCTTCACCAACATGCAGTGTTTCCTTGATTGAATTAGCTCTCACACCAATATTTGCGTCTAGAGCCTTTGCATTGAGGGCTATCTGAAAACGGCTGTGGCGCTGAAGTTTCCTCTGAATGTGGAGTTGGTGGCATGTGAAACCCGCATGGGGAGCATTCGTTTGTGTGGGATGCTCACCAGGCTTCATTTCAGTCCTAGGCACTCAAAGGGCACTAAGCATAGAGTGTGAAAAGAGTTTCCTTGAGAGGTGCTTGGAAGCCTGATGGTGTGTGAAGTTAGTGAGCCAAATGGAGTTGTTCTCCCACAAGAACCACTCACCTGATCCTTCTTCAATATGCCCTTTACCAACATGCAGTGTTTCCTTGATTGAATTAGCTCTCACACCAGTATTTGCGTCTAGAGCCTTTGCATTGAGGGCTATCTGAAAACGGCTGTGGCGCTGAAGTTGCCTGTGAATTTGGAGTTGGTGGCATGTGAAACCCGCATGTGGAGCATTCGTTTGTGTGGGATGCTCTACCAGGTTCATTCCTAGATAATGCACTCAAAGGGCACTAAGCATAGAGTGTGAAAACTGAGTTTCCTTGCGAGCTGCTTGGAAGCCTGATGGTGTGTGAAGTTAGTGAGCCAAATGGAGTTGTTCTCCCACAAGAACCACTCGGCTGATCCTTCTTCAATATGCCCTTCACCAACATGCAGTGTTTCCTTGATTGAATTAACTCTCACACCAATATTTGCGTCTCGAGCCTTTGCATTGAGGGCTATCTGAAAATGGCTGTGGCGCTGAAGTTGTGGATGTGGAGTTGGTGGCATGTGAAACCCGCATGTGGAGCATTCGTTTGTGTGGGATGCTCTACCAGGTTCATTCCTTGATAATGCACTCAAAGGGCACTAAGCATAGAGTGTGAAAACTGAGTTTCCTTGAGAGGTGCTTGGAAGCCTGATGGTGTGTGAAGTTAGTGAGCCAAATGGAGTTGTTCTCCCACAAGAACCACTCGGCTGATCCTTCTTCAATATGCCCTTCACCAACATGCAGTGTTTCCTTGATTGAATTAACTCTCACACCAATATTTGCGTCTAGAGCCTTTGCATTGAGGGCTATCTGAAAACGGCTGTGGCGCTGAAGTTGCCTGTGAATGTGGAGTTGGTGGCATGTGAAACCCGCATGTGGAGCATTCGTTTGTGTGGGATGCTCTACCAGGTTGATTCCTAGATAATGCACTCAAAGGGCACTAAGCATAGAGTGTGAAAACTGAGTTTCCTTGAGAGCTGCTTGGAATCCTGATGGTGTGTGAAGTTAGTGAGCCAAATGGAGTTTGTCCTCCCACAAGAACCACTTGGCTGATCCTTCTTCAATATGCCCTTCACCAACATGCAGTGTTTCCTTGATTGAATTAGCTCTCACACCAATATTTGCGTCTAGAGCCTTTGCATTGAGGGCTATCTGAAAACGGCTGTGGCGCTGAAGTTGCCTGTGAATGTGGAGTTGGTGGCATGTGAAACCCGCATGTGGAGCATTCGTTTGTGTCGGGTGCTCTACCAGGTTCACTCCTAGATAATGCACTCAAAGGGCCCTAAGCATAGAGTGTGAAAACTGAGTTTCCTTGAGAGCTGCATGGAAGCCTGATGGTGTGTGAAGTTAGTGAGCCAAATGGAGTTGTTCTCCCACAAGAACCACTCGGCTGATCCTTCTTCAATATGCCCTTCACCAACATTCAGTGTTTCCTTGATTGAATTAGCTCTCAAACCAATATTTGCGTCTCGAGCCTTTGCATTGAGGGCTATCTGAAAACGGCTGTGGCGCTGAAGTTGCCTGTGGATGTGGAGTTGGTGGCATGTGAAACCCGCATGTGGAGCATTCGTTTGTGTAGGATGCTCACCAAGCTTCATTTCAGTCCTAGGCACTCAAAGGGCACTAAGCATAGAGTGTGAAAACTGAGTTTCCTTGAGAGCTGCTTGGAAACCTGATGGTGTGTGAAGTTAGTGAGCCAAATGGAGTTGTTCTCCCACAAGAACCACTCGGCTGATCCTTCTTCAATATGCCCTTCACCAACATGCAGTGTCTCCTTGATTGAATTAGCTCTCACACCAATATTTGCGTCTAGAGCCTTTGCATTGAGGTCTATCTGTAAACGGCTGTGGCGCTGAAGTTGCCTGAAAATGTGGAGTTGGTGGCATGTGAAACCCGCATGTGGAGCATTCGTTTGTGTGGGATGCTCTACCAGGTTCACTCCTAGATAATGCACTCAAAGGGCACTAAGCATAGAGTGTGAAAACTGAGTTTCCTTGAGAGCTGCTTGGAAGCCTGATGGTGTGTGAAATTAGTGGGCCAAATGGAGTTGTTCTCCTACAAGAACCTCTTGGCTGATCCTTCTTCAATATGCCCTTCACCAACATGCAGTGTTTCCTTGATTGAATTAGCTCTCACACCAATATTTGCGTCTCGAGCCTTTGCATTGAGGGCTATCTGAAAACGGCTGTTTCGCTGAAGTTGCCTGTGGATGTGGAGTTGGTGGCATGTGAAACCCGCATGTGGAGCATTCGTTTGTGTGGGATGCTCTACTAGGTTCATTCCTTGATAATGCACTCAAAGGGCACTAAGCATAGAGTGTGAAAACTGAGTTTCCTTGAGAGCTGCTTGGAAGCCTGATGGTGTGTGAAGTTAGTGAGCCAAATGGAGTTGTTCTCCCACAAGAACCACTCGGCTGATCCTTCTTCAATATGCCCTTCACCAACATGCAGTGTTTCCTTGATTGAATTAGCTCTCACACCAGGATTTGCGTCTAGAGCCTTTGCATTGAGGGCTATCTGAAAACGGCTGTGGCGCTGAAGTTGCCTGTGGATGTGGAGTTGGTGGCATGTGAAACCCGCATGTGGAGCATTCGTTTGTGTAGGATGCTCACCAAGCTTCATTTCAGTCCTAGGCACTCAAAGGGCACTAAGCATAGAGTGTGAAAACTGAGTTTCCTTGAGAGCTGCTTGGAAACCTGATGGTGTGTGAAGTTAGTGAGCTAAATAGAGTTGTTCTCCCACAAGAACCACTCGGCTGATCCTTCTTCAATATGCCCTTCACCAACATGCAGTGTTTCCTTGATTGAATTAGCTCTCACACCAGTATTTGCGTCTAGAGCCTTTGCATTGAGGGCTATCTGAAAACGGCTGTGGCGCTGAAGTTGCCTGTGGATGTGGAATTGGTGGCATGTGAAACCCGAATGTGGAGCATTCGTTTGTGTGGGATGCTCTACCAGGTTCATTCCTTGATAATGCACTCAAAGGGCACTAAGCATAGAGTGTGAAAACTGAGTTTCCTTGAGAGCTGCTTGGAAGCCTGATGGTGTGTGAAGTTAGTGAGCCAAATGGAGTTGTTCTCCCACAAGAACCACTCGGCTGATCCTTCTTCAATATGCCCTTCACCAACATGCAGTGTTTCCTTGATTGAATTAACTCTCACACCAATATTTGCGTCTCGAGCCTTTGCATTGAGGGCTATCTGAAAATGGCTGTGGCGCTGAAGTTGCCTGTGAATGTGGAGTTGGTGGCATGTGAAACCCGCATGTGGAGCATTCGTTTGTGTGGGATGCTCTACCAGGTTGATTCCTAGATAATGCACTCAAAGGGCACTAAGCATAGAGTGTGAAAACTGAGTTTCCTTGAGAGCTGCTTGGAATCCTGATGGTGTGTGAAGTTAGTGAGCCAAATGGAGTTGTCCTCCCACAAGAACCACTCGGCTGATCCTTCTTCAATATGCCCTTCACCAACATGCAGTGTTTCCTTGATTGAATTAGCTCTCACACCAATATTTGCGTCTAGAGCCTTTGCATTGAGGGCTATCTGAAAACGGCTGTGGCGCTGAAGTTGCCCGTGAATGTGGAGTTGGTGGCATGTGAAACCTGCATGTGTAGCATTCGCTTGTGTGGGATTCACAATAAGCTTCATTTCAGTCCTAGGCACTCAAAGGGCACTAAGCATAGAGTGTGAAAACTGAGTTTCCTTGAGAGCTGCTTGGAAGCCTGATGGTGTGTGAAGTTAGTGAGCCAGATGGAGTTGTTCTCCCACAAGAACCACTCGGCTGATCCTTCTTAAATATGCCCTTCACCAACATGCATTGTTTCCTTGATTGAATTAGCTCTCACACCAATATTTGCGTCTAGAGCCTTTGCATTGAGGGCTATCTGAAAACGGCTGTGGCGCTGAAGTTGCCTGTGAATGTGGAGTTGGTGGCATGTGAAACCCGCATGTGGAGCATTCGTTTGTGTGGGATGCTCTACCAGGTTCATTCCTTGATAATGCACTCAAAGGGCACTAAGCATAGAGTGTGAAAACTGAGTTTCCTTGAGAGCTGCTTGGAAGCCTGATGGTGTGTGAAGTTAGTGAGCCAAATGGAGTTGTTCTCCCACAAGAACCACTCGGCTGATCCTTCTTCAATATGCCCTTCACCAACATGCAGTGTCTCCTTGATTGAATTAGCTCTCACACCAATATTTGCGTCTAGAGCCTTTGCATTGAGGTCTATCTGTAAAGGGCTGTGGCGCTGAAGTTGCCTGAAAATGTGGAGTTGGTGGCATGTGAAACCCGCATGTGGAGCATTCGTTTGTGTGGGATGCTCTACCAGGTTCACTCCTAGATAATGCACTCAAAGGGCACTAAGCATAGAGTGTGAAAACTGAGTTTCCTTGAGAGCTGCTTGGAAGCCTGATGGTGTGTGAAATTAGAGGGCCAAATGGAGTTGTTCTCCTACAAGAACCTCTTGGCTGATCCTTCTTCAATATGCCCTTCACCAACATGCATTGTTTCCTTGATTGAATTAGCTCTCACACCAATATTTGCGTCTAGAGCCTTTGCATTGAGGGCTATCTGAAAACGGCTGTGGCGCTGAAGTTGCCTGTGGATGTGGAGTTGGTGGCATGTGAAACCCGCATGTGGAGCATTCGTTTGTGTGGGATGCTCTACTAGGTTCATTCCTTGATAATGCACTCAAAGGGCACTAAGCATAGAGTGTGAAAACTGAGTTTCCTTGAGAGCTGCTTGGAAGCCTGATGGTGTGTGAAGTTAGTGAGCCAAATGGAGTTGTTCTCCCACAAGAACCACTCGGCTGATCCTTCTTCAATATGCCCTTCACCAACATTCAGTGTTTCCTTGATTGAATTAGCTCTCACACCAGGATTTGCGTCTAGAGCCTTTGCATTGAGGGCTATCTGAAAACGGCTGTGGCGCTGAAGTTGCCTGTGGATTTGGAGTTGGTGGCATGTGAAACCCGCATGTGGAGCATTCGTTTGTGTAGGATGCTCACCAAGCTTCATTTCAGTCCTAGGCACTCAAAGGGCACTAAGGATAGAGTGTGAAAACTGAGTTTCCTTGAGAGCTGCTTGGAAGCCTGATGGTGTGTGAAGTTAGTTTGCTAAATAGAGTTGTTCTCCCACAAGAACCACTCGGCTGATCCTTCTTCAATATGCCCTTCACCAACATGCAGTGTTTCCTTGATTGAATTAGCTCTCACACCAGTATTTGCGTCTAGAGCCTTTGCATTGAGGGCTATCTGAAAACGGCTGTGGCGCTGAAGTTGCCTGTGGATGTGGAATTGGTGGCATGTGAAACCCGCATGTGGAGCATTCGTTTGTGTGGGATGCTCTACCAGGTTCATTCCTTGATAATGCACTCAAAGGGCACTAAGCATAGAGTGTGAAAACTGAGTTTCCTTGAGAGCTGCTTGGAAGCCTGATGGTGTGTGAAGTTAGTGAGCCAAATGGAGTTGTTCTCCCACAAGAACCACTCGGCTGATCCTTCTTCAATATGCCCTTCACCAACATGCAGTGTTTCCTTGATTGAATTAACTCTCACACCAATATTTGCGTCTCGAGCCTTTGCATTGAGGGCTATCTGAAAACGGCTGTGGCGCTGAAGTTGCCTGTGAATGTGGAGTTGGTGGCATGTGAAACCCGCATGTGGAGCATTCGTTTGTGTGGGATATTATACCAGGTTGATTCCTAGATAATGCACTCAAAGGGCACTAAGCATAGAGTGTGAAAACTGAGTTTCCTTGAGAGCTGCTTGGAAGCCTGATGGTGTGTGAAGTTAGTGAGCCAAATGGAGTTGTCCTCCCACAAGAACCACTTGGCTGATCCTTCTTCAATATGCCCTTCACCAACATGCAGTGTTTCCTTGATTGAATTAGCTCTCACACCAATATTTGCGTCTAGAGCCTTTGCATTGAGGGCTATCTGAAAACGGCTGTGGCGCTGAAGTTGCCCGTGAATGTGGAGTTGGTGGCATGTGAAACCTGCATGTGTAGCATTCGCTTGTGTGGGATTCACACCAAGCTTCATTTCAGTCCTAGGCACTCAAAGGGCACTAAGCATAGAGTGTGAAAACTGAGTTTCCTTGAGAGCTGCTTGGAAGCCTGATGGTGTGTGAAGTTAATGAGCCAGATGGAGTTGTTCTCCCACAAGAACCACTCGGCTGATCCTTCTTAAATATGCCCTTCACCAACATGCATTGTTTCCTTGATTGAATTAGCTCTCACACCAATATTTGCGTCTAGAGCCTTTGCATTGAGGGCTATCTGAAAACGGCTGTGGCGCTGAAGTTGCCTGTGAATGTGGAGTTGGTGGCATGTGAAACCCGCATGTGGAGCATTCGTTTGTGTGGGATGCTCTACCAGGTTCATTCCTTGATAATGCACTCAAAGGGCACTAAGCATAGAGTGTGAAAACTGAGTTTCCTTGAGAGCTGCTTGGAAGCCTGATGGTGTGTGAAGTTAGTGAGCCAAATGGAGTTGTTCTCCCACAAGAACCACTCGGCTGATCCTTCTTCAATATGCCCTTCACCAACATGCATTGTTTCCTTGATTGAATTAGCTCTCACACCAATATTTGCGTCTAGAGCCTTTGCATTGAGGGCTATCTGAAAACGGCTGTCGCGCTGAAGTTACCAGTGGATTTGGAGTTGGTGGCATGTGAAACCCGCATGTGGAGCATTCGTTTGTGTGGGATGCTCACCAAGCTTCATTTCAGGCCTAGGCACTCAAAGGGCACTAAGCATAGAGTGTGAAAACTGAGTTTCCTTGAGAGCTGCTTGGAAACCTGATGGTGTGTGAAGTTAGTGAGCCAAATGGAGTTGTTCTCCCACAAGAACCACTCGGCTGATCCTTCTTCAATATGCCCTTCACCAACATGCAGTGTTTCCTTGATTGAATTAGCTCTCACACCAATATTTGCGTCTCGAGCCTTTGCATTGAGGGCTATCTGAAAACGGCTGTGGCGCTGAAGTTGCCTGAGAATGTGGAGTTGGTGGCATGTGAAACCCGCATGTGGAGCATTTGCTTGTGTGGGATGCTCTACCAGGTTCACTCCTAGATAATGCACTCAAAGGGCACTAAGCATAGAGTGTGAAAACTGAGTTTCCTTGAGAGCTGCATGGAAGCCTGATGTTGTGTGAAGTTAGTGAGCCAAATAGAGTTGTTCTCCCACAAGAACCACTCAGCTGATCCTTCTTCAATATGCCCTTCACCAACATGCAGTGTTTCCTTGATTGAATTAGCTCTCACACCAGTATTTGCGTCTAGAGCCTTTGCATTGAGGGCTATCTGAAAACGGCTGTGGCGCTGAAGTTGCCTGTGGATTTGGAGTTGGTGGCATGTGAAACCCGCATGTGGAGCATTCGTTTGTGTGGGATGCTCACCAAGCTTCATTTCAGTCCTAGGCACTCAAAGGGCACTAAGCATAGAGTGTGAAAACTGAGTTTCCTTGAGAGCTGCTTGGAAGCCTGATGGTGTGTGAAGTTAGTGAGCCAAATGGAGTTGTTCTCCCACAAGAACCACTCGGCTGATCCTTCTTCAATATGCCCTTCCCCAACATGCAGTGTTTCCTTGATTGAATTAGCTCTCACACCAGTATTTGCGTCTAGAGCCTTTGCATTGAGGGCTATCTGAAAACGGCTGTGGCGCTGAAGTTGCCTGTGGATGTGGAATTGGTGGCATGTGAAACCCGCATGTGGAGCATTCGTTTGTGTGGGATGCTCTACCAGGTTCATTCCTTGATAATGCACTCAAAGGGCACTAAGCATAGAGTGTGAAAACTGAGTTTCCTTGAGAGCTGCTTGGAAGCCTGATGGTGTGTGAAGTTAGTGAGCCAAATGGAGTTGTTCTCCCACAAGAACCACTCGGCTGATCCTTCTTCAATATGCCCTTCACCAACATGCATTGTTTCCTTGATTGAATTAGCTCTCACACCAATATTTGCGTCTAGAGCCTTTGCATTGAGGGCTATCTGAAAACGGCTGTGGCGCTGAAGTTGCCTGTGGATGTGGAGTTGGTGGCATGTGAAACCCGCATGTGGAGCATTCGTTTGTGTAGGATGCTCACCAAGCTTCATTTCAGTCCTAGGCACTCAAAGGGCACTAAGCATAGAGTGTGAAAACTGAGTTTCCTTGAGAGCTGCTTGGAAACCTGATGGTGTGTGAAGTTAGTGAGCCAAATGGAGTTGTTCTCCCACAAGAACCACTCGGCTGATCCTTCTTCAATATGCCCTTCACCAACATGCAGTGTCTCCTTGATTGAATTAGCTCTCACACCAATATTTGCGTCTAGAGCCTTTGCATTGAGGTCTATCTGTAAACGGCTGTGGCGCTGAAGTTGCCTGAAAATGTGGAGTTGGTGGCATGTGAAACCCGCATGTGGAGCATTCGTTTGTGTGGGATGCTCTACCAGGTTCACTCCTAGATAATGCACTCAAAGGGCACTAAGCATAGAGTGTGAAAACTGAGTTTCCTTGAGAGCTGCTTGGAAGCCTGATGGTGTGTGAAATTAGTGGGCCAAATGGAGTTGTTCTCCTACAAGAACCTCTTGGCTGATCCTTCTTCAATATGCCCTTCACCAACATGCATTGTTTCCTTGATTGAATTAGCTCTCACACCAATATTTGCGTCTAGAGCCTTTGCATTGAGGGCTATCTGAAAACGGCTGTTTCGCTGAAGTTGCCTGTGGATGTGGAGTTGGTGGCATGTGAAACCCGCATGTGGAGCATTCGTTTGTGTGGGATGCTCTACTAGGTTCATTCCTTGATAATGCACTCAAAGGGCACTAAGCATAGAGTGTGAAAACTGAGTTTCCTTGAGAGCTGCTTGGAAGCCTGATGGTGTGTGAAGTTAGTGAGCCAAATGGAGTTGTTCTCCCACAAGAACCACTCGGCTGATCCTTCTTCAATATGCCCTTCACCAACATTCAGTGTTTCCTTGATTGAATTAGCTCTCACACCAATATTTGCGTCTAGAGCCTTTGCATTGAGGGCTATCTGAAAACGGCTGTGGCGCTGAAGTTGCCTGTGGATGTGGAGTTGGTGGCATGTGAAACCCGCATGTGGAGCATTCGTTTGTGTAGGATGCTCACCAAGCTTCATTTCAGTCCTAGGCACTCAAAGGGCACTAAGCATAGAGTGTGAAAACTGAGTTTCCTTGAGAGCTGCTTGGAAACCTGATGGTGTGTGAAGTTAGTGAGCTAAATAGAGTTGTTCTCCCACAAGAACCACTCGGCTGATCCTTCTTCAATATGCCCTTCACCAACATGCAGTGTTTCCTTGATTGAATTAGCTCTCACACCAGTATTTGCGTCTAGAGCCTTTGCATTGAGGGCTATCTGAAAACGGCTGTGGCGCTGAAGTTGCCTGTGGATGTGGAATTGGTGGCATGTGAAACCCGCATGTGGAGCATTCGTTTGTGTGGGATGCTCTACCAGGTTCATTCCTTGATAATGCACTCAAAGGGCACTAAGCATAGAGTGTGAAAACTGAGTTTCCTTGAGAGCTGCTTGGAAGCCTGATGGTGTGTGAAGTTAGTGAGCCAAATGGAGTTGTTCTCCCACAAGAACCACTCGGCTGATCCTTCTTCAATATGCCCTTCACCAACATGCAGTGTTTCCTTGATTGAATTAACTCTCACACCAATATTTGCGTCTCGAGCCTTTGCATTGAGGGCTATCTGAAAATGGCTGTGGCGCTGAAGTTGCCTGTGAATGTGGAGTTGGTGGCATGTGAAACCCGCATGTGGAGCATTCGTTTGTGTGGGATTTTCTACCAGGTTGATTCCTAGATAATGCACTCAAAGGGCACTAAGCATAGAGTGTGAAAACTGAGTTTCCTTGAGAGCTGCTTGGAAGCCTGATGGTGTGTGAAGTTAGTGAGCCAAATGGAGTTGTCCTCCCACAAGAACCACTTGGCTGATCCTTCTTCAATATGCCCTTCACCAACATGCAGTGTTTCCTTGATTGAATTAGCTCTCACACCAATATTTGCGTCTAGAGCCTTTGCATTGAGGGCTATCTGAAAACGGCTGTGGCGCTGAAGTTGCCCGTGAATGTGGAGTTGGTGGCATGTGAAACCTGCATGTGTAGCATTCGCTTGTGTGGGATTCACACCAAGCTTCATTTCAGTCCTAGGCACTCAAAGGGCACTAAGCATAGAGTGTGAAAACTGAGTTTCCTTGAGAGCTGCTTGGAAGCCTGATGGTGTGTGAAGTTAATGAGCCAGATGGAGTTGTTCTCCCACAAGAACCACTCGGCTGATCCTTCTTCAATATGCCCTTCACCAACATGCATTGTTTCCTTGATTGAATTAGCTCTCACACCAATATTTGCGTCTAGAGCCTTTGCATTGAGGGCTATCTGAAAACGGCTGTGGTGCTGAAGTTTCCTGTGAATGTGGAGTTGGTGGCATGTGAAACCCGCATGTGGAGCATTCGTTTGTGTGGGATGCTCTACCAGGTTCATTCCTTGATAATGCACTCAAAGGGCACTAAGCATAGAGTGTGAAAACTGAGTTTCCTTGAGAGCTGCTTGGAAGCCTGATGGTGTGTGAAGTTAGAGAGCCAAATGGAGTTGTTCTCCCACAAGAACCACTCGGCTGATCCTTCTTCAATATGCCCTTCACCAACATGCATTGTTTCCTTGATTGAATTAGCTCTCACACCAATATTTGCGTCTAGAGCCTTTGCATTGAGGGCTATCTGAAAACGGCTGTGGCGCTGAAGTTACCAGTGGATTTGGAGTTGGTGGCATGTGAAACCCGCATGTGGAGCATTCGTTTGTGTGGGATGCTCACCAAGCTTCATTTCAGGCCTAGGCACTCAAAGGGCACTAAGCATAGAGTGTGAAAACTGAGTTTCCTTGAGAGCTGCTTGGAAACCTGATGGTGTGTGAAGTTAGTGAGCCAAATGGAGTTGTTCTCCCACAAGAACCACTCGGCTGATCCTTCTTCAATATGCCCTTCACCAACATGCAGTGTTTCCTTGATTGAATTAGCTCTCACACCAATATTTGCGTCTCGAGCCTTTGCATTGAGGGCTATCTGAAAACGGCTGTGGCGCTGAAGTTGCCTGAGAATGTGGAGTTGGTGGCATGTGAAACCCGCATGTGGAGCATTTGCTTGTGTGGGATGCTCTACCAGGTTCACTCCTAGATAATGCACTCAAAGGGCACTAAGCATAGAGTGTGAAAACTGAGTTTCCTTGAGAGCTGCATGGAAGCCTGATGTTGTGTGAAGTTAGTGAGCCAAATAGAGTTGTTCTCCCACAAGAACCACTCAGCTGATCCTTCTTCAATATGCCCTTCACCAACATGCAGTGTTTCCTTGATTGAATTAGCTCTCACACCAGTATTTGCGTCTAGAGCCTTTGCATTGAGGGCTATCTGAAAATGGCAGTGGCGCTGAAGTTGCCTGTGGATTTGGAGTTGGTGGCATGTGAAACCCGCATGTGGAGCATTCGTTTGTGTGGGATGCTCACCAAGCTTCATTTCAGTCCTAGGCACTCAAAGGGCACTAAGCATAGAGTGTGAAAACTGAGTTTCCTTGAGAGCTGCTTGGAAGCCTGATGGTGTGTGAAGTTAGTGAGCCAAATAGAGTTGTTCTCCCACAAGAACCACTCGGCTGATCCTTCTTCAATATGCCCTTCCCCAACATGCAGTGTTTCCTTGATTGAATTAGCTCTCACACCAGTATTTGCGTCTAGAGCCTTTGCATTGAGGGCTATCTGAAAACGGCTGTGGCGCTGAAGTTGCCTGTGGATGTGGAATTGGTGGCATGTGAAACCCGCATGTGGAGCATTCGTTTGTGTGGGATGCTCTACCAGGTTCATTCCTTGATAATGCACTCAAAGGGCACTAAGCATAGAGTGTGAAAACTGAGTTTCCTTGAGAGCTGCTTGGAAGCCTGATGGTGTGTGAAGTTAGTGAACTAGATGGAGTTGTTCTCCCACAAGAACCACTCGGCTGATCCTTCTTCAATATGCCCTTCACCAACATGCAGTGTTTCCTTGATTGAATTAGCTCTCACACCAATATTTGCGTCTAGAGCCTTTGCATTGAGGGCTATCTGAAAACGGCTGTGGCGCTGAAGTTGCCTGTGGATTTGGAGTTGGTGGCATGTGAAACCCGCATGTGGAGCATTCGTTTGTGTGGGATGCTCTACCAGGTTCATTCCTAGATAATGCACTCAAAGGGCACTAAGCATAGAGTGTGAAAACTGAGTTTCCTTGAGAGCTGCATGGAAGCCTGATGGTGTGTGAAGTTAGTGAGCCAAATGGAGTTGTTCTCCCACAAGAACCACTCGGCTGATCCTTCTTCAATATGTCCTTCACCAACATGCAGTGTTTCCTTGATTGAAATAGCTCTCACACCAATATTTGCGTCTAGAGCCTTTGCATTGAGGGCTATCTGAAAACGGCTGTGGCGCTGAAGTTGCCCGTGAATGTGGAGTTGGTGGCATGTGAAACCTGCATGTGTAGCATTCGCTTGTGTGGGATTCACACCAAGCTTCATTTCAGTCCTAGGCACTCAAAGGGCACTAAGCATAGAGTGTGAAAACTGAGTTTCCTTGAGAGCTGCTTGGAAGCCTGATGGTGTGTGAAGTTAATGAGCCAGATGGAGTTGTTCTCCCACAAGAACCACTCGGCTGATCCTTCTTCAATATGCCCTTCACCAACATGCATTGTTTCCTTGATTGAATTAGCTCTCACACCAATATTTGCGTCTAGAGCCTTTGCATTGAGGGCTATCTGAAAACGGCTGTGGCGCTGAAGTTGCCTGTGAATGTGGAGTTGGTGGCATGTGAAACCCGCATGTGGAGCATTCGTTTGTGTGGGATGCTCTACCAGGTTCATTCCTTGATAATGCACTCAAAGGGCACTAAGCATAGAGTGTGAAAACTGAGTTTCCTTGAGAGCTGCTTGGAAGCCTGATGGTGTGTGAAGTTAGTGAGCCAAATGGAGTTGTTCTCCCACAAGAACCACTCGGCTGATCCTTCTTCAATATGCCCTTCACCAACATGCATTGTTTCCTTGATTGAATTAGCTCTCACACCAATATTTGCGTCTAGAGCCTTTGCATTGAGGGCTATCTGAAAACGGCTGTGGCGCTGAAGTTGCCTGTGGATTTGGAGTTGGTGGCATGTGAAACCCGCATGTGGAGCATTCGTTTGTGTGGGATGCTCTACCAGGTTCATTCCTTGATAATGCACTCAAAGGGCACTAAGCATAGAGTGTGAAAAGAGTTTCCTTGAGAGCTGCTTGGAAGCCTGATGGTGTGTGAAGTTAGTGAGCCAAATGGAGTTTTTCTCCCACAAGAACCACTCACCTGATCCTTCTTCAATATGCCCTTCACCAACATGCAGTGTTTCCTTGATTGAATTAACTCTCACACCAGTATTTGCGTCTAGAGCCTTTGCATTGAGGGCTATCTGAAAACGGCTGTGGCGCTGAAGTTACCAGTGGATTTGGAGTTGGTGGCATGTGAAACCCGCATGTGGAGCATTCGTTTGTGTAGGATGCTCACCAAGCTTCATTTCAGGCCTAGGCACTCAAAGGGCACTAAGCATAGAGTGTGAAAACTGAGTTTCCTTGAGAGCTGCTTGGAAACCTGATGGTGTGTGAAGTTAGTGAGCCAAATGGAGTTGTTCTCCCACAAGAACCACTCGGCTGATCCTTCTTCAATATGCCCTTCACCAACATGCATTGTTTCCTTGATTGTTTTAGCTCTCACACCAATATTTGCGTCTCGAACCTTTGCATTGAGGGCTATCTGAAAACGGCTGTGGCGCTGAAGTTGCCTGAGAATGTGGAGTTGGTGGCATGTGAAACCCGCATGTGGAGCATTTGTTTGTGTGGGATGCTCTACCAGGTTCACTCCTAGATAATGCACTCAAAGGGCACTAAGCATAGAGTGTGAAAACTGAGTTTCCTTGAGAGCTGCATGGAAGCCTGATGTTGTGTGAAGTTAGTGAGCCAAATAGAGTTGTTCTCCCACAAGAACCACTCAGCTGATCCTTCTTCAATATGCCCTTCACCAACATGCAGTGTTTCCTTGATTGAATTAGCTCTCACACCAGTATTTGCGTCTAGAGCCTTTGCATTGAGGGCTATCTGAAAACGGCTGTGGCGCTGAAGTTGCCTGTGGATTTGGAGTTGGTGGCATGTGAAACCCGCATGTGGAGCATTCGTTTGTGTAGGATGCTCACCAAGCTTCATTTCAGTCCTAGGCACTCAAAGGGCACTAAGCATAGAGTGTGAAAACTGAGTTTCCTTGAGAGCTGCTTGGAAGCCTGATGGTGTGTGAAGTTAGTGAGCCAAATAGAGTTGTTCTCCCACAAGAACCACTCGGCTGATCCTTCTTCAATATGCCCTTCCCCAACATGCAGTGTTTCCTTGATTGAATTAGCTCTCACACCAATATTTGCGTCTAGAGCCTTTGCATTGAGGGCTATCTGAAAACGGCTGTGGCGCTGAAGTTGCCTGTGGATGTGGAATTGGTGGCATGTGAAAACCGCATGTGGAGCATTCGTTTGTGTGGGATGCTCTACCAGGTTCATTCCTTGATAATGCACTCAAAGGGCACTAAGCATAGAGTGTGAAAACTGAGTTTCCTTGAGAGCTGCTTGGAAGCCTGATGGTGTGTGAAGTTAGTGAACTAGATGGAGTTGTTCTCCCACAAGAACCACTCGGCTGATCCTTCTTCAATATGCCCTTCACCAACATGCAGTGTTTCCTTGATTGAATTAGCTCTCACACCAATATTTGCGTCTAGAGCCTTTGCATTGAGGGCTATCTGAAAACGGCTGTGGCGCTGAAGTTGCCTGTGGATTTGGAGTTGGTGGCATGTGAAACCCGCATGTGGAGCATTCGTTTGTGTGGGATGCTCTACCAGGTTCATTCCTTGATAATGCACTCAAAGGGCACTAAGCATAGAGTGTGAAAAGAGTTTCCTTGAGAGCTGCTTGGAAGCCTGATGGTGTGTGAAGTTAGTGAACTAGATGGAGTTGTTCTCCCACAAGAACCACTCGGCTGATCCTTCTTCAATATGCCCTTCACCAACATGCAGTGTTTCCTTGATTGAATTAGCTCTCACACCAATATTTGCGTCTAGAGCCTTTGCATTGAGGGCTATCTGAAAACGGCTGTGGCGCTGAAGTTGCCTGTGGATTTGGAGTTGGTGGCATGTGAAACCCGCATGTGGAGCATTCGTTTGTGTGGGATGCTCTACCAGGTTCATTCCTTGATAATGCACTCAAAGGGCACTAAGCATAGAGTGTGAAAAGAGTTTCCTTGAGAGCTGCTTGGAAGCCTGATGGTGTGTGAAGTTAGTGAGCCAAATGGAGTTTTTCTCCCACAAGAACCACTCACCTGATCCTTCTTCAATATGCCCTTCACCAACATGCAGTGTTTCCTTGATTGAATTAACTCTCACACCAATATTTGCGTCTAGAGCCTTTGCATTGAGGGCTATCTGAAAACGGCTGTGGCGCTGAAGTTACCAGTGGATTTGGAGTTGGTGGCATGTGAAACCCGCATGTGGAGCATTCGTTTGTGTGGGATGCTCACCAAGCTTCATTTCAGGCCTAGGCACTCAAAGGGCACTAAGCATAGAGTGTGAAAACTGAGTTTCCTTGAGAGCTGCTTGGAAACCTGATGGTGTGTGAAGTTAGTGAGCCAAATGGAGTTGTTCTCCCACAAGAACCACTCGGCTGATCCTTCTTCAATATGCCCTTCACCAACATGCAGTGTTTCCTTGATTGAATTAGCTCTCACACCAATATTTGCGTCTCGAACCTTTGCATTGAGGGCTATCTGAAAACGGCTGTGGCGCTGAAGTTGCCTGAGAATGTGGAGTTGGTGGCATGTGAAACCCGCATGTGGAGCATTTGTTTGTGTGGGATGCTCTACCAGGTTCACTCCTAGATAATGCACTCAAAGGGCACTAAGCATAGAGTGTGAAAACTGAGTTTCCTTGAGAGCTGCATGGAAGCCTGATGTTGTGTGAAGTTAGTGAGCCAAATAGAGTTGTTCTCCCACAAGAACCACTCAGCTGATCCTTCTTCAATATGCCCTTCACCAACATGCAGTGTTTCCTTGATTGAATTAGCTCTCACACCAGTATTTGCGTCTAGAGCCTTTGCATTGAGGGCTATCTGAAAACGGCTGTGGCGCTGAAGTTGCCTGTGGATTTGGAGTTGGTGGCATGTGAAACCCGCATGTGGAGCATTCGTTTGTGTAGGATGCTCACCAAGCTTCATTTCAGTCCTAGGCACTCAAAGGGCACTAAGCATAGAGTGTGAAAACTGAGTTTCCTTGAGAGCTGCTTGGAAGCCTGATGGTGTGTGAAGTTAGTGAGCCAAATAGAGTTGTTCTCCCACAAGAACCACTCGGCTGATCCTTCTTCAATATGCCCTTCCCCAACATGCAGTGTTTCCTTGATTGAATTAGCTCTCACACCAGTATTTGCGTCTAGAGCCTTTGCATTGAGGGCTATCTGAAAACGGCTGTGGCGCTGAAGTTGCCTGTGGATGTGGAATTGGTGGCATGTGAAAACCGCATGTGGAGCATTCGTTTGTGTGGGATGCTCTACCAGGTTCATTCCTTGATAATGCACTCAAAGGGCACTAAGCATAGAGTGTGAAAACTGAGTTTCCTTGAGAGCTGCTTGGAAGCCTGATGGTGTGTGAAGTTAGTGAACTAGATGGAGTTGTTCTCCCACAAGAACCACTCGGCTGATCCTTCTTCAATATGCCCTTCACCAACATGCAGTGTTTCCTTGATTGAATTAGCTCTCACACCAATATTTGCGTCTAGAGCCTTTGCATTGAGGGCTATCTGAAAACGGCTGTGGCGCTGAAGTTGCCTGTGGATTTGGAGTTGGTGGCATGTGAAACCCGCATGTGGAGCATTCGTTTGTGTGGGATGCTCTACCAGGTTCATTCCTTGATAATGCACTCAAAGGGCACTAAGCATAGAGTGTGAAAAGAGTTTCCTTGAGAGCTGCTTGGAAGCCTGATGGTGTGTGAAGTTAGTGAGCCAAATGGAGTTGTTCTCCCACAAGAACCACTCACCTGATCCTTCTTCAATATGCCCTTCACCAACATGCAGTGTTTCCTTGATTGAATTAGCTCTCACACCAGTATTTGCGTCTAGAGCCTTTGCATTGAGGGCTATCTGAAAACGGCTGTGGCGCTGAAGTTGCCTGTGAATTTGGAGTTGGTGGCATGTGAAACCCGCATGTGGAGCATTCGTTTGTGTGGGATGCTCTACCAGGTTCATTCCTAGATAATGCACTCAAAGGGCACTAAGCATAGAGTGTGAAAACTGAGTTTCCTTGAGAGCTGCTTGGAAGCCTGATGGTGTGTGAAGTTAGTGAGCCAAATGGAGTTGTTCTCCCACAAGAACCACTCGGCTGATCCTTCTTCAATATGCCCTTCAACAACATGCAGTGTTTCCTTGATTGAATTAACTCTCACACCAATATTTGCGTCTCGAGCCTTTGCATTGAGGGCTATCTGAAAACGGCTGTGGTGCTGAAGTTGCCTGTGAATGTGGAGTTGGTGGCATGTGAAACCCGCATGTGGAGCATTCGTTTGTGTGGGATGCTCACCAAGCTTCATTTCAGTCCTAGGCACTCAAAGCGCACTAAGCATAGAGTGTGAAAACTGAGTTTCCTTGAGAGCTGCTTGGAAACCTGATGGTGTGTGAAGTTAGTGAGCCAAATGGAGTTGTTCTCCCACAAGAACCACTCGGCTGATCCTTCTTCAATATGCCCTTCACCAACATGCAGTGTTTCCTTGATTGAATTAGCTCTCACACCAATATTTGCGTCTCGAGCCTTTGCATTGAGGGCTATCTGAAAACGGCTGTGGCGCTGAAGTTGCCTGAGAATGTGGAGTTGGTGGCATGTGAAACCCGCATGTGGAGCATTTGTTTGTGTGGGATGCTCTACCAGGTTCACTCCTAGATAATGCACTCAAAGGGCACTAAGCATAGAGTGTGAAAACTGAGTTTCCTTGAGAGCTGCATGGAAGCCTGATGTTGTGTGAAGTTAGTGAGCCAAATAGAGTTGTTCTCCCACAAGAACCACTCAGCTGATCCTTCTTCAATATGCCCTTCACCAACATGCAGTGTTTCCTTGATTGAATTAGCTCTCACACCAGTATTTGCGTCTAGAGCCTTTGCATTGAGGGCTATCTGAAAACGGCTGTGGCGCTGAAGTTGCCTGTGGATTTGGATTTGGTGGCATGTGAAACCCGCATGTGGAGCATTCGTATGTGTAGGATGCTCACCAAGCTTCATTTCAGTCCTAGGCACTCAAAGGGCACTAAGCATAGAGTGTGAAAACTGAGTTTCCTTGAGAGCTGCTTGGAAGCCTGATGGTGTGTGAAGTTAGTGAGCCAAATAGAGTTGTTCTCCCACAAGAACCACTCGGCTGATCCTTCTTCAATATGCCCTTCCCCAACATGCAGTGTTTCCTTGATTGAATTAGCTCTCACACCAATATTTGCGTCTAGAGCCTTTGCATTGAGGGCTATCTGAAAACGGCTGTGGCGCTGAAGTTGCCTGTGGATTTGGAGTTGGTGGCATGTGAAACCCGCATGTGGAGCATTCGTTTGTGTGGGATGCTCTACCAGGTTCATTCCTTGATAATGCACTCAAAGGGCACTAAGCATAGAGTGTGAAAACTGAGTTTCCTTGAGAGCTGCTTGGAAGCCTGATGGTGTGTGAAGTTAGTGAGCCAAATGGAGTTGTTCTCCCACAAGAACCACTCGGCTGATCCTTCTTCAATATGCCCTTCACCAACATGCATTGTTTCCTTGATTGAATTAGCTCTCAAACCAATATTTGCGTCTAGAGCCTTTGCATTGAGGGCTATCTGAAAACGGCTGTGGCGCTGAAGTTGCCTGTGGATTTGGAGTTGGTGGCATGTGAAACCCGCATGTGGAGCATTCGTTTGTGTGGGATGCTCTACCAGGTTCATTCCTTGATAATGCACTCAAAGGGCACTAAGCATAGAGTGTGAAAAGAGTTTCCTTGAGAGCTGCTTGGAAGCCTGATGGTGTGTGAAGTTAGTGAGCCAAATGGAGTTGTTCTCCCACAAGAACCACTCGGCTGATCCTTCTTCAATATGCCCTTCACCAACATGCAGTGTTTCCTTGATTGAATTAGTTCTCACACCAGTATTTGCGTCTAGAGCCTTTGCATTGAGGGCTATCTGAAAACGGCTGTGGCGCTGAAGTTGCCTGTGAATTTGGAGTTGGTGGCATGTGAAACCCGCATGTGGAGCATTCGTTTGTGTGGGATGCTCTACCAGGTTCATTCCTAGATAATGCACTCAAAGGGCACTAAGCATAGAGTGTGAAAACTGAGTTTCCTTGAGAGCTGCTTGGAAGCCTGATGGTGTGTGAAGTTAGTGAGCCAAATGGAGTTGTTCTCCCACAAGAACCACTCGGCTGATCCTTCTTCAATATGCCCTTCACCAACATGCAGTGTTTCCTTGATTGAATTAACTCTCACACCAATATTTGCGTCTAGAGCCTTTGCATTGAGGGCTATCTGAAAACGGCTGTGGCGCTGAAGTTGCCTGTGAATGTGGAGTTGGTGGCATGTGAAACCCGCATGTGGAGCATTCGTTTGTGTGGGATGCTCACCAAGCTTCATTTCAGTCCTAGGCACTCAAAGCGCACTAAGCATAGAGTGTGAAAACTGAGTTTCCTTGAGAGCTGCTTGGAAACCTGATGGTGTGTGAAGTTAGTGAGCCAAATGGAGTTGTTCTCCCACAAGAACCACTCGGCTGATCCTTCTTCAATATGCCCTTCACCAACATGCAGTGTTTCCTTGATTGAATTAGCTCTCACACCAATATTTGCGTCTCGAGCCTTTGCATTGAGGGCTATCTGAAAACGGCTGTGGCGCTGAAGTTGCCTGAGAATGTGGAGTTGGTGGCATGTGAAACCCGCATGTGGAGCATTTGTTTGTGTGGGATGCTCTACCAGGTTCACTCCTAGATAATGCACTCAAAGGGCACTAAGCATAGAGTGTGAAAACTGAGTTTCCTTGAGAGCTGCATGGAAGCCTGATGTTGTGTGAAGTTAGTGAGCTAAATAGAGTTGTTCTCCCACAAGAACCACTCAGCTGATCCTTCTTCAATATGCCCTTCACCAACATGCAGTGTTTCCTTGATTGAATTAGCTCTCACACCAGTATTTGCGTCTAGAGCCTTTGCATTGAGGGCTATCTGAAAACGGCTGTGGCGCTGAAGTTGCCTGTGGATTTGGAGTTGGTGGCATGTGAAACCCGCATGTGGAGCATTCGTTTGTGTAGGATGCTCACCAAGCTTCATTTCAGTCCTAGGCACTCAAAGGGCACTAAGCATAGAGTGTGAAAACTGAGTTTCCTTGAGAGCTGCTTGGAAGCCTGATGGTGTGTGAAGTTAGTGAGCCAAATAGAGTTGTTCTCCCACAAGAACCACTCGGCTGATCCTTCTTCAATATGCCCTTCACCAACATGCAGTGTTTCCTTGATTGAATTAGCTCTCACACCAGTATTTGCGTCTAGAGCCTTTGCATTGAGGGCTATCTGAAAACGGCTGTGGCGCTGAAGTTGCCTGTGGATTTGGAGTTGGTGGCATGTGAAACCCGCATGTGGAGCATTCGTTTGTGTGGGATGCTCTACCAGGTTCATTCCTTGATAATGCACTCAAAGGGCACTAAGCATAGAGTGTGAAAACTGAGTTTCCTTGAGAGCTGCTTGGAAGCCTGATGGTGTGTGAAGTTACTGAGCCAAATGGAGTTGTTCTCCCACAAGAACCACTCGGCTGATCCTTCTTCAATATGCCCTTCACCAACATGCAGTGTTTCCTTGATTGAATTAGCTCTCACACCAATATTTGCGTCTAGAGCCTTTGCATTGAGGGCTATCTGAAAACGGCTGTGGCGCTGAAGTTGCCTGTGAATGTGGAGTTGGTGGCATGTGAAACCCGCATGTGGAGCATTTGTTTGTGTGGGATGCTCTACCAGGTTCATTCCTAGATAATGCACTCAAAGGGCACTAAGCATAGAGTGTGAAAACTGAGTTTCCTTGAGAGCTGCATGGAAGCCTGATGTTGTGTGAAGTTAGTGAGCCAAATAGAGTTGTTCTCCCACAAGAACCACTCAGCTGATCCTTCTTCAATATGCCCTTCACCAACATGCAGTGTTTCCTTGATTGAATTAGCTCTCACACCAGTATTTGCGTCTAGAGCCTTTGCATTGAGGGCTATCTGAAAACGGCTGTGGCGCTGAAGTTGCCTGTGGATTTGGAGTTGGTGGCATGTGAAACCCGCATGTGGAGCATTCGTTTGTGTAGGATGCTCACCAAGCTTCATTTCAGTCCTAGGCTCTCAAAGGGCACTAAGCATAGAGTGTGAAAACTGAGTTTCCTTGAGAGCTGCTTGGAAGCCTGATGGTGTGTGAAGTTAGTGAGCCAAATAGAGTTGTTCTCCCACAAGAACCACTCGGCTGATCCTTCTTCAATATGCCCTTCCCCAACATGCAGTGTTTCCTTGATTGAATTAGCTCTCACACCAGTATTTGCGTCTAGAGCCTTTGCATTGAGGGCTATCTGAAAACGGCTGTGGCGCTGAAGTTGCCTGTGGATTTGGAATTGGTGGCATGTGAAACCCGCATGTGGAGCATTCGTTTGTGTGGGATGCTCTACCAGGTTCATTCCTTGATAATGCACTCAAAGGGCACTAAGCATAGAGTGTGAAAACTGAGTTTCCTTGAGAGCTGCTTGGAAGCCTGATGGTGTGTGAAGTTACTGAGCCAAATGGAGTTGTTCTCCCACAAGAACCACTCGGCTGATCCTTCTTCAATATGCCCTTCACCAACATGCATTGTTTCCTTGATTGAATTAGCTCTCACACCAATATTTGCGTCTAGAGCCTTTGCATTGAGGGCTATCTGAAAACGGCTGTGGCGCTGAAGTTGCCTGTGAATGTGGAGTTGGTGGCATGTGAAACCCGCATGTGGAGCATTCGTTTGTGTGGGATGCTCACCAAGCTTCATTTCAGTCCTAGGCACTCAAAGGGCACTAAGCATAGAGTGTGAAAACTGAGTTTCCTTGAGAGCTGCTTGGAAACCTGATGGTGTGTGAAGTTAGTGAGCCAAATGGAGTTGTTCTCCCACAAGAACCACTCGGCTGATCCTTCTTCAATATGCCCTTCACCAACATGCAGTGTCTCCTTGATTGAATTAGCTCTCACACCAATATTTGCGTCTAGAGCCTTTGCATTGAGGGCTATCTGAAAACGGCTGTGGCGCTGAAGTTGCCTGAAAATGTGGAGTTGGTGGCATGTGAAACCCGCATGTGGAGCATTCGTTTGTGTGGGATGCTCTACCAGGTTCACTCCTAGATAATGCACTCAAAGGGCCCTAAGCATAGAGTGTGAAAACTGAGTTTCCTTGAGAGCTGCTTGGAAGCCTGATGGTGTGTGAAGTTAATGAGCCAGATGGAGTTGTTCTCCCACAAGAACCACTCGGCTGATCCTTCTTCAATATGCCCTTCACCAACATGCAGTGTTTCCTTGATTGAATTAGCTCTCACACCAATATTTGCGTCTAGAGCCTTTGCATTGAGGGCTATCTGAAAACGGCTGTTTCGCTGAAGTTGCCTGTGGATGTGGAGTTGGTGGCATGTGAAACCCGCATGTGGAGCATTCGTTTGTGTGGGATGCTCTACCAGGTTCATTCCTTGATAATGCACTCAAAGGGCACTAAGCATAGAGTGTGAAAACTGAGTTTCCTTGAGAGCTGCTTGGAAGCCTGATGGTGTGTGATGTTAGTGAGCCAAATGGAGTTGTTCTCCCACAAGAACCACTCGGCTGATCCTTCTTCAATATGCCCTTCACCAACATGCATTGTTTCCTTGATTGAATTAGCTCTCACACCAATATTTGCGTCTAGAGCCTTTGCATTGAGGGCTATCTGAAAACGGCTGTGGCGCTGAAGTTGCCTGTGGATTTGGAGTTGGTGGCATGTGAAACCCGCATGTGGAGCATTCGTTTGTGTGGGATGCTCTACCAGGTTCATTCCTTGATAATGCACTCAAAGGGCACTAAGCATAGAGTGTGAAAAGAGTTTCCTTGAGAGCTGCTTGGAAGCCTGATGGTGTGTGAAGTTAGTGAGCCAAATGGAGTTGTTCTCCCACAAGAACCACTCGGCTGATCCTTCTTCAATATGCCCTTCACCAACATGCAGTGTTTCCTTGATTGAATTAGCTCTCACACCAATATTTGCGTCTAGAGCCTTTGCATTGAGGGCTATCTGAAAACGGCTGTGGCGCTGAAGTTGCCTGTGAATGTGGAGTTGGTGGCATGTGAAACCCGCATGTGGAGCATTCGTTTGTGTGGGATGCTCTACCAGGTTCATTCCTAGATAATGCACTCAAAGGGCACTAATCATAGAGTGTGAAAACTGAGTTTCCTTGAGAGCTGCTTGGAAGCCTGATGGTGTGTGAAGTTAATGAGCCAGATGGAGTTGTTCTCCCACAAGAACCACTCGGCTGATCCTTCTTCAATATGCCCTTCACCAACATGCAGTGTTTCCTTGATTGAATTAGCTCTCACACCAATATTTGCGTCTAGAGCCTTTGCATTGAGGGCTATCTGAAAACGGCTGTGGCGCTGAAGTTGCCTGTGAATGTGGAGTTGGTGGCATGTGAAATCCGCATGTGGAGCATTCGTTTGTGTGGGATGCTCTACCAGGTTCATTCCTAGATAATGCACTCAAAGGGCACTAAGCATAGAGTGTGAAAACTGAGTTACCTTGAGAGCTGCATGGAAGCCTGATGGTATGTGAAGTTAGTGAGCCAAATGGAGTTGTTCTCCCACAAGAACCACTCGGCTGATCCTTCTTCAATATGCCCTTCACCAACATGCAGTGTTTCCTTGATTGAATTAGCTCTCACACCAATATTTGCGTCTAGAGCCTTTGCATTGAGGGCTATCTGAAAACGGCTGTGGCGCTGAAGTTGCCTGTGGATGTGGAGTTGGTGGCCTGTGAAACGCGCATGTGGAGCATTCGTTTGTGTGGGATGCTCACCAAGCTTCATTTCAGTCCTAGGCACTCAAAGGGCACTAAGCATAGAGTGTGAAAACTGAGTTTCCTTGAGAGCTGCTTGGAAACCTGATGGTGTGTGAAGTTAGTGAGCCAAATGGAGTTGTTCTCCCACAAGAACCACTCGGCTGATCCTTCTTCAATATGCCCTTCACCAACATGCAGTGTCTCCTTGATTGAATTAGCTCTCACACCAATATTTGTGTCTAGAGCCTTTGCATTGAGGGCTATCTGAAAACGGCTGTGGCGCTGAAGTTGCTGTGAATGTGGAGTTGGTGGCATGTGAAACCCGCATGTGGAGCATTCGTTTGTGTGGGATGCTCTACTAGGTTCATTCCTTGATAATGCACTCAAAGGGCACTAAGCATAGAGTGTGAAAACTGAGTTTCCTTGAGAGCTGCTTGGAAGCCTGATGGTGTGTGAAGTTAGTGAGCCAAATGGAGTTGTTCTCCCACAAGAACCACTCGGCTGATCCTTCTTCAATATGCCCTTCACCAACATGCAGTGTTTCCTTGATTGAATTAGCTCTCACACCAGTATTTGCGTCTAGAGCCTTTGCATTGAGGGCTATCTGAAAACGGCTGTGGCGCTGAAGTTGCCTGTGGATTTGGAGTTGGTGGCATGTGAAACCCGCATGTGGAGCATTCGTTTGTGTAGGATGCTCACCAAGCTTCATTTCAGTCCTAGGCACTCAAAGGACACTAAGCATAGAGTGTGAAAACTGAGATTCCTTGAGAGCTGCTTGGAAACCTGATGGTGTGTGAAGTTAGTGAGCCAAATAGAGTTGTTCTCCCACAAGAACCACTCGGCTGATCCTTCTTCAATATGCCCTTCACCAACATGCAGTGTTTCCTTGATTGAAGTAGCTCTCACACCAGTATTTGCGTCTAGAGCCTTTGCATTGAGGGCTATCTGAAAACGGCTGTGGCGCTGAAGTTGCCTGTGGATGTGGAGTTGGTGGCATGTGAAACCCGCATGTGGAGCATTCGTTTGTGTGGGATGCTCTACCAGGTTCATTCCTTGATAATGCACTCAAAGGGCACTAAGCATAGAGTGTGAAAACTGAGTTTCCTTGAGAGCTGCTTGGAAGCCTGATGGTGTGTGAAGTTAGTGAGCCAAATGGAGTTGTTCTCCCACAAGAACCACTCGGCTGATCCTTCTTCAATATGCCCTTCACCAACATGCAGTGTTTCCTTGATTGAATTAGCTCTCACACCAATATTTGCGTCTAGAGCCTTTGCATTGAGGGCTATCTGAAAACGGCTGTGGCGCTGAAGTTGCCTGTGGATTTGGAGTTGGTGGCATATGAAACCCGCATGTGGAGCATTCGTTTGTGTGGGATGCTCTACCAGGTTCATTCCTTGATAATGCACTCACAGGGCACTAAGCATAGAGTGTGAAAACTGAGTTTCCTTGAGAGCTGCTTGGAAGCCTGATGGTGTGTGAAGTTAGTGAGCCAAATGGAGTTGTTCTCCCACAAGAACCACTCGGCTGATCCTTCTTCAATATGCCCTTCACCAACATGCAGTGTTTCCTTGATTGAATTAGCTCTCACACCAATATTTGCGTCTAGAGCCTTTGCATTGAGGGCTATCTGAAAACGGCTGTGGCGCTGAAGTTGCCTGTGGATTTGGAGTTGGTGGCATATGAAACCCGCATGTGGAGCATTCGTTTGTGTGGGATGCTCTACCAGGTTCATTCCTTGATAATGCACTCAAAGGGCACTAAGCATAGAGTGTGAAAACTGAGTTTCCTTGAGAGCTGCTTGGAAGATTGATGGTGTGTGAAGTTAGTGAGCCAAATGGAGTTGTTCTCCCACAAGAACCACTCGGCTGATCCTTCTTCAATATGCCCTTCACCAACATGCAGTGTTTCCTTGATTGAATTAGCTCTCACACCAATATTTGCGTCTAGAGCCTTTGCATTGAGGGCTATCTGAAAACGGCTGTGGCGCTGAAGTTGCCTGTGGATGTGGAGTTGGTGGCCTGTGAAACGCGCATGTGGAGCATTCGTTTGTGTGGGATGCTCACCAAGCTTCATTTCAGTCCTAGGCACTCAAAGGGCACTAAGCATAGAGTGTGAAAACTGAGTTTCCTTGAGAGCTGCTTGGAAACCTGATGGTGTGTGAAGTTAGTGAGCCAAATGGAGTTGTTCTCCCACAAGAACCACTCGGCTGATCCTTCTTCAATATGCCCTTCACCAACATGCAGTGTCTCCTTGATTGAATTAGCTCTCACACCAATATTTGTGTCTAGAGCCTTTGCATTGAGGGCTATCTGAAAACGGCTGTGGCGCTGAAGTTTCCTCTGAATGTGGAGTTGGTGGCATGTGAAACCCGCATGTGGAGCATTCGTTTGTGTGGGATGCTCTACCAGGTTCAGTCCTAGATAATGCACTCAAAGGGCACTAAGCATAGAGTGTGAAAACTGAGTTTCCTTGAGAGGTGCTTGGAAGCCTGATGGTGTGTGAAGTTAGTGAGCCAAATGGAGTTGTTCTCCCACAAGAACCACTCGGCTGATCCTTCTTCAATATGCCCTTCACCAACATGCATTGTTTCCTTGATTGAATTAACTCTCACACCAGTATTTGCGTCTAGAGCCTTTGCATTGAGGGCTATCTGAAAACGGCTGTGGCGCTGAAGTTGCCTGTGAATGTGGAGTTGGTGGCATGTGAAACCCGCATGTGGAGCATTCGTTTGTGTGGGATGCTCACCAAGCTTCATTTCAGTCCTAGGCACTCAAAGGGCACTAAGCATAGAGTGTGAAAACTGAGTTTCCTTGAGAGCTGCTTGGAAACCTGATGGTGTGTGAAGTTAGTGAGCCAAATGGAGTTGTTCTCCCACAAGAACCACTAGGCTGATCCTTCTTCAATATGCCCTTCACCAACATGCAGTGTCTCCTTGATTGAATTAGCTCTCACACCAATATTTGCGTCTAGATCCTTTGCATTGAGGGCTATCTGAAAACGGCTGTGGCGCTGAAGTTGCCTGAAAATGTGGAGTTGGTGGCATGTGAAACCCGCATGTGGAGCATTCGTTTGTGTGGGATGCTCTACCAGGTTCACTCCTAGATAATTCACTCAAAGGGCACTAAGCATAGAGTGTGAAAACTGAGTTTCCTTGAGAGCTGCTTGGAAGCCTGATGGTGTGTGAAATTAGTGGGCCAAATGGAGTTGTTCTCCTACAAGAACCTCTTGGCTGAACCTTCTTCAATATGCCCTTCACCAACATGCAGTGTTTCCTTGATTGAATTAGCTCTCACACCAATATTTGCGTCTAGAGCCTTTGCATTGAGGGCTATCTGAAAACGGCTGTTTCGCTGAAGTTGCCTGTGGATGTGGAGTTGGTGGCATGTGAAACCCGCATGTGGAGCATTCGTTTGTGTGGGATGCTCTACTAGGTTCATTCCTTGATAATGCACTCAAAGGGCACTAAGCATAGAGTGTGAAAACTGAGTTTCCTTGAGAGCTGCTTGGAAGCCTGATGGTGTGTGAAGTTAGTGAGCCAAATGGAGTTGTTCTCCCACAAGAACCACTCGGCTGATCCTTCTTCAATATGCCCTTCACCAACATGCAGTGTTTCCTTGATTGAATTAGCTCTCACACCAATATTTGCGTCTAGAGCCTTTGCATTGAGGGCTATCTGAAAACGGCTGTGGCGCTGAAGTTGCCTGTGGATGTGGAGTTGGTGGCCTGTGAAACGCGCATGTGGAGCATTCGTTTGTGTGGGATGCTCACCAGGCTTCATTTCAGTCTTAGGCACTCAAAGGTCACTAAGCATAGAGTGTGAAAACTGAGTTTCCTTGAGAGCTGCTTGGAAGCCTGATGGTGTGTGAAGTTAGTGAGCCAAATGGAGTTGTTCTCCCACAAGAACCACTCGGCTGATCCTTCTTCAATATGCCCTTCACCAACATGCAGTGTTTCCTTGATTGAATTAGCTCTCACACCAGTATTTGCGTCTAGAGCCTTTGCATTGAGGGCTATCTGAAAACGGCTGTGGCGCTGAAGTTGCCTGTGAATGTGGAGTTGGTGGCATGTGAAACCCGCATGTGGAGCATTCGTTTGTGTGGGATGCTCTACCAGGTTCATTCCTAGATAATGCACTCAAAGGGCACTAAGCATAGAGTGTGAAAACTGAGTTTCCTTGAGAGCTGCATGGAAGCCTGATGGTGTGTGAAGTTTGTGAGCCAAATGGAGTTGTTCTCCCACAAGAACCTCTTTGCTGATCCTTCTTCAATATGCCCTTCACCAACATGCAGTGTTTCCTTGATTGAATTAGCTCTCACACCAATATTTGCGTCTAGAGCCTTTGCATTGAGGGCTATCTGAAAACGGCTGTGGCGCTGAAGTTGCCTGTGAATGTGGAGTTGGTGGTATGTGAAACCCGCATGTGGAGCATTCGTTTGTGTGGGATGCTCACCAAGCTTCATTTCAGTCCTAGGCACTCAAAGGGCACTAATCATAGAGTGTGAAAACTGAGTTTCCTTGAGAGCTGCTTGGAAACCTGATGGTGTGTGAAGTTAGTGAGCCAAATGGAGTTGTTCTCCCACAAGAACCACTCGGCTGATCCTTCTTCAATATCTTTTTCACCAACATGCAGTGTCTCCTTGATTGAATTAGCTCTCACACCAATATTTGCGTCTAGAGCCTTTGCATTGAGGGCTATCTGAAAACGGCTGTGGCGCTGAAGTTGCCTGTGAATGTGGAGTTGGTGTCATGTGAAACCCGCATGTGGAGCATTCGTTCGTGTGGGATGCTCTACCAGGTTCATTCCTAGATAATGCACTCAAAGGGCACTAAGCATAGAGTGTGAAAACTGAGTTTCCTTGAGAGCTGCATGGAAGCCTGATGGTGTGTGAAGTTAGTGAGCCAAATGGAGTTGTTCTCCCACAAGAACCACTCGGCTGATCCTTCTTCAATATGCCCTTCACCAACATGCAGTGTTTCCTTGATTGAATTAGCTCTCACACCAGTATTTGCGTCTAGAGCCTTTGCATGGAGGGCTATCTGAAAACGGAATTGGCGCTGAAGTTGCCTGTGAATGTGGAGTTGGTGGCATGTGAAACCCGCATGTGGAGCATTCGTTTGTGTGGGATGCTCTACCAGGTTCATTCCTAGATATTGCACTCAAAGGGCACTTAGCATAGAGTGTGAAAACTGAGTTTCCTTGAGAGCTGCTTGGAAGCCTGATGGTGTGTGAAGTTAGTGAGCCAAATGGAGTTGTTCTCCCACAAGAACCACTCGGCTGATCCTTCTTCAATATGCCCTTCACCATCATGCAGTGTTTCCTTGATTGAATTAGCTCTCACACCAATATTTGCGTCCAGAGCCTTTGCATTGAGGGCTATCTGAAAACGGCTGTGGCGCTGAACTTGCCTGAGAACGTGGAGTTGGTGGCATGTGAAACCTGCATGTGTAGCATTCGCTTGTGTGGGATGCACACCAAGCTTCATTTCAGTGCTAGGCACTCAAAGGGCACTAAGCATAGAGTGTGAAAACTGAGTTTCCTTGAGAGCTGCTTGGAAGCCTGATGGTGTGTGAAGTTAGTGAGCCAGATGGAGTTGTTCTCCCACAAGAACCACTCGGCTGATCCTTCTTCAATATGCCCTTCACCAACATGCAGTGTTTCCTTGATTGAATTAGCTCTCACACCAGTATTTGCGTCTAGAGCCTTTGCATTGAGGGCTATCTGAAAACGGCTGTGGCGCTGAAGTTGCCTGAGAATGTGGAGTTGGTGGCATGTGAAACCCGCATGTGGAGCATTCGCTTGTGTGGGATGCTCTACCAGGTTCATTCCTAGATAATGCACTCAAAGGGCACTAAGTATAGAGTGTGAAAACTGAGTTTCCTTGAGAGCTGCTTGGAAGCCTGATGGTGTGTGAAGTTAGTGAGCCAAATGGAGTTGTTCTCCCACAAGAACCACTCGGCTGATCCTTCTTCAATATGTCCTTCACCAACATGCAGTGTTTCCTTGATTGAATTAGCTCTCACACCAGGATTTGCGTCTAGAGCCTTTGCATTGAGGGCTATCTGAAAACCGCTGTGGCGCTGAAATTGCCTGTGAATGTGGAGTTGGTGGCATGTGAAACCCGCATGTGGAGCATTCGTTTGTGTGGGATGCTCTACCAGGTTCATTCCTTGGTAATGCACTCAAAGGGCACTAAGCATAGAGTGTGAAAAGAGTTTCCTTGAGAGTTGCTTGGAAGCCTGATGGTGTGTGAAGTTAGTGAGCCAAATGGAGTTGTTCTCCCACAAGAACCACTCGGCTGATCCTTCTTCAATATGCCCTTCACCAACATGCAGTGTTTCCTTGATTGAATTAGCTCTCACACCAATATTTGCGTCTAGAGCCTTTGCATTGAGGGCTATCTGAAAACGGCTGTGGCGCTGAAGTTGCCTGTGGATGTGGAGTTGGTGGCCTGTGAAACGCGCATGTGGAGCATTCGTTTGTGTGGGATGCTCACCAAGCTTCATTTCAGTCCTAGGCACTCAAAGGGCACTAAGCATAGAGTGTGAAAACTGAGTTTCCTTGAAAGCTGCTTGGAAGCCTGATGGTGTGTGAAGTTAGTGAGCCAAATGGAGTTGTTCTCCCACAAGAACCACTCGGCTGATCCTTCTTCAATATGCCCTTCACCAACATGCAGTGTTTCCTTGATTGAATTAGCTCTCACACCAATATTTGCGTCCAGAGCCTTTGCATTGAGGGCTATCTGAAAACGGCTGTGGCGCTGAGGTTGCCTGTGGATGTGGAGTTGGTGGCCTGTGAAACGCGCATGTGGAGCATTCGTTTGTGTGGGATGCTCACCAAGCTTCATTTCAGTCCTAGGCACTCAAAGGGCACTAAGCATAGAGTGTGAAAACTGAGTTTCCTTGAAAGCTGCTTGGAAGCCTGATGGTGTGTGAAGTTAGTGAGCCAAATGGAGTTGTTCTCCCACAAGAACCACTCGGCTGATCCTTCTTCAATATGCCCTTCACCAACATGCAGTGTTTCCTTGATTGAATTAGCTCTCACACCAGTATTTGCGTCTAGAGCCTTTGCATTGAGGGCTATCTGAAAATGGCTGTGGCGCTGAAGTTGCCTGTGGATTTGGAGTTGGTGGCATGTGAAACCCGCATGTGGAGCATTCGTTTGTGTAGGATGCTCACCAAGCTTCATTTCAGTCCTAGGCACTCAAAGGGCACTAAGCATAGAGTGTGAAAACTGAGATTCCTTGAGAGCTGCTTGGAAACCTGATGGTGTGTGAAGTTAGTGAGCCAAATAGAGTTGTTCTCCCACAAGAACCACTCGGCTGATCCTTCTTCAATATGCCCTTCACCAACATGCAGTGTTTCCTTGATTGAAGTAGCTCTCACACCAGTATTTGCATCTAGAGCCTTTGCATTGAGGGCTGTTTGAAAACGGCTGTGGCGCTGAAGTTGCCTGTGGATGTGGAATTGGTGGCATGTGAAACCCGCATGTGGAGCATTCGTTTGTGTGGGATGCTCTACCAGGTTCATTCCTTGATAATGCACTCAAAGGGCACTAAGCATAGAGTGTGAAAACTGAGTTTCCTTGAGAGCTGCTTGGAAGCCTGATGGTGTGTGAAGTTAGTGAGCCAAATGGAGTTGTTCTCCCACAAGAACCACTCGGCTGATCCTTCTTCAATATGCCCTTCACCAACATGCAGTGTTTCCTTGATTGAATGAGCTCTCACACCAATATTTGCGTCTAGAGCCTTTGCATTGAGGGCTATCTGAAAACGGCTGTGGCGCTGAAGTTGCCTGTGGATTTGGAGTTGGTGGCATATGAAACCCGCATGTGGAGCATTCGTTTGTGTGGGATGCTCTACCAGGTTCATTCCTTGATAATGCACTCAAAGGGCACTAAGCATAGAGTGTGAAAAGAGTTTCCTTGAGAGTTGCTTTTAAGCCTGATGGTGTGTGAAGTTAAGGGCCAAATGGAGTTGTTCTCCCACAAAAACCACTCACCTGATCCTTCTTCAATATGCCCTTCACCAACATGCAGTGTTTCCTTGATTTAATTAGCTCTCACACCAGTATTTGCGTCTAGAGCCTTTGCATTGAGGGCTATCTGAAAACGGCTGTGGCGCTGAAGTTGCCTGTGAATGTGGAGTTGGTGGCATGTGAAACCCGCATGTGGAGCATTCGTTTGTGTGGGATGCTCTACCAGGTTCATTCCTAGATAATGCACTGAAAGGGCCCTAAGCATAGAGTGTGAAAACTGAGTTTCCTTGAGAGCTGCTTGGAAGCCTGATGGTGTGTGAAGTTAGTGAGCCAAATGGAGTTGTTCTCCCACAAGAACCACTCGGCTGATCCTTCTTCAATATGCCCTTCACCAACATGCAGTGTCTCCTTGATTGAATTAGCTCTCACACCAATATTTGTGTCTAGAGCCTTTGCATTGAGGGCTATCTGAAAACGGCTGTGGCGCTGAAGTTGCCTGTGAATGTGGAGTTGGTGGCATGTGAAACCCGCATGTGGAGTATTCGTTTGTGTGGGATGCTCTACCAGGTTCACTCCTAGATAATGCACTCAAAGGGCACTAAGCATAGAGTGTGAAAACTGAGTTTCCTTGAGAGGTGCTTGGAAGCCTGATGGTGTGTGACGTTAGTGAGCCAAATGGAGTTGTTCTCCCACAAGAACCACTCGGCTGATCCTTCTTCAATATGCCCTTCACCAACATGCATTGTTTCCTTGATTGAATTAACTCTCACACCAGTATTTGCGTCTAGAGCCTTTGCATTGAGGGCTATCTGAAAAAGGCTGTGGCGCTGAAGTTGCCTGTGAATGTGGAGTTGGTGGAATGTGAAACCCGCATGTGGAGCATTCGTTTGTGTGGGATGCTCACCAGGCTTCATTTCAGTCTTAGGCACTCAAAGGGCACTAAGCATAGAGTGTGAAAACTGAGTTTCCTTGAGAGCTGCTTGGAAGCCTGATGGTGTGTGAAGTTAGTGAGCCAAATGGAGTTGTTCTCCCACAAGAACCACTCGGCTGATCCTTCTTCAATATGCCCTTCACCAACATGCAGTGTTTCCTTGATTGAATTAGCTCTCACACCAGTATTTGCGTCTAGAGCCTTTGCATTGAGGGCTATCTGAAAACGGCTGTGGCGCTGATGTTGCCTGTGGATTTGGAGTTGGTGGCATGTGAAACCCGCATGTGGAGCATTCGTTTGTGTAGGATGCTCACCAAGATTCATTTCAGTCCTAGGCACTCAAAGGGCACTAAGCATAGAGTGTGAAAACTGAGATTCCTTGAGAGCTGCTTGGAAACCTGATGGTGTGTGAAGTTAGTGAGCCAAATGGAGTTGTTCTCCCACAAGAACCACTCGGCTGATCCTTCTTCAATATGCCCTTCACCAACATGCAGTGTTTCCTTGATTGAAGTAGCTCTCACACCAGTATTTGCGTCTAGAGCCTTTGCATTGAGGGCTATCTGAAAACGGCTGTGGCGCTGAAGTTGCCTGTGGATTTGGAGTTGGTGGCATATGAAACCCGCATGTGGAGCATTCGTTTGTGTGGGATGCTCTACCAGGTTCATTCCTTGATAATGCACTCAAAGGGCACTAAGCATAGAGTGTGAAAACTGAGTTTCTTTGAGAGGTGCTTGGAAGCCTGATGGTGTGTGAAGTTAGTGAGCCAAATGGAGTTGTTCTCCCACAAGAACCACTCACCTGATCCTTCTTCAATATGCCCTTCACCAACATGCATTGTTTCCTTGATTGAATTAGCTCTCACACCAGTATTTGCGTCCAGAGCCTTTGCATTGAGGGCTATCTGAAAATGGCTGTGGCGCTGAAGTTGCCTGTGAATGTGGAGTTGGTGGCATGTGAAACCCGCATGTGGAGCATTCATTTGTGTGGGATGCTCTACCAGGTTCATTCCTAGATAATGCACTCAAAGGGCACTAAGCATAGAGTGTGAAAACTGAGTTTCCTTGAGAGCTGCTTGGAAGCCTGATGGTGTGTGAAGTTAGTGAGCCAAATGGAGTTGTTCTCCCACAAGAACCACTCGGCTGATCCTTATTCAATATGCCCTTCACCAACATGCAGTGTTTCCTTGATTGAATTAACTCTCACAACAGTATTTGCGTCTAGAGCCTTTGCATTGAGGGCTATCTGAAAACGGCTGTGGCGCTGAAGTTGCCTGTGAATGTGGAGTTGGTGGCATGTGAAACCCGCATGTGGAGCATTCGTTTGTGTGGGATGCTCACCAAGCTTCATTTCAGTCCTAGGCACTCAAAGGGCACTAAGCATAGAGTGTGAAAACTGAGTTTCCTTGAGAGCTGCTTGGAAACCTGATGGTGTGTGAAGTTAGTGAGCCAAATGGAGTTGTTCTCCCACAAGAACCACTCGGCTGATCCTTCTTCAATATGCCCTTCACCAACATGCAGTGTCTCCTTGAGTGAATTAGCTCTCACACCAATATTTGTGTCTAGAGCCTTTGCATTGAGGGCTATCTGAAAACAGCTGTGGCGCTGAAGTTGCCTGTGAATGTGGAGTTGGTGGCATGTGAAACCCGCATGTGGAGCATTCGTTTGTGTGGGATGCTCTACCAGGTTCACTCCTAGATAATGCACTCAAAGGGCACTAAGCATAGAGTGTGAAAACTGAGTTTCCTTGAGAGCTGCTTGGAAGCCTGATGGTGTGTGACGTTAGTGAGCCAAATGGAGTTGTTCTCCCACAAGAACCACTCGGCTGATCCTTCTTCAATATGCCCTTCACCAACATGCTTTGTTTCCTTGATTGAATTAACTCTCACACCAGTATTTGCGTCTAGAGCCTTTGCATTGAGGGCTATCTGAAAACGGCTGTGGCGCTGAAGTTGCCTGTGAATGTGGAGTTGGTGGAATGTGAAACCCGCATGTGGAGCATTCGTTTGTGTGGGATGCTCACCAGGCTTCATTTCAGTCTTAGGCACTCAAAGGGCACTAAGCATAGAGTGTGAAAACTGAGTTTCCTTGAGAGCTGCTTGGAAGCCTGATGGTGTGTGAAGTTAGTGAGCCAAATGGAGTTGTTCTCCCACAAGAACCACTCGGCTGATCCTTCTTCAATATGACCTTCACCAACATGCAGTGTTTCCTTGATTGAATTAGCTCTCACAACAGTATTTGCGTCTAGAGCCTTTGCATTGAGGGCTATCTGAAAACGGCTGTGGCGCTGATGTTGCCTGTGGATTTGGAGTTGGTGGCATGTGAAACCCGCATGTGGAGCATTCGTTTGTGTAGGATGCACACCAAGATTCATTTCAGTCCTAGGCACTCAAAGGGCACTAAGCATAGAGTGTGAAAACTGAGATTCCTTGAGAGCTGCTTGGAAACCTGATGGTGTGTGAAGTTAGTGAGCCAAATGGAGCTGTTCTCCCACAAGAACCACTCGGCTGATCCTTCTTCAATATGCCCTTCACCAACATGCAGTGTTTCCTTGATTGAAGTAGCTCTCACACCAGTATTTGCGTCTAGAGCCTTTGCATTGAGGGCTATCTGAAAACGGCTGTGGCGCTGAAGTTGCCTGTGGATTTGGAGTTGGTGGCATATGAAACCCGCATGTGGAGCATTCGTTTGTGTGGGATGCTCTACCAGGTTCATTCCTTGATAATGCACTCAAAGGGCACTAAGCATAGAGTGTGAAAACTGAGTTTCTTTGAGAGGTGCTTGGAAGCCTGATGGTGTGTGAAGTTAGTGAGCCAAATGGAGTTGTTCTCCCACAAGAACCACTCACCTGATCCTTCTTCAATATGCCCTTCACCAACATGCAGTGTTTCCTTGATTGAATTAGCTCTCACACCAGTATTTGCGTCCAGAGCCTTTGCATTGAGGGCTATCTGAAAACGGCTGTGGCGCTGAAGTTGCCTGTGAATGTGGAGTTGGTGGCATGTGAAACCCGCATGTGGAGCATTCATTTGTGTGGGATGCTCTACCAGGTTCATTCCTAGATAATGCACTCAAAGGGCACTAAGTATAGAGTGTGAAAACTGAGTTTCCTTGAGAGCTGCTTGGAAGCCTGATGGTGTGTGAAGTTAGTGAGCCAAATGGAGTTGTTCTCCCACAAGAACCACTCGGCTGATCCTTATTCAATATGCCCTTCACCAACATGCAGTGTTTCCTTGATTGAATTAACTCTCACACCAGTATTTGCGTCTAGAGCCTTTGCATTGAGGGCTATCTGAAAACGGCTGTGGCGCTGAAGTTGCCTGTGAATGTGGAGTTGGTGGCATGTGAAACCCGCATGTGGAGCATTCGTTTGTGTGGGATGCTCACCAAGCTTCATTTCAGTCCTAGGCACTCAAAGGGCACTAAGCATAGAGTGTGAAAACTGAGTTTCCTTGAGAGCTGCTTGGAAACCTGATGGTGTGTGAAGTTAGTGAGCCAAATGGAGTTGTTCTCCCACAAGAACCACTCGGCTGATCCTTCTTCAATATGCCCTTCACCAACATGCAGTGTCTCCTTGAGTGAATTAGCTCTCACACCAATATTTGTGTCTAGAGCCTTTGCATTGAGGGCTATCTGAAAACAGCTGTGGCGCTGAAGTTGCCTGTGAATGTGGAGTTGGTGGCATGTGAAACCCGCATGTGGAGCATTCGTTTGTGTGGGATGCTCTACCAGGTTCACTCCTAGATAATGCACTCAAAGGGCACTAAGCATAGAGTGTGAAAACTGAGTTTCTTTGAGAGCTGCTTGGAAGCCTGATGGTGTGTGAAGTTAGTGAGCCAAATGGAGTTGTTCTCCCACAAGAACCACTCGGCTGATCCTTCTTCAATATGCCCTTCACCAACATGCAGTGTTTCCTTGATTGAATTAACTCTCACACCAGTATTTGCGTCTAGAGCCTTTGCATTGAGGGCTATCTGAAAACGGCTGTGGCGCTGAAGTTGCCTGTGAATGTGGAGTTGGTGGCATGTGAAACCCGCATGTGGAGCATTCGTTTGTGTGGGATGCTCACCAAGCTTCATTTCAGTCCTAGGCACTCAAAGGGCACTAAGCATAGAGTGTGAAAACTGAGTTTCCTTGAGAGCTGCTTGGAAACCTGATGGTGTGTGAAGTTAGTGAGCCAAATGGAGTTGTTCTCCCACAAGAACCACTCGGCTGATCCTTCTTCAATATGCCCTTCACCAACATGCAGTGTCTCCTTGATTGAATTAGCTCTCACACCAATATTTGTGTCTAGAGCCTTTGCATTGAGGGCTATCTGAAAACGGCTGTGGCGCTGAAGTTGCCTGTGAATGTGGAGTTGGTGGCATGTGAAACCCGCATGTGGAGCATTCGTTTGTGTGGGATGCTCTACCAGGTTCACTCCTAGATAATGCACTCAAAGGGCACTAAGCATAGAGTGTGAAAACTGAGTTTCCTTGAGAGGTGCTTGGAAGCCTGATGGTGTGTGAAGTTAGTGAGCCAAATGGAGTTGTTCTCCCACAAGAACCACTCGGCTGATCCTTCTTCAATATGCCCTTCACCAACATGCATTGTTTCCTTGATTGAATTAACTCTCACACCAGTATTTGCGTCTAGAGCCTTTGCATTGAGGGCTATCTGAAAACGGCTGTGGCGCTGAAGTTGCCTGTGAATGTGGAGTTGGTGGCATGTGAAACCGGCATGTGGAGCATTCGTTTGTGTGGGATGCTCTACCAGGTTCACTCCTAGATAATTCACTCAAAGGGCACTAAGCATAGAGTGTGAAAACTGAGTTTCCTTGAGAGCTGCTTGGAAGCCTGATGGTGTGTGAAATTAGTGGGCCAAATGGAGTTGTTCTCCTACAAGAACATCTTGGCTGAACCTTCTTCAATATGCCCTTCACCAACATGCAGTGTTTCCTTGATTGAATTAGCTCTCACACCAATATTTGCGTCTAGAGCCTTTGCATTGAGGGCTATCTGAAAACGGCTGTGGCGCTGAAGTTGCCTGTGGATGTGGAGTTGGTGGCCTGTGAAACGCGCATGTGGAGCATTCGTTTGTGTGGGATGCTCACCAGGCTTCATTTCAGTCTTAGGCACTCAAAGGGCACTAAGCATAGAGTGTGAAAACTGAGTTTCCTTGAGAGCTGCTTGGAAGCCTGATGGTGTGTGAAGTTAGTGAGCCAAATGGAGTTGTTCTCCCACAAGAACCACTCGGCTGATCCTTCTTCAATATGCCCTTCACCAACATGCAGTGTTTCCTTGATTGAATTAGCTCTCACACCAGTATTTGCGTCTAGAGCCTTTGCATTGAGGGCTATCTGAAAATGGCTGTGGCGCTGAAGTTGCCTGTGAATGTGGAGTTGGTGGCATGTGAAACCGGCATGTGGAGCATTCGTTTGTGTGGGATGCTCTACCAGGTTCATTCCTAGATAATGCACTCAAAGGGCACTAAGCATAGAGTGTGAAAACTGAGTTTCCTTGAGAGCTGCATGGAAGCCTGATGGTGTGTGAAGTTAGTGAGTCAAATGGAGTTGTTCTCCCACAAGAACCACTCGGCTGATCCTTCTTCAATATGCCCTTCACCAACATGCAGTGTTTCCTTGATTGAATGAGCTCTCACACCAATATTTGCGTCTAGAGCCTTTGCATTGAGGGCTATCTGAAAACGGCTGTGGCGCTGAAGTTGCCTGTGAATGTGGAGTTGGTGGCATGTGAAACCCGCATGTGGAGCATTCGTTTGTGTGGGATGCTCTACCAGGTTCATTCCTAGATAATGCACTCAAAGGGCACTAAGCATAGAGTGTGAAAACTGAGTTTCCTTGAGAGCTGCTTGGAAGCCTGATGATGTGTGAAGTTAGTGAGCCAAATGGAGTTGTTCTCCCACAAGAACCACTCGGCTGATCCTTCTTCAATATGCCCTTCACCAACATGCAGTGTTTCCTTGATTGAATTAGCTCTCACACCAATATTTGCGTCTAGAGCCTTTGCATTGAGGGCTATCTGAAAACGGCTGTGGCGCTGAAGTTGCCTGAGAACGTGGAGTTGGTGGCATGTGAAACCTGCATGTGTAGCATTCGTTTGTGTGGGATGATCACCAAGCTTCATTTCAGTCTTAGGCACTCAAAGGGCACTAAGCATAGAGTGTGAAAACTGAGTTTCCTTGAGAGCTGCTTGGAAGCCTGATGGTGTGTGAAGTTAGTGAGCCAAATGGAGTTGTTCTCCCACAAGAACCACTCGGCTGATCCTTCTTCAATATGCCCTTCACCAACATGCAGTGTTTCCTTGATTAAATTAGCTCTCACACCAATATTTGCGTCTAGAGCCTTTGCATGGAGGGTTATCTGAAAACGGGATTGGCGCTGAAGTTGCCTGTGAATGTGGAGTTGGTGGCATGTGAAACCCGCATGTGGAGCATTCGTTTGTGTGGGATGCTCTAACAGGTTCATTCCTAGATAATGCACTCAAAGGGCACTAAGCATAGAGTGTGAAAACTGAGTTTCCTTGAGAGCTGCTTGGAAGCCTGATGGTGTGTGAAGTTAGTGAGCCAAATGGAGTTGTTTTCCCACAAGAACCACTCGGCTGATCCTTCTTCAATATGCCCTTCACCAACATGCAGTGTTTCCTTGATTGAATTAACTCTCACACCAATATTTGCGTCTAGAGCCTTTGCATTGAGGGCTATCTGAAAACGGCTGTGGCCCTGAAGTTGCCTGAGAACGTGGAGTTGGTGGCATGTGAAACCTGCATGTGGAGCATTCGCTTGTGTGGGATGCTCTACCAAGCTTCATTTCAGTCCTAGGCACTCAAAGGGCACTAAGCATAGAGTGTGAAAAGAGTTTCCTTGAGAGCTGCTTGGAAGCCTGATGGTGTGTGAAGTTAGTGAGCCAGATGGAGTTGTTCTCCCACAAGAACCACTCGGCTGATCCTTCTTCAATATGCCCTTCACCAACATGCAGTGTTTCCTTGATTGAATTAGCTCTCACACCAGTATTTGCGTCTAGAGCCTTTGCATTGAGGGCTATCTGAAAACGGCTGTGGCGCTGAAGTTGCCTGTGAATGTGGAGTTGGTGGCATGTGAAACCCGCATGTGGAGCATTCGCTTGTGTGGGATGCGCACCAAGCTTCATTTCAGTCCTAGGCACTCAAAGGGCACTAAGCATAGAGTGTGAAAACTGAGTTTCCTTGAGAGCTGCTTGGAAGCCTGATGGTGTGTGAAGTTAGTGAGCCAAATGGAGTTGTTCTCCCACAAGAACCACTCGGCTGATCCTTCTTCAATATGCCCTTCACCAACATGCAGTGTTTCCTTGATTGAATTAACTCTCACACCAGTATTTGCGTCTAGAGCCTTTGCATTGAGGGCTATCTGAAAACGGCTGTGGCGCTGAAGTTGCCTGTGAATGTGGAGTTGGTGGCATGTGAAACCCGCATGTGGAGCATTCGTTTGTGTGGGATGCTCTACCAGGTTCATTCCTTGATAATGCACTCAAAGGGCACTAAGCATAGAGTGTGAAAACTGAGTTTCCTTGAGAGCTGCTTGGAAGCCTGATGGTGTGTGAAGTTAATGAGCCAGATGGAGTTGTTCTCCCACAAGAACCACTCAACTGATCCTTCTTCAATATGCCCTTCACCAACATGCAGTGTTTCCTTGATTGAATTAGCTCTCACACCAATATTTGCGTCTAGAGCCTTTGCATTGAGGGCTATCTGAAAACGGCTGTGGCGCTGAAGTTGCCTGTGAATGTGGAGTTGGTGGCATGTGAAACCGGCATGTGGAGCATTCGTTTGTGTGGGATGCTCTACCAGGTTCATTCCTTGATAATGCACTCAAAGGGCACTAAGCATATAGTGTGAAAACTGAGTTTCCTTGAGAGCTGCTAGGAAGCCTGATGGTGTGTGAAGTTAGTGAGCCAAATGGAGTTGTTCTCCCACAAGAACCACTCGGCTGATCCTTCTTCAATATGCCCTTCACCAACATTCAGTGTTTCCTTGATTGAATTAGCTCTCACACCAATATTTGCGTCTAGAGCCTTTGCATTGAGGGCTATCTGAAAACGGGATTGGCGCTGAAGTTGCCTGTGGATGTGGAGTTGGTGGCCTGTGAAACGCGCATGTGGAGCATTCGTTTGTGTGGGATGCTCACCAAGCTTCATTTCAGTCCTAGGCACTCAAAGAGCACTAAGCATAGAGTGTGAAAACTGAGTTTCCTTGAGAGCTGCTTGGAAGCCTGATGGTGTGTGAAGTTAGTGAGCCAAATGGAGTTGTTCTCCCACAAGAACCACTCGGCTGATCCTTCTTCAATATTCCCTTCACCAACATGCAGTGTTTCCTTGATTGAATTAACTCTCACACCAGTATTTGCGTCTAGAGCCTTTGCATTGAGGGCTATCTGAAAACGGCTGTTTCGCTGAAGTTGCCTGTGGATTTGGAGTTGGTGGCATGTGAAACCCGCATGTGGGGCATTCGTTTGTGTGGGATGCTCACCAAGCTTCATTTCAGTCCTAGGCACTCAAAGGGCACTAAGCATAGAGTGTGAAAACTGAGTTTCCTTGAGAGCTGCTTGGAAGCCTGATGGTGTGTGAAGTTAGTGAGCCAAATGGAGTTGTTTTCCCACAAGAACCACTCGGCTGATCCTTCTTCAATATGCCCTTCACCAACATGCAGTGTTTCCTTGATTGAATTAGCTCTCACACCAATATTTGCGTCTAGAGCCTTTGCATTGAGGGCTATCTGAAAACGGCTGTGGCGCTGAAGTTGCCTGAGAACGTGGAGTTGGTGGCATGTGAAACCCGCATGTGGAGCATTCGCTTGTGTGGGATGCTCTACCAAGCTTCATTTCAGTCCTAGGCACTCAAAGGGCACTAAGCATAGAGTGTGAAAAGAGTTTCCTTGAGAGCTGCTTGGAAGCCTGATGGTGTGTGAAGTTAGTGAGCCAGATGGAGTTGTTCTCCCACAAGAACCACTCGGCTGATCCTTCTTCAATATGCCCTTCACCAACATGCAGTGTTTCCTTGATTGAATTAGCTCTCACACCAGTATTTGCGTCTAGAGCCTTTGCATTGAGGGCTATCTGAAAACGGCTGTGGCGCTGAAGTTGCCTGTGAATGTGGAGTTGGTGGCATGTGAAACCCGCATGTGGAGCATTCGCTTGTGTGGGATGTGCACCAAGCTTCATTTCAGTCCTAGGCACTCAAAGGGCCCTAAGCATAGAGTGTGAAAACTGAGTTTCCTTGAGAGCTGCTTGGAAGCCTGATGGTGTGTGAAGTTAGTGAGCCAAATGAGTTGTTCTCCACAAGAACCTCTTTGCTGATCCTTCTTCAATATGCCCTTCACCAACATGCAGTGTTTCCTTGATCGAATTAGCTCTCACACCAATATTTGCGTCTAGAGCCTTTGCATTGAGGGCTATCTGAAAACGGCTGTGGCGCTGAAGTTGCCTGTGAATGTGGAGTTGGTGGCATGTGAAACCCGCATGTGGAGCATTCGTTTGTGTGGGATGCTCTACCAGGTTCATTCCTTGATAATGCACTCAAAGGGCACTAAGCATAGAGTGTGAAAACTGAGTTTCCTTGAGAGCTGCTTGGAAGCCTGATGGTGTGTGAAGTTAGTGAGCCAGATGGAGTTGTTCTCCCACAAGAACCACTCAACTGATCCTTCTTCAATATGCCCTTCACCAACATGCAGTGTTTCCTTGATTGAATTAACTCTCACACCAATATTTGCGTCTAGAGCCTTTGCATTGAGGGCTATCTGAAAACGGCTGTGGCGCTGAAGTTGCCTGTGAATGTGGAGTTGGTGGCATGTTAAACCGGCATGTGGAGCATTCGTTTGTGTGGGATGCTCTACCAGGTTCATTCCTAGATAATGCACTCAAAGGGCACTAAGCATAGAGTGTGAAAACTGAGTTTCCTTGAGAGCTGCTTGGAAGCCTGATGGTGTGTGAAGTTAGTGAGCCAAATGGAGTTGTTCTCCCACAAGAACCACTCGGCTGATCCTTCTTCAATATGCCCTTCACCAACATTCAGTGTTTCCTTGATTGAATTAGCTCTCACACCAATATTTGCGTCTAGAGCCTTTGCATTGAGGGCTATCTGAAAACGGGTGTGGCGCTGAAGTTGCCTGTGGATGTGGAGTTGGTGGCCTGTGAAACGCGCATGTGGAGCATTCGTTTGTGTGGGATGCTCACCAGGCTTCATTTCAGTCCTAGGCACTCAAAGAGCACTAAGCATAGAGTGTGAAAACTGAGTTTCCTTGAGAGCTGCTTGGAAGCCTGATGGTGTGTGAAGTTAGTGAGCCAAATGGAGTTGTTCTCCCACAAGAACCACTCGGCTGATCCTTCTTCAATATGCCCTTCACCAACATGCAGTGTTTCCTTGATTGAATTAACTCTCACACCAGTATTTGCGTCTAGAGCCTTTGCATTGAGGGCTATCTGAAAACGGCTGTTTCGCTGAAGTTGCCTGTGGATTTGGAGTTGGTGGCATGTGAAACCGGCATGTGGAGCATTCGTTTGTGTGGGATGCTCTACCAGGTTCATTCCTTGATAATGCACTCAAAGGGCACTAAGCATAGAGTGTGAAAACTGAGTTTCCTTGAGAGCTGCTTGGAAGCCTGATGGTGTGTGAAGTTAGTGAGCCAAATGGAGTTGTTCTCCCACAAGAACCACTCGGCTGATCCTTCTTCAATATGCCCTTCACCAACATTCAGTGTTTCCTTGATTTAATTAGCTCTCACACCAGTATTTGCGTCTAGAGCCTTTGCATTGAGGGCTATCTGAAAACGGCTGTGGCGCTGAAGTTGCCAGTGGATTTGGAGTTGGTGGCATGTGAAACCCGCATGTGGAGCATTCGTTTGTGTAGGATACTCACCAAGCTTCATTTCAGTCCTAGGCACTCAAAGGGCACTAAGCATAGAGTGTGAAAACTGAGTTTCCTTGAGAGCTGCTTGGAAGCCTGATGGTGTGTGAAGTTAGTGAGCCAGATGGAGTTGTTCTCCCACAAGAACCACTCGGCTGATCCTTCTTCAATATGCCCTTCACCAACATGCAGTGTTTCCTTGATTGAATTAACTCTCACACCAGTATTTGCGTCTAGAGCCTTTGCATTGAGGGCTATCTGAAAACGGCTGTTTCGCTGAAGTTGCCTGTGGATGTGGAGTTGGTGGCATGTGAAACCCGCATGTGGAGCATTCGTTTGTGTGGGATGCTCTACCAGGTTCATTCCTAGATAATGCACTCAAAGGGCACAAAGGATAGAGTGTGAAAACTGAGTTTCCTTGAGAGCTGCTTGGAAGCCTGATGGTGTGTGAAGTTAGTGAGCCAGATGGAGTTGTTCTCCCACAAGAACCACTCGGCTGATCCTTCTTCAATATGCCCTTCACCAACATGCAGTGTTTCCTTGATTGAATTAGCTCTCACACCAATATTTGCGTCTAGAGCCTTTGCATTGAGGGCTATCTGAAAACGGCTGTGGCGCTGAAGTTGCCTGTGAATGTGGAGTTGGTGGCATGTGAAACCCGCATGGGGAGCATTCGCTTGTGTGGGATGCGCACCAAGCTTCATTTCAGTCCTAGGCACTCAAAGGGCACTAAGCATAGAGTGTGAAAACTGAGTTTCCTTGAGAGCTGCTTGGAAGCCTGATGGTGTGTGAAGTTAGTGAGCCAAATGGAGTTGTTCTCCCACAAGAACCACTCACCTGATCCTTCTTCAATACGCCCTTCACCAACATGCAGTGTTTCCTTGATTGAATTAGCTCTCACACCAGTATTTGCATATAGAGCCTTTGCATTGAGGGCTATCTGAAAACGTCTGTGGCGCTGAAGTTGCCTGAAAATGTGGAGTTGGTGGCATGTGAAACCCGCATGTGGAACATTCGCTTGTGTGGGATGCTCTACCAGGTTCATTCCTAGATATGCACTCAAAGGGCACTAAGCATAGAGTGTGAAAAGAGTTTCCTTGAGAGCTGCTTGGAAGCCTGATGGTGTGTGAAGTTAGTGAGCCAGATGGAGTTGTTCTCCCACAAGAACCACTCGGCTGATCCTTCTTCAATATGCCCTTCACCAACATGCAGTGTTTCCTTGATTGAATTAACTCTCACACCAATATTTGCGTCTAGAGCCTTTGCATTGAGGGCTATCTGAAAACGGCTGTGGCGCTGAAGTTGCCTGTGAATGTGGAGTTGGTGGCATGTGAAACCTGCATGTGGAGCATTCGTTTGTGTGGGATGCTCTACCAGGTTCATTCCTAGATAATGCACTCAAAGGTCACTAAGCATAGAGTGTGAAAACTGAGTTTCCTTGAGAGCTGCTTGGAAGCCTGATGGTGTGTGAAGTTAGTGAGCCAAATGGAGTTGTTCTCCCACAAGAACTACTTGGCTGATCCTTCTTCAATATGCCCTTCACCAACATGCAGTGTTTCCTTGATTGAATTAGCTCTCACACCAGTATTTGCGTCTAGAGCCTTTGCATTGAGGGCTATCTGAAAACGGCTGTGGCGCTGAAGTTGCCTGTGGATGTGGAGTTGGTGGCATGTGAAAGCCACATGTGGAGCATTCGTTTGTGTGGGATGCTCTACCAGGTTCATTCCTAGATAATGCACTCAAAGGGCACAAAGGATAGAGTGTGAAAACTGAGTTTCCTTGAGAGCTGCTTGGAAGCCTGATGGTGTGTGAAGTTAGTGAGCCAAATGGAGTTGTTCTCCCACAAGAACCACTCGGCTGATCCTTCTTCAATATGCCCTTCACCAACATGCAGTGTTTCCTTGATTGAATTAGCTCTCACACCAATATTTGCGTCTAGAGCCTTTGCATTGAGGGCTATCTGAAAACGGCTGTGGCGCTGAAGTTGCCTGTGAATGTGGAGTTGGTGGCATGTGAAACCCGCATGTGGAGCATTCGCTTGTGTGCGATGCTCACCAAGCTTCATTTCAGTCCTAGGCACTCAAAGGGCACTAAGCATAGAGTGTGAAAACTGAGTTTCCTTGAGAGCTGCTTGGAAGCCTGATGGTGTGTGAAGTTAGTGAGCCAAATGGAGTTGTTCTCCCACAAGAACTACTTGGCTGATCCTTCTTCAATATGCCCTTCACCAACATGCAGTGTTTCCTTGATTGAATTAACTCTCACACCAGTATTTGCGTCTAGAGCCTTTGCATTGAGGGCTATCTGAAAACGGCTGTTTCGCTGAAGTTGCCTGTGAATGTGGAGTTGGTGGCATGTGAAACCCGCATGTGGAGCATTCGCTTGTGTGGGATGCGCACAAAGCTTCATTTCAGTCCTAGGCACTCAAAGGGCACTAAGCATAGAGTGTGAAAACTGAGTTTCCTTGAGAGCTGCTTGGAAGCCTGATGGTGTGTGAAGTTAGTGAGCCAAATGGAGTTGTTCTCCCACAAGAACCACTCGGCTGATCCTTCTTCAATATGCCCTTCACCAACATGCAGTGTTTCCTTGATTGAATTAGCTCTCACACCAGTATTTGCATATAGAGCCTTTGCATTGAGGGCTATCTGAAAACGGCTGTGGCGCTGAAGTTGCCTGTGAATGTGGAGTTGGTGGCATGTGAAACCGGCATGTGGAGCATTCGTTTGTGTGGGATGCTCTACCAGGTTCATTCCTAGATAATGCACTGAAAGGGCCCTAAGCATAGAGTGTGAAAACTGAGTTTCCTTGAGAGCTGCTTGGAAGCCTGATGGTGTGTGAAGTTAGTGAGCCAAATGGAGTTGTTCTCCCACAAGAACTACTTGGCTGATCCTTCTTCAATATGCCCTTCACCAACATGCAGTGTTTCCTTGATTGAATTAGCTCTCACACCAGTATTTGCGTCTAGAGCCTTTGCATTGAGGGCTATCTGAAAACGGCTGTGGCGCTGAAGTTGCCTGTGAATGTGGAGTTGGTGGCATGTGAAAGCCACATGTGGAGCATTCGTTTGTGTGGGATGCTCTACCAGGTTCATTCCTAGATAATGCACTCAAAGGTCACTAAGCATAGAGTGTGAAAACTGAGTTTCCTTGAGAGCTGCTTGGAAGCCTGATGGTGTGTGAAGTTAGTGAGCCAGATGGAGTTGTTCTCCCACAAGAACCACTCAGCTGATCCTTCTTCAATATGCCCTTCACCAACATGCAGTGTTTCCTTGATTGAATTAACTCTCACACCAATATTTGCGTCTAGAGCCTTTGCATTGAGGGCTATCTGAAAACGGGTGTGGCGCTGAAGTTGCCTGTGAATGTGGAGTTGGTGGCATGTGAAACCGGCATGTGGAGCATTCGTTTGTGTGGGATGCTCTACCAGGTTCATTCCTAGATAATGCACTCAAAGGTCACTAAGCATAGAGTGTGAAAACTGAGTTTCCTTGAGAGCTGCTTGGAAGCCTGATGGTGTGTGAAGTTAGTGAGCCAAATGGAGTTGTTCTCCCACAAGAACTACTTGGCTGATCCTTCTTCAATATGCCCTTCACCAACATGCAGTGTTTCCTTGATTGAATTAACTCTCACACCAGTATTTGCGTCTAGAGCCTTTGCATTGAGGGCTATCTGAAAACGGGTGTGGCGCTGAAGTTGCCTGTGAATGTGGAGTTGGTGGCATGTGAAACCCGCATGTGGAGCATTCGCTTGTGTGGGATGCGCACAAAGCTTCATTTCAGTCCTAGGCACTCAAAGGGCACTAAGCATAGAGTGTGAAAACTGAGTTTTCTTGAGAGCTGCTTGGAAGCCTGATGGTGTGTGAAGTTAGTGAGCTAGATGGAGTTGTTCTCCCACAAGAACCACTCAGCTGATCCTTCTTCAATATGCCCTTCACCAACATGCAGTGTTTCCTTGATTGAATTAACTCTCACACCAATATTTGCGTCTAGAGCCTTTGCATTGAGGGCTATCTGAAAACGGCTGTGGCACTGAAGTTGCCTGTGAATGTGGAGTTGGAGGCATGTGAAACCCGCATGTGGAGCATTCGTTTGTGTGGGATGCTCTAGAGGTTCATTCCTTGATAATGCACTCAAAGGGCACTAAGCATAGAGTGTGAAAACTGAGTTTCCTTGAGAGCTGCTTGGAAGCCTGATGGTGTGTGAAGTTAGTGAGCCAGATGGAGTTGTTCTCCCACAAGAACCACTCAGCAGCTGATCCTTCTTCAATATGCCCTTCACCAACATGCAGTGTTTCCTTGATTGAATTAACTCTCACACCAATATTTGTGTCTAGAGCCTTTGCATTGAGGGCTATCTGAAAACGGCTGTGGCGCTGAAGTTGCCTGTGAATGTGGAGTTGGTGGCATGTGAAACCCGCATGTGGAGCATTCGTTTGTGTGGGATGCTCTACCAGGTTCATTCCTAGATAATGCACTCAAAGGGCACTAAGCATAGAGTGTGAAAACTGAGTTTCCTTGAGAGCTGCTTGGAAGCCTGATGGTGTGTGAAGTTAGTGAGCCAAATGGAGTTGTTCTCCCACAAGAACCACTCGGCTGATCCTTCTTCAATATGCCCCTTCACCAACACGCAGTGTTTCCTTGATTGAATTAGCTCTCACACCAATATTTGCGTCTAGAGCCTTTGCATTGAGGGCTATCTGAAAACGGCTGTGGCGCTGAAGTTGCCTGTGGATGTGGAGTTGGTGGCCTGTGAAACCCGCATGTGGAGCATTCGTTTGTGTGGGATGCTCTACCAAGTTCATTCCTTGATAATGCACTCAAAGGGCACTAAGCATAGAGTGTGAAAACTGAGTTTCCTTGAGAGCTGCTTGGAAGCCTGATGGTGTGTGAAGTTAGTGAGCCAAATGGAGTTGTTCTCACCACAAGAACCACTTGGCTGATCCTTCTTCAATATGCCCTTCACCAACATGCAGTGTTTCCTTGATTGAATTAGCTCTCACACCAGTATTTGCGTCTAGAGCCTTTGCATTGAGGGCTATCTGAAAACGGCTGTGGCGCTGAAGTTGCCTGTGGATTTGGAGTTGGTGGCATGTGAAACCCGCATGTGGAGCATTCGTTTGTGTAGGATGCTCACCAAGCTTCATTTCAGTCCTAGGCACTCAAAGGGCACAAGCATAGAGTGTGAAAACTGAGTTTCCTTGAGAGCTGCTTGGAAACCTGATGGTGTGTGAAGTTAGTGAGCCAAATAGAGTTGTTCTCCCACAAGAACCACTCGGCTGATCCTTCTTCAATATGCCCTTCACCAACATGCAGTGTTTCCTTGATTGAATTAGCTCTCACACCAGTATTTGCGTCTAGAGCCTTTGCATTGAGGGCTATCTGAAAACGGCTGTGGCGCTGAAGTTGTCTATGGATGTGGAATTGGTGGCATGTGAAACCCGCATGTGGAGCATTCGTTTGTGTGGGATGCTCTACCAGGTTCATGCCTTGATAATGCACTCAAAGGGCACTAAGCATAGAGTGTGAAAACTGAGTTTCCTTGAGAGCTGCTTGGAAGCCTGATGGTGTGTGAAGTTAGTGAGCCAGATGGAGTTGTTCTCCCAAAAGAACCACTCGGCTGATCCTTCTTCAATATGCCCTTCACCAACATGCAGTGTTTCCTTGATTGAATTAGCTCTCACACCAATATTTGCGTCTAGAGCCTTTGCATTGAGGGCTATCTGAAAACGGCTGTGGCGCTGAAGTTGCCTGTGAATGTGGAGTTGGTGGCATGTGAAACCTGCATGTGGAGCATTCGTTTGTGTGGGATGCACACCAAGCTTCATTTCAGTCCTAGGCATTCAAAGGGCACTAAGCATAGAGTGTGAAAACTGAGTTTCCTTGAGAGCTGCTTGGAAGCCTGATGGTGTGTGAAGTTAGTGAGCCAAATGGAGTTGTTCTCCCACAAGAACCACTCGGCTGATCCTTCTTAAATATGCCCTTCACCAACATGCAGTGTTTCCTTGATTGAATTAGCTCTCACACCAATATTTGTGTCTAGAGCCTTTGCATTGAGGGCTATCTGAAAACGGCTGTGGCGCTGAAGTTGCCTGTGAATGTGGAGTTGGTGGCATGTGAAACCCGCATGTGGAGCATTCGTTTGTGTGGGATGCTCTACCAGGTTCATTCCTAGATAACGCACTCAAAGGGCACTAAGCATAGAGTGTGAAAACTGAGTTTCCTTGAGAGCTGCTTGGAAACCTGATGGTGTGTGAAGTTAGTGAGATAAATAGAGTTGTTCTCCCACAAGAACCACTTGGCTGATCCTTCTTAAATATGCCCTTCACCAACATGCAGTGTTTCCTTGATTGAATTAGCTCTCATACCAATATTTGCGTCTAGAGCCTTTGCATTGAGGGCTATCTGAAAATGGCTGTGGCGCTGAAGTTGCCTGTGGATTTGGAGTTGGTGGCATGTGAAACCCGCATGTGGAGCATTCGTTTGTGTAGGATGCTCACCAAGCTTCATTTCAGTCCTAGGCACTCAAAGGGCACTAAGCATAGAGTGTGAAAATTGAGTTTCCTTGAGAGCTGCTTGGAAACCTGATGGTGTGTGAAGTTAGTGAGCCAAATGGAGTTGTTCTCCCACAAGAACCACTCGGCTGATCCTTCTTCAATATGCCCTTCACCAACATGCAGTGTTTCCTTGATTCAATTAGCTCTCACACCAGTATTTGCGTCTAGAGCCTTCGCATTGAGGGCTATCTGAAAACGGCTGTGGCGCTGAAGTTGCCTGTGAATGTGGAGTTGGTGGCATGTGAAACCTGCATGTGTAGCATTCGTTTGTGTGGGATGCACACCAAGCTTCATTTCAGTCCTAGGCACTCAAAGGTCACTAAGCATAGAGTGTGAAAACTGAGTTTCCTTGAGAGCTGCTTGGAAGCCTGATGGTGTGTGAAGTTAGTGAGCCAAATGGAGTTGTTCTCCCACAAGAACCACTTGGCTGATCCTTCTTCAATATGCCCTTCACCAACATGCAGTGTTTCCTTGATTGAATTAGCTCTCACACCAGTATTTGCGTCTAGAGCCTTTGCATTGAGGGCTATCTGAAAACGGCTGTGGCGCTGAAGTTGCCTGTGGATTTGGAGTTGGTGGCATGTGAAACCCGCATGTGGAGCATTCGTTTGTGTAGGATGCTCACCAAGCTTCATTTCAGTCCTAGGCACTCAAAGGGCACAAGCATAGAGTGTGAAAACTGAGTTTCCTTGAGAGCTGCTTGGAAACCTGATGGTGTGTGAAGTTAGTGAGCCAAATAGAGTTGTTCTCCCACAAGAACCACTCGGCTGATCCTTCTTCAATATGCCCTTCACCAACATGCAGTGTTTCCTTGATTGAATTAGCTCTCACACCAGTATTTGCGTCTAGAGCCTTTGCATTGAGGGCTATCTGAAAACGGCTGTGGCGCTGAAGTTGCCTGTGGATGTGGAATTGGTGGCATGTGAAACCCGCATGTGGAGCATTCGTTTGTGTGGGATGCTCTACCAGGTTCATGCCTTGATAATGCACTCAAAGGGCACTAAGCATAGAGTGTGAAAACTGAGTTTCCTTGAGAGCTGCTTGGAAGCCTGATGGTGTGTGAAGTTAGTGAGCCAGATGGAGTTGTTCTCCCAAAAGAACCACTCGGCTGATCCTTCTTCAATATGCCCTTCACCAACATGCAGTGTTTCCTTGATTGAATTAGCTCTCACACCAATATTTGCGTCTAGAGCCTTTGCATTGAGGGCTATCTGAAAACGGCTGTGGCGCTGAAGTTGCCTGTGAATGTGGAGTTGGTGGCATGTGAAACCTGCATGTGGAGCATTCGTTTGTGTGGGATGCACACCAAGCTTCATTTCAGTCCTAGGCACTCAAAGGGCACTAAGCATAGAGTGTGAAAACTGAGTTTCCTTGAGAGCTGCTTGGAAGCCTGATGGTGTGTGAAGTTAGTGAGCCAAATGGAGTTGTTCTCCCACAAGAACCACTTGGCTGATCCTTCTTCAATATGCCCTTCACCAACATGCAGTGTTTCCTTGATTGAATTAGCTCTCACACCAGTATTTGCGTCTAGAGCCTTTGCATTGAGGGCTATCTGAAAACGGCTGTGGCGCTGAAGTTGCCTGTGGATTTGGAGTTGGTGGCATGTGAAACCCGCATGTGGAGCATTCGTTTGTGTAGGATGCTCACCAAGCTTCATTTCAGTCCTAGGCACTCAAAGGGCACAAGCATAGAGTGTGAAAACTGAGTTTCCTTGAGAGCTGCTTGGAAACCTGATGGTGTGTGAAGTTAGTGAGCCAAATAGAGTTGTTCTCCCACAAGAACCACTCGGCTGATCCTTCTTCAATATGCCCTTCACCAACATGCAGTGTTTCCTTGATTGAATTAGCTCTCACACCAGTATTTGCGTCTAGAGCCTTTGCATTGAGGGCTATCTGAAAACGGCTGTGGCGCTGAAGTTGCCTGTGGATGTGGAATTGGTGGCATGTGAAACCCGCATGTGGAGCATTCGTTTGTGTGGGATGCTCTACCAGGTTCATGCCTTGATAATGCACTCAAAGGGCACTAAGCATAGAGTGTGAAAACTGAGTTTCCTTGAGAGCTGCTTGGAAGCCTGATGGTGTGTGAAGTTAGTGAGCCAGATGGAGTTGTTCTCCCAAAAGAACCACTCGGCTGATCCTTCTTCAATATGCCCTTCACCAACATGCAGTGTTTCCTTGATTGAATTAGCTCTCACACCAATATTTGCGTCTAGAGCCTTTGCATTGAGGGCTATCTGAAAACGGCTGTGGCGCTGAAGTTGCCTGTGAATGTGGAGTTGGTGGCATGTGCAACCTGCATGTGGAGCATTCGTTTGTGTGGGATGCACACCAAGCTTCATTTCAGTCCTAGGCACTCAAAGGGCACTAAGCATAGAGTGTGAAAACTGAGTTTCCTTGAGAGCTGCTTGGAAGCCTGATGGTGTGTGAAGTTAGTGAGCCAAATGGAGTTGTTCTCCCACAAGAACCACTCGGCTGATCCTTCTTAAATATGCCCTTCACCAACATGCAGTGTTTCCTTGATTGAATTAGCTCTCACACCAATATTTGCGTCTAGAGCCTTTGCTTTGGTCCTGAACTTGTCTTTGGCTGTGGAGTTTTGAGCGCCTTCACTGAGGAGCTCCATGTTAGGTTTGTGTGGGTGCTCAAGCTGCTTGATTCCATCCCACTGGGCTCAATGGGCATGGGACCGGGAAGTGACCACACTGGGTTTCCTAGTTAGCTGCCACGACAGCTGATGGTATGTGAAGTGCATGAGGCAGGTGGAGTTGTTTTGGCACTGGAAGAGCTGTGCTGCTGCTTCAGGCAGTTGCCATTCACCACCACACTACCTTCCCTAGGTGTCATAGCCACTTTCAGACATATGTGCTGCCAGAGCCCTTGGTTTCCATGGCAGCGGGAAATGGCTTTGGCCCTGAACTTTCCTTTGGCTGTGGAGTTTTGAGCGCCTTGATTGAGGAGGTGCATGTTAGTTTTGTGTGGGTGCTCAAGCTGCTTGATTCCATCCCACTGGGCTCAATGGGCATGGGACCGGGAAGTGACCAAACTGGGTTTCCTAGATAGCTGCCAGGACAGCTGATGGTATGTGAAGTTCATGAGGCAGGTGGAGTTGTTTTGGCACTGGAAGAGCTGTGCTGCTGCTTCGGGCAGTTGCCATTCACCACCACACTACCTTCCCTAGGTGTCATAGCACTTTCAGACATATGTGCTGCCAGAGCCCTTGGTTTCCATGGCAGCGGGAAATGGCTTAGGCTCTGAACTTGTCTTTGGCTGTGGTATCTTGAGCGCCTTCACTGAGGAGGTGAATGTTAGTTTTGTGTGGGTGCTCAAGCTGCTTGATTCTATCCCACTGGGCTCAATGGGCAGGGGACCGGAAGTGAGCAAACAGGGTTTCCTAGATAGTTACCAGGACAGCTGATGGTATGTGAAGTTCATGAGGCAGGTGGAGTTGTTTTGGCACTGGAAGAGCTGTGCTGCTGCTTCGGGCAGTTGCCATTCACCACCACACTACCTTCCCTAGGTGTCATAGCCACTTTCAGACATATGTGCTGCCAGAGCCCTTGGTTTCCATGGCAGCGGGAAATGGCTTTGGCCCTGAACTTGTCTTTGGCTGTGGAGTTTTGAGCGCCGTCAGTGAGGAGGTCCATGTTAGTTTTGTGTGGGTGCTAAAGCTGCTTGATTCCATCCCACTGGGCTCAATGGGCATGGGACCGGGAAGTGACCAAACAGGGTTTCCTAGATAGCTGCCAGGACAGCTGATGGTATGTGAAGTGAATGAGGCAGGTGGAGTTGTTTTGGCACTGGAAGAGCTGTGCTGCTGCTTCGGGCAGTTGCCATTCACCACCACACTACCTTCCCTAGGTGTCATAGCCACTTTCAGACATATGTGCTACTAGAGCACTTGGTTTCCATGGCAGCGGGAAATGGCTTTGGTCCTGAAATTGCCTTTGGCTGTGTAGTTTTGAGCGCCTTGAGTGAGGAGCTCCATGTTAGTTTTGTGTGGTTGCTCAAGCTGCTTGATTCCATCCCACTGGGCTCAATGGGCATGGGACCGGAAGTGACCAAACAGGGTTTCCTAGATAGCGGCCAGGACAGCTGATGGTATGTGAAGTGCATGAGGCAGGTGGAGTTGTTTTGGCACTGGAAGAGCTGTGCTGCTGCTTCGGGCAGTTGCCATTCACCACCACACTACCTTCCCTAGGTGTCATAGCCACTTTCAGACATATGTGCTGCCAGAGCACTTGGTTTCCATGGCAGCACATAGTGGCTAGCTCGCTAAACTTGTCTTTGGCTGTGGAGTTTTGAGCGCCTTGAGTGAGGAGCTGCATGTTAGTTTTGTGTGGGTGCTCAAGCTGCTTGATTCTATCCCACTGGGCTCAATGGGCATTGGACCGGAAGTGACCAAACAGGGTTTCCTAGATAGCAGCCAGGACAGCTGATGGTATGTGAAGTGCATGAGGCAGGTGGAGTTGTTTTGGCACTGGAAGAGCTGTGCTGCTGCTTCGGGCAGTTGCCATTCACCACCACACTACCTTCCCTAGGTGTCATAGCCACTTTCAGACATATGTGCTGCCAGAGCCCTTGGTTTCCATGGCAGCGGGAAATGGCTTTGGCCCTGAACTTGTCTTTGGCTGTGGAGTTTTGAGCGCCGTCAGTGAGGAGGTCCATGTTAGTATTGTGTGGGTGCTCAAGCTGCTTGATTCCATCCCACTGGGCTCAATGGGCATGGGACCCGAAGTGAGCAAACAGGGTTTCCTAGATAGCTGCCAGGACAGCTGATGGTATGTGAAGTGCATGAGGCAGGTGGAGTTGTTTTGGCACTGGAAGAGCTGTGCTGCTGCTTCGGGCAGTTGCCATTCACCACCACACTACCTTCCCTAGGTGTCATAGCCACTTTCAGACATATGTGCTACTAGAGCACTTGGTTTCCATGGCAGCGGGAAATGGCTTTGGCCCTGAAATTGCCTTTGGCTGTGTAGTTTTGAGCGCCTTCAGTGAGGAGCTCCATGTTAGTTTTGTGTGGGTGCTCAAGCTGCTTGATTCCATCCCACTGGGCTCAATGGGCATGGGACCGGAAGTGAGCAAACAGGGTTTCCTAGAAAGCAGCCAGGACAGCTGATGGTATGTGAAGTGCATGAGGCAGGTGGAGTTGTTTTGGCACTGGAAGAGCTGTGCTGCTGCTTCGGGCAGTTGCCATTCACCACCACACTACCTTCCCTAGGTGTCATAGCCACTTTCAGACATATGTGCTGCCAGAGCCCTTGGTTTCCATGGCAGCGGGAAATGGCTTGGGCTCTGAACTTGTCTTTGGCTGTGGAGTTTTGAGCGCCTTGAGTGAGGAGCTCCATGTTAGTTTTGTGTGGGTGCTCAAGCTGCTTGATTCTATCCCACTGGGCTCAATGGGCATGGGACCGGAAGTGAGCAAACAGGGTTTCCTAGATAGCTGCCAGGACAGCTGATGGTATGTGAAGTTCATGAGGCAGGTGGAGTTGTTTTGGCACTGGAAGAGCTGTGCTGCTGCTTCGGGCAGTTGCCATTCACCACCACACTACCTTCCCTAGGTGTCATAGCCACTTGCAGACATATGTGCTGCCAGAGCCCTTGGTTTCCATGGCAGCGGGAAATGGCTTTGGCCCTGAACTTGTCTTTGGCTGTGGTATCTTGAGCGCCTCGAGTGAGGAGCTCCATGTTAGTATTGTGTGGGTGCTCAAGCTGCTTGATTCCATCCCACTGGGCTCAATGGGCATGGGACCGGAAGTGAGCAAACAGGGTTTCCTAGATAGCTGCCAGGACAGCTGATGGTATGTGAAGTGCATGAGGCAGGTGGAGTTGTTTTGGCACTGGAAGAGCTGTGCTGCTGCTTCGGGCAGTTGCCATTCACCACCACACTACCTTCCCTAGGTGTCATAGCCACTTTCAGACATATGTGCTACCAGAGCACTTGGTTTCCATGGCAGCGGGAAATGGCTTTGGCCCGGAAATTGCCTTTGGCTGTGGAGTTTTGAGCGCCTTGAGTGAGGAGCTCCATGTTAGTTTTGTGTGGGTGCTCAAGCTGCTTGATTCCATCCCACTGGGCTCAATGGGCATGGGATCGGAAATGAGCAAACAGGGTTTCCTAGAAAGCGGCCAGGACAGCTGATGGTATGTGAAGTGCATGAGGCAGGTGGAGTTGTTTTGGCACTGGAAGAGCTGTGCTGCTGCTTCGGGCACTTGCCATTCACCACCACACTACCTTCCCTAGGTGTCATAGCCACTTTCAGACATATGTGCTGCCAGAGCACTTGCTTTCAATGGCAGCGGGAAATGGCTTGGGCCGTGAACTTGTCTTTGGCTGTGGAGTTTTGAGCGCCTTGAGTGAGGGGCTCCATGTTAGTTTTGTGTGGGTGCTCAAGCTGCTTGATTCCATCCCACTGGGCTCAATGGGCATTGCACCGGAAGTGACCAAACAGGGTTTCCTAGATAGCTGCCAGGACAGCTGATGGTATGTGAAGTGCATGAGGCAGGTGGAGTTGTTTTGGCACTGGAAGAGCTGTGCTGCTGCTTCGGGCAGTTGCCATTCACCACCACACTACCTTCCCTAGGTGGCATAGCCACTTTCAGACATATGTGCTGCCAGAGCACTTGGTTTCCATGGCAGCGGGAAATTCCTTGGGCTCTGAACTTGTCTTTGGCTGTGGAGTTTTGAGCGCCTTGAGTGAGGAGCTCCATGTTAGTTTTGTGTGGGTGCTCAAGCTGCTTAATTCCATCCCACTGGGCTCAATGGGCATGGGACCGGAAGTGAGCAAACAGGGTTTCCTAGATAGCTGCCAGGACAGCTGATGGTATGTGAAGTGCATGAGGCAGGTGGAGTTGTTTTGGCACTGGAAGAGCTGTGCTGCTGCTTCGGGCAGTTGCCATTCACCACCACACTACCTTCCCTAGGTGTCATAGCCACTTTCAGACATATGTGCTGCCAGAGCCCTTGGTTTCCATGGCAGCGGGAAATGGCTTGGGCGCTGAACTTGTCTTTGGCTGTGCAATTTTGAGCGCCTGGAGTGAGGAGCTCCATGTTAGTTTTGTGTGGGTGCTCAAGCTGCTTGATTCCATCCCACTGGGCTCAATGGGCATGGGACCGGAAGTGACCAAACAGGGTTTCCTAGATAGCTGCCAGGACAGCTGATGGTATGTGAAGTTCATGAGGCAGTTGGAGTTGTTTTGGCACTGGAAGAGCTGTGCTGCTGCTTCGGGCAGTTGCCATTCACCACCACACTACCTTCCCTAGGTGTCATAGCCACTTTCAGACATATGTGCTGCCAGAGCCCTTGGTTTCCATGGCAGCGGGAAATGGCTTTGGCCCTGAACTTGCCTTTGGCTGTGGAGTTTTGAGCGCCTTGAGTGAGGAGCTCCATGTTAGTTTTGTGTGGGTGCTCAAGCTGCTTGATTCCATCCCACAGAGCTCAAAGGGCATGGGACCGGAAGTGACCAAACAGGGTTTCCTAGATAGCGGCCAGGACAGCTAATGGTATGTGAAGTTCATGAGGCAGGTGGAGTTGTTTTGGCACTGGAAGAGCTGTGCTGCTGCTTCGGGCAGTTGCCATTCACCACCACACTACCTTCCCTAGGTGTCATAGCCACTTTCAGACATATGTGCTGCCAGAGCCCTTGGTTTCCATGGCAGCGGGAAATGGCTTAGGCTCTGAACTTGTTTTGGCTGTGGAGTTTTGAGCGCCTTCATTGAGGAGGTGAATGTTAGTTTTGTGTGGGTGCTCAAGCTGCTTGATTCTATCCCACTGGGCTCAATGGGCATGGGACCGGAAGTGAGCAAACAGGGTTTCCTAGATAGCTGCCAGGACAGCTGATGGTATGTGAAGTTCATGAGGCAGGTGGAGTTGTTTTGGCACTGGAAGAGCTGTGCTGCTGCTTCAGGCAGTTGCCATTCACCACCACACTACCTTCCCTAGGTGTCATAGCCACTTGCAGACATATGTGCTGCCAGAGCCCTTGGTTTCCATGGCCGCGGGAAATGGCTTTGGCCCTGAACTTGTCTTTGGCTGTGGTATCTTGAGCGCCGTCAGTGAGGAGCTCCATGTTAGTTTTGTGTGGGTGCTCAAGCTGCTTGATTCCATCCCACTGGGCTCAATGGGCATGGGACCGGAAGTGAGCAAACAGGGTTTCCTAGATAGCGGCCAGGACAGCTGATGGTATGTGAAGTGCATGAGGCAGGTGGAGTTGTTTTGGCACTGGAAGAGCTGTGCTGCTGCTTCGGGCAGTTGCCATTCACCACCACACTACCTTCCCTAGGTGTCATAGCCACTTTCAGACATATGTGCTACCAGAGCACTTGGTTTCCATGGCAGCGGGAAATGGCTTGGGGTCTGAACTTGCCTTTGGCTGTGGAGGTTTCAGCGCAGTTAGTGAGGAGCTCCATGTTAGTTTTGTGTGGGTGCTCAAGCTGCTTAATTCCATCCCACTGGGCTCAATGGGCATTGCACCGGAAGTGACCAAACAGGGTTTCCTAGATAGCTGCCAGGACAGCTGATGGTATGTGAAGTGCATGAGGCAGGTGGAGTTGTTTTGGCACTGGAAGAGCTGTGCTGCTGCTTCGGGCAGTTGCCATTCACCACCACACTACCTTCCCTAGGTGTCATAGGTACTTTCAGACATATGTGCTGCCAGAGCACTTGGTTTCCATGGCAGCGGGAAATGGCTTTGGCTGTGAACTTGTCTTTGGCTGTGGAGTTTTGAGCGCCTTGAGTGAGGAGGTGCATGTAAGTTTTGTGTGGGTGCTCAAGCTGCTTGATTCCATCCCACTGGGCTCAATGGGCATGGGACCGGAAGTGAGCAAACAGGGTTTCCTAGATAGCGGCCAGGACAGCTGATGGTATGTGAAGTGCATGAGGCAGGTGGAGTTGTTTTGGCACTGGAAGAGCTGTGCTGCTGCTTCGGGCAGTTGCCATTCACCACCACACTACCTTCCCTAGGTGTCATAGCCACTTTCAGACATATGTGCTACCAGAGCACTTGGTTTCCATGGCAGCACATAGTGGCTAGCGCGCTAAACTTGTCTTTGGCTGTGGAGTTTTGAGCGCCTTGAGTGAGGAGCTGCATGTTAGTTTTGTGTGGGTGCTCAAGCTGCTTGATTCTATCCCACTGGGCTCAATGGGCATTGGACCGGAAGTGACCAAACAGGGTTTCCTAGATAGCAGCCAGGACAGCTGATGGTATGTGAAGTGCATGAGGCAGGTGGAGTTGTTTTGGCAGTGGAAGAGCTGTGCTGCTGCTTCGGGCAGTTGCCATTCACCACCACACTACCTTCCCTAGGTGTCATAGCCACTTTCAGACATATGTGCTGCCAGAGCCCTTGGTTTCCATGGCAGCGGGAAATGGCTTTGGCCCTGAACTTGTCTTTGGCTGTGGAGTTTTGAGCGCCGTCAGTGAGGAGGTCCATGTTAGTTTTGTGTGGGTGCTAAAGCTGCTTGATTCCATCCCACTGGGCTCAATGGGCATGGGACCGGGAAGTGACCAAACAGGGTTTCCTAGATAGCTGCCAGGACAGCTGATGGTATGTGAAGTGAATGAGGCAGGTGGAGTTGTTTTGGCACTGGAAGAGCTGTGCTGCTGCTTCGGGCAGTTGCCATTCACCACCACACTACCTTCCCTAGGTGTCATAGCCACTTTCAGACATATGTGCTACTAGAGCACTTGGTTTCCATGGCAGCGGGAAATGGCTTTGGTCCTGAAATTGCCTTTGGCTGTGTAGTTTTGAGCGCCTTGAGTGAGGAGCTCCATGTTAGTTTTGTGTGGTTGCTCAAGCTGCTTGATTCCATCCCACTGGGCTCAATGGGCATGGGACCGGAAGTGAGCAAACAGGGTTTCCTAGATAGCGGCCAGGACAGCTGATGGTATGTGAAGTGCATGAGGCAGGTGGAGTTGTTTTGGCACTGGAAGAGCTGTGCTGCTGCTTCGGGCAGTTGCCATTCACCACCACACTACCTTCCCTAGGTGTCATAGCCACTTTCAGACATATGTGCTGCCAGAGCACTTGGTTTCCATGGCAGCACATAGTGGCTAGCTCGCTAAACTTGTCTTTGGCTGTGGAGTTTTGAGCGCCTTGAGTGAGGAGCTCCATGTTAGTTTTGTGTGGGTGCTCAAGCTGCTTGATTCCATCCCACTGGGCTCAATGGGCATTGGACCGGAAGTGACCAAACAGGGTTTCCTAGATAGCAGCCAGGACAGCTGATGGTATGTGAAGTGCATGAGGCAGGTGGAGTTGTTTTGGCACTGGAAGAGCTGTGCTGCTGCTTCGGGCAGTTGCCATTCACCACCACACTACCTTCCCTAGGTGTCATAGCCACTTTCAGACATATGTGCTGCCAGAGCCCTTGGTTTCCATGGCAGCGGGAAATGGCTTTGGCCCTGAACTTGTCTTTGGCTGTGGAGTTTTGAGCGCCGTCAGTGAGGAGGTCCATGTTAGTATTGTGTGGGTGCTCAAGCTGCTTGATTCCATCCCACTGGGCTCAATGGGCATGGGACCGGAAGTGAGCAAACAGGGTTTCCTAGATAGCTGCCAGGACAGCTGATGGTATGTGAAGTGCATGAGGCAGGTGGAGTTGTTTTGGCACTGGAAGAGCTGTGCTGCTGCTTCGGGCAGTTGCCATTCACCACCACACTACCTTCCCTAGGTGTCATAGCCACTTTCAGACATATGTGCTACTAGAGCACTTGGTTTCCATGGCAGCGGGAAATGGCTTTGGTCCTGAAATTGCCTTTGGCTGTGTAGTTTTGAGCGCCTTGAGTGAGGAGCTCCATGTTAGTTTTGTGTGGGTGCTCAAGCTGCTTGATTCCATCCCACTGGGCTCAATGGGCATGGGACCGGAAGTGAGCAAACAGGGTTTCCTAGAAAGCAGCCAGGACAGCTGATGGTATGTGAAGTGCATGAGGCAGGTGGAGTTGTTTTGGCACTGGAAGAGCTGTGCTGCTGCTTCGGGCAGTTGCCATTCACCACCACACTACCTTCCCTAGGTGTCATATTACTTTCAGACATATGTGCTGCCAGAGCCCTTGGTTTCCATGGCAGCGGGAAATGGCTTGGGCTCTGAACTTGTCTTTGGCTGTGGAGTTTTGAGCGCCTTGAGTGAGGAGCTCCATGTTAGTTTTGTGTGGGTGCTCAAGCTGCTTGATTCTATCCCACTGGGCTCAATGGGCATGGGACCGGAAGTGAGCAAACAGGGTTTCCTAGATAGCTGCCAGGACAGCTGATGGTATGTGAAGTTCATGAGGCAGGTGGAGTTGTTTTGGCACTGGAAGAGCTGTGCTGCTGCTTCGGGCAGTTGCCATTCACCACCACACTACCTTCCCTAGGTGTCATAGCCACTTGCAGACATATGTGCTGCCAGAGCCCTTGGTTTCCATGGCAGCGGGAAATGGCTTTGGCCCTGAACTTGTCTTTGGCTGTGGTATCTTGAGCGCCTCGAGTGAGGAGCTCCATGTTAGTATTGTGTGGGTGCTCAAGCTGCTTGATTCCATCCCACTGGGCTCAATGGGCATGGGACCGGAAGTGAGCAAACAGGGTTTCCTAGATAGCTGCCAGGACAGCTGATGGTATGTGAAGTGCATGAGGCAGGTGGAGTTGTTTTGGCACTGGAAGAGCTGTGCTGCTGCTTCGGGCACTTGCCATTCACCACCACACTACCTTCCCTAGGTGTCATAGCCACTTTCAGACATATGTGCTGCCAGAGCACTTGCTTTCAATGGCAGCGGGAAATGGCTTGGGCCGTGAACTTGTCTTTGGCTGTGGAGTTTTGAGCGCCTTGAGTGAGGGGCTCCATGTTAGTTTTGTGTGGGTGCTCAAGCTGCTTGATTCCATCCCACTGGGCTCAATGGGCATTGGACCGGAAGTGACCAAACAGGGTTTCCTAGATAGCAGCCAGGACAGCTGATGGTATGTGAAGTGCATGAGGCAGGTGGAGTTGTTTTGGCACTGGAAGAGCTGTGCTGCTGCTTCGGGCAGTTGCCATTCACCACCACACTACCTTCCCTAGGTGTCATAGCCACTTTCAGACATATGTGCTGCCAGAGCCCTTGGTTTCCATGGCAGCGGGAAATGGCTTTGGCCCTGAACTTGTCTTTGGCTGTGGAGTTTTGAGCGCCTTGAGTGAGGAGCTCCATGTTAGTTTTGTGTGGGTGCTCAAGCTGCTTGATTCCATCCCACTGGGCTCAATGGGCATGGGACCGGAAGTGACCAAACAGGGTTTCCTAGATAGCTGCCAGGACAGCTGATGGTATGTGAAGTGCATGAGGCAGGTGGAGTTGTTTTGGCACTGGAAGAGCTGTGCTGCTGCTTCGGGCAGTTGCCATTCACCACCACACTACCTTCCCTAGGTGTCATAGCCACTTTCAGACATATGTGCTGCCAGAGCCCTTGGTTTCCATGGCAGCGGGAAATGGCTTTCGCCCTGAACTTGCCTTTGGCTGTGGAGTTTTGAGCGCCTTGAGTGAGGAGCTCCATGTTAGTATTGTGTGGGTGCTCAAGCTGCTTGATTCCATCCCACTGGGCTCAATGGGCATGGGACCGGAAGTGAGCAAACAGGGTTTCCTAGATAGCGGCCAGGACAGCTGATTATATGTGAAGTTCATGAGGCAGGTGGAGTTGTTTTGGCACTGGAAGAGCTGTGCTGCTTCTTCGAGCAGTTGCCATTCACCACCACACTACCTTCCCTAGGTGTCATAGCCACTTTCAGACATATGTGCTGCCAGAGCCCTTGGTTTCCATGGCAGCGGGAAATGGCATTGGCCCTGAACTTCTCTTTGTCTGTGGAGTTTTGAGCGCCGTCAGTGAGGAGCTCGATGTTAGATTTGTGTGGGTGCTGAAGCTGCTTGATTCCATCCCACTGGGCTCAATGGGCATGGGACCGGAAGTGAGCAAACAGGGTTTCCTAGATAGCTGCCAGGACAGCTGATGGTATGTGAAGTGCATGAGGCAGGTGGAGTTGTTTTGGCACTGGAAGAGCTGTGCTGCTGCTTCGGGCAGTTACCATTCACCACCACACTACCTTCCCTAGGTGTCATAGCCACTTTCAGACATATGTGCTGCCAGGGCCCTTGGTTTCCATGGCAGCGGGAAATGGCTTGGGCTCTGAACTTGCCTTTGGCTGTGGAGTTTTGAGCGCCTGAAGTGAGGAGCTCCATGTTAGTTTTGTGTGGGTGCTCAAGCTGCTTGATTCCATCCCACTGGGCTCAATGGGCATGGGACCGGAAGTGAGCAAACAGGGTTTCCTAGATAGCGGCCAGGACAGCTGATGGTATGTGAAGTGCATGAGGCAGGTGGAGTTGTTTTGGCACTGGAAGAGCTGTGCTGCTGCTTCGGGCAGTTGCCATTGACCACCACACTACCTTCCCTAGGTGTCATAGCCACTTTCAGACATATGTGCTGCCAGAGCACTTGGTTTCCATGGCAGCGGGAAATGGCTTGGGCGCTGAACTTGTCTTTGGCTGTGGAGTTTGAGCACCTTGAGTGAGGAGCTCCATGTTAGTGTTGTGTGGGTGCTCAAGCTGCTTGATTCCATCCCACTGGGCTCAATGGGCATGGGAACGGAAGTGGCCAAACAGGGTTTCCTAGATAGCGGCCAGGACAGCTGATGGTATGTGAAGTGCATGAGGCAGGTGGAGTTGTTTTGGCACTGGAAGAGCTGTGCTGCTGCTTCGGGCAGTTGCCATTCACCACCACACTACCTTCCCTAGGTGTCATATGTACTTGCAGACATATGTGCTGCCAGAGCACTTGGTTTCCATGGCAGCGGAAATGCCTTGGGCTCTAAACTTGTCTTTGGCTGTGGAGTTTTGAGCGCAGTTAGTGAGGAGCTCCATGTTAGTTTTGTGTGGGTGCTCAAGCTGCTTGATTCCATCCCACTGGGCTCAATGGGCATGGGATCGGAAGTGAGCAAACAGGGTTTCCTAGAAAGCGGCCAGGACAGCTGATGGTATGTGAAGTGCATGAGGCAGGTGGAGTTGTTTTGGCACTGGAAGAGCTGTGCTGCTGCTTCGGGCACTTGCCATTCACCACCACACTACCTTCCCTAGGTGTCATAGCCACTTTCAGACATATGTGCTGCCAGAGCACTTGCTTTCAATGGCAGCGGGAAATGGCTTGGGCCGTGAACTTGTCTTTGGCTGTGGAGTTTTGAGCGCCTTGAGTGAGGGGCTCCATGTTAGTTTTGTGTGGGTGCTCAAGCTGCTTGATTCCATCCCACTGGGCTCAATGGGCATGGGACCGGAAGTGAGCAAACAGGGTTTCCTAGATAGCTGCCAGGACAGCTGATGGTATGTGAAGTGCATGAGGCAGGTGGAGTTGTTTTGGCACTGGAAGAGCTGTGCTGCTGCTTCGGGCAGTTGCCATTCACCACCACACTACCTTCCCTAGGTGGCATAGCCACTTTCAGACATATGTGCTGCCAGAGCCCTTGGTTTCCATGGCAGCGGGAAATTCCTTGGGCTCTGAACTTGTCTTTGGCTGTGGAGTTTTGAGCGCCTTGAGTGAGGAGCTCCATGTTAGTTTTGTGTGGGTGCTCAAGCTGCTTAATTCCATCCCACTGGGCTCAATGGGCATGGGACCGGAAGTGAGCAAACAGGGTTTCCTAGATAGCTGCCAGGACAGCTGATGGTATGTGAAGTGCATGAGGCAGGGGGAGTTGTTTTGGCACTGGAAGAGCTGTGCTGCTGCTTCGGGCAGTTGCCATTCACCACCACACTACCTTCCCTAGGTGTCATAGCCACTTTCAGACATATGTGCTGCCAGAGCCCTTGGTTTCCATGGCAGCAGGAAATGGCTTTGGCTCTGAACTTGTCTTTGGCTGTGGAGTTTTGAGAGCCTTCAGTGAGGAGCTCGATGTTAGTTTTGTGTCGTGCTCAAGCTGCTTGATTCTATCCCACTGGGCTCAATGGGCATGGGACCGGAAGTGAGCAAACAGGGTTTCCTAGATAGCAGCCAGGACAGCTGATGGTATGTGAAGTGCATGAGGCAGGTGGAGTTGTTTTGGCACTGGAAGAGCTGTGCTGCTGCTTCGGGCAGTTGCCATTCACCACCACACTACCTTCCCTAGGTGTCATAGCCACTTGCAGACATATGTGCTGCCAGAGCCCTTGGTTTCCATGGCAGCGGGAAATGGCTTTCGCCCTGAACTTGCCTTTGGCTGTGGAGTTTTGAGCGCCTTGAGTGAGGAGCTCCATGTTAGTATTGTGTGGGTGCTCAAGCTGCTTGATTCCATCCCACTGGGCTCAATGGGCATGGGACCGGAAGTGAGCAAACAGGGTTTCCTAGATAGCGGCCAGGACAGCTGATTATATGTGAAGTTCATGAGGCAGGTGGAGTTGTTTTGGCACTGGAAGAGCTGTGCTGCTTCTTCGGGCAGTTGCCATTCACCACCACACTACCTTCCCTAGGTGTCATAGCCACTTTCAGACATATGTGCTGCCAGAGCCCTTGGTTTCCATGGCAGCGGGAAATGGCATTGGCCCTGAACTTCTCTTTGTCTGTGGAGTTTTGAGCGCCGTCAGTGAGGAGCTCGATGTTAGATTTGTGTGGGTGCTGAAGCTGCTTGATTCCATCCCACTGGGCTCAATGGGCATGGGACCGGAAGTGAGCAAACAGGGTTTCCTAGATAGCTGCCAGGACAGCTGATGGTATGTGAAGTGCATGAGGCAGGTGGAGTTGTTTTGGCACTGGAAGAGCTGTGCTGCTGCTTCGGGCAGTTACCATTCACCACCACACTACCTTCCCTAGGTGTCATAGCCACTTTCAGACATATGTGCTGCCAGGGCCCTTGGTTTCCATGGCAGCGGGAAATGGCTTGGGCTCTGAACTTGCCTTTGGCTGTGGAGTTTTGAGCGCCTGAAGTGAGGAGCTCCATGTTAGTTTTGTGTGGGTGCTCAAGCTGCTTGATTCCATCCCACTGGGCTCAATGGGCATGGGACCGGAAGTGAGCAAACAGGGTTTCCTAGATAGCGGCCAGGACAGCTGATGGTATGTGAAGTGCATGAGGCAGGTGGAGTTGTTTTGGCACTGGAAGAGCTGTGCTGCTGCTTCGGGCAGTTGCCATTCACCACCACACTACCTTCCCTAGGTGGCATAGCCACTTTCAGACATATGTGCTGCCAGAGCACTTGGTTTCCATGGCAGCGGGAAATGGCTTGGGCGCTGAACTTGTCTTTGGCTGTGGAGTTTGAGCACCTTGAGTGAGGAGCTCCATGTTAGTGTTGTGTGGGTGCTCAAGCTGCTTGATTCCATCCCACTGGGCTCAATGGGCATGGGAACGGAAGTGGCCAAACAGGGTTTCCTAGATAGCGGCCAGGACAGCTGATGGTATGTGAAGTGCATGAGGCAGGTGGAGTTGTTTTGGCACTGGAAGAGCTGTGCTGCTGCTTCGGGCACTTGCCATTCACCACCACACTACCTTCCCTAGGTGTCATAGGTACTTGCAGACATATGTGCTGCCAGAGCACTTGGTTTCCATGGCAGCGGAAATGCCTTGGGCTCTAAACTTGTCTTTGGCTGTGGAGTTTTGAGCACCTTGAGTGAGGAGCTCCATGTTAGTTTTGTGTGGGTGCTCAAGCTGCTTGATTCCATCCCACTGGGCTCAATGGGCATGGGATCGGAAGTGAGCAAACAGGGTTTCCTAGAAAGCGGCCAGGACAGCTGATGGTATGTGAAGTGCATGAGGCAGGTGGAGTTGTTTTGGCACTGGAAGAGCTGTGCTGCTGCTTCGGGCACTTGCCATTCACCACCACACTACCTTCCCTAGGTGTCATAGCCACTTGCAGACATATGTGCTGCCAGAGCACTTGCTTTCAATGGCAGCGGGAAATGGCTTGGGCCGTGAACTTGTCTTTGGCTGTGGAGTTTTGAGCGCCTTGAGTGAGGGGCTCCATGTTAGTTTTGTGTGGGTGCTCAAGCTGCTTGATTCCATCCCACTGGGCTCAATGGGCTTGGGACCGGAAGTGACCAAACAGGGTTTCCTAGATAGCTGCCAGGACAGCTGATGGTATGTGAAGTGCATGAGGCAGGTGGAGTTGTTTTGGCACTGGAAGAGCTGTGCTGCTGCTTCGGGCAGTTGCCATTCACCACCACACTACCTTCCCTAGGTGGCATAGCCACTTTCAGACATATGTGCTGCCAGAGCCCTTGGTTTCCATGGCAGCGGGAAATTCCTTGGGCTCTGAACTTGTCTTTGGCTGTGGAGTTTTGAGCGCCTTGAGTGAGGAGCTCCATGTTAGTTTTGTGTGGGTGCTCAAGCTGCTTAATTCCATCCCACTGGGCTCAATGGGCATGGGACCGGAAGTGAGCAAACAGGGTTTCCTAGATAGCTGCCAGGACAGCTGATGGTATGTGAAGTGCATGAGGCAGGGGGAGTTGTTTTGGCACTGGAAGAGCTGTGCTGCTGCTTCGGGCAGTTGCCATTCACCACCACACTACCTTCCCTAGGTGTCATAGGTACTTGCAGACATATGTGCTGCCAGAGCCCTTGGTTTCCATGGCAGCAGGAAATGGCTTTGGCTCTGAACTTGTCTTTGGCTGTGGAGTTTTGAGAGCCTTCAGTGAGGAGCTCGATGTTAGTTTTGTGTTGGTGCTCAAGCTGCTTGATTCTATGCCACTGGGCTCAATGGGCATGGGACCGGAAGTGAGCAAACAGGGTTTCCTAGATAGCAGCCAGGACAGCTGATGGTATGTGAAGTGCATGAGGCAGGTGGAGTTGTTTTGGCACTGGAAGAGCTGTGCTGCTGCTTCGGGCAGTTGCCATTCACCACCACACTACCTTCCCTAGGTGTCATAGCCACTTTCAGACATATGTGCTGCCAGAGCACTTGGTTTCCATGGCAGCACATAGTGGCTAGCGCGCTAAACTTGTCTTTGGCTGTGGAGTTTTGAGCGCAGTTAGTGAGGAGCTCCATGTTAGTTTTGTGTGGGTGCTCAAGCTGCTTGATTCTATCCCACTGGGCTCAATGGGCATTGGACCGGAAGTGACCAAACAGGGTTTCCTAGATAGCAGCCAGGACAGCTGATGGTATGTGAAGTGCATGAGGCAGGTGGAGTTGTTTTGGCACTGGAAGAGCTGTGCTGCTGCTTCGGGCAGTTGCCATTCACCACCACACTACCTTCCCTAGGTGTCATAGCCACTTTCAGACATATGTGCTGCCAGAGCCCTTGGTTTCCATGGCAGCGGGAAATGGCTTTGGCCCTGAACTTGTCTTTGGCTGTGGAGTTTTGAGCGCCGTCAGTGAGGAGCTCCATGTTAGTTTTGTGTGGGTGCTCAAGCTGCTTGATTCCATCCCACTGGGCTCAATGGGCATGGGACCGGAAGTGACCAAACAGGGTTTCCTAGATAGCTGCCAGGACAGCTGATGGTATGTGAAGTGCATGAGGCAGGTGGAGTTGTTTTGGCACTGGAAGAGCTGTGCTGCTGCTTCGGGCAGTTGCCATTTACCACCACACTACCTTCCCTAGGTGTCATAGCCACTTGCAGACATATGTGCTGCCAGAGCCCTTGGTTTCCATGGCAGCGGGAAATGGCTTTCGCCCTGAACTTGCCTTTGGCTGTGGAGTTTTGAGCGCCTTGAGTGAGGAGCTCCATGTTAGTATTGTGTGGGTGCTCAAGCTGCTTGATTCCATCCCACTGGGCTCAATGGGCATGGGACCGGAAGTGACCAAACAGGGTTTCCTAGATATCGGCCAGGACAGCTAATGGTATGTGAAGTTCATGAGGCAGGTGGAGTTGTTTTGGCACTGGAAGAGCTGTGCTGCTGCTTCGGGCAGTTGCCATTCACCACCACACTACCTTCCCTAGGTGTCATAGCCACTTTCAGACATATGTGCTGCCAGATCCCTTGGTTTCCATGGCAGCGGGAAGTGGCTTGCGCGCTGAACTTGTCTTTGGCTGTGGAGTTTTGAGCGCCTTGAGTGAGGAGCTCCATGTTAGTTTTGTGTGGGTGCACAAGCTGCTTGATTCCATCCCACTGGGCTCAATGGGCATGGGACCGGAAGTGAGCAAACAGGGTTTCCTAGATAGCTGCCAGGACAGCTGATTATATGTGAAGTTCATGAGGCAGGTGGAGTTGTTTTGGCACTGGAAGAGCTGTGCTGCTTCTTCGGGCAGTTGCCATTCACCACCACACTACCTTCCCTAGGTGTCATAGCCACTTTCAGACATATGTGCTGCCAGAGCCCTTGGTTTCCATGGCAGCGGGAAATGGCATTGGCCCTGAACTTCTCTTTGTCTGTGGAGTTTTGAGCGCCGTCAGTGAGGAGCTCGATGTTAGATTTGTGTGGGTGCTGAAGCTGCTTGATTCCATCCCACTGGGCTCAATGGGCATGGGACCGGAAGTGAGCAAACAGGGTTTCCTAGATAGCAGCCAGGACAGCTGATGGTATGTGAAGTTCATGAGGCAGGTGGAGTTGTTTTGGCACTGGAAGAGCTGTGCTGCTGCTTCGGGCAGTTGCCATTCACCACCACACTACCTTCCCTAGGTGTCATAGCCACTTTCAGACATATGTACTGCCAGAGCACTTGGTTTCCATGGCAGCAGGAAATGGCTTTGTCCCTGAACTTGTCTTTGGCTGCGGAGCTTTGAGCGCCTTGAGTGAGGAGCTCCATGTTAGTTTTGTGTGGGTGCTCAAGCTGCTTGATTCTATCCCACTGGGCTCAATGGGAATGGGACCAGAAGTGAGCAAACAGGGTTTCCTAGATAGCTACCAGGACAGCTGATGGAATGTGAAGTGCATGAGGCAGGTGGAGTTGTTTTGGCACTGGAAGAGCTGTGCTGCTGCTTCGGGCAGTTGCCATTCACCACCACACTACCTTCCCTAGGTGTCATAGCCACTTTCAGACATATGTGCTGCCAGAGCCCTTGGTTTCCATGGCAGCGGGAAATGGCTTTGGCTCTGAACTTGTCTTTGCCTGTGGAGTTTAGAGCGCCTTGAGTGAGGAGCTGCATGTTAGATTTGTGTGGGTGCTCAAGCTGCTTGATTCCATCCCACTGGGCTCAATGGGCATTGGACCGGAAGTGACCAAACAGGATTTACTAGATAGCTGCCACGACAGCTGATGGTATGTGAAGTGCATGAGGCAGGTGGAGTTGTTTTGGCACTGGAAGAGCTGTGCTGCTGCTTCGGGCAGTTGCCATTCACCACCACACTACCTTCCCTAGGTGTCATAGCCACTTTCAGACATATGTGCTGCCAGAGCCCTTGGTTTCCATGGCAGCGGGAAATGGCTTTGGCTCTGAACTTTTCTTTGCCTGTGGAGTTTAGAGCGCCTTGAGTGAGGAGCTGCATGTTAGATTTGTGTGGGTGCTCAAGCTGCTTGATTCCATCCCACTGGGCTCAATGGGCATGGGACCGGAAGTGAGCAAACAGGGTTTCCTAGATAGCTGCCAGGACAGCTGATGGTATGTGAAGTGCATGAGGCAGGTGGAGTTGTTTTGGCACTGGAAGAGCTGTGCTGCTGCTTCGGGCAGTTGCCATTGACCACCACACTACCTTCCCTAGGTGTCATAGCCACTTTCAGACATATGTGCTGCCAGAGCACTTGGTTTCCATGGCAGCGGGAAATGGCTTGGGCGCTGAACTTGTCTTTGGCTGTGGAGTTTTGAGCGCCTTGAGTGAGGAGCTCCATGTTAGTTTTGTGTGGGTGCTCAAGCTGCTTGATTCCATCCCACTGGGCTCAATGGGCATGGGACCGGAAGTGAGCAAACAGGGTTTCCTAGATAGCTGCCAGGACAGGTGATGGTATGTGAAGTGCATGAGGCAGGTGGAGTTGTTTTGGCACTGGAAGAGCTGTGCTGCTGCTTCGGGCAGTTGCCATTCACCACCACACTACCTTCCCTAGGTGTCATAGCCACTTTCAGACATATGTGCTGCCAGAGCACTTGGTTTCCATGGCAGCGGGAAATGGCTTTGGCTCTGAACTTGTCTTTGGCTGCGGAGTTTTGAGCGCCTTGAGTGAGGACCTGCATGGTAGATTTGTGTGGGTGCTCAAGCTGCTTGATTCCATCCCACTGGGCTCAATGGGCATGGGACCGGAAGTGAGCAAACAGGGTTTCCTAGATAGCTGCCAGGACAGGTGATGGTATGTGAAGTGCATGAGGCAGGTGGAGTTGTTTTGGCACTGGAAGAGCTGTGCTGCTGCTTCGGGCAGTTGCCATTCACCACCACACTACCTTCCCTAGGTGTCATAGCCACTTTCAGACATATGTGCTGCCAGAGCACTTGGTTTCCATGGCAGCGGGAAATGGCTTTGGCTCTGAACTTGTCTTTGGCTGCGGAGTTTTGAGCGCCTTGAGTGAGGACCTGCATGGTAGATTTGTGTGGGTGCTCAAGCTGCTTGATTCCATCCCACTGGGCTCAATGGGCATGGGACCGGAAGTGAGCAAACAGGGTTTCCTAGATAGCTGCCAGGACAGGTGATGGTATGTGAAGTGCATGAGGCAGGTGGAGTTGTTTTGGCACTGGAAGAGCTGTGCTGCTGCTTCGGGCAGTTGCCATTCACCACCACACTACCTTCCCTAGGTGTCATAGCCACTTGCAGACATATGTGCTGCCAGAGCCCTTGGTTTCCATGGCAGCGGGAAATGGCATTGTCCCTGAACTTGTCTTTGGCTGTGGAGTTTTGAGCGCCTGGAGTGAGGAGCTCCATGTTAGTTTTTTGTGGGTGCTCAAGCTGCTTGATTCCATCCCACTGGGCTCAATGGGCACTGGACCGGAAGTGAGCAAACAGGGTTTCCTAGATAGCTGCCAGGACAGCTGATGGTATGTGAAGTGCATGAGGCAGGTGGAGTTGTTTTGTCACTGGAAGAGCTGTGCTGCTGCTTCGGGCAGTTGCCATTCACCACCACACTACCTTCCCTAGGTGTCATAGCCACTTTCAGACATATGTGCTGCCAGAGCACTTGGTTTCTATGGCAGCGGGAAATGGCTTTGGCCCTGAACTTGTCTTTGGCTGTGGAGCTTTGAGCGCCTTGAGTGAGGAGCTCCATGTTAGTTTTGTGTGGGTGCTCAAGCTGCTTGATTCCATCCCACTGGGCTCAATGGGCATGGGACCGGAAGTGAGCAAACAGGGTTTCCTAGATAGCTGCCAGGACAGCTGATGGTATGTGAAGTGCATGAGGCAGGTGGAGTTGTTTTGGCACTGGAAGAGCTGTGCTGCTGCTTCAGGCAATTGCCATTCACCACCACACTACCTTCCCTAGGTGTCATAGCCACTTTCAGACATATGTGCTGCCAGAGCCCTTGGTTTCCATGGCAGCGGGAAATGGCATTGTCCCTGAACTTGTCTTTGGCTGTGAAGTTTTGAGCGCCTTGAGTGAGGAGCTCCATGTTAGTATTGTGTGGGTGCTCAAGCTGCTTGATTCCATCCCACTGGGCTCAATGGGCATTGGACCGGAAGTGACCAAACAGGGTTTCCTAGATAGCTGCCAAGACAGCTGATGGTATGTGAAGTGCATGAGGCAGGTGGAGTTGTTTTGGCACTGGAAGAGCTGTGCTGCTGCTTCGGGCAGTTGCCATTCACCACCACACTACCTTCCCTAGGTGTCATAGCCACTTTCAGACATAAGTGCTGCCAGAGCCCTTGGTTTCCATGGCAGCGGGAAATGGCTTGGGCGCTGAACTTGTCTTTGGCTGTGGAGTTTTGAGTGCCTTGAGTGAGGAGCTCCATGTTAGTTTTGTGTGGGTGCTCAAGCTGCTTGATTCCATCCCACTGGGCTCAATGGGCACTGGACCGGCAGTGACCAAACAGGGTTTCCTAGATAGCTGCCAGGACAGCTGATGGTATGTGAAGTGCATGAGGCAGGTGGAGTTGTTTTGGCACTGGAAGAGCTGTGCTGCTGCTTCGGGCAGTTGCCATTCACCACCACACTACCTTCCCTAGGTGTCATAGCCACTTTCAGACATATGTGCTGCCAGAGCCCTTGGTTTCCATGGCAGCGGGAAATGGATTGAACCCTGAAATTGTCTTTGCCTGTGGAGTTTTGAGCGCCTTGAGTGAGGAGCTCCATGTTAGTTTTGTGTGGGTGCTCAAGCTGCTTGATTCCATCCCACTGGGCTCAATGGGCATGGGACCGGAAGTGAGCAAACAGGGTTTCCTAGATAGCTGCCAGGACAGCTGATGGTATGTGAAGTGCATGAGGCAGGTGGAGTTGTTTTGGCACTGGAAGAGCTGTGCTGCTGCTTTGGGCAGTTGCCATTCACCACCACACTACCTTCCCTAGGTGTCATAGCCACTTTCAGACATATGTGCTGCCAGAGCCCTTGGTTTCCATGGCAGCGGGAAATGGCTTGGGCCCTGAAATTGCCTTTGGCTGTGGAGTTTTGAGCGCCGTCAGTGAGGAGCTGCATGTTAGTTTTGTGTGGGTGCTCAAGCTGCTTGATTCCATCCCACTGGGCTCAATGGGCATTGGACCGGAAGTGACTAAACAGGGTTTCCTAGATAGCTGCCAGGACAGCTGATGGTATGTGAAGTTCATGAGGCAGGTGGAGTTGTTTTGGCACTGGAAGAGCTGTGCTGCTGCTTCGGGCAGTTGCCATTCACCACCACACTACCTTCCCTAGGTGTCATAGCCACTTTCAGACATATGTGCTGCCAGAGCCCTTGGTTTCCATGGCAGCGGGAAATGGCATTGTCCCTGAACTTGTCTTTGGCTGTGGATCTTTGAGCGCCTTGATTGAGGAGGTGCATGTTAGTTTTGTGTGGGTGCTCAAGCTGCTTGATTCCATCCCACTGGGCTCAATGGGCACTGGACCGGATGTGAGCAAACAGGGTTTCCTAGATAGCTGCCAGGACAGCTGATGGTATGTGAAGTGCATGAGGCAGGTGGAGTTGTTTTGACACTGGAAGAGCTGTGCTGCTGCTTCGGGCAGTTGCCATTCACCACCACACTACCTTCCCTAGGTGTCATAGCCACTTTCAGACATATGTGCTGCCAGAGCCCTTCGTTTCCATGGCAGCGGGAAATGGCTTTGGCCCTGAACTTGTCTTTGGCTGTGGAGTTTTGAGCGCCTTGAGTGAGGAGGTGCATGTTAGTTTTGTGTGGGTGCTCAAGCTGCTTGATTCCATCCCACTGGGCTCAATGGGCATGGGACCGGAAGTGAGCAAACAGGGTTTCCTAGATAGCTGCCAGGACAGCTGATGGTATGTGAAGTGCATGAGGCAGGTGGAGTTGTTTTGGCACTGGAAGAGCTGTGCTGCTGCTTCGGGCAGTTGCCATTCACCACCACACTACCTTCCCTAGGTGTCATAGCCACTTTCAGACATATGTGCTGCCAGAGCACTTGGTTTCCATGGCAGCACATAGTGGCTAGCGCGCTAAACTTGTCTTTGGCTGTGGAGTTTTGAGCGCCTTGAGTGAGGAGCTCCATGTTAGTTTTGTGTGGGTGCTCAAGCTGCTTGATTCCATCCCACTGGGCTCAATGGGCATGGGACCGGAAGTGAGCAAACAGGGTTTCCTAGATAGCTGCCAGGACAGCTGATGGTATGTGAAGTTCATGAGGCAGGTGGAGTTGTTTTGGCACTGGAAGAGCTGTGCTGCTGCTTTGGGCAGTTGCCATTCACCACCACACTACCTTCCCTAGGTGTCATAGCCACTTTCAGATATATGTGCTGCCAGAGCACTTGGTTTCCATGGCAGCGGGAAATGGCTTGGGCGCTGAACTTGTCTTTGGCTGTGGAGTTTTGAGCGCCTGGAGTGAGGAGCTCCATGTTAGTTTTGTGTGGGTGCTCAAGCTGCTTGATTCCATCCCACTGGGCTCAATGGGCATGGGACCGGAAGTGAGCAAACAGGGTTTCCTAGATAGCTGCCAGGACAGCTGATGGTATGTGAAGTTCATGAGGCAGGTGGAGTTGTTTTGGCACTGGAAGAGCTGTGCTGCTGCTTCGGGCAGTTGCCATTCACCACCACACTACCTTCCCTAGGTGTCATAGCCACTTTCAGACATATGTGCTGCCAGAGCCCTTGGTTTCCATGGCAGCGGGAAATGGCTTTGGCCCTGAACTTGCCTTTGGCTGTGGAGTTTTGAGCGCCTTGAGTGAGGAGCTCCATGTTAGTTTTGTGTGGGTGCTCAAGCTGCTTGATTCCATCCCACTGGGCTCAATGGGCATGGGACCGGAAGTGACCAAACAGGGTTTCCTAGATAGCTGCCAGGACAGCTGATGGTATGTGAAGTTCATGAGGCAGGTGGAGTTGTTTTGGCACTGGAAGAGCTGTGCTGCTGCTTCGGGCAGTTGCCATTCACCACCACACTACCTTCCCTAGGTGTCATAGCCACTTTCAGACATATGTGCTGCCAGAGCCCTTGGTTTCCATGGCAGCGGGAAATGGCTTTGGCCCTGAACTTGCCTTTGGCTGTGGAGTTTTGAGCGCCTTGAGTGAGGAGGTGCATGTTAGTTTTGTGTGGGTGCTCAAGCTGCTTGATTCCATCCCACTGGGCTCAATGGGCATGGGACCGGAAGTGACCAAACAGGGTTTCCTAGATAGCTGCCACGACAGCTGATGGTTTGTGAAGTGCATGAGGCAGGTGGAGTTGTTTTGGCACTGAAAGAGCTGTGCTGCTGCTTCGGGCAGTTGCCATTCACCACCACACTACCTTCCCTAGGTGTCATAGCCACTTGCAGACATATGTGCTACCAGAGCCCTTGGTTTCCATGGCAGCGGGAAATGGCATTGTCCCTGAACTTGCCATTGGCTGTGGAGTTTTGAGCGCCTTGAGTGAGGAGCTCCATGTTAGTTTTGTGTGGGTGCTCAAGCTGCTTGATTCCATCCCACTGGGCTCAATGGGCATGGGACCGGAAGTGACCAAACAGGGTTTCCTAGATAGCTGCCAGGACAGCTGATGGTATGTGAAGTGCATGAGGCAGGTGGAGTTGTTTTGGCAGTGGAAGAGCTGTGCTGCTGCTTCGGGCAGTTGCCATTCACCACCACACTACCTTCCCTAGGTGTCATAGCCACTTTCAGACATATGTGCTGCCAGAGCCCTTGGTTTCCATGGCAGCGGGAAATGGCTTTGGCCCTGAACTTGCCTTTGGCTGTGGAGTTTTGAGTGCCTTGAGTGAGGAGGTGCATGTTAGTTTTGTGTGGGTGCTCAAGCTGCTTGATTCCATCCCACTGGGCTCAATGGGCAATGGACCGGCAGTGACCAAACAGGGTTTCCTAGATAGCTGCCAGGACAGCTGATGGTATGTGAAGTTCATGAGGCAGGTGGAGTTGTTTTGGCACTGGAAGAGCTGTGCTGCTGCTTCGGGCAGTTGCCATTCACCACCACACTACCTTCCCTAGGTGTCATAGCCACATTCAGACATATGTGCTGCCAGAGCCCTTGGTTTCCATGGCAGCGGGAAATGGCTTGGGCCCTGAAATTGTCTTTGCCTGTGAAGTTTTGAGCGCCTTGAGTGAGGAGCTCCATGTTAGTTTTGTGTGGGTGCTCAAGCTGCTTGATTCCATCCCACTGGGCTCAATGGGCATGGGACCAGAAGTGAGCAAACAGGGTTTCCTAGATAGCTGCCAGGACAGCTGATGGTATGTGAAGTGCATGAGGCAGGTGGAGTTGTTTTGGCACTGGAAGAGCTGTGCTGCTGCTTCGGGCAGTTGCCATTCACCACCACACTACCTTCCCTAAGTGTCATAGCCACTTTCAGACATATGTGCTGCCAGAGCCCTTGGTTTCCATGGCAGCGGGAAATGGCTTGGGCGCTGAACTTGTCTTTGGCTGTGGAGTTTTGAGTGCCTTGAGTGAGGAGGTGCATGTTAGTTTTGTGTGGGTGCTCAAGCTGCTTGATTCCATCCCACTGGGCTCAATGGGCACTGGACCGGAAGTGAGCAAACAGGGTTTCCTAGATAGCTGCCAGGACAGCTGATGGTATGTGAAGTGCATGAGGCAGGTGGAGTTGTTTTGGCACTGGAAGAGCTGTGCTGCTGCTTCGGGCAGTTGCCATTCACCACCACACTACCTTCCCTAGGTGTCATAGCCACTTTCAGACATATGTGCTGCCAGAGCCCTTCGTTTCCATGGCAGCGGGAAATGGCTTTGGCCCTGAACTTGTCTTTGGCTGTGTAGTTTTGAGCGCCTTGAGTGAGGAGCTCCATGTTAGTTTTGTGTGGGTGCTCAAGCTGCTTGATTCCATCCCACTGGGCTCAATGGGCATGGGACCGGAAGTGACCAAACAGGGTTTCCTAGATAGCTGCACGACAGCTGATGGTATGTGAAGTGCATGAGGCAGGTGGAGTTGTTTTGGCACTGGAAGAGCTGTGCTGCTGCTTCGGGCAGTTGCCATTCACCACCACACTACCTTCCCTAGGTGTCATAGCCACTTTCAGACATATGTGCTGCCAGAGCCCTTGGTTTCCATGGCAGCGGGAAATGGCATTGTCCCTGAACTTGTCTTTGGCTGTGGAGTTTTGAGCGCCTTGAGTGAGGAGCTCGATGTTAGTTTTGTGTGGGTGCTCAAGCTGCTTGATTCCATCCCACTGGGCTCAATGGGCATGGGACCGGCAGTGACCAAACAGGGTTTCCTAGATAGCGGCCACGACAGCTGATTGTATGTGAAGTTCATGAGGCAGATGGAGTTGTTTTGGCACTGGAAGAGCTGTGCTGCTGCTTCGGGCAGTTGCCATTCACCACCACACTACCTTCCCTAGGTGTCATAGCCACTTTCAGACATATGTGCTGCCAAAGCCCTTGGTTTCCATGGCAGCGGGAAATGGCTTTGGCCCTGAACTTGCCTTTGGCTGTGGAGTTTTGAGCGCCTTGAGTGAGGAGCTCCATGTTAGTATTGTGTGGGTGCTCAAGCTGCTTGATTCCATCCCACTGGGCTCAATGGGCATTGCACCGGAAGTGACCAAACAGGGTTTCCTAGATAGCGGCCAGGACAGCTGATGGTATGTGAAGTTCATGAGGCAGGTGGAGTTGTTTTGGCACTGGAAGAGCTGTGCTGCTGCTTCGGGCAGTTGCCATTCACCACCACACTACCTTCCCTAGGTGTCATAGCCACTTTCAGACATATGTGCTGCCAGAGCCCTTCGTTTCCATGGCAGCGGGAAATGGCTTGGGCCCTGAAATTGTCTTTGGCTGTGGAGTTTTGAGCGCCTTGAGTGAGGAGGTGCATGTTAGTTTTGTGTGGGTGCTGAAGCTGCTTGATTCCATCCCACTGGGCTCAATGGGCATGGGACCGGAAGTGAGCAAACAGGGTTTCCTAGATAGCTGCCAGGACAGCTGATGGTATGTGAAGTTCATCAGGCAGGTGGAGTTGTTTTGGAACTGCAAGAGCTGTGCTGCTGCTTCGGGCAGTTGCCATTCACCACCACACTACCTTCCCTAGGTGTCATAGCCACTTTCAGACATATGTGCTGCCAGAGCCCTTGGTTTCCATGGCAGCGGGAAATGGCATTGTCCCTGAACTTGTCTTTGGCTGTGGAGTTTTGAGCGCCTTGAGTGAGGAGCTCGATGTTAGTTTTTTGTGGGTGCTCAAGCTGCTTGATTCCATCCCACTGGGCTCAATGGGCATGGGACCGGCAGTGACCAAACAGGGTTTCCTAGATAGCTGCCACGACAGCTGATGGTATGTGAAATTCATGAGGCAGATGGAGTTGTTTTGGCACTGGAAGAGCTGTGCTGCTGCTTCGGGCAGTTGCCATTCACCACCACACTACCTTCCCTAGGTGTCATAGCCACTTTCAGACATATGTGCTGCAAAAGCCCTTGGTTTCCATGGCAGCGGGAAATGGCTTGGGCCCTGAACATGCCTTTGGCTGTGGAGTTTTGAGCGCCTTGAGTGAGGAGCTCCATGTTAGTATTGTGTGGGTGCTCAAGCTGCTTGATTCCATCCCACTGGGCTCAATGGGCATTGCACCGGAAGTGACCAAACAGGGTTTCCTAGATAGCGGCCAGGACAGCTGATGGTATGTGAAGTGCATGAGGCAGGTGGAGTTGTTTTGGCACTGGAAGAGCTGTGCTGCTGCTTCGGGCAGTTGCCATTCACCACCACACTACCTTCCCTAGGTGTCATAGCCACTTTCAGACATATGTGCTGCCAGAGCCCTTGGTTTCCATGGCAGCGGAAATGGCTTTGGCTCTGAACTTTTCTTTGCCTGTGGAGTTTAGAGTGCCTTGAGTGAGGAGCTGCATGTTAGATTTGTGTGGGTGCTCAAGCTGCTTGATTCCATCCCACTGGGCTCAATGGGCATTGCACCGGAAGTGACCAAACAGGGTTTCCTAGATAGCTGCCAGGACAGCTGATGGTATGTGAAGTGCATGAGGCAGGTGGAGTTGTTTTGGCACTGGAAGAGCTGTGCTGCTGCTTCGGGCAGTTGCCATTCACCACCACACTACCTTCCCTAGGTGTCATAGCCACTTGCAGACATATGTGCTGCCAGAGCCCTTGGTTTCCATGGCAGCGGGAAATGGCATTGTCTCTGAACTTGTCTTTGCCTGTGGAGTTTTGAGCGCCTTGAGTGAGGAGGTGCATGTTAGTTTTGTGTGGGTGCTCAAGCTGCTTGATTCCATCCCACTGGGCTCAATGGGCATGGGACCGGAAGTGAGCAAACAGGGTTTCCTAGATAGCTGCCAGAACAGGTGATGGTATGTGAAGTGCATGAGGCAGGTGGAGTTGTTTTGGCACTGGAAGAGCTGTGCTGCTGCTTCGGGCAGTTGCCATTCACCACCACACTACCTTCCCTAGGTGTCATAGCCACTTTCAGACATATGTGCTGCCAGAGCACTTGGTTTCCATGGCAGCGGGAAATGGCTTTGGCTCTGAACTTGTCTTTGGCTGCGGAGTTTTGAGTGCCTTGAGTGAGGACCTGCATGGTAGATTTGTGTGGGTGCTCAAGCTGCTTGATTCCATCCCACTGGGCTCAATGGGCATGGGACCGGAAGTGAGCAAACAGGGTTTCCTAGATAGCTGCCAGGACAGGTGATGGTATGTGAAGTGCATGAGGCAGGTGGAGTTGTTTTGGCACTGGAAAAGCTGTGCTGCTGCTTCGGGCAGTTGCCATTCACCACCACACTACCTTCCCTAGGTGTCATAGCCACTTGCAGACATATGTGCTGCCAGAGCCCTTCGTTTCCATGGCAGCGGGAAATGGCTTGGGCTCTGAACTTGTCTTTGGCTGTGGAGTTTTGAGCGCCTTGAGTGAGGAGCTCCATGTTAGTTTTTTGTGGGTGCTCAAGCTGCTTGATTCCATCCCACTGGGCTCAATGGGCACTGGACCGGAAGTGAGCAAACAGGGTTTCCTAGATAGCTGCCAGGACAGCTGATGGTATGTGAAGTGCATGAGGCAGGTGGAGTTGTTTTGGCACTTGAAGAGCTGTGCTGCTGCTTCGGGCAGTTGCCATTCACCACCACACTACCTTCCCTAGGTGTCATAGCCACTTTCAGACATATGTGCTGCCAGAGCACTTGGTTTCTATGGCAGCGGGAAATGGCTTTGGCCCTGAACTTGTCTTTGGCTGTGGAGCTTTAAGCGCCTTGAGTGAGGAGCTCCATGTTAGTTTTGTGTGGGTGCTCAAGCTGCTTGATTCCATCCCACTGGGCTCAATGGGCATGGGACCGGAAGTGAGCAAACAGGGTTTCCTAGATAGCTGCCACTATAGCTGATGGTATGTGAAGTGCATGAGGCAGGTGGAGTTGTTTTGGCACTGGAAGAGCTGTGCTGCTGCTTCAGGCAATTGCCATTCACCACCACACTACCTTCCCTAGGTGTCATAGCCACTTTCAGACATATGTGCTGCCAGAGCCCTTGGTTTCCATGGCAGCGGGAAATGGCATTGTCCCTGAACTTGTCTTTGGCTGTGAAGTTTTGAGCGCCTTGAGTGAGGAGCTCCATGTTAGTTTTGTGTGGGTGCTCAAGCTGCTTGATTCCATCCCACTGGGCTCAATGGGCACTGGACCGGAAGTGAGCAAACAGGGTTTCCTAGATAGCTGCCAGGACAGCTGATGGTATGTGAAGTGCATGAGGCAGGTGGAGTTGTTTTGGCACTGGAAGAGCTGTGCTGCTGCTTCGGGCAGTTGCCATTGACCACCACACTACCTTCCCTAGGTGTGATGGCCAATTTCAGACATATGTGCTGCCAGAGCCCTTGGTTTCCATGGCAGCGGGAAATGGCTTGGGCGCTGAACTTGTCTTTGGCTGTGGAGTTTTGAGCGCCTTGAGTGAGGAGCTCCATGTTAGTTTTGTGTGGGTGCTCAAGCTGCTTGATTCCATCCCACTGGGCTCAATGGGCATGGGACCGGAAGTGACCAAACAGGGTTTCCTAGATAGCTGCCAGGACAGCTGATGGTATGTGAAGTTCATGAGGCAGGTGGAGTTGTTTTGGCACTGGAAGAGCTGTGCTGCTGCTTCGGGCAGTTGCCATTCACCACCACACTACCTTCCCTAGGTGTCATAGCCACTTTCAGACATATGTGCTGCCAGAGCACTTGGTTTCCATGGCAGCGGGAAATGGCTTTGGCCCTGAACTTGCCTTTGGCTGTGGAGTTTTGAGCGCCGTCAGTGAGGAGGTGCATGTTAGTTTTGTGTGGGTGCTCAAGCTGCTTGATTCCATCCCACTGGGTTCAATGGGCATGGGACCGGAAGTGAGCAAACAGGGTTTCCTAGATAGCTGCCAGGACAGCTGATGGTATGTGAAGTGCATGAGGCAGGTGGAGTTGTTTTGGCACTGGAAGAGCTGTGCTGCTGCTTCAGGCAATTGCCATTCACCACCACACTACCTTCCCTATGTGTCATAGCCACTTTCAGACATATGTGCTGCCAGAGCCCTTGGTTTCCATGGCAGCGGGAAATGGCATTGTCCCTGAACTTGTCTTTGGCTGTGAAGTTTTGAGCGCCTTGATTGAGGAGGTGCATGTTAGTTTTGTGTGGGTGCTCAAGCTGCTTGATTCCATCCCACTGGGCTCAATGGGCACTGGACCGGAAGTGAGCAAACAGGGTTTCCTAGATAGCTGCCAGGACAGCTGATGGTATGTGAAGTGCATGAGGCAGGTGGAGTTGTTTTGGCACTGGAAGAGCTGTGCTGCTGCTTCGGGCAGTTGCCATTGACCACCACACTACCTTCCCTAGGTGTCATAGCCACTTTCAGACATATGTGCTGCCAGAGCCCTTGGTTTCCATGGCAGCGGGAAATGGCTTGGGCGCTGAACTTGTCTTTGGCTGTGGAGTTTTGAGCGCCTTGAGTGAGGAGCTCCATGTTAGTTTTGTGTGGGTGCTCAAGCTGCTTGATTCCATCCCACTGGGCTCAATGGGCATGGGACCGGAAGTGAGCAAACAGGGTTTCCTAGATAGCTGCCAGGACAGCTGATGGTATGTGAAGTTCATGAGGCAGGTGGAGTTGTTTTGGCACTGGAAGAGCTGTGCTGCTGCTTCGGGCAGTTGCCATTCACCACCACACTACCTTCCCTAGGTGTCATAGCCACTTTCAGACATATGTGCTGCCAGAGCACTTGGTTTCCATGGCAGCGGGAAATGGCTTTGGCCCTGAACTTGCCTTTGGCTGTGGAGTTTTGAGCGCCGTCAGTGAGGAGGTGCATGTTAGTTTTGTGTGGGTGCTCAAGCTGCTTGATTCCATCCCACTGGGTTCAATGGGCATGGGACCGGAAGTGAGCAAACAGGGTTTCCTAGATAGCTGCCAGGACAGCTGATGGTATGTGAAGTTCATGAGGCAGGTGGAGTTGTTTTGGCACTGGAAGAGCTGTGCTGCTGCTTCGGGCAGTTGCCATTCACCACCACACTACCTTCCCTAGGTGTCATAGCCACTTTCAGACATATGTGCTGCCAGAGCCCTTGGTTTCCATGGCAGCGGGAAATGGCATTGTCCCTGAACTTGCCATTGGCTGTGTAGTTTTGAGCGCCTTGAGTGAGGAGCCATGTTAGTTTTGTGTGGGTGCTCAAGCTGCTTGATTCCATCCCCCTGGGCTCAATGGGCATGGGACCAGAAGTGAGCAAACAGGGTTTCCTAGATAGCTGCCAGGACAGCTGATGGTATGTGAAGTTCATGAGGCAGGTGGAGTTGTTTTGGCACTGGAAGAGCTGTGCTGCTGCTTCGGGCAGTTGCCATTCACCACCACACTACCTTCCCTAGGTGTCATAGCCACTTTCAGACATATGTGCTGCCAGAGCCCTTGGTTTCCATGGCAGCGGGAAATGGCTTTGGCCCTGAACTTGCCTTTGGCTGTGGAGTTTTGAGCGTCATCAGTGAGGAGCTCCATGTTAGTATTGTGTGGGTGCTCAAGCTGCTTGATTCCATCCCACTAGGCTCAATGGGCATTGGACCGGAAGTGACCAAACAGGGTTTCCTAGATAGCTGCCACGACAGCTGATGGTATGTGAAGTGCATGAGGCAGGTGGAGTTGTTTTGGCACTGGAAGAGCTGTGCTGCTGCTTCGGGCAGTTGCCATTCACCACCACACTACCTTCCCTAGGTGTCATAGCCACTTTCAGACATAAGTGCTGCCAGAGCCCTTGGTTTCCATGGCAGCGGGAAATGGCTTGGGCGCTGAACTTGTCTTTGGCTGTGGAGTTTTGAGGGCCTTGAGTGAGGAGCTCCATGTTAGTTTTGTGTGGGTGCTCAAGCTGCTTGATTCCATCCCACTGGGCTCAATGGGCATTGGACCGGAAGTGACCAAACAGGGTTTCCTAGATAGCTGCCAGGACAGCTGATGGTATGTGAAGTGCATGAGGCAGGTGGAGTTGTTTTGGCACTGGAAGAGCTGTGCTGCTGCTTCGGGCAGTTGCCATTCACCACCACACTACCTTCCCTAGGTGTCATAGCCACTTTCAGACATATGTGCTGCCAGAACCCTTGGTTTCCATGGCAGCGGGAAATGGCTTGGGCCCTGAAATTGTCTTTGCCTGTGGAGTTTTGAGCGCCTTGAGTGAGGAGCTCCATGTTAGTTTTGTGTGGGTGCTCAAGCTGCTTGATTCCATCCCACTGGGCTCAATGGGCATGGGACCGGAAGTGACCAAACAGGGTTTCCTAGATAGCTGCCAGGACAGCTGATGGTATGTGAAGTGCATGAGGCAGGTGGAGTTGTTTTGGCACTGGAAGAGCTGTGCTGCTGCTTTGGGCAGTTGCCATTCACCACCACACTACCTTCCCTAGGTGTCATAGCCACTTTCAGACATATGTGCTGTCAGAGCCCTTGGTTTCCATGGCAGCGGGAAATGGCTTGGGCCCTGAAATTGCCTTTGGCTGTGGAGTTTTGAGCGCCGTCAGTGAGGAGCTGCATGTTAGTTTTGTGTGGGTGCTCAAGCTGCTTGATTCCATCCCACTGGGCTCAATGGGCATTGGACCGGCAGTGACTAAACAGGGTTTCCTAGATAGCTGCCAGGACAGCTGATGGTATGTGAAGTTCATGAGGCAGGTGGAGTTGTTTTGGCACTGGAAGAGCTGTGCTGCTGCTTCGGGCAGTTGCCATTCACCACCACACTACCTTCCCTAGGTGTCATAGCCACTTTCAGACATATGTGCTGCCAGAGCCCTTGGTTTCCATGGCAGCGGGAAATGGCATTGTCCCTGAACTTGTCTTTGGCTGTGGATCTTTGAGCGCCTTGATTGAGGAGGTGCATGTTAGTTTTGTGTGGGTGCTCAAGCTGCTTGATTCCATCCCACTGGGCTCAATGGGCACTGGACCGGATGTGAGCAAACAGGGTTTCCTAGATAGCTGCCAGGACAGCTGATGGTATGTGAAGTGCATGAGGCAGGTGGAGTTGTTTTGGCAGTGGAAGAGCTGTGCTGCTGCTTCGGGCAGTTGCCATTCACCACCACACTACCTTCCCTAGGTGTCATAGCCACTTTCAGACATATGTGCTGCCAGAGCACTTGGTTTCCATGGCAGCGGGAAATGGCTTGGGCGCTGAACTTGTCTTTGGCTGTGGAGTTTTGAGCGCCTTGAGTGAGGAGCTCCATGTTAGTTTTGTGTGGGTGCTCAAGCTGCTTGATTCCATCCCACTGGGCTCAATGGGCATGGGACCGGAAGTGAGCAAACAGGGTTTCCTAGATAGCTGCCAGGACAGCTGATGGTATGTGAAGTTCATGAGGCAGGTGGAGTTGTTTTGGCACTGGAAGAGCTGTGCTGCTGCTTCGGGCAGTTGCCATTCACCACCACACTACCTTCCCTAGGTGTCATAGCCACTTTCAGACATATGTGCTGCCAGAGCACTTGGTTTCCATGGCAGCGGGAAATGGCTTTGGCCCTGAACTTGCCTTTGGCTGTGGAGTTTTGAGCGCCGTCAGTGAGGAGGTGCATGTTAGTTTTGTGTGGGTGCTCAAGCTGCTTGATTCCATCCCACTGGGCTCAATGGGCATGGGACCGGAAGTGAGCAAACAGGGTTTCCTAGATAGCTGCCAGGACAGCTGATGGTATGTGAAGTTCATGAGGCAGGTGGAGTTGTTTTGGCACTGGAAGAGCTGTGCTGCTGCTTCGGGCAGTTGCCATTCACCACCACACTACCTTCCCTAGGTGTCATAGCCACTTTCAGACATATGTGCTGCCAGAGCCCTTGGTTTCCATGGCAGCGGGAAATGGCATTGTCCCTGAACTTGCCTTTGGCTGTGGAGTTTTGAGCGCCTTGAGTGAGGAGGTGCATGTTAGTTTTGTGTGGGTGCTCAAGCTGCTTGATTCCATCCCACTGGGCTCAATGGGCATGGGACCGGAAGTGAGCAAACAGGGTTTCCTAGATAGCTGCCAGGACAGCTGATGGTATGTGAAGTTCATGAGGCAGGTGGAGTTGTTTTGGCACTGGAAGAGCTGTGCTGCTGCTTCGGGCAGTTGCCATTGACCACCACACTACCTTCCCTAGGTGTCATAGCCACTTTCAGACATATGTGCTGCCAGAGCCCTTGGTTTCCATGGCAGCGGGAAATGGCTTTGGCCCTGAACTTGCCTTTGGCTGTGGAGTTTTGAGCGCCATCAGTGAGGAGCTCCATGTTAGTATTGTGTGGGTGCTCAAGCTGCTTGATTCCATCCCACTGGGCTCAATGGGCATTGGACCGGAAGTGACCAAACAGGGTTTCCTAGATAGCTGCCACGACAGCTAATGGTATGTGAAGTGCATGAGGCAGGTGGAGTTGTTTTGGCACTGGAAGAGCTGTGCTGCTGCTTCGGGCAGTTGCCATTCACCACCACACTACCTTCCCTAGGTGTCATAGCCACTTTCAGACATAAGTGCTGCCAGAGCCCTTGGTTTCCATGGCAGCGGGAAATGGCTTGGGCGCTGAACTTGTCTTTGGCTGTGGAGTTTTGAGGGCCTTGAGTGAGGAGCTCCATGTTAGTTTTGTGTGGGTGCTCAAGCTGCTTGATTCCATCCCACTGGGCTCAATGGGCACTGGACCGGCAGTGACCAAACAGGGTTTCCTAGATAGCTGCAAGGACAGCTGATGGTATGTGAAGTGCATGAGGCAGGTGGAGTTGTTTTGGCACTGGAAGAGCTGTGCTGCTGCTTCGGGCAGTTGCCATTCACCACCACACTACCTTCCCTAGGTGTCATAGCCACTTTCAGACATATGTGCTGCCAGAGCCCTTGGTTTCCATGGCAGCGGGAAATGGCTTGGGCCCTGAACTTGTCTTTGCCTGTGGAGTTTTGAGCGCCTTGAGTGAGGAGCTCCATGTTAGTTTTGTGTGGGTGCTCAAGCTGCTTGATTCCATCCCACTGGGCTCAATGGGCATGGGACCGGAAGTGACCAAACAGGGTTTCCTAGATAGCTGCCAGGACAGCTGATGGTATGTGAAGTGCATGAGGCAGGTGGAGTTGTTTTGGCACTGGAAGAGCTGTGCTGCTGCTTTGGGCAGTTGCCATTCACCACCACACTACCTTCCCTAGGTGTCATAGCCACTTTCAGACATATGTGCTGCCAGAGCCCTTGGTTTCCATGGCAGCGGGAAATGGCTTTTGCCCTGAAATTGCCTTTGGCTGTGGAGTTTTGAGCGCCTTGATTGAGGAGGTGCATGTTAGTTTTGTGTGGGTGCTCAAGCTGCTTGATTCCATCCCACTGGGCTCAATGGGCATTGGACCGGAAGTGACTAAACAGGGTTTCCTAGATAGCTGCCAGGACAGCTGATGGTATGTGAAGTTCATGAGGCAGGTGGAGTTGTTTTGGCACTGGAAGAGCTGTGCTGCTGCTTCGGGCAGTTGCCATTCACCACCACACTACCTTCCCTAGGTGTCATAGCCACTTTCAGACATATGTGCTGTCAGAGCCCTTGGTTTCCATGGCAGCGGGAAATGGCTTGGGCCCTGAAATTGCCTTTGGCTGTGGAGTTTTGAGCGCCGTCAGTGAGGAGCTGCATGTTAGTTTTGTGTGGGTGCTCAAGCTGCTTGATTCCATCCCACTGGGCTCAATGGGCATTGGACCGGCAGTGACTAAACAGGGTTTCCTAGATAGCTGCCAGGACAGCTGATGGTATGTGAAGTTCATGAGGCAGGTGGAGTTGTTTTGGCACTGGAAGAGCTGTGCTGCTGCTTCGGGCAGTTGCCATTCACCACCACACTACCTTCCCTAGGTGTCATAGCCACTTTCAGACATATGTGCTGCCAGAGCCCTTGGTTTCCATGGCAGCGGGAAATGGCATTGTCCCTGAACTTGTCTTTGGCTGTGGATCTTTGAGCGCCTTGATTGAGGAGGTGCATGTTAGTTTTGTGTGGGTGCTCAAGCTGCTTGATTCCATCCCACTGGGCTCAATGGGCACTGGACCGGATGTGAGCAAACAGGGTTTCCTAGATAGCTGCCAGGACAGCTGATGGTATGTGAAGTGCATGAGGCAGGTGGAGTTGTTTTGGCAGTGGAAGAGCTGTGCTGCTGCTTCGGGCAGTTGCCATTCACCACCACACTACCTTCCCTAGGTGTCATAGCCACTTTCAGACATATGTGCTGCCAGAGCACTTGGTTTCCATGGCAGCGGGAAATGGCTTGGGCGCTGAACTTGTCTTTGGCTGTGGAGTTTTGAGCGCCTTGAGTGAGGAGCTCCATGTTAGTTTTGTGTGGGTGCTCAAGCTGCTTGATTCCATCCCACTGGGCTCAATGGGCATGGGACCGGAAGTGAGCAAACAGGGTTTCCTAGATAGCTGCCAGGACAGCTGATGGTATGTGAAGTTCATGAGGCAGGTGGAGTTGTTTTGGCACTGGAAGAGCTGTGCTGCTGCTTCGGGCAGTTGCCATTCACCACCACACTACCTTCCCTAGGTGTCATAGCCACTTTCAGACATATGTGCTGCCAGAGCACTTGGTTTCCATGGCAGCGGGAAATGGCTTTGGCCCTGAACTTGCCTTTGGCTGTGGAGTTTTGAGCGCCGTCAGTGAGGAGGTGCATGTTAGTTTTGTGTGGGTGCTCAAGCTGCTTGATTCCATCCCACTGGGCTCAATGGGCATGGGACCGGAAGTGAGCAAACAGGGTTTCCTAGATAGCTGCCAGGACAGCTGATGGTATGTGAAGTTCATGAGGCAGGTGGAGTTGTTTTGGCACTGGAAGAGCTGTGCTGCTGCTTCGGGCAGTTGCCATTCACCACCACACTACCTTCCCTAGGTGTCATAGCCACTTTCAGACATATGTGCTGCCAGAGCCCTTGGTTTCCATGGCAGCGGGAAATGGCATTGTCCCTGAACTTGCCTTTGGCTGTGGAGTTTTGAGCGCCTTGAGTGAGGAGGTGCATGTTAGTTTTGTGTGGGTGCTCAAGCTGCTTGATTCCATCCCACTGGGCTCAATGGGCATGGGACCGGAAGTGAGCAAACAGGGTTTCCTAGATAGCTGCCAGGACAGCTGATGGTATGTGAAGTTCATGAGGCAGGTGGAGTTGTTTTGGCACTGGAAGAGCTGTGCTGCTGCTTCGGGCAGTTGCCATTGACCACCACACTACCTTCCCTAGGTGTCATAGCCACTTTCAGACATATGTGCTGCCAGAGCCCTTGGTTTCCATGGCAGCGGGAAATGGCTTTGGCCCTGAACTTGCCTTTGGCTGTGGAGTTTTGAGCGCCATCAGTGAGGAGCTCCATGTTAGTATTGTGTGGGTGCTCAAGCTGCTTGATTCCATCCCACTGGGCTCAATGGGCATTGGACCGGAAGTGACCAAACAGGGTTTCCTAGATAGCTGCCACGACAGCTAATGGTATGTGAAGTGCATGAGGCAGGTGGAGTTGTTTTGGCACTGGAAGAGCTGTGCTGCTGCTTCGGGCAGTTGCCATTCACCACCACACTACCTTCCCTAGGTGTCATAGCCACTTTCAGACATAAGTGCTGCCAGAGCCCTTGGTTTCCATGGCAGCGGGAAATGGCTTGGGCGCTGAACTTGTCTTTGGCTGTGGAGTTTTGAGGGCCTTGAGTGAGGAGCTCCATGTTAGTTTTGTGTGGGTGCTCAAGCTGCTTGATTCCATCCCACTGGGCTCAATGGGCACTGGACCGGCAGTGACCAAACAGGGTTTCCTAGATAGCTGCAAGGACAGCTGATGGTATGTGAAGTGCATGAGGCAGGTGGAGTTGTTTTGGCACTGGAAGAGCTGTGCTGCTGCTTCGGGCAGTTGCCATTCACCACCACACTACCTTCCCTAGGTGTCATAGCCACTTTCAGACATATGTGCTGCCAGAGCCCTTGGTTTCCATGGCAGCGGGAAATGGCTTGGGCCCTGAAATTGTCTTTGCCTGTGGAGTTTTGAGCGCCTTGAGTGAGGAGCTCCATGTTAGTTTTGTGTGGGTGCTCAAGCTGCTTGATTCCATCCCACTGGGCTCAATGGGCATGGGACCGGAAGTGACCAAACAGGGTTTCCTAGATAGCTGCCAGGACAGCTGATGGTATGTGAAGTGCATGAGGCAGGTGGAGTTGTTTTGGCACTGGAAGAGCTGTGCTGCTGCTTTGGGCAGTTGCCATTCACCACCACACTACCTTCCCTAGGTGTCATAGCCACTTTCAGACATATGTGCTGCCAGAGCCCTTGGTTTCCATGGCAGCGGGAAATGGCTTTTGCCCTGAAATTGCCTTTGGCTGTGGAGTTTTGAGCGCCTTGATTGAGGAGGTGCATGTTAGTTTTGTGTGGGTGCTCAAGCTGCTTGATTCCATCCCACTGGGCTCAATGGGCATTGGACCGGAAGTGACTAAACAGGGTTTCCTAGATAGCTGCCAGGACAGCTGATGGTATGTGAAGTTCATGAGGCAGGTGGAGTTGTTTTGGCACTGGAAGAGCTGTGCTGCTGCTTCGGGCAGTTGCCATTCACCACCACACTACCTTCCCTAGGTGTCATAGCCACTTTCAGACATATGTGCTGCCAGAGCCCTTGGTTTCCATGGCAGCGGGAAATGGCATTGTCCCTGAACTTGTCTTTGGCTGTGGATCTTTGAGCGCCTTGATTGAGGAGGTGCATGTTAGTTTTGTGTGGGTGCTCAAGCTGCTTGATTCCATCCCACTGGGCTCAATGGGCACTGGACCGGATGTGAGCAAACAGGGTTTCCTAGATAGCTGCCAGGACAGCTGATGGTATGTGAAGTGCATGAGGCAGGTGGAGTTGTTTTGGCACTGGAAGAGCTGTGCTGCTGCTTTGGGCAGTTGCCATTCACCACCACACTACCTTCCCTAGGTGTCATAGCCACTTTCAGACATATGTGCTGTCAGAGCCCTTGGTTTCCATGGCAGCGGGAAATGGCTTGGGCCCTGAAATTGCCTTTGGCTGTGGAGTTTTGAGCGCCGTCAGTGAGGAGCTGCATGTTAGTTTTGTGTGGGTGCTCAAGCTGCTTGATTCCATCCCACTGGGCTCAATGGGCATTGGTCCGGCAGTGACTAAACAGGGTTTCCTAGATAGCTGCCAGGACAGCTGATGGTATGTGAAGTTCATGAGGCAGGTGGAGTTGTTTTGGCACTGGAAGAGCTGTGCTGCTGCTTCGGGCAGTTGCCATTCACCACCACACTACCTTCCCTAGGTGTCATAGCCACTTTCAGACATATGTGCTGCCAGAGCCCTTGGTTTCCATGGCAGCGGGAAATGGCATTGTCCCTGAACTTGTCTTTGGCTGTGGATCTTTGAGCGCCTTGATTGAGGAGGTGCATGTTAGTTTTGTGTGGGTGCTCAAGCTGCTTGATTCCATCCCACTGGGCTCAATGGGCACTGGACCGGATGTGAGCAAACAGGGTTTCCTAGATAGCTGCCAGGACAGCTGATGGTATGTGAAGTGCATGAGGCAGGTGGAGTTGTTTTGGCACTGGAAGAGCTGTGCTGCTGCTTCGGGCAGTTGCCATTCACCACCACACTACCTTCCCTAGGTGTCATAGCCACTTTCAGACATATGTGCTGCCAGAGCACTTGGTTTCCATGGCAGCGGGAAATGGCTTGGGCGCTGAACTTGTCTTTGGCTGTGGAGTTTTGAGCGCCTTGAGTGAGGAGCTCCATGTTAGTTTTGTGTGGGTGCTCAAGCTGCTTGATTCCATCCCACTGGGCTCAATGGGCATGGGACCGGAAGTGAGCAAACAGGGTTTCCTAGATAGCTGCCAGGACAGCTGATGGTATGTGAAGTTCATGAGGCAGGTGGAGTTGTTTTGGCACTGGAAGAGCTGTGCTGCTGCTTCGGGCAGTTGCCATTCACCACCACACTACCTTCCCTAGGTGTCATAGCCACTTTCAGACATATGTGCTGCCAGAGCACTTGGTTTCCATGGCAGCGGGAAATGGCTTTGGCCCTGAACTTGCCTTTGGCTGTGGAGTTTTGAGCGCCTTGAGTGAGGAGGTGCATGTTAGTTTTGTGTGGGTGCTCAAGCTGCTTGATTCCATCCCACTGGGCTCAATGGGCATGGGGCCGGAAGTGAGCAAACAGGGTTTCCTAGATAGCTGCCAGGACAGCTGATGGTATGTGAAGTTCATGAGGCAGGTGGAGTTGTTTTGGCACTGGAAGAGCTGTGCTGCTGCTTCGGGCAGTTGCCATTCACCACCAAACTACCTTCCCTAGGTGTCATAGCCACTTTCAGACATATGTGCTGCCAGAGCACTTGGTTTCCATGGCAGCGGGAAATGGCATTGTCCCTGAACTTGCCATTGGCTGTGGAGTTTTGAGCGCCTTGAGTGAGGAGCTCCATGTTAGTTTTGTGTGGGTGCTCAAGCTGCTTGATTCCATCCCACTGGGCTCGATGGGCATGGGACCGGAAGTGAGCAAACAGGGTTTCCTAGATAGCTGCCAGGACAGCTGATGGTATGTGAAGTTCATGAGGCAGGTGGAGTTGTTTTGGCACTGGAAGAGCTGTGCTGCTGCTTCGGGCAGTTGCCATTCACCACCACACTACCTTCCCTAGGTGTCATAGCCACTTTCAGACATATGTGCTGCCAGAGCCCTTGGTTTCCATGGCAGCGGGAAATGGCTTTGGCCCTGAACTTGCCTTTGGCTGTGGAGTTTTGAGCGCCATCAGTGAGGAGCTCCATGTTAGTATTGTGTGGGTGCTCAAGCTGCTTGATTCCATCCCACTGGGCTCAATGGGCATTGGACCGGAAGTGACCAAACAGGGTTTCCTAGATAGCTGCCAGGACAGCTGATGGTATGTGAAGTTCATGAGGCAGGTGGAGTTGTTTTGGCACTGGAAGAGCTGTGCTGCTGCTTCGGGCAGTTGCCATTCACCACCACACTACCTTCCCTAGGTGTCATAGCCACTTTCAGACATAAGTGCTGCCAGAGCCCTTGGTTTCCATGGCAGCGGGAAATGGCTTGGGCGCTGAACTTGTCTTTGGCTGTGGAGTTTTGAGGGCCTTGAGTGAGGAGCTCCATGTTAGTTTTGTGTGGGTGCTCAAGCTGCTTGATTCCATCCCACTGGGCTCAATGGGCACTGGACCGGCAGTGACCAAACAGGGTTTCCTAGATAGCTGCCAGGACAGCTGATGGTATGTGAAGTGCATGAGGCAGGTGGAGTTGTTTTGGCACTGGAAGAGCTGTGCTGCTGCTTCGGGCAGTTGCCATTCACCACCACACTACCTTCCCTAGGTGTCATAGCCACTTTCAGACATATGTGCTGCCAGAGCCCTTGGTTTCCATGGCAGCGGGAAATGGCTTGGGCCCTGAAATTGTCTTTGGCTGTGGAGTTTTGAGCGCCTTGAGTGAGGAGCTCCATGTTAGTTTTGTGTGGGTGCTCAAGCTGCTTGATTCCATCCCACTGGGCTCAATGGGCATGGGACCGGAAGTGACCAAACAGGGTTTCCTAGATAGCTGCCAGGACAGCTGATGGTATGTGAAGTGCATGAGGCAGGTGGAGTTGTTTTGGCACTGGAAGAGCTGTGCTGCTGCTTTGGGCAGTTGCCATTCACCACCACACTACCTTCCCTAGGTGTCATAGCCACTTTCAGACATATGTGCTGCCAGAGCCCTTGGTTTCCATGGCAGCGGGAAATGGCTTTTGCCCTGAAATTGCCTTTGGCTGTGGAGTTTTGAGCGCCGTAAGTGAGGAGGTGCATGTTAGTTTTGTGTGGGTGCTCAAGCTGCCTGATTCCATCCCACTGGGCTCAATGGGCATTGGACCGGAAGTGACTAAACAGGGTTTCCTAGATAGCTGCCAGGACAGCTGATGGTATGTGAAGTTCATGAGGCAGGTGGAGTTGTTTTGGCACTGGAAGAGCTGTGCTGCTGCTTCGGGCAGTTGCCATTCACCACCACACTACCTTCCCTAGGTGTCATAGCCACTTTCAGACATATGTGCTGCCAGAGCCCTTGGTTTCCATGGCAGCGGGAAATGGCATTGTCCCTGAACTTGTCTTTGGCTGTGGATCTTTGAGCGCCTTGATTGAGGAGGTGCATGTTAGTTTTGTGTGGGTGCTCAAGCTGCTTGATTCCATCCCACTGGGCTCAATGGGCACTGGACCGGATGTGAGCAAACAGGGTTTCCTAGATAGCTGCCAGGACAGCTGATGGTATGTGAAGTGCATGAGGCAGGTGGAGTTGTTTTGGCACTGGAAGAGCTGTGCTGCTGCTTCGGGCAGTTGCCATTCACCACCACACTACCTTCCCTAGGTGTCATAGCCACTTTCAGACATATGTGCTGCCAGAGCCCTTGGTTTCCATGGCAGCGGGAAATGGCGTTGGCCCTGAACTTGTCTTTGGCTGTGGAGTTTTGAGCGCCTTGAGTGAGGAGGTGCATGTTAGTTTTGTGTGGGTGCTCAAGCTGCTTGATTCCATCCCACTGGGCTCAATGGGCATGGGACCGGAAGTGAGCAAACAGGGTTTCCTAGATAGCTGCCAGGACAGCTGATGGTATGTGAAGTGCATGAGGCAGGTGGAGTTGTTTTGGCACTGGAAGAGCTGTGCTGCTGCTTCGGGCAGTTGCCATTCACCACCACACTACCTTCCCTAGGTGTCATAGCCACTTTCAGACATATGTGCTGCCAGAGCCCTTCGTTTCCATGGCAGCGGGAAATGGCATTGGCCCGGAACTTGTCTTTGGCTGTGGAGTTTTGAGCGCCTTGAGTGAGGAGGTGCATGTTAGTTTTGTGTGGGTGCTCAAGCTGCTTGATTCCATCCCACTGGGCTCAATGGGCATGGGACCGGAAGTGACCAAACAGGGTTTCCTAGATAGCTGCAAGGACAGCTGATGGTATGTGAAGTGCATGAGGCAGGTGGAGTTGTTTTGGCACTGGAAGAGCTGTGCTGCTGCTTCGGGCAGTTGCCATTCACCACCACACTACCTTCCCTAGGTGTCATAGCCACTTGCAGACATATGTGCTGCCAGAGCCCTTCGTTTCCATGGCAGCGGGAAATGGCTTGGGCTCTGAACTTGTCTTTGGCTGTGGAGTTTTGAGGGCCTTGAGTGAGGAGCTGCATGTTAGTTTTGTGTGGGTGCTCAAGCTGCTTGATTCCATCCCACTGGGCTCAATGGGCATGGGACCGGAAGTGACCAAACAGGGTTTCCTAGATAGCTGCCAGGACAGCTGATGGTATGTGAAGTGCATGAGGCAGGTGGAGTTGTTTTGGCACTGGAAGAGCTGTGCTGCTGCTTCGGGCAGTTGCCATTCACCACCACACTACCTTCCCTAGGTGTCATAGCCACTTTCAGACATATGTGCTGCCAGAGCCCTTCGTTTCCATGGCAGCGGGAAATGGCATTGGCCCTGAACTTGTCTTTGGCTGTGGAGTTTTGAGCGCCTTGAGTGAGGAGGTGCATGTTAGTTTTGTGTGGGTGCTCAAGCTGCTTGATTCCATCCCACTGGGCTCAATGGGCATGGGACCGGAAGTGACCAAACAGGGTTTCCTAGATAGCTGCCAGGACAGCTGATGGTATGTGAAGTGCATGAGGCAGGTGGAGTTGTTTTGGCACTGGAAGAGCTGTGCTGCTGCTTCGGGCAGTTGCCATTCACCACCACACTACCTTCCCTAGGTGTCATAGCCACTTGCAGACATATGTGCTGCCAGAGCCCTTCGTTTCCATGGCAGCGGGAAATGGCTTGGGCTCTGAACTTGTCTTTGGCTGTGGAGTTTTGAGCGCCTGGAGTGAGGAGCTCCATGTTAGTTTTTTGTGGGTGCTCAAGCTGCTTGATTCCATCCCACTGGGCTCAATGGGCACTGGACCGGAAGTGACCAAACAGGGTTTCCTAGATAGCTGCCACGACAGCTGATGGTATGTGAAGTGCATGAGGCAGGTGGAGTTGTTTTGGCACTGGAAGAGCTGTGCTGCTGCTTCGGGCAGTTGCCATTCACCACCACACTACCTTCCCTAGGTGTCATAGCCACTTTCAGACATATGTGCTGCCAGAGCACTTGGTTTCTATGGCAGCGGGAAATGGCTTTGGCCCTGAACTTGTCTTTGGCTGTGGAGCTTTGAGCGCCTTGAGTGAGGAGCTCCATGTTAGTTTTGTGTGGGTGCTCAAGCTGCTTGATTCCATCCCACTGGGCTCAATGGGCATGGGACCGGAAGTGAGCAAACAGGGTTTCCTAGATAGCTGCCACTATAGCTGATGGTATGTGAAGTGCATGAGGCAGGTGGAGTTGTTTTGGCACTGGAAGAGCTGTGCTGCTGCTTCAGGCAATTGCCATTCACCACCACACTACCTTCCCTAGGTGTCATAGCCACTTTCAGACATATGTGCTGCCAGAGCCCTTGGTTTCCATGGCAGCGGGAAATGGCATTGTCCCTGAACTTGTCTTTGGCTGTGAAGTTTTGAGCGCCTTGAGTGAGGAGCTCCATGTTAGTTTTGTGTGGGTGCTCAAGCTGCTTGATTCCATCCCACTGGGCTCAATGGGCACTGGACCGGAAGTGAGCAAACAGGGTTTCCTAGATAGCTGCCAGGACAGCTGATGGTATGTGAAGTGCATGAGGCAGGTGGAGTTGTTTTGGCACTGGAAGAGCTGTGCTGCTGCTTCGGGCAGTTGCCATTCACCACCACACTACCTTCCCTAGGTGTCATAGCCACTTTCAGACATATGTGCTGCCAGAGCCCTTGGTTTCCATGGCAGCGGGAAATGGCTTGGGCGCTGAACTTGTCTTTGGCTGTGTAGTTTTGAGCGCCTTGAGTGAGGAGGTGCATGTTAGTTTTGTGTGGGTGCTCAAGCTGCTTGATTCCATCCCACTGGGCTCAATGGGCATGGGACCGGAAGTGAGCAAACAGGGTTTCCTAGATAGCTGCCAGGACAGCTGATGGTATGTGAAGTTCATGAGGCAGGTGGAGTTGTTTTGGCACTGGAAGAGCTGTGCTGCTGCTTCGGGCAGTTGCCATTCACCACCACACTACCTTCCCTAGGTGTCATAGCCACTTTCAGACATAAGTGCTGCCAGATCCCTTGGTTTCCATGGCAGCGGGAAATGGCTTGGGCGCTGAACTTGTCTTTGGCTGTGGAGTTTTGAGCGCCTGGAGTGAGGAGCTCCATGTTAGTTTTGTGTGGGTGCTCAAGCTGCTTGATTCCATCCCACTGGGCTCAATGGGCATGGGACCTGAAGTGAGCAAACAGGGTTTCCTAGATAGCTGCCAGGACAGCTGATGGTATGTGAAGTTCATGAGGCAGGTGGAGTTGTTTTGGCACTGGAAGAGCTGTGCTGCTGCTTCGGGCAGTTGCCATTCACCACCACACTACCTTCCCTAGGTGTCATAGCCACTTTCAGACATATGTGCTGCCAGAGCCCTTGGTTTCCATGGCAGCGGGAAATGGCTTTGGCCCTGAACTTGCCTTTGGCTGTGGAGTTTTGAGCGCCTTGAGTGAGGAGCTCCATGTTAGTTTTGTGTGGGTGCTCAAGCTGCTTGATTCCATCCCACTGGGCTCAATGGGCATGGGACCGGAAGTGAGCAAACAGGGTTTCCTAGATAGCTGCCAGGACAGCTGATGGTATGTGAAGTTCATGAGGCAGGTGGAGTTGTTTTGGCACTGGAAGAGCTGTGCTGCTGCTTTGGGCAGTTGCCATTCACCACCACACTACCTTCCCTAGGTGTCATAGCCACTTTCAGACATATGTGCTGCCAGAGCCCTTGGTTTCCATGGCAGCGGGAAATGGCTTTGGCCCTGAACTTGCCTTTGGCTGTGGAGTTTTGAGCGCCTTGAGTGAGGAGGTGCATGTTAGTTTTGTGTGGGTGCTCAAGCTGCTTGATTCCATCCCACTGGGCTCAATGGGCATGGGACCGGAAGTGACCAAACAGGGTTTCCTAGATAGCTGCCACGACAGCTGATGGTTTGTGAAGTGCATGAGGCAGGTGGAGTTGTTTTGGCACTGGAAGAGCTGTGCTGCTGCTTCGGGCAGTTGCCATTCACCACCACACTACCTTCCCTAGGTGTCATAGTCACTTGCAGACATATGTGCTGCCAGAGCCCTTCGTTTCCATGGCAGCGGGAAATGGCATCATCCCTGAACTTGCCATTGGCTGTGGAGTTTTGAGCGCCTTGAGTGAGGAGCTCCATGTTAGTTTTGTGTGGGTGCTCAAGCTGCTTGATTCCATCCCACTGGGCTCAATGGGCATGGGACCGGAAGTGACCAAACAGGGTTTCCTAGATAGCTGCCAGGACAGCTGATGGTATGTGAAGTGCATGAGGCAGGTGGAGTTGTTTTGGCACTGGAAGAGCTGTGCTGCTGCTTCGGGCAGTTGCCATTCACCACCACACTACCTTCCCTAGGTGTCATAGCCACTTTCAGACATATGTGCTGCCAGAGCCCTTGGTTTCCATGGCAGCGGGAAATGGCTTTGGCCCTGAACTTGCCTTTGGCTGTGGAGTTTTGAGCGCCATCAGTGAGGAGCTCCATGTTAGTTTTGTGTGGGTGCTCAAGCTGCTTGATTCCATCCCACTGGGCTCAATGGGCATTGGACCGGAAGTGACCAAACAGGGTTTCCTAGATAGCTGCCACGACAGCTGATGGTATGTGAAGTGCATGAGGCAGGTGGAGTTGTTTTGGCACTGGAAGAGCTGTGCTGCTGCTTCGGGCAGTTGCCATTCACCACCACACTACCTTCCCTAGGTGTCATAGCCACTTTCAGACATAAGTGCTGCCAGAGCTCTTGGTTTCCATGGCAGCGGGAAATGGCTTGGGCGCTGAACTTGTCTTTGGCTGTGTAGTTTTGAGTGCCTTGAGTGAGGAGCTCCATGTTAGTTTTGTGTGGGTGCTCAAGCTGCTTGATTCCATCCCACTGGGCTCAATGGGCACTGGACCGGCAGTGACCAAACAGGGTTTCCTAGATAGCTGCCAGGACAGCTGATGGTATGTGAAGTGCATGAGGCAGGTGGAGTTGTTTTGGCACTGGAAGAGCTGTGCTGCTGCTTCGGGCAGTTGCCATTCACCACCACACTACCTTCCCTAGGTGTCATAGCCACTTTCAGACATATGTGCTGCCAGAGCACTTGGTTTCCATGGCAGCGGGAAATGGCTTTGGCCCTGAACTTGTCTTTGGCTGTGTAGTTTTGAGCGCCTTGAGTGAGGAGCTCCATGTTAGTTTTGTGTGGGTGCTGAAGCTGCTTGATTCCATCCCACTGGGCTCAATGGGCACTGGACCGGATGTGAGCAAACAGGGTTTCCTAGATAGCTGCGACGACAGCTGATGGTATGTGAAGTGCATGAGGCAGGTGGAGTTGTTTTGGCACTGGAAGAGCTGTGCTGCTGCTTCGGGCAGTTGCCATTCACCACCACACTACCTTCCCTAGGTGTCATAGCCACTTTCAGACATATGTGCTGCCAGAGCACTTGGTTTCCATGGCAGCGGGAAATGGCTTGGGCTCTGAACTTGTCTTTGGCTGTGGAGCTTTGAGCGCCTGGAGTGAGAAGGTGCATGTTAGTTTTGTGTGGGTGCTCAAGCTGCTTGATTCCATCCCACTGGGCTCAATGGGCATGGGACCGGAAGTGACAAAACAGGGTTTCCTAGATAGCTGCCAGGACAGCTGATGGTTTGTGAAGTGCATGAGGCAGGGGGAGTTGTTTTGGCACTGGAAGAGCTGTGCTGCTGCTTCGGGCAGTTGCCATTCACCACCACACTACCTTCCCTAGGTGTCATAGCCACTTTCAGACATATGTGCTGCCAGAGCCCTTGGTTTCCATGGCAGCGGGAAATGGCTTTGGCCCTGAACTTGTCTTTGGCTGTGGAGCTTTGAGCACCTTCAGTGAGGAGGTGCATGTTTGTTTTGTGTGGGTGCTCAAGCTGCTTGATTCCATCCCACTGGGCTCAATGGGCATGGGACCGGAAGTGAGCAAACAGGGTTTCCTAGATAGCTGCCAGGACAGCTGATGGCATGTGAAGTGCATGAGGCAGGTGGAGTTGTTTTGGCACTGGAAGAGCTGTGCTGCTGCTTCGGGCAGTTGCCATTCACCACCACACTACCTTCCCTAGGTGTCATAGCCACTTTCAGACATATGTGCTGCCAGAGCACTTGGTTTCCATGGCAGCGGGAAATGGCTTTGGCTGTGAACTTGATTTTGGTTGTGGAGTTTTGAGCGCCTTGAGTGAGGAGCTCCATGTTAGTTTTGTGTGGGTGCTCAAGCTGCTTGATTCCATCCCACTGGGCTCAATGGGCACTGGACCGGAAGTGAGCAAACAGGGTTTCCTAAATAGCTGCCACGACAGCTGATGGTATGTGAAGTTCATGGGGCAGGTGGAGTTGTTTTGGCACTGGAAGAGCTGTGCTGCTGCTTCGGGCAGTTGCCATTCACCACCACACTACCTTCCCTAGGTGTCATAGCCACTTTCAGACATATGTGCTGCCAGAGCCCTTGGTTTCCATGGCAGCGGGAAATGGCATTGTCCCTGAACTTGCCTTTGGCTGTGGAGTTTTGAGCGCCTGGAGTGAGAAGGTGCATGTTAGTTTTGTGTGGGTGCTCAAGCTGCTTGATTCCATCCCACTGGGCTCAATGGGCATTGGACCGGAAGTGACCAAACAGGGTTTCCTAGATAGCTGCCACGACAGCTGATGGTATGTGAAGTTCATGAGGCAGGTGGAGTTGTTTTGGCACTGGAAGAGCTGTGCTGCTGCTTCGGGCAGTTGCAATTCACCTCCACACTACCTTCCCTAGGTGTCATAGCCACTTTCAGACATATGTGCTGCCAGAGCCCTTGGTTTCCATGGCAGCGGGAAATGGCTTGGGCGCTGAACTTGTCTTTGGCTGTGGAGTTTTGAGTACCTTGAGTGAGGAGCTCCATGTTAGTTTTGTGTGGGTGCTCAAGCTGCTTGATTCCATCCCACTGGGCTCAATGGGCACTGGACCGGAAGTGAGCAAACAGGGTTTCCTAGATAGCTGCCACGACAGCTGATGGTATGTGAAGTGCATGAGGCAGGTGGAGTTGTTTTGGCACTGGAAGAGCTGTGCTGCTGCTTCGGGCAGTTGCCATTCACCACCACACTACCTTCCCTAGGTGTCATAGCCACTTTCAGACATATGTGCTGCCAGAGCCCTTGGTTTCCATGGCAGCGGGAAATGGCTTGGGCCCTGAACTTGTCTTTGGCTGTGGAGTTTTGAGCGCCGTCAGTGAGGAGGTGCATGTTAGTTTTGTGTGGGTGCTCAAGCTGCTTGATTCCATCCCACTGGGCTCAATGGGCATGGGACCGGAAGTGAGCAAACAGGGTTTCCTAGATAGCTGCCAGGACAGCTGATGGTATGTGAAGTTCATCAGGCAGGTGGAGTTGTTTTGGCACTGGAAGAGCTGTGCTGCTGCTTCGGGCAGTTGCCATTCACCACCACACTACCTTCCCTAGATGTCATAGCCACTTTCAGACATATGTGCTGCCAGAGCACTTGGTTTCCATGGCAGCGGGAAATGGCTTGGGCTCTGAACTTGTCTTTGGCTGTGGAGCTTTGAGCGCCTTGAGTGAGGAGGTGCATGTTAGTTTTGTGTGGGTGCTCAAGCTGCTTGATTCCATCCCACTGGGCTCAATGGGCATGGGACCGGAAGTGAGCAAACAGGGTTTCCTAGATAGCTGCAAGGACAGCTGATGGCATGTGAAGTGCATGAGGCAGGTGGAGTTGTTTTGGCACTGGATGAGCTGTGCTGCTGCTTCGGGCAGTTGCCATTCACCACCACACTACCTTCCCTAGGTGTCATAGCCACTTTCAGACATATGTGCTGCCAGAGCACTTGGTTTCCATGGCAGCGGAAAATGGCTTTGGCTGTGAACTTGATTTTGGCTGTGGAGTTTTGAGCGCCTTGAGTGAGGAGCTCCATGTTAGTTTTGTGTGGGTGCTCAAGCTGCTTGATTCCATCCCACTGGGCTCAATGGGCACTGGACCGGAAGTGACCAAACAGGGTTTCCTAGATAGCTGCCACGACAGCTGATGGTATGTGAAGTTCATGGGGCAGGTGGAGTTGTTTTGGCACTGGAAGAGCTGTGCTGCTGCTTCGGGCAGTTGCCATTCACCACCACACTACCTTCCCTAGGTGTCATAGCCACTTTCAGACATATGTGCTGCCAGAGCACTTGGTTTCCATGGCAGCGGGAAATGGCTTTGGCTGTGAACTTGATTTTGGCTGTGGAGTTTTGAGCGCCGTCAGTGAGGAGCTCCATGTTAGTTTTGTGTGGGTGCTCAAGCTGCTTGATTCCATCCCACTGGGCTCAATGGGCACTGGACCGGATGTGAGCAAACAGGGTTTCCTAGATAGCTGGCAGGACAGCTGATGGTATGTGAAGTTCATGAGGAGTTGTTTTGGCACTGGAAGAGCTGTGCTGCTGCTTCGGGCAGTTGCCATTCACCACCACACTACCTTCCCTAGGTGTCATAGCCACTTTCAGACATATGTGCTGCCAGAGCCCTTGGTTTCCATGGCAGCGGGAAATGGCTTTGGCCCTGAACTTGTCTTTGGCTGTGGAGCTTTGAGCACCTTCAGTGAGGAGGTGCATGTTAGTTTTGTGTGGGTGCTCAAGCTGCTTGATTCCATCCCACTGGGCTCAATGGGCATGGGACCGGAAGTGAGCAAACAGGGTTTCCTAGATAGCTGCCAGGACAGCTGATGGCATGTGAAGTGCATGAGGCAGGTGGAGTTGTTTTGGCACTGGAAGAGCTGTGCTGCTGCTTCGGGCAGTTGCCATTCACCACCACACTACCTTCCCTAGGTGTCATAGCCACTTTCAGACATATGTGCTGCCAGAGCACTTGGTTTCCATGGCCACGGGAAATGGCTTTGGCTGTGAACTTGATTTTGGTTGTGGAGTTTTGAGCGCCTTGAGTGAGGAGCTCCATGTTAGTTTTGTGTGGGTGCTCAAGCTGCTTGATTCCATCCCACTGGGCTCAATGGGCACTGGACCGGAAGTGAGCAAACAGGGTTTCCTAAATAGCTGCCAGGACAGCTGATGGCATGTGAAGTGCATGAGGCAGGTGGAGTTGTTTTGGCACTGGAAGAGCTGTGCTGCTGCTTCGGGCAGTTGCCATTCACCACCACACTACCTTCCCTAGGTGTCATAGCCACTTTCAGACATATGTGCTGCCAGAGCCCTTGGTTTCCATGGCAGCGGGAAATGGCATTGTCCCTGAACTTCCCTTTGGCTGTGGAGTTTTGAGCGCCTGGAGTGAGAAGGTGCATGTTAGTTTTGTGTGGGTGCTCAAGCTGCTTGATTCCATCCCACTGGGCTCAATGGGCATTGGACCGGAAGTGACCAAACAGGGTTTCCTAGATAGCTGCCACGACAGCTGATGGTATGTGAAGTGCATGAGGCAGGTGGAGTTGTTTTGGCACTGGAAGAGCTGTGCTGCTGCTTCGGGCAGTTGCAATTCACCTCCACACTACCTTCCCTAGGTGTCATAGCCACTTTCAGACATATGTGCTGCCAGAGCCCTTGGTTTCCATGGCAGCGGGAAATGGCTTGGGCGCTGAACTTGTCTTTGGCTGTGGAGTTTTCAGTACCTTGAGTGAGGAGCTCCATGTTAGTTTTGTGTGGGTGCTCAAGCTGCTTGATTCCATCCCACTGGGCTCAATGGGCACTGGACCGGAAGTGACCAAACAGGGTTTCCTAGATAGCTGCAAGGACAGCTGATGGTATGTGAAGTGCATGAGGCAGGTGGAGTTGTTTTGGCACTGGAAGAGCTGTGCTGCTGCTTCGGGCAGTTGCCATTCACCACCACACTACCTTCCCTAGGTGTCATAGCCACTTTCAGACATATGTGCTGCCAGAGCCCTTGGTTTCCATGGCAGCGGGAAATGGCTTGGGCCCTGAACTTGTCTTTGGCTGTGGAGTTTTGAGCGCCGTCAGTGAGGAGGTGCATGTTAGTTTTGTGTGGGTGCTCAAGCTGCTTGATTCCATCCCACTGGGCTCAATGGGCATGGGACCGGAAGTGAGCAAACAGGGTTTCCTAGATAGCTGCCAGGACAGCTGATGGTATGTGAAGTTCATGAGGCAGGTGGAGTTGTTTTGGCACTGGAAGAGCTGTGCTGCTGCTTCGGGCAGTTGCCATTCACCACCACACTACCTTCCCTAGGTGTCATAGCCACTTTCATACATATGTGCTGCCAGAGCACTTGGTTTCCATGGCAGCGGGAAATGGCTTGGGCTCTGAACTTGTCTTTGGCTGTGGAGCTTTGAGCGCCTTGAGTGAGGAGGTGCATGTTAGTTTTGTGTGGGTGCTCAAGCTGCTTGATTCCATCCCACTGGGCTCAATGGGCATGGGACCGGAAGTGAGCAAACAGGGTTTCCTAGATAGCTGCCAGGACAGCTGATGGCATGTGAAGTGCATGAGGCAGGTGGAGTTGTTTTGGCACTGGATGAGCTGTGCTGCTGCTTCGGGCAGTTGCCATTCACCACCACACTACCTTCCCTAGGTGTCATAGCCACTTTCAGACATATGTGCTGCCAGAGCACTTGGTTTCCATGGCAGCGGGAAATGGCTTTGGCTGTGAACTTGATTTTGGCTGTGGAGTTTTGAGCGCCTTGAGTGAGGAGCTGCATGTTAGTTTTGTGTGGGTGCTCAAGCTGCTTGATTCCATCCCACTGGGCTCAATGGGCACTGGACCGGAAGTGACCAAACAGGGTTTCCTAGATAGCTGCCACGACAGCTGATGGTATGTGAAGTTCATGGGGCAGGTGGAGTTGTTTTGGCACTGGAAGAGCTGTGCTGCTGCTTCGGGCAGTTGCCATTCACCACCACACTACCTTCCCTAGGTGTCATAGCCACTTTCAGACATATGTGCTGCCAGAGCACTTGGTTTCCATGGCAGCGGGAAATGGCATTGTCTCTGAACTTGTCTTTGCCTGTGGAGTTTTGAGCGCCTGGAGTGAGAAGGTGCATGTTAGTTTTGTGTGGGTGCTCAAGCTGCTTGATTTCATCCCACTGGGCTCAATGGGCATGGGACCGGAAGTGACCATACAGGGTTTCCTAGATAGCTGCCAGGACAGCTGATGGTATGTGAAGTGCATGAGGCAGGTGGAGTTGTTTTGGCACTGGAAGAGCTGTGCTGCTGCTTCGGGCAGTTGCAATTCACCACCACACTACCTTCCCTAGGTGTCATAGCCACTTTCAGACATATGTGCTGCCAGAGCCCTTGGTTTCCATGGCAGCGGGAAATGGCTTTCGCCCTGAACTTGCCTTTGGCTGTGGAGTTTTGAGCACCTTGAGTGAGGAGCTCCATGTTAGTTTTGTGTGGGTGCTCAAGCTGCTTGATTCCATCCCACTGGGCTCAATGGGCATTGCACCGGAAGTGACCAAACAGGGTTTCCTAGATAGCTGCCACGACAGCTGATGGTATGTGAAGTGCATGAGGCAGGTGGAGTTGTTTTGGCACTGGAAGAGCTGTGCTGCTGCTTCGGGCAGTTGCCATTCACCACCACACTACCTTCCCTAGGTGTCATAGCCACTTTCAGACATATGTGCTGCCAGAGCACTTGGTTTCCATGGCAGCGGGAAATGGCTTTGGCTGTGAACTTGATTTTGGCTGTGGAGTTTTGAGCGCCGTCAGTGAGGAGCTCCATGTTAGTTTTGTGTGGGTGCTCAAGCTGCTTGATTCCATCCCACTGGGCTCAATGGGCACTGGACCGGATGTGACCAAACAGGGTTTCCTAGATAGCTGCACGACAGCTGATGGTATGTGAAGTGCATGAGGCAGGTGGAGTTGTTTTGGCACTGGAAGAGCTGTGCTGCTGCTTCGGGCAGTTGCCATTCACCACCACACTACCTTCCCTAGGTGTCATAGCCACTTTCAGACATATGTGCTGCCAGAGCCCTTGGTTTCCATGGCAGCGGGAAATGGCATTGTCCCTGAACTTGTCTTTGGCTGTGGAGTTTTGAGCGCCTTGAGTGAGGAGCTCGATGTTAGTTTTGTGTGGGTGCTCAAGCTGCTTGATTCCATCCCACTGGGCTCAATGGGCATGGGACCGGCAGTGACCAAACAGGGTTTCCTAGATAGCTGCCACTATAACTGATGGTATGTGAAGTGCATGAGGCAGATGGAGTTGTTTTGGCACTGGAAGAGCTGTGCTGCTGCTTCGGGCAGTTGCCATTCACCACCACACTACCTTCCCTAGGTGTCATAGCCACTTTCAGACATATGTGCTGCCAAAGCCCTTGGTTTCCATGGCAGCGGGAAATGGCTTGGGCCCTGAACTTGCCTTTGGCTGTGGAGTTTTGAGCGCCTTGAGTGAGGAGCTCCATGTTAGTATTGTGTGGGTGCTCAAGCTGCTTGATTCCATCCCACTGGGCTCAATGGGCATGGGACCGGAAGTGACCAAACAGGGTTTCCTAGATAGCGGCCAGGACAGCTGATGGTATGTGAAGTTCATGAGGCAGGTGGAGTTGTTTTGGCACTGGAAGAGCTGTGCTGCTGCTTCGGGCAGTTGCCATTCACCACCACACTACCTTCCCTAGGTGTCATAGCCACTTTCAGACATATGTGCTGCCAGAGCCCTTCGTTTCCATGGCAGCGGGAAATGGCTTGGGCCCTGAAATTGTCTTTGGCTGTGGAGTTTTGAGCGCCTTGAGTGAGGAGCTGCATGTTAGTTTTGTGTGGGTGCTCAAGCTGCTTGATTCCATCCCACTGGGCTCAATGGGCATGTTACCGGAAGTGAGCAAACAGGGTTTCCTAGATAGCTGCCAGGACAGCTGATGGTATGTGAAGTTCATGAGGCAGGTGGAGTTGTTTTGGAACTGCAAGAGCTGTGCTGCTGCTTCGGGCAGTTGCCATTCACCACCACACTACCTTCCCTAGGTGTCATAGCCACTTTCAGACATATGTGCTGCCAGAGCCCTTGGTTTCCATGGCAGCGGGAAATGGCTTTGGCTGTGAACTTGCCTTTGGCTGTGGAGTTTTGAGCGCCTTGAGTGAGGAGCTCCATGTTAGTTTTGTGTGGGTGCTCAAGCTGCTTGATTCCATCCCACTGGGCTCAATGTGCATTGGACCGGAAGTGACCAAACAGGGTTTCCTAGATAGCTGCCAGGACAGCTGATGGTTTGTGAAGTTCATGGGGCAGGTGGAGTTGTTTTGGCACTGGAAGAGCTGTGCTGCTGCTTCGGGCAGTTGCCATTCACCACCACACTACCTTCACTATGTGTCATAGCCACTTTCAGACATATGTGCTGCCAGAGCCCTTGGTTTCCATGGCAGCGGGAAATGGCTTGGGCCCTGAACTTGTCTTTGGCTGTGGAGCTTTGAGCACCTTGAGTAAGGAGGTGCATGTTAGTTTTGTGTGGGTGCTGAAGCTGCTTGATTCCATCCCACTGGGCTCAATGGGCATGGGACCGGAAGTGAGCAAACAGGGTTTCCTAGATAGCTGCCAGGACAGCTGATGGTTTGTGAAGTGCATGAGGCAGGTGGAGTTGTTTTGGCACTGGGAGAGCTGTGCTGCTGCTTCGGGCAGTTGCCATTCACCACCACACTACCTTCCCTAGGTGTCATAGCCACTTTCAGACATATGTGCTGCCAGAGCCCTTGGTTTCCATGGCAGCGGGAAATGGCATTGTCCCTGAACTTGTCTTTGGCTGTGGAGTTTTGAGCGCCGTCAGTGAGGAGCTCCATGTTAGTTTTGTGTGGGTGCTCAAGCTGCTTGATTCCATCCCACTGGGCTCAATGGGCATGGGACCGGAAGTGAGCAAACAGGGTTTCCTAGATAGCTGCCAGGACAGCTGATGGTATGTGAAGTTCATCAGGCAGGTGGAGTTGTTTTGGCACTGGAAGAGCTGTGCTGCTGCTTCGGGCAGTTGCCATTCACCACCACACTACCTTCCCTAGGTGTCATAGCCACTTTCATACATATGTGCTGCCAGAGCACTTGGTTTCCATGGCAGCGGGAAATGGCTTGGGCTCTGAACTTGTCTTTGGCTGTGGAGCTTTGAGCGCCTTGAGTGAGGAGGTGCATGTTAGTTTTGTGTGGGTGCTCAAGCTGCTTGATTCCATCCCACTGGGCTCAATGGGCATGGGACCGGAAGTGAGCAAACAGGGTTTCCTAGATAGCTGCCAGGACAGCTGATGGCATGTGAAGTGCATGAGGCAGGTGGAGTTGTTTTGGCACTGGATGAGCTGTGCTGCTGCTTCGGGCAGTTGCCATTCACCACCACACTACCTTCCCTAGGTGTCATAGCCACTTTCAGACATATGTGCTGCCAGAGCACTTGGTTTCCATGGCAGCGGGAAATGGCTTTGGCTGTGAACTTGATTTTGGCTGTGGAGTTTTGAGCGCCTTGAGTGAGGAGCTCCATGTTAGTTTTGTGTGGGTGCTCAAGCTGCTTGATTCCATCCCACTGGGCTCAATGGGCACTGGACCGGAAGTGACCAAACAGGGTTTCCTAGATAGCTGCCACGACAGCTGATGGTATGTGAAGTTCATGGGGCAGGTGGAGTTGTTTTGGCACTGGAAGAGCTGTGCTGCTGCTTCGGGCAGTTGCCATTCACCACCACACTACCTTCCCTAGGTGTCATAGCCACTTTCAGACATATGTGCTGCCAGAGCACTTGGTTTCCATGGCAGCGGGAAATGGCATTGTCTCTGAACTTGTCTTTGCCTGTGGAGTTTTGAGCGCCTGGAGTGAGAAGGTGCATGTTAGTTTTGTGTGGGTGCTCAAGCTGCTTGATTTCATCCCACTGGGCTCAATGGGCATGGGACCGGAAGTGACCAAACAGGGTTTCCTAGATAGCTGCCAGGACAGCTGATGGTATGTGAAGTGCATGAGGCAGGTGGAGTTGTTTTGGCACTGGAAGAGCTGTGCTGCTGCTTCGGGCAGTTGCAATTCACCACCACACTACCTTCCCTAGGTGTCATAGCCACTTTCAGACATATGTGCTGCCAGAGCCCTTGGTTTCCATGGCAGCGGGAAATGGCTTTCGCCCTGAACTTGCCTTTGGCTGTGGAGTTTTGAGCACCTTGAGTGAGGAGCTCCATGTTAGTTTTGTGTGGGTGCTCAAGCTGCTTGATTCCATCCCACTGGGCTCAATGGGCATTGCACCGGAAGTGACCAAACAGGGTTTCCTAGATAGCTGCCACGACAGCTGATGGTATGTGAAGTGCATGAGGCAGGTGGAGTTGTTTTGGCACTGGAAGAGCTGTGCTGCTGCTTCGGGCAGTTGCCATTCACCACCACACTACCTTCCCTAGGTGTCATAGCCACTTTCAGACATATGTGCTGCCAGAGCACTTGGTTTCCATGGCAGCGGGAAATGGCTTTGGCTGTGAACTTGATTTTGGCTGTGGAGTTTTGAGCGCCGTCAGTGAGGAGCTCCATGTTAGTTTTGTGTGGGTGCTCAAGCTGCTTGATTCCATCCCACTGGGCTCAATGGGCACTGGACCGGATGTGACCAAACAGGGTTTCCTAGATAGCTGCACGACAGCTGATGGTATGTGAAGTGCATGAGGCAGGTGGAGTTGTTTTGGCACTGGAAGAGCTGTGCTGCTGCTTCGGGCAGTTGCCATTCACCACCACACTACCTTCCCTAGGTGTCATAGCCACTTTCAGACATATGTGCTGCCAGAGCCCTTGGTTTCCATGGCAGCGGGAAATGGCATTGTCCCTGAACTTGTCTTTGGCTGTGGAGTTTTGAGCGCCTTGAGTGAGGAGCTCGATGTTAGTTTTGTGTGGGTGCTCAAGCTGCTTGATTCCATCCCACTGGGCTCAATGGGCATGGGACCGGCAGTGACCAAACAGGGTTTCCTAGATAGCTGCCACTATAACTGATGGTATGTGAAGTGCATGAGGCAGATGGAGTTGTTTTGGCACTGGAAGAGCTGTGCTGCTGCTTCGGGCAGTTGCCATTCACCACCACACTACCTTCCCTAGGTGTCATAGCCACTTTCAGACATATGTGCTGCCAAAGCCCTTGGTTTCCATGGCAGCGGGAAATGGCTTGGGCCCTGAACTTGCCTTTGGCTGTGGAGTTTTGAGCGCCTTGAGTGAGGAGCTCCATGTTAGTATTGTGTGGGTGCTCAAGCTGCTTGATTCCATCCCACTGGGCTCAATGGGCATGGGACCGGAAGTGACCAAACAGGGTTTCCTAGATAGCGGCCAGGACAGCTGATGGTATGTGAAGTTCATGAGGCAGGTGGAGTTGTTTTGGCACTGGAAGAGCTGTGCTGCTGCTTCGGGCAGTTGCCATTCACCACCACACTACCTTCCCTAGGTGTCATAGCCACTTTCAGACATATGTGCTGCCAGAGCCCTTCGTTTCCATGGCAGCGGGAAATGGCTTGGGCCCTGAAATTGTCTTTGGCTGTGGAGTTTTGAGCGCCTTGAGTGAGGAGCTGCATGTTAGTTTTGTGTGGGTGCTCAAGCTGCTTGATTCCATCCCACTGGGCTCAATGGGCATGTTACCGGAAGTGAGCAAACAGGGTTTCCTAGATAGCTGCCAGGACAGCTGATGGTATGTGAAGTTCATGAGGCAGGTGGAGTTGTTTTGGAACTGCAAGAGCTGTGCTGCTGCTTCGGGCAGTTGCCATTCACCACCACACTACCTTCCCTAGGTGTCATAGCCACTTTCAGACATATGTGCTGCCAGAGCCCTTGGTTTCCATGGCAGCGGGAAATGGCTTTGGCTGTGAACTTGCCTTTGGCTGTGGAGTTTTGAGCGCCTTGAGTGAGGAGCTCCATGTTAGTTTTGTGTGGGTGCTCAAGCTGCTTGATTCCATCCCACTGGGCTCAATGTGCATTGGACCGGAAGTGACCAAACAGGGTTTCCTAGATAGCTGCCAGGACAGCTGATGGTTTGTGAAGTTCATGGGGCAGGTGGAGTTGTTTTGGCACTGGAAGAGCTGTGCTGCTGCTTTGGGCAGTTGCCATTCACCACCACACTACCTTCACTATGTGTCATAGCCACTTTCAGACATATGTGCTGCCAGAGCCCTTGGTTTCCATGGCAGCGGGAAATGGCTTGGGCCCTGAACTTGTCTTTGGCTGTGGAGCTTTGAGCACCTTGAGTAAGGAGGTGCATGTTAGTTTTGTGTGGGTGCTGAAGCTGCTTGATTCCATCCCACTGGGCTCAATGGGCATGGGACCGGAAGTGAGCAAACAGGGTTTCCTAGATAGCTGCCAGGACAGCTGATGGTTTGTGAAGTGCATGAGGCAGGTGGAGTTGTTTTGGCACTGGGAGAGCTGTGCTGCTGCTTCGGGCAGTTGCCATTCACCACCACACTACCTTCCCTAGGTGTCATAGCCACTTTCAGACATATGTGCTGCCAGAGCCCTTGGTTTCCATGGCAGCGGGAAATGGCATTGTCCCTGAACTTGTCTTTGGCTGTGGAGTTTTGAGCGCCGTCAGTGAGGAGCTCCATGTTAGTTTTGTGTGGGTGCTCAAGCTGCTTGATTCCATCCCACTGGGCTCAATGGGCATTGCACCGGAAGTGACCAAACAGGGTTTCCTAGATAGCGCCCAGGACAGCTGATGGTATGTGAAGATCATCAGGCAGGTGGAGTTGTTTTGGAACTGCAAGAGCTGTGCTGCTGCTTCGGGCAGTTGCCATTCACCACCACACTACCTTCCCTAGGTGTCATAGCCACTTTCAGACATATGTGCTGCCAGAGCACTTGGTTTCCATGGCAGCGGGAAATGGCTTTGGCTGTGAACTTGATTTTTACTGTGGAGTTTTGAGCGCCTTGAGTGAGGAGCTCCATGTTAGTTTTGTGTGGGTGCTCAAGCTGCTTGATTCCATCCCACTGGGCTCAATGGGCATGGGACCGGAAGTGACCAAACAGGGTTTCCTAAATAGCTGCCACGACAGCTGATGGTATGTGAAGTTCATGGGGCAGGTGGAGTTGTTTTGGCACTGGAAGAGCTGTGCTGCTGCTTCGGGCAGTTGCCATTCACCACCACACTACCTTCCCTAGGTGTCATAGCCACTTTCAGACATATGTGCTGCCAGAGCACTTGGTTTCCATGGCAGCGGGAAATGGCTTGGGCTCTGAACTTGTCTTTGGCTGTGGAGTTTTGAGCGCCTTGAGTGAGGAGCTCCATGTTAGTTTTGTGTGGGTGCTCAAGCTGCTTGATTCCATCCCACTGGGCTCAATGGGCATGGGACCGGCAGTGACCAAACAGGGTTTCCTAGATAGATGCCAGGACAGCTGATGGTATGTGAAGTGCATGAGGCAGGTGGAGTTGTTTTGGCACTGGAAGAGCTGTGCTGCTGCTTCGGGCAGTTGCCATTCACCACCACACTACCTTCCCTAGGTGTCATAGCCACTTTCAGACTTTTGTGCTGCCAGAGCCCTTGGTTTCCATGGCAGCGGGAAATGGCTTTCGCCCTGAACTTGCCTTTGGCTGTGGAGTTTTGAGCGCCTTGAGTGAGGAGCTCCATGTTAGTTTTGTGTGGGTGCTCAAGCTGCTTGATTCCATCCCACTGGGCTCAATTGGCATGGGACCGGAAGTGACCAAACAGGGTTTCCTAGATAGCTGCCAGGACAGCTGATGGTTTGTGAAGTGCATGAGGCAGGTGGAGTTGTTTTGGCACTGGAAGAGCTGTGCTGCTGCTTCGGGCAGTTGCCATTGACCACCACACTACCTTCCCTAGGTGTCATAGCCACTTTCAGACATATGTGCTGCCAGAGCCCTTCGTTTCCATGGCAGCGGGAAATGGCTTTGGCCCTGAACTTGTCTTTGGCTGTGTAGTTTTGAGCGCCTTGAGTGAGGAGCTCCATGTTAGTTTTGTGTGGGTGCTCAAGCTGCTTGATTCCATCCCCCTGGGCTCAATGGGCATGGGACCGGAAGTGACCAAACAGGGTTTCCTAGATAGCTGCACGACAGCTGATGGTATGTGAAGTGCATGAGGCAGGTGGAGTTGTTTTGGCACTGGAAGAGCTGTGCTGCTGCTTCGGGCAGTTGCCATTCACCACCACACTACCTTCCCTAGGTGTCATAGCCACTTTCAGACTTTTGTGCTGCCAGAGCCCTTGGTTTCCATGGCAGCGGGAAATGGCTTTGGCCGTGAACTTGTCTTTGGCTGTGGAGCTTTGAGCGCCTTGAGTGAGGAGCTCCATGTTAGTTTTGTGTGGGTGCTCAAGCTGCTTGATTCCATCCCACTGGGCTCAATGGGCATTGGACCGGAAGTGAGCAAACAGGGTTTCCTAGATAGCTGCCAGGACAGCTGATGGTATGTGAAGTTCATGAGGCAGGTGGAGTTGTTTTGGCACTGGAAGAGCTGTGCTGCTGCTTCGGGCAGTTGCCATTCACCACCACACTACCTTCCCTAGGTGTCATAGCCACTTTCAGACATATGTGCTGCCAGAGCACTTGGTTTCCATGGCAGCGGGAAATGGCTTGGGCCCTGAACTTGTCTTTGGCTGTGGAGGTTTCAGCGCAGTTAGTGAGGAGCTCCATGTTAGTTTTGTGTGGGTGCTCAAGCTGCTTAATTCCATCCCACTGGGCTCAATGGGCATTGGACCGGAAGTGACCAAACAGGGTTTCCTAGATAGCTGCCAGGACAGCTGATGGTATGTGAAGTGCATGAGGCAGGTGGAGTTGTTTTGGCACTGGAAGAGCTGTGCTGCTGCTTCGGGCAGTTGCCATTCACCACCACACTACCTTCCCTAGGTGTCATAGCCACTTTCAGACATATGTGCTGCCAGAGCACTTGGTTTCCATGGCAGCGGGAAATGGCATTGTCCCTGAACTTGTCTTTGGCTGTGGAGTTTTGAGCGCCGTCAGTGAGGAGCTCGATGTTAGTTTTGTGTGGGTGCTCAAGCTGCTTGATTCCATCTCACTGGGCTCAATGGGCATTGCACCGGAAGTGACCAAACAGGGTTTCCTAGATAGCTGCCAGGACAGCTGATGGTATGTGAAGTTCATGAGGCAGATGGAGTTGTTTTGGCACTGGAAGAGCTGTGCTGCTGCTTCGGGCAGTTGCCATTCACCACCACACTACCTTCCCTAGGTGTCATAGCCACTTTCAGACTTTTGTGCTGCCAGAGCCCTTGGTTTCCATGGCAGCGGGAAATGGCTTGGGCCCTGAACTTGCCTTTGGCTGTGGAGCTTTGAGCACCTTCAGTGAGGAGGTGCATGTTTGTTTTGTGTGGGTGCTCAAGCTGCTTGATTCCATCCCACTGGGCTCAATGGGCATTGCACCGGAAGTGAGCAAACAGGGTTTCCTAGATAGCTGCCAGGACAGCTGATGGCATGTGAAGTGCATGAGGCAGGTGGAGTTGTTTTGGCACTGGAAGAGCTGTGCTGCTGCTTCGGGCAGTTGCCATTGACCACCACACTACCTTCCCTAGGTGTCATAGCCACTTTCAGACATATGTGCTGCCAGAGCCCTTGGTTTCCATGGCAGCGGGAAATGGCTTGGGCCCTGAAATTGCCTTTGGCTGTGGAGTTTTGAGCGCCTTGAGTGAGGAGCTCCATGTTAGTATTGTGTGGGTGCTCAAGCTGCTTGATTCCATCCCACTGGGCTCAATGGGCATTGCACCGGAAGTGACCAAACAGGGTTTCCTAGATAGCGGCCAGGACAGCTGATGGTATGTGAAGTTCATGAGGCAGATGGAGTTGTTTTGGCACTGGAAGAGCTGTGCTGCTGCTTCGGGCAGTTGCCATTCACCACCACACTACCTTCCCTAGGTGTCATAGCCACTTTCAGACATATGTGCTGCCAGAGCCCTTGGTTTCCATGGCAGCGGGAAATGGCTTGGGCCCTGATTTTGTCTTTGGCTGTGGAGTTTTGAGCGCCTTGAGTGAGGAGGTGCATGTTAGTTTTGTGTGGGTGCTCAAGCTGCTTGATTCCATCCCACTGGGCTCAATGGGCATGGGACCGGAAGTGAGCAAACAGGGTTTCCTAGATAGCTGCCAGGACAGCTGATGGTATGTGAAGTTCATCAGGCAGGTGGAGTTGTTTTGGCACTGGAAGAGCTGTGCTGCTGCTTCGGGCAGTTGCCATTCACCACCACACTACCTTCCCTAGGTGTCATAGCCACTTTCAGACATATGTGCTGCCAGAGCACTTGGTTTCCATGGCAGCGGGAAATGGCTTGGGCTCTGAACTTGTCTTTGGCTGTGGAGCTTTGAGCGCCTTGAGTGAGGAGGTGCATGTTAGTTTTGTGTGGGTGCTCAAGCTGCTTGATTCCATCCCACTGGGCTCAATGGGCATTGCACCGGAAGTGACCAAACAGGGTTTCCTAGATAGCTGCCAGGACAGCTGATGGTTTGTGAAGTGCATGAGGCAGGGGGAGTTGTTTTGGCACTGGAAGAGCTGTGCTGCTGCTTCGGGCAGTTGCCATTCACCACCACACTACCTTCCCTAGGTGTCATAGCCACTTTCAGACATATGTGCTGCCAGAGCCCTTGGTTTCCATGGCAGCGGGAAATGGCTTTGGCCCTGAACTTGTCTTTGGCTGTGGAGCTTTGAGCACCTAGAGTGAGGAGGTGCATGTTTGTTTTGTGTGGGTGCTCAAGCTGCTTGATTCCATCCCACTGGGCTCAATGGGCATGGGACCGGAAGTGACCAAACAGGGTTTCCTAGATAGCTGCCAGGACAGCTGATGGTATGTGAAGTGCATGAGGCAGGTGGAGTTGTTTTGGCATTGGAAGAGCTGTGCTGCTGCTTCGGGCAGTTGCAATTCACCACCACACTACCTTCCCTAGGTGTCATAGCCACTTTCAGACATATGTGCTGCCAGAGCCCTTGGTTTCCATGGCAGCGGGAAATGGCTTTGGCCCTGAACTTGCCTTTGGCTGTGGAGTTTTGAGCGCAGTTAGTGAGGAGCTCGATGTTAGTTTTGTGTGGGTGCTCAAGCTGCTTGATTCCATCCCACTGGGCTCAATTGGCATGGGACCGGAAGTGACCAAACAGGGTTTCCTAGATAGCTGCCAGGACAGCTGATGGTTTGTGAAGTCCATGAGGCAGGTGGAGTTGTTTTGGCACTGGAAGAGCTGTGCTGCTGCTTCGGGCAGTTGCCATTCACCACCACACTACCTTCCCTAGGTGTCATAGCCACTTTCAGACATATGTGCTGCCAGAGCCCTTGGTTTCCATGGCAGCGGGAAATGGCATTGTCCCTGAACTTGTCTTTGGCTGTGGAGTTTTGAGCGCCTTGAGTGAGGAGCTCCATGTTAGTATTGTGTGGGTGCTCAAGCTGCTTGTTTCCATCCCACTGGGCTCAATGGGCATAGGACCGGAAGTGAGCAAACAGGGTTTCCTAGATAGCTGCCAGGACAGCTGATGGTATGTGAAGTGCATGAGGCAGGTGGAGTTGTTTTGGCACTGGAAGAGCTGTGCTGCTGCTTCGGGCAGTTGCCATTGACCACCACACTACCTTCCCTAGGTGTCATAGCCACTTTCAGACTTTTGTGCTGCCAGAGCCCTTGGTTTCCATGGCAGCGGGAAATGGCTTTGGCCGTGAACTTGTCTTTGGCTGTGGAGCTTTGAGCGCCTTGAGTGAGGAGCTCCATGTTAGTTTTGTGTGGGTGCTCAAGCTGCTTGATTCCATCCCACTGGGCTCAATGGGCATGGGACCGGAAGTGAGCAAACAGGGTTTCCTAGATAGCTGCCAGGACAGCTGATGGTATGTGAAGTTCATGAGGCAGGTGGAGTTGTTTTGGCACTGGAAGAGCTGTGCTGCTGCTTCGGGCAGTTGCCATTCACCACCACACTACCTTCCCTAGGTGTCATAGCCACTTTCAGACATATGTGCTGCCAGAGCACTTGGTTTCCATGGCAGCGGGAAATGGCTTTGGCTGTGAACTTGATTTTGGCTGTGGAGTTTTGAGCGCCTTGAGTGAGGAGCTCCATGTTAGTTTTGTGTGGGTGCTCAAGCTGCTTGATTCCATCCCATTGGGCTCAATGGGCATGGGACCGGAAGTGACCAAACAGGGTTTCCTAGATAGCTGCCAGGACAGCTGATGGTATGTGAAGTGCATGAGGCAGGTGGAGTTGTTTTGGCACTGGAAGAGCTGTGCTGCTGCTTCGGGCAGTTGCCATTCACCACCACACTACCTTCCCTAGGTGTCATAGCCACTTTCAGACATATGTGCTGCCAGAGCCCTTGGTTTCCATGGCAGCGGGAAATGGCTTTCGCCCTGAACTTGCCTTTGGCTGTGGAGTTTTGAGCGCCATCAGTGAGGAGCTGCATGTTAGTTTTGTGTGGGTGCTCAAGCTGCTTGATTCCATCCCACTGGGCTCAATGGGCATTGGACCGGAAGTGAGCAAACAGGGTTTCCTAGAGAGCTGCCAGGACAGCTGATGGTATGTGAAGTTCATGAGGCAGGTGGAGTTGTTTTGGCACTGGAAGAGCTGTGCTGCTGCTTCGGGCAGTTGCCATTCACCACCACACTACCTTCCCTAGGTGTCATAGCCACTTTCAGACATATGTGCTGCCAGAGCACTTGGTTTCCATGGCAGCGGGAAATGGCTTGGGCCGTGAACTTTTCTTTGGCTGTGGAGTTTTGAGCGCCATCAGTGAGGAGCTCCATGTTAGTTTTGTGTGGGTGCTCAAGCTGCTTGATTCCATCCCACTGGGCTCAATGGGCATGGGACCGGAAGTGACCAAACAGGGTTTCCTAGATAGCTGCCAGGACAGCTGATGGTATGTGAAGTGCATGAGGCAGGTGGAGTTGTTTTGGCACTGGAAGAGCTGTGCTGCTGCTTCGGGCAGTTGCCATTGACCACCACACTACCTTCCCTAGGTGTCATAGCCACTTTCAGACATATGTGCTGCCAGAGCCCTTGGTTTCCATGGCAGCGGGAAATGGCTTTGGCTGTGAACTTGATTTTGGCTGTGGAGTTTTGAGCGCCTTGAGTGAGGAGCTCCATGTTAGTTTTGTGTGGGTGCTCAAGCTGCTTGATTCCATCCCACTGGGCTCAATGGGCACTGGACAGGAAGTGAGCAAACAGGGTTTCCTAGATAGCTGCCAGGACAGCTGATGGTATGTGAAGTTCATGAGGAGTTGTTTTGGCACTGGAAGAGCTGTGCTGCTGCTTCGGGCAGTTGCCATTCACCACCACACTACCTTCCCTAGGTGTCATAGCCACTTTCAGACATATGTGCTGCCAGAGCCCTTGGTTTCCATGGCAGCGGGAAATGGCTTTGCCCCTGAACTTGCCTTTGGCTGTGGAGTTTTGAGCGCCGTCAGTGAGGAGCTCCATGTTAGTATTGTGTGGGTGCTCAAGCTGCTTGATTCCATCCCACTGGGCTCAATGGGCATTGCACCGGAAGTGACCAAACAGGGTTTCCTAGATAGCTGCCAGGACAGCTGATGGTATGTGAAGTTCATGAGGCAGGTGGAGTTGTTTTGGCACTGGAAGAGCTGTGCTGCTGCTTCGGGCAGTTGCCATTCACCACCACACTACCTTCCCTAGGTGTCATAGCCACTTTCAGACATATGTGCTGCCAGAGCCCTTGGTTTCCATGGCAGCGGGAAATGGCTTTGGCTGTGAACTTGATTTTGGCTGTGGAGTTTTGAGCGCCTTGAGTGAGGAGCTCCATGTTAGTTTTGTGTGGGTGCTCAAGCTGCTTGATTCCATCCCACTGGGCTCAATGGGCATTGCACCGGAAGTGACCAAACAGGGTTTCCTAGATAGCGGCCAGGACAGCTGATGGTATGTGAAGTTCATGAGGCAGGTGGAGTTGTTTTGGCACTGGAAGAGCTGTGCTGCTGCTTCGGGCAGTTGCCATTCACCACCACACTACCTTCCCTAGGTGTCATAGCCACTTTCAGACATATGTGCTGCCAGAGCCCTTGGTTTCCATGGCAGCGGGAAATGGCTTGGGCCCTGAACTTGTCTTTGGCTGTGGAGTTTTGAGCGCCGTCAGTGAGGAGCTCCATGTTAGTATTGTGTGGGTGCTCAAGCTGCTTGATTCCATCCCACTGGGCTCAATGGGCATTGGACCGGAAGTGACCAAACAGGGTTTCCTAGATAGCTGCCATGACAGCTGATGGTATGTGAAGTTCATGAGGCAGGTGGAGTTGTTTTGGCACTGGAAGAGCTGTGCTGCTGCTTCGGGCAGTTGCCATTCACCACCACACTACCTTCCCTAGGTGTCATAGCCACTTTCAGACATATGTGCTGCCAGAGCCCTTCGTTTCCATGGCAGCGGGAAATGATTTGGCCCTGAACTTGTCTTTGGCTGTGTAGTTTTGAGCGCCTTGAGTGAGGAGCTCCATGTTAGTTTTGTGTGGGTGCTCAAGCTGCTTGATTCCATCCCCCTGGGCTCAATCGGCATGGGACCGGAAGTGACCAAACAGGGTTTCCTAGATAGCTGCACGACAGCTGATGGTATGTGAAGTGCATGAGGCAGGTGGAGTTGTTTTGGCACTGGAAGAGCTGTGCTGCTGCTTCGGGCAGTTGCCATTCACCACCACACTACCTTCCTTAGGTGTCATAGCCACTTTCAGACATATGTGCTGCCAGAGCCCTTGGTTTCCATGGCAGTGGGAAATGGCTTGGGCCCTGAAATTGCCTTTGGCTGTGGAGTTTTGAGCGCCTTGAGTGAGGAGCTGCATGTTAGTTTTGTGTGGGTGCTCAAGCTGCTTGATTCCATCCCACTGGGCTCAATGGGCATGGGACCGGAAGTGAGCAAACAGGGTTTCCTAGATAGCTGCCAGGACAGCTGATGGTATGTGAAGTTCATGAGGCAGGTGGAGTTGTTTTGGCACTGGAAGAGCTGTGCTGCTGCTTCGGGCAGTTGCCATTCACCACCACACTACCTTCCCTAGGTGTCATAGCCACTTTCAGACATATGTGCTGCCAGAGCACTTGGTTTCCATGGCAGCGGGAAATGGCATTGTCCCTGAACTTGTCTTTGGCTGTGGAGCTTTGAGCGCCTTGATTGAGGAGGTGCATGTTAGTTTTGTGTGGGTGCTCAAGCTGCTTGATTCCATCCCACTGGGCTCAATGGGCACTGGACCGGAAGTGACCAAACAGGGTTTCCTAGATAGCTGCCAGGACAGCTGATGGTATGTGAAGTTCATCAGGCTGGTGGAGTTGTTTTGGAACTGGAAGAGCTGTGCTGCTGCTTCGGGCAGTTGCCATTCACCACCACACTACCTTCCCTAGGTGTCATAGCCACTTTCAGACATATGTGCTGCCAGAGCCCTTGGTTTCCATGGCAGCGGGAAATGGCTTGGGCTCTGAACTTGTCTTTGGCTGTGGAGTTTTGAGCGCCTTGATTGAGGAGGTGCATGTTAGTTTTGTGTGGGTGCTCAAGCTGCTTGATTCCATCCCACTGGGCTCAATGGGCACTGGACCGGAAGTGAGCAAACAGGGTTTCCTAGATAGCTGCCAGGACAGCTGATGGTATGTGAAGTGCATGGGGCAGGTGGAGTTGTTTTGGCACTGGAAGAGCTGTGCTGCTGCTTCGGGCAGTTGCCATTCACCACCACACTACCTTCCCTAGGTGTCATAGCCACTTTCAGACATATGTGCTGCCAGAGCCCTTGGTTTCCATGGCAGCGGGAAATGGCTTGGGCCCTGAACTTGTCTTTGGCTGTGGTGTTTTGAGCGCCTTGAGTGAGGAGCTCCATGTTAGTTTTGTGTGGGTGCTCAAGCTGCTTGATTCCATCCCACTGGGCTCAATTGGCATTGGACCGGAAGTGACCAAACAGGGTTTCCTAGATAGCTGCTAGGACAGCTGATGGTTTGTGAAGTGCATGAGGCAGGGGGAGTTGTTTTGGCACTGGAAGAACTGTGCTGCTGCTTCGGGCAGTTGCCATTCACCACCACACTACCTTCCCTAGGTGTCATAGCCACTTTCAGACATATGTGCTGCCAGAGCACTTGGTTTCCATGGCAGCGGGAAATGGCTTTGGCCCTGAACTTGTCTTTGGCTGTGGAGCTTTGAGCGCCTTGAGTGAGGAGCTGCATGTTTGTTTTGTGTGGGTGCTCAAGCTGCTTGATTCCATCCCACTGGGCTCAATGGGCATGGGACCGGAAGTGAGCAAACAGGGTTTCCTAGATAGCGGCCAGGACAGCTGATGGTATGTGAAGTGCATGAGGCAGGTGGAGTTGTTTTGGCACTGGAAGAGCTGTGCTGCTGCTTCGGGCAGTTGCCATTCACCACCACACTACCTTCCCTAGGTGTCATAGCCACTTTCAGACATATGTGCTGCCAGAGCCCTTGGTTTCCATGGCAGCGGGAAATGGCTTTGGCTGTGAACTTGTCTTTGGCTGTGGAGTTTTGAGCGCCTTGATTGAGGAGGTGCATGTTAGTTTTGTGTGGGTGCTCAAGCTGCTTGATTCCATCCCACTGGGCTCAATGGGCACTGGACCGGAAGTGAGCAAACAGGGTTTCCTAGATAGCTGCCAGGACAGCTGATGGTATGTGAAGTGCATGAGGCAGGTGGAGTTGTTTTGGCACTGGAAGAGCTGTGCTGCTGCTTCGGGCAGTTGCCATTCACCACCACACTACCTTCCCTAGGTGTCATAGCCACTTTCAGACATATGTGCTGCCAGAGCACTTGGTTTCCATGGCAGCGGGAAATGGCTTGGGCCCTGAAATTGCCTTTGGCTGTGGTGTTTTGAGCGCCTTGAGTGAGGAGGTGCATGTTAGTTTTGTGTGGGTGCTCAAGCTGCTTGATTCCATCCCACTGGGCTCAATGGGCATTGGACCGGAAGTGACCAAACAGGGTTTCCTAGATAGCTGCCAGGACAACTGATGGTATGTGAAGTGCATGAGGCAGGTGGAGTTGTTTTGGCACTGGAAGAGCTGTGCTGCTGCTTCGGGCAGTTGCCATTCACCACCACACTACCTTCCCTAGGTGTCATAGCCACTTTCAGACATATGTGCTGCCAGAGCCCTTGGTTTCCATGGCAGCGGGAAATGGCTTGGGCCCTGAACTTGTCTTTGGCTGTGGAGCTTTGAGCAACTTGAGTGAGGAGGTGCATGTTAGTTTTTTGTGGGTGCTCAAGCTGCTTGATTCAATCCCACTGGGCTCAATGGGCATGTTACCGGAAGTGAGCAAACAGGGTTTCCTAGATAGCTGCCAGGACAGCTGATGGCATGTGAAGTGCATGAGGCAGGTGGAGTTGTTTTGGCACTGGAAGAGCTGTGCTGCTGCTTCGGGCAGTTGCCATTCACCACCGCACTACCTTCCCTAGGTGTCATAGCCACTTTCAGACATATGTGCTGCCAGAGCACTTGGTTTCCATGGCAGCGGGAAATGGCTTTGGCTGTGAACTTGATTTTGGCTGTGGAGTTTTGAGTGCCTTGAGTGAGGAGCTCCATGTTAGTTTTGTGTGGGTGCTCAAGCTGCTTGATTCCATCCCACTGGGCTCAATGGGCACTGGACCGGAAGTGAGCAAACAGGGTTTCCTAAATAGCTGCCACGACAGCTGATGGTATGTGAAGTTCATGGGGCAGGTGGAGTTGTTTTGGCACTGGAAGAGCTGTGCTGCTGCTTCGGGCAGTTGCCATTCACCACCACACTACCTTCCCTAGGTGTCATAGCCACTTTCAGACATATGTGCTGCCAGAGCCCTTGGTTTCCATGGCAGCGGGAAATGGCTTGGGCCCTGAACTTGCCTTTGGCTGTGGAGTTTTGAGCGCCTTGATTGAGGAGGTGCATGTTAGTTTTGTGTGGGTGCTGAAGCTGCTTGATTCCATCCCACTGGGCTCAATGGGCATTGGACCGGAAGTGAGCAAACAGGGTTTCCTAGATAGCTGCCAGGACAGCTGATGGTATGTGAAGTTCATGAGGAGTTGTTTTGGCACTGGAAGAGCTGTGCTGCTGCTTCGGGCAGTTGCCATTCACCACCACACTACCTTCCCCAGGTGTCATAGCCACTTTCAGACATATGTGCTGCCAGAGCCCTTGGTTTCCATGGCAGCGGGAAATGGCTTTGGCCCTGAACTTGCCTTTGGCTGTGGAGTTTTGAGCGCCGTCACTGAGGAGCTCCATGTTAGTTTTGTGTGGGTGCTCAAGCTGCTTGATTCCATCCCACTGGGCTCAATGGGCATGGAACCGGAAGTGACCAAACAGGGTTTCCTAGATAGCTGCCAGGACAGCTGATGGTATGTGAAGTGCATGAGGCAGGTGGAGTTGTTTTGGCACTGGAAGAGCTGTGCTGCTGCTTCGGGCAGTTGCCATTCACCACCACACTACCTTCCCTAGGTGTCATAGCCACTTTCAGACATATGTGCTGCCAGAGCCCTTCGTTTCCATGGCAGCGGAAATGGCTTTGGCCCTGAACTTGTCTTTGGCTGTGGAGTTTTGAGCGCCTTGAGTGAGGAGCTGCATGTTAGTTTTGTGTGGGTGCTCAAGCTGCTTGATTCCATCCCACTGGGCTCAATGGGCATGGGACGGGCAGTGACCAAACAGGGTTTCCTAGATAGCTGCACGACAGCTGATGGTATGTGAAGTGCATGAGGCAGGTGGAGTTGTTTTGGCACTGGAAGAGCTGTGCTGCTGCTTCGGGCAGTTGCCATTCACCACCACACTACCTTCCCTAGGTGTCATAGCCACTTTCAGACATATGTGCTGCCAGAGCCCTTGGTTTCCATGGCAGCGGGAAATGGCTTGGGCCCTGAAATTGCCTTTGGCTGTGGAGTTTTGAGCGCCTTGAGTGAGGAGCTGCATGTTAGTTTTGTGTGGGTGCTCAAGCTGCTTGATTCCATCCCACTGGGCTCAATGGGCATTGGACCGGAAGTGAGCAAACAGGGTTTCCTAGATAGCTGCCAGGACAGCTGATGGTATGTGAAGTGCATGAGGCAGGTGGAGTTGTTTTGGCACTGGAAGAGCTGTGCTGCTGCTTCGGGCAGTTGCCATTCACCACCACACTACCTTCCCTAGGTGTCATAGCCACTTTCAGACATATGTGCTGCCAGAGCACTTGGTTTCCATGGCAGCGGGAAATGGCATTGTCCCTGAACTTGTCTTTGGCTGTGGAGCTTTGAGCGCCTTGATTGAGGAGGTGCATGTTAGTTTTGTGTGGGTGCTCAAGCTGCTTGATTCCATCCCACTGGGCTCAATGGGCACTGGACCGGAAGTGAGCAAACAGGGTTTCCTAGATAGCTGCCACTACAGCTGATGGCATGTGAAGTGCATGAGGCAGGTGGAGTTGTTTTGGCACTGGAAGAGCTGTGCTGCTGCTTCGGGCAGTTGCCATTCACCACCACACTACCTTCCCTAGGTGTCATAGCCACTTTCAGACATATGTGCTGCCAGAGCACTTGGTTTCCATGGCAGCGGGAAATGGCTTTGGCTGTGAACTTGATTTTGGCTGTGGAGTTTTGAGTGCCTTGAGTGAGGAGCTCCATGTTAGTTTTGTGTGGGTGCTCAAGCTGCTTGATTCCATCCCACTGGGCTCAATGGGCACTGGACCGGAAGTGAGCAAACAGGGTTTCCTAAATAACTGCCACGACAGCTGATGGTATGTGAAGTTCATGGGGCAGGTGGAGTTGTTTTGGCACTGGAAGAGCTGTGCTGCTGCTTCGGGCAGTTGCCATTCACCACCACACTACCTTCCCTAGGTGTCATAGCCACTTTCAGACATATGTGCTGCCAGAGCCCTTGGTTTCCATGGCAGCGGGAAATGGCTTGGGCCCTGAACTTGCCTTTGGCTGTGGAGTTTTGAGCGCCTTGATTGAGGAGGTGCATGTTAGTTTTGTGTGGGTGCTGAAGCTGCTTGATTCCATCCCACTGGGCTCAATGGGCATTGGACCGGAAGTGAGCAAACAGGGTTTCCTAGATAGCTGCCAGGACAGCTGATGGTATGTGAAGGTCATGAGGAGTTGTTTTGGCACTGGAAGAGCTGTGCTGCTGCTTCGGGCAGTTGCCATTCACCACCACACTACCTTCCCCAGGTGTCATAGCCACTTTCAGACATATGTGCTGCCAGAGCCCTTGGTTTCCATGGCAGCGGGAAATGGCTTTGGCCCTGAACTTGCCTTTGGCTGTGGAGTTTTGAGCGCCGTCAGTGAGGAGCTCCATGTTAGTTTTGTGTGGGTGCTCAAGCTGCTTGATTCCATCCCACTGGGCTCAATGGGCACTGGAACCGGAAGTGACCAAACAGGGTTTCCTAGATAGCTGCCAGGACAGCTGATGGTATGTGAAGTGCATGAGGCAGGTGGAGTTGTTTTGGCACTGGAAGAGCTGTGCTGCTGCTTCGGGCAGTTGCCATTCACCACCACACTACCTTCCCTAGGTGTCATAGCCACTTTCAGACATATGTGCTGCCAGAGCCCTTGGTTTCCATGGCAGCGGGAAATGGCTTGGGCCCTGAAATTGCCTTTGGCTGTGGAGTTTTGAGCGCCTTGAGTGAGGAGCTGCATGTTAGTTTTGTGTGGGTGCTCAAGCTGCTTGATTCCATCCCACTGGGCTCAATGGGCATGGGACCGGAAGTGAGCAAACAGGGTTTCCTAGATAGCTGCCAGGACAGCTGATGGTATGTGAAGTTCATGAGGCAGGTGGAGTTGTTTTGGCACTGGAAGAGCTGTGCTGCTGCTTCGGGCAGTTGCCATTCACCACCACACTACCTTCCCTAGGTGTCATAGCCACTTTCAGACATATGTGCTGCCAGAGCACTTGGTTTCCATGGCAGCGGGAAATGGCATTGTCCCTGAACTTGTCTTTGGCTGTGGAGCTTTGAGCGCCTTGATTGAGGAGGTGCATGTTAGTTTTGTGTGGGTGCTCAAGCTGCTTGATTCCATCCCACTGGGCTCAATGGGCACTGGACCGGAAGTGAGCAAACAGGGTTTCCTAGATAGCTGCCACTACAGCTGATGGTATGTGAAGTGCATGAGGCAGGTGGAGTTGTTTTGGCACTGGAAGAGCTGTGCTGCTGCTTCGGGCAGTTGCCATTCACCACCACACTACCTTCCCTAGGTGTCATAGCCACTTTCAGACATATGTGCTGCCAGAGCCCTTGGTTTCCATGGCAGCGGGAAATGGCATTGTCCCTGAACTTGTCTTTGGCTGTGGAGTTTTGAGCGCCTTGAGTGAGGAGCTCCATGTTAGTTTTGTGTGGGTGCTCAAGCTGCTTGATTCCATCCTACTGGGCTCAATTGGCATTGGACCGGAAGTGACCAAACAGGGTTTCCTAGATAGCTGCCAGGACAGCTGATGGTTTGTGAAGTGCATGAGGCAGGTGGAGTTGTTTTGGCACTGGAAGAGCTGTGCTGCTGCTTCGGGCAGTTGCCATTCACCACCACACTACCTTCCCTAGGTGTCATAGCCACTTTCAGACATATGTGCTGCCAGAGCCCTTGGTTTCCATGGCAGCGGGAAATGGCATTGTCCCTGAACTTGTCTTTGGCTGTGGAGTTTTGAGCGCCTTGAGTGAGGAGCTCCATGTTAGTTTTGTGTGGGTGCTCAAGCTGCTTGATTCCATCCCACTGGGCTCAATGGGCACTGGACCGGAAGTGAGCAAACAGGGTTTCCTAGATAGCTGCCAGGACAGCTGATGGTATGTGAAGTGCATGGGGCAGGTGGAGTTGTTTTGGCACTGGAAGAGCTGTGCTGCTGCTTCGGGCAGTTGCCATTCACCACCACACTACCTTCCCTAGGTGTCATAGCCACTTTCAGACATATGTGCTGCCAGAGCCCTTGGTTTCCATGGCAGCGGGAAATGGCTTGGGCCCTGAACTTGTCTTTGGCTGTGGTGTTTTGAGCGCCTTGAGTGAGGAGCTCCATGTTAGTTTTGTGTGGGTGCTCAAGCTGCTTGATTCCATCCCACTGGGCTCAATTGGCATTGGACCGGAAGTGACCAAACAGGGTTTCCTAGATAGCTGCTAGGACAGCTGATGGTTTGTGAAGTGCATGAGGCAGGGGGAGTTGTTTTGGCACTGGAAGAACTGTGCTGCTGCTTCGGGCAGTTGCCATTCACCACCACACTACCTTCCCTAGGTGTCATAGCCACTTTCAGACATATGTGCTGCCAGAGCACTTGGTTTCCATGGCAGCGGGAAATGGCTTTGGCCCTGAACTTGTCTTTGGCTGTGGAGCTTTGAGCGCCTTGAGTGAGGAGCTGCATGTTTGTTTTGTGTGGGTGCTCAAGCTGCTTGATTCCATCCCACTGGGCTCAATGGGCATGGGACCGGAAGTGAGCAAACAGGGTTTCCTAGATAGCGGCCAGGACAGCTGATGGTATGTGAAGTGCATGAGGCAGGTGGAGTTGTTTTGGCACTGGAAGAGCTGTGCTGCTGCTTCGGGCAGTTGCCATTCACCACCACACTACCTTCCCTAGGTGTCATAGCCACTTTCAGACATATGTGCTGCCAGAGCCCTTGGTTTCCATGGCAGCGGGAAATGGCTTTGGCTGTGAACTTGTCTTTGGCTGTGGAGTTTTGAGCGCCTTGATTGAGGAGGTGCATGTTAGTTTTGTGTGGGTGCTCAAGCTGCTTGATTCCATCCCACTGGGCTCAATGGGCACTGGACCGGAAGTGAGCAAACAGGGTTTCCTAGATAGCTGCCAGGACAGCTGATGGTATGTGAAGTGCATGAGGCAGGTGGAGTTGTTTTGGCACTGGAAGAGCTGTGCTGCTGCTTCGGGCAGTTGCCATTCACCACCACACTACCTTCCCTAGGTGTCATAGCCACTTTCAGACATATGTGCTGCCAGAGCACTTGGTTTCCATGGCAGCGGGAAATGGCTTGGGCCCTGAAATTGCCTTTGGCTGTGGTGTTTTGAGCGCCTTGAGTGAGGAGGTGCATGTTAGTTTTGTGTGGGTGCTCAAGCTGCTTGATTCCATCCCACTGGGCTCAATGGGCATTGGACCGGAAGTGACCAAACAGGGTTTCCTAGATAGCTGCCAGGACAACTGATGGTATGTGAAGTGCATGAGGCAGGTGGAGTTGTTTTGGCACTGGAAGAGCTGTGCTGCTGCTTCGGGCAGTTGCCATTCACCACCACACTACCTTCCCTAGGTGTCATAGCCACTTTCAGACATATGTGCTGCCAGAGCCCTTGGTTTCCATGGCAGCGGGAAATGGCTTGGGCCCTGAACTTGTCTTTGGCTGTGGAGCTTTGAGCAACTTGAGTGAGGAGGTGCATGTTAGTTTTTTGTGGGTGCTCAAGCTGCTTGATTCAATCCCACTGGGCTCAATGGGCATGTTACCGGAAGTGAGCAAACAGGGTTTCCTAGATAGCTGCCAGGACAGCTGATGGCATGTGAAGTGCATGAGGCAGGTGGAGTTGTTTTGGCACTGGAAGAGCTGTGCTGCTGCTTCGGGCAGTTGCCATTCACCACCGCACTACCTTCCCTAGGTGTCATAGCCACTTTCAGACATATGTGCTGCCAGAGCACTTGGTTTCCATGGCAGCGGGAAATGGCTTTGGCTGTGAACTTGATTTTGGCTGTGGAGTTTTGAGTGCCTTGAGTGAGGAGCTCCATGTTAGTTTTGTGTGGGTGCTCAAGCTGCTTGATTCCATCCCACTGGGCTCAATGGGCACTGGACCGGAAGTGAGCAAACAGGGTTTCCTAAATAGCTGCCACGACAGCTGATGGTATGTGAAGTTCATGGGGCAGGTGGAGTTGTTTTGGCACTGGAAGAGCTGTGCTGCTGCTTCGGGCAGTTGCCATTCACCACCACACTACCTTCCCTAGGTGTCATAGCCACTTTCAGACATATGTGCTGCCAGAGCCCTTGGTTTCCATGGCAGCGGGAAATGGCTTGGGCCCTGAACTTGCCTTTGGCTGTGGAGTTTTGAGCGCCTTGATTGAGGAGGTGCATGTTAGTTTTGTGTGGGTGCTGAAGCTGCTTGATTCCATCCCACTGGGCTCAATGGGCATTGGACCGGAAGTGAGCAAACAGGGTTTCCTAGATAGCTGCCAGGACAGCTGATGGTATGTGAAGTTCATGAGGAGTTGTTTTGGCACTGGAAGAGCTGTGCTGCTGCTTCGGGCAGTTGCCATTCACCACCACACTACCTTCCCCAGGTGTCATAGCCACTTTCAGACATATGTGCTGCCAGAGCCCTTGGTTTCCATGGCAGCGGGAAATGGCTTTGGCCCTGAACTTGCCTTTGGCTGTGGAGTTTTGAGCGCCGTCACTGAGGAGCTCCATGTTAGTTTTGTGTGGGTGCTCAAGCTGCTTGATTCCATCCCACTGGGCTCAATGGGCATGGAACCGGAAGTGACCAAACAGGGTTTCCTAGATAGCTGCCAGGACAGCTGATGGTATGTGAAGTGCATGAGGCAGGTGGAGTTGTTTTGGCACTGGAAGAGCTGTGCTGCTGCTTCGGGCAGTTGCCATTCACCACCACACTACCTTCCCTAGGTGTCATAGCCACTTTCAGACATATGTGCTGCCAGAGCCCTTCGTTTCCATGGCAGCGGAAATGGCTTTGGCCCTGAACTTGTCTTTGGCTGTGGAGTTTTGAGCGCCTTGAGTGAGGAGCTGCATGTTAGTTTTGTGTGGGTGCTCAAGCTGCTTGATTCCATCCCACTGGGCTCAATGGGCATGGGACGGGCAGTGACCAAACAGGGTTTCCTAGATAGCTGCACGACAGCTGATGGTATGTGAAGTGCATGAGGCAGGTGGAGTTGTTTTGGCACTGGAAGAGCTGTGCTGCTGCTTCGGGCAGTTGCCATTCACCACCACACTACCTTCCCTAGGTGTCATAGCCACTTTCAGACATATGTGCTGCCAGAGCCCTTGGTTTCCATGGCAGCGGGAAATGGCTTGGGCCCTGAAATTGCCTTTGGCTGTGGAGTTTTGAGCGCCTTGAGTGAGGAGCTGCATGTTAGTTTTGTGTGGGTGCTCAAGCTGCTTGATTCCATCCCACTGGGCTCAATGGGCATTGGACCGGAAGTGAGCAAACAGGGTTTCCTAGATAGCTGCCAGGACAGCTGATGGTATGTGAAGTGCATGAGGCAGGTGGAGTTGTTTTGGCACTGGAAGAGCTGTGCTGCTGCTTCGGGCAGTTGCCATTCACCACCACACTACCTTCCCTAGGTGTCATAGCCACTTTCAGACATATGTGCTGCCAGAGCACTTGGTTTCCATGGCAGCGGGAAATGGCATTGTCCCTGAACTTGTCTTTGGCTGTGGAGCTTTGAGCGCCTTGATTGAGGAGGTGCATGTTAGTTTTGTGTGGGTGCTCAAGCTGCTTGATTCCATCCCACTGGGCTCAATGGGCACTGGACCGGAAGTGAGCAAACAGGGTTTCCTAGATAGCTGCCACTACAGCTGATGGCATGTGAAGTGCATGAGGCAGGTGGAGTTGTTTTGGCACTGGAAGAGCTGTGCTGCTGCTTCGGGCAGTTGCCATTCACCACCACACTACCTTCCCTAGGTGTCATAGCCACTTTCAGACATATGTGCTGCCAGAGCACTTGGTTTCCATGGCAGCGGGAAATGGCTTTGGCTGTGAACTTGATTTTGGCTGTGGAGTTTTGAGTGCCTTGAGTGAGGAGCTCCATGTTAGTTTTGTGTGGGTGCTCAAGCTGCTTGATTCCATCCCACTGGGCTCAATGGGCACTGGACCGGAAGTGAGCAAACAGGGTTTCCTAAATAACTGCCACGACAGCTGATGGTATGTGAAGTTCATGGGGCAGGTGGAGTTGTTTTGGCACTGGAAGAGCTGTGCTGCTGCTTCGGGCAGTTGCCATTCACCACCACACTACCTTCCCTAGGTGTCATAGCCACTTTCAGACATATGTGCTGCCAGAGCCCTTGGTTTCCATGGCAGCGGGAAATGGCTTGGGCCCTGAACTTGCCTTTGGCTGTGGAGTTTTGAGCGCCTTGATTGAGGAGGTGCATGTTAGTTTTGTGTGGGTGCTGAAGCTGCTTGATTCCATCCCACTGGGCTCAATGGGCATTGGACCGGAAGTGAGCAAACAGGGTTTCCTAGATAGCTGCCAGGACAGCTGATGGTATGTGAAGTTCATGAGGAGTTGTTTTGGCACTGGAAGAGCTGTGCTGCTGCTTCGGGCAGTTGCCATTCACCACCACACTACCTTCCCCAGGTGTCATAGCCACTTTCAGACATATGTGCTGCCAGAGCCCTTGGTTTCCATGGCAGCGGGAAATGGCTTTGGCCCTGAACTTGCCTTTGGCTGTGGAGTTTTGAGCGCCGTCAGTGAGGAGCTCCATGTTAGTTTTGTGTGGGTGCTCAAGCTGCTTGATTCCATCCCACTGGGCTCAATGGGCACTGGAACCGGAAGTGACCAAACAGGGTTTCCTAGATAGCTGCCAGGACAGCTGATGGTATGTGAAGTGCATGAGGCAGGTGGAGTTGTTTTGGCACTGGAAGAGCTGTGCTGCTGCTTCGGGCAGTTGCCATTCACCACCACACTACCTTCCCTAGGTGTCATAGCCACTTTCAGACATATGTGCTGCCAGAGCCCTTGGTTTCCATGGCAGCGGGAAATGGCTTGGGCCCTGAAATTGCCTTTGGCTGTGGAGTTTTGAGCGCCTTGAGTGAGGAGCTGCATGTTAGTTTTGTGTGGGTGCTCAAGCTGCTTGATTCCATCCCACTGGGCTCAATGGGCATGGGACCGGAAGTGAGCAAACAGGGTTTCCTAGATAGCTGCCAGGACAGCTGATGGTATGTGAAGTTCATCAGGCAGGTGGAGTTGTTTTGGCACTGGAAGAGCTGTGCTGCTGCTTCGGGCAGTTGCCATTCACCACCACACTACCTTCCCTAGGTGTCATAGCCACTTTCAGACATATGTGCTGCCAGAGCACTTGGTTTCCATGGCAGCGGGAAATGGCATTGTCCCTGAACTTGTCTTTGGCTGTGGAGCTTTGAGCGCCTTGATTGAGGAGGTGCATGTTAGTTTTGTGTGGGTGCTCAAGCTGCTTGATTCCATCCCACTGGGCTCAATGGGCACTGGACCGGAAGTGAGCAAACAGGGTTTCCTAGATAGCTGCCACTACAGCTGATGGTATGTGAAGTGCATGAGGCAGGTGGAGTTGTTTTGGCACTGGAAGAGCTGTGCTGCTGCTTCGGGCAGTTGCCATTCACCACCACACTACCTTCCCTAGGTGTCATAGCCACTTTCAGACATATGTGCTGCCAGAGCCCTTGGTTTCCATGGCAGCGGGAAATGGCATTGTCCCTGAACTTGTCTTTGGCTGTGGAGTTTTGAGCGCCTTGAGTGAGGAGCTCCATGTTAGTTTTGTGTGGGTGCTCAAGCTGCTTGATTCCATCCTACTGGGCTCAATTGGCATTGGACCGGAAGTGACCAAACAGGGTTTCCTAGATAGCTGCCAGGACAGCTGATGGTTTGTGAAGTGCATGAGGCAGGTGGAGTTGTTTTGGCACTGGAAGAGCTGTGCTGCTGCTTCGGGCAGTTGCCATTCACCACCACACTACCTTCCCTAGGTGTCATAGCCACTTTCAGACATATGTGCTGCCAGAGCCCTTGGTTTCCATGGCAGCGGGAAATGGCATTGTCCCTGAACTTGTCTTTGGCTGTGGAGTTTTGAGCGCCTTGAGTGAGGAGCTCCATGTTAGTTTTGTGTGGGTGCTCAAGCTGCTTGATTCCATCCCACTGGGCTCAATGGGCACTGGACCGGAAGTGAGCAAACAGGGTTTCCTAGATAGCTGCCAGGACAGCTGATGGTATGTGAAGTTCATGAGGCAGGTGGAGTTGTTTTGGCACTGGAAGAGCTGTGCTGCTGCTTCGGGCAGTTGCCATTCACCACCACACTACCTTCCCTAGGTGTCATAGCCACTTTCAGACATATGTGCTGCCAGAGCACTTGGTTTCCATGGCAGCGGGAAATGGCTTTGGCTGTGATCTTGTCTTTGGCTGTGGAGTTTTGAGCGCCTTGAGTGAGGAGCTCCATGTTAGTTTTGTGTGGGTGCTCAAGCTGCTTGATTCCATCCCACTGGGCTCAATGGGCACTGGACCGGAAGTGAGCAAACAGGGTTTCCTAGATAGCTGCCACGACAGCTGATGGTATGTGAAGTTCATGAGGCAGGTGGAGTTGTTTTGGCACTGGAAGAGCTGTGCTGCTGCTTCGGGCAGTTGCCATTCACCACCACACTACCTTCCCTAGGTGTCATAGCCACTTTCAGACATATGTGCTGCCAGAGCACTTGGTTTCCATGGCAGCGGGAAATGGCTTGGGCCCTGAAATTGCCTTTGGCTGTGGTGTTTTGAGCGCCTTGAGTGAGGAGCTCCATGTTAGTTTTGTGTGGGTGCTCAAGCTGCTTGATTCCATCCCACTGGGCTCAATGGGCATTGGACCGGAAGTGACCAAACAGGGTTTCCTAGATAGCTGCCAGGACAGCTGATGGTATGTGAAGTTCATGAGGCAGGTGGAGTTGTTTTGGCACTGGAAGAGCTGTGCTGCTGCTTCGGGCAGTTGCCATTCACCACCACACTACCTTCCCTAGGTGTCATAGCCACTTTCAGACATATGTGCTGCCAGAGCCCTTGGTTTCCATGGCAGCGGGAAATGGCATTGTCCCTGAACTTGTCTTTGGCTGTGGAGCTTTGAGCGCCTTGATTGAGGAGGTGCATGTTAGTTTTGTGTGGGTGCTCAAGCTGCTTGATTCCATCCCACTGGGCTCAATGGGCACTGGACCGGATGTGAGCAAACAGGGTTTCCTAGATAGCTGCCAGGACAGCTGATGGTATGTGAAGTGCATGAGGCAGGTGGAGTTGTTTTGGCACTGGAAGAGCTGTGCTGCTGCTTCGGGCAGTTGCCATTCACCACCACACTACCTTCCCTAGGTGTCATAGCCACTTTCAGACATATGTGCTGCCAGAGCCCTTGGTTTCCATGGCAGCGGGAAATGGCATTGTCCCTGAACTTGTCTTTGGCTGTGGAGTTTTGAGCGCCTTGAGTGAGGAGCTCCATGTTAGTTTTGTGTGGGTGCTCAAGCTGCTTGATTCCATCCCACTGGGCTCAATGGCCATGGGACCGGCAGTGACCAAACAGGGTTTCCTAGATAGCTGCCACGACAGCTGATGGTATGTGAAGTTCATGAGGCAGGTGGAGTTGTTTTGGCACTGGAAGAGCTGTGCTGCTGCTTCGGGCAGTTGCCATTCACCACCACACTACCTTCCCTAGGTGTCATAGCCACTTTCAGACATATGTGCTGCCAGAGCCCTTGGTTTCCATGGCAGCGGGAAATGGCTTGGGCGCTGAACTTGTCTTTGGCTGTGGAGTTTTGAGTGCCTTGAGTGAGGAGCTCCATGTTAGTTTTGTGTGGGTGCTCAAGCTGCTTGATTCCATCCCACTGGGCTCAATGGGCACTGCACCGGAAGTGAGCAAACAGGGTTTCCTAGATAGCTGCCAGGACAGCTGATGGTATGTGAAGTGCATGAGGCAGGTGGAGTTGTTTTGGCACTGGAAGAGCTATGCTGCTGCTTCGGGCAGTTGCCATTCACCACCACACTACCTTCCCTAGGTGTCATAGCCACTTTCAGACATATGTGCTGCCAGAGCCCTTGGTTTCCATGGCAGCGGGAAATGGCATTGTCCCTGAACTTGTCTTTGGCTGTGGAGTTTTGAGCGCAGTCAGTGAGGAGCTGCATGTTAGTTTTGTGTGGGTGCTCAAGCTGCTTGATTCCATCCCACTGGGCTCAATGGGCACTGGACCGGAAGTGAGCAAACAGGGTTTCCTAGATAGCTGCCAGGACAGCTGATGGTATGTGAAGTGCATGAGGCAGGTGGAGTTGTTTTGGCACTGGAAGAGCTGTGCTGCTGCTTCGGGCAGTTGCCATTCACCACCACACTACCTTCCCTAGGTGTCATAGCCACTTTCAGACATATGTGCTGCCAGAGCCCTTGGTTTCCATGGCAGCGGGAAATGGCTTGGGCCCTGAAATTGTCTTTGGCTGTGGAGTTTTGAGCGCCTTGAGTGAGGAGCTGCATGTTAGTTTTGTGTGGGTGCTCAAGCTGCTTGATTTCATCCCACTGGGCTCAATGGGCATGGGACCGGAAGTGAGCAAACAGGGTTTCCTAGATAGCTGCCAGGACAGCTGATGGTATGTGAAGTTCATCAGGCAGGTGGAGTTGTTTTGGCACTGGAAGAGCTGTGCTGCTGCTTCGGGCAGTTGCCATTCACCACCACACTACCTTCCCTAGGTGTCATAGCCACTTTCAGACATATGTGCTGCCAGAGCACTTGGTTTCCATGGCAGCGGGAAATGGCTTGGGCTCTGAACTTGCCTTTGGCTGTGGAGCTTTGAGCGCCTTGAGTGAGGAGCTCCATGTTAGTTTTGTGTGGGTGCTCAAGCTGCTTGATTCCATCCCACTGGGCTCAATGGGCATGGGATCGGAAGTGACCAAACAGGGTTTCCTAGATAGCTGCCAGGACAGCTGATGGTTTGTGAAGTGCATGAGGCAGGTGGAGTTGTTTTGGCACTGGAAGAGCTGTGCTGCTGCTTCGGGCAGTTGCCATTCACCACCACACTACCTTCCCTAGGTGTCATAGCCACTTTCAGACATATGTGCTGCCAGAGCACTTGGTTTCCATGGCAGCGGGAAATGGCTTTAGCCCTGAAATTGCCTTTGGCTGTGGTGTTTTGAGCGCCTTGAGTGAGGAGCTCCATGTTAGTTTTGTGTGGGTGCTCAAGCTGCTTGATTCCATCCCACTGGGCTCAATGGGCATTGGACCGGAAGTGACCAAACAGGGTTTCCTAGATAGCTGTCAGGACAGCTGATGGTATGTGAAGTTCATGAGGCAGGTGGAGTTGTTTTGGCACTGGAAGAGCTGTGCTGCTGCTTCGGGCAGTTGCCATTCACCACCACACTACCTTCCCTAGGTGTCATAGCCACTTTCAGACATATGTGCTGCCAGAGCCCTTGGTTTCCATGGCAGCGGGAAATGGCATTGTCCCTGAACTTGTCTTTGGCTGTGGAGCTTTGAGCGCCTTGATTGAGGAGGTGCATGTTAGTTTTGTGTGGGTGCTCAAGCTGCTTGATTCCATCCCACTGGGCTCAATGGGCACTGGACCGGATGTGAGCAAACAGGGTTTCCTAGATAGCTGCCAGGACAGCTGATGGTATGTGAAGTGCATGAGGCAGGTGGAGTTGTTTTGGCACTGGAAGAGCTGTGCTGCTGCTTCGGGCAGTTGCCATTCACCACCACACTACCTTCCCTAGGTGTCATAGCCACTTTCAGACATATGTGCTGCCAGAGCCCTTGGTTTCCATGGCAGCGGGAAATGGCATTGTCCCTGAACTTGTCTTTGGCTGTGGAGTTTTGAGCGCCTTGAGTGAGGAGCTCCATGTTAGTTTTGTGTGGGTGCTCAAGCTGCTTGATTCCATCCCACTGGGCTCAATGGCCATGGGACCGGCAGTGACCAAACAGGGTTTCCTAGATAGCTCCCAGGACAGCTGATTGTATGTGAAGTTCATGAGGCAGGTGGAGTTGTTTTGGCACTGGAAGAGCTGTGCTGCTGCTTCGGGCAGTTGCCATTCACCACCACACTACCTTCCCTAGGTGTCATAGCCACTTTCAGACATATGTGCTGTCAGAGCCCTTGGTTTCCATGGCAGCGGGAAATGGCTTGGGCCCTGAAATTGCCTTTGGCTGTGGAGTTTTGAGCACCATCAGTGAGGAGCTCCATGTTAGTATTGTGTGGGTGCTCAAGCTGCTTGATTCCATCCCACTGGGCTCAATGGGCATTGCACCGGAAGTGAGCAAACAGGGTTTCCTAGATAGTAGCCAGGACAGCTGATGGTATATGAAGTTCATGAGGCAGGTGGAGTTGTTTTGGCACTGGAAGAGCTGTGCTGCTGCTTCGGGCAGTTGCCATTCACCACCACACTACCTTCCCTAGGTGTCATAGCCACTTTCAGACATATGTGCTGCCAGAGCCCTTGGTTTCCATGGTAGCGGGAAATGGCTTGGGCCCTGAAATTGTCTTTGGCTGTGGAGTTTTGAGCGCCTTGATTGAGGAGGTGCATGTTAGTTTTGTGTGGGTGCTCAAGCTGCTTGATTCCATCCCACTGGGCTCAATGGGCACTGGACCGGAAGTGACCAAACAGGGTTTCCTAGATAGCGGCCAGGACAGCTGATGGTTTGTGAAGTGCATGAGGCAGGGGGAGTTGTTTTGGCACTGGAAGAGCTGTGCTGCTGCTTCGGGCAGTTGCCATTCACCACCACACTACCTTCCCTAGGTGTCATAGCCACTTTCAGACATATGTGCTGCCAGAGCCCTTGGTTTCCATGGCAGCGGGAAATGGCTTGGGCCCTGAACTTGTCTTTGGCTGTGGAGTTTAGAGCGCCATCAGTGAGGAGCTCCATGTTAGTATTGTGTGGGTGCTCAAGCTGCTTGATTCCATCCCACTGGGCTCAATGGGCATTGGACCGGAAGTGAGCAAACAGGGTTTCCTAGATAGCTGCCAGGACAGCTGATGGTATGTGAAGTTCATCAGGCAGGTGGAGTTGTTTTGGCACTGGAAGAGCTGTGCTGCTGCTTCGGGCAGTTGCCATTCACCACCACACTACCTTCCCTAGGTGTCATAGCCACTTTCAGACATATGTGCTGCCAGAGCCCTTGGTTTCCATGGCAGCGGGAAATGGCTTGGGCGCTGAACTTGTCTTTGGCTGTGGAGTTTTGAGTGCCTTGAGTGAGGAGCTCCATGTTAGTTTTGTGTGGGTGCTCAAGCTGCTTGATTCCATCCCACTGGGCTCAATGGGCACTGGACCGGCAGTGACCAAACAGGGTTTCCTAGATAGCTGCCAGGACAGCTGATGGTATGTGAAGTGCATGAGGCAGGTGGAGTTGTTTTGGCACTGGAAGAGCTATGCTGCTGCTTCGGGCAGTTGCCATTCACCACCACACTACCTTCCCTAGGTGTCATAGCCACTTTCAGACATATGTGCTGCCAGAGCCCTTGGTTTCCATGGCAGCGGGAAATGGCTTTCGCTCTGAACTTGCCTTTGGCTGTGGAGTTTTGAGCGCCTTGAGTGAGGAGGTGCATGTTAGTTTTGTGTGGGTGCTCAAGCTGCTTGATTCCATCCCAGTGGGCTCAATGGCCATGGGACCGGAAGTGAGCAAACAGGGTTTCCTAGATAGCTGCCAGGACAGCTGATTGTATGTGAAGTTCATGAGGCAGGTGGAGTTGTTTTGGCACTGGAAGAGCTGTGCTGCTGCTTCGGGCAGTTGCCATTCACCACCACACTACCTTCCCTAGGTGTCATAGCCACTTTCAGACATATGTGCTGTCAGAGCCCTTGGTTTCCATGGCAGCGGGAAATGGCTTGGGCCCTGAAATTGTCTTTGGCTGTGGAGTTTTGAGCGCCTTGAGTGAGGAGCTGCATGTTAGTTTTGTGTGGGTGCTCAAGCTGCTTGATTCCATCCCACTGGGCTCAATGGGCATTGGACCGGAAGTGACCAAACAGGGTTTCCTAGATAGCTGCCAGGACAGCTGATGGTATGTGAAGTTCATCAGGCAGGTGGAGTTGTTTTGGCACTGGAAGAGCTGTGCTGCTGCTTCGGGCAGTTGCCATTCACCACCACACTACCTTCCCTAGGTGTCATAGCCACTTTCAGACATATGTGCTGCCAGAGCACTTGGTTTCCATGGCAGCGGGAAATGGCTTGGGCTCTGAACTTGCCTTTGGCTGTGGAGCTTTGAGCGCCTTGAGTGAGGAGCTGCATGTTAGTTTTGTGTGGGTGCTCAAGCTGCTTGATTCCATCCCACTGGGCTCAATGGGCATGGGATCGGAAGTGACCAAACAGGGTTTCCTAGATAGCTGCCAGGACAGCTGATGGTTTGTGAAGTGCATGAGGCAGGTGGAGTTGTTTTGGCACTGGAAGAGCTGTGCTGCTGCTTCGGGCAGTTGCCATTCACCACCACACTACCTTCCCTAGGTGTCATAGCCACTTTCAGACATATGTGCTGCCAGAGCACTTGGTTTCCATGGCAGCGGGAAATGGCTTGGGCCCTGAACTTGTGTTTGGCTGTGGAGCTTTGAGCGCCTTGAGTGAGGAGCTGCATGTTTGTTTTGTGTGGGTGCTCAAGCTGCTTGATTCCATCCCACTGGGCTCAATGGGCATGGGACCGGAAGTGACCAAACAGGGTTTCCTAGATAGCGGCCAGGACAGCTGATGGTATGTGAAGTGTATGAGGCAGGTGGAGTTGTTTTGGCACTGGAAGAGCTGTGCTGCTGCTTCGGGCAGTTGCCATTCACCACCACACTACCTTCCCTAGGTGTCATAGCCACTTTCAGACATATGTGCTGCCAGAGCACTTGGTTTCCATGGCAGCGGGAAATGGCTTGGGCTGTGATCTTGTCTTTGGCTGTGGAGTTTTGAGCGCCTTGAGTGAGGAGCTCCATGTTAGTTTTGTGTGGGTGCTCAAGCTGCTTGATTCCATCCCACTGGGCTCAATGGGCACTGGACCGGAAGTGAGCAAACAGGGTTTCCTAGATGGCTGCCACGACAGCTGATGGTATGTGAAGTGCATGAGGCAGGTGGAGTTGTTTTGGCACTGGAAGAGCTGTGCTGCTGCTTCGGGCAGTTGCCATTCACCACCACACTACCTTCCCTAGGTGTCATAGCCACTTGCAGACATATGTGCTGCCAGAGCCCTTGGTTTCCATGGCAGCGGGAAATGGCATTGTCCCTGAACTTGTCTTTGGCTGTGGAGTTTTGAGCGCAGTCAGTGAGGAGCTGCATGTTAGTTTTGTGTGGGTGCTCAAGCTGCTTGATTCCATCCCACTGGGCTCAATGGGCACTGGACCGGAAGTGAGCAAACAGGGTTTCCTAGATAGCTGCCAGGACAGCTGATGGTATGTGAAGTGCATGAGGCAGGTGGAGTTGTTTTGGCACTGGAAGAGCTGTGCTGCTGCTTCGGGCAGTTGCCATTCACCACCACACTACCTTCCCTAGGTGTCATAGCCACTTTCAGACATATGTGCTGCCAGAGCCCTTGGTTTCCATGGCAGCGGGAAATGGCTTGGGCCCTGAAATTGCCTTTGGCTGTGGAGTTTTGAGCGCCTTGAGTGAGGAGCTCCATGTTAGTTTTGTGTGGGTGCTCAAGCTGCTTGATTCCATCCTACTGGGCTCAATGGGCATTGGACCGGAAGTGACCAAACAGGGTTTCCTAGATAGCCGCCAGGACAGCTGATGGTATGTGAAGTTCATGAGGCAGGTGGAGTTGTTTTGGCACTGGAAGAGCTGTGCTGCTGCTTCGGGCAGTTGCCATTCACCACCACACTACCTTCCCTAGGTGTCATAGCCACTTTCAGACATATGTGCTGCCAGAGCCCTTGGTTTCCATGGCAGCGGGAAATGGCATTGTCCCTGAACTTGTCTTTGGCTGTGGAGCTTTGAGCGCCTTGATTGAGGAGGTGCATGTTAGTTTTGTGTGGGTGCTCAAGCTGCTTGATTCCATCCCACTGGGCTCAATGGGCATGGGACCGGATGTGAGCAAACAGGGTTTCCTAGATAGCTGCCAGGACAGCTGATGGTATGTGAAGTGCATGAGGCAGGTGGAGTTGTTTTGGCACTGGAAGAGCTGTGCTGCTGCTTCGGGCAGTTGCCATTCACCACCACACTACCTTCCCTAGGTGTCATAGCCACTTTCAGACATATGTGCTGCCAGAGCCCTTGGTTTCCATGGCAGCGGGAAATGGCATTGTCCCTGAACTTGTCTTTGGCTGTGGAGTTTTGAGCGCCTTGAGTGAGGAGCTCCATGTTAGTTTTGTGTGGGTGCTCAAGCTGCTTGATTCCATCCCACTGGGCTCAATGGCCATGGGACCGGCAGTGACCAAACAGGGTTTCCTAGATAGCTGCCAGGACAGCTGATTGTATGTGAAGTTCATGAGGCAGGTGGAGTTGTTTTGGCACTGGAAGAGCTGTGCTGCTGCTTCGGGCAGTTGCCATTCACCACCACACTACCTTCCCTAGGTGTCATAGCCACTTTCAGACATATGTGCTGTCAGAGCCCTTGGTTTCCATGGCAGCGGGAAATGGCTTGGGCCCTGAAATTGCCTTTGACTGTGGAGTTTTGAGCACCATCAGTGAGGAGCTCCGTGTTAGTATTGTGTGGGTGCTCAAGCTGCTTGATTCCATCCCACTGGGCTCAATGGGCATTGCACCGGAAGTGACCAAACAGGGTTTCCTAGATAGCAGCCAGGACAGCTGATGGTATGTGAAGTTCATGAGGCAGGGGGAGTTGTTTTGGCACTGGAAGAGCTGTGCTGCTGCTTCGGGCAGTTGCCATTCACCACCACACTACCTTCCCTAGGTGTCATAGCCACTTTCAGACATATGTGCTGCCAGAGCCCTTGGTTTCCATGGCAGCGGGAAATGGCTTGGGCCCTGAACTTGTCTTTGGCTGTGGAGTTTAGAGCGCCATCAGTGAGGAGCTCCATGTTAGTATTGTGTGGGTGCTCAAGCTGCTTGATTCCATCCCACTGGGCTCAATGGGCATTGGACCGGAAGTGAGCAAACAGGGTTTCCTAGATAGCTGCCACGACAGCTGATGGTACGTGAAGTTCATGAGGCAGGTGGAGTTGTTTTGGCACTGGAAGAGCTGTGCTGCTGCTTCGGGCAGTTGCCATTCACCACCACACTACCTTCCCTAGGTGTCATAGCCACTTTCAGACATATGTGCTGCCAGAGCCCTTGGTTTCCATGGCAGCGGGAAATGGCTTGGGCGCTGAACTTGTCTTTGGCTGTGGAGTTTTGAGTGCCTTGAGTGAGGAGCTCCATGTTAGTTTTGTGTGGGTGCTCAAGCTGCTTGATTCCATCCCACTGGGCTCAATGGGCACTGGACCGGCAGTGACCAAACAGGGTTTCCTAGATAGCTGCCAGGACAGCTGATGGTATGTGAAGTGCATGAGGCAGGTGGAGTTGTTTTGGCACTGGAAGAGCTATGCTGCTGCTTCGGGCAGTTGCCATTCACCACCACACTACCTTCCCTAGGTGTCATAGCCACTTTCAGACATATGTGCTGCCAGAGCCCTTGGTTTCCATGGCAGCGGGAAATGGCTTTCGCCCTGAACTTGCATTTGGCTGTGGAGTTTTGAGCGCCTTGAGTGAGGAGGTGCATGTTAGTTTTGTGTGGGTGCTCAAGCTGCTTGATTTCATCCCACTGGGCTCAATGGGCATGGGACCGGAAGTGAGCAAACAGGGTTTCCTAGATAGCTGCCAGGACAGCTGATGGTATGTGAAGTTCATCAGGCAGGTGGAGTTGTTTTGGCACTGGAAGAGCTGTGCTGCTGCTTCGGGCAGTTGCCATTCACCACCACACTACCTTCCCTAGGTGTCATAGCCACTTTCAGACATATGTGCTGCCAGAGCACTTGGTTTCCATGGCAGCGGGAAATGGCTTGGGCTCTGAACTTGCCTTTGGCTGTGGAGCTTTGAGCGCCTTGAGTGAGGAGCTGCATGTTAGTTTTGTGTGGGTGCTCAAGCTGCTTGATTCCATCCCACTGGGCTCAATGGGCATGGGACCGGAAGTGACCAAACAGGGTTTCCTAGATAGCTGCCAGGACAGCTGATGGTTTGTGAAGTTCATGAGGCAGGGGGAGTTGTTTTGGCACTGGAAGAGCTGTGCTGCTGCTTCGGGCAGTTGCCATTCACCACCACACTACCTTCCCTAGGTGTCATAGCCACTTTCAGACATATGTGCTGCCAGAGCCCTTGGTTTCCATGGCAGCGGGAAATGGCTTTGGCCCTGAACTTGTCTTTGGCTGTGGAGCTTTGAGCACCTTGAGTGAGGAGGTGCATGTTTGTTTTGTGTGGGTGCTCAAGCTGCTTGATTCCATCCCACTGGGCTCAATGGGCATGGGACCGGAAGTGAGCAAACAGGGTTTCCTAGATAGCTCCCAGGACAGCTGATTGTATGTGAAGTTCATGAGGCAGGTGGAGTTGTTTTGGCACTGGAAGAGCTGTGCTGCTGCTTCGGGCAGTTGCCATTCACCACCACACTACCTTCCCTAGGTGTCATAGCCACTTTCAGACATATGTGCTGTCAGAGCCCTTGGTTTCCATGGCAGCGGGAAATGGCTTGGGCCCTGAAATTGCCTTTGACTGTGGAGTTTTGAGCACCATCAGTGAGGAGCTCCGTGTTAGTATTGTGTGGGTGCTCAAGCTGCTTGATTCCATCCCACTGGGCTCAATGGGCATTGCACCGGAAGTGACCAAACAGGGTTTCCTAGATAGCAGCCAGGACAGCTGATGGTATGTGAAGTTCATGAGGCAGGTGGAGTTGTTTTGGCACTGGAAGAGCTGTGCTGCTGCTTCGGGCAGTTGCCATTCACCACCACACTACCTTCCCTAGGTGTCATAGCCACTTTCAGACATATGTGCTGCCAGAGCCCTTGGTTTCCATGGTAGCGGGAAATGGCTTGGGCCCTGAAATTGTCTTTGGCTGTGGAGTTTTGAGCGCCTTGAGTGAGGAGCTGCATGTTAGTTTTGTGTGGGTGCTCAAGCTGCTTGATTCCATCCCACTGGGCTCAATGGGCATGGGACCGGAAGTGACCAAACAGGGTTTCCTAGATAACTGCCAGGACAGCTGATGGTTTGTGAAGTGCATGAGGCAGGGGGAGTTGTTTTGGCACTGGAAGAGCTGTGCTGCTGCTTCGGGCAGTTGCCATTCACCACCACACTACCTTCCCTAGGTGTCATAGCCACTTTCAGACATATGTGCTGATAGAGCCCTTGGTTTCCATGGCAGCGGGAAATGGCTTGGGCCCTGAACTTGTCTTTGGCTGTGGAGTTTAGAGCGCCATCAGTGAGGAGCTCCATGTTAGTATTGTGTGGGTGCTCAAGCTGCTTGATTCCATCCCACTGGGCTCAATGGGCATTGGACCGGAAGTGAGCAAACAGGGTTTCCTAGATAGCTGCCACGACAGCTGATGGTATGTGAAGTTCATGAGGCAGGTGGAGTTGTTTTGGCACTGGAAGAGCTGTGCTGCTGCTTCGGGCAGTTGCCATTCACCACCACACTACCTTCCCTAGGTGTCATAGCCACTTTCAGACATATGTGCTGCCAGAGCCCTTGGTTTCCATGGCAGCGGGAAATGGCTTGGGCGCTGAACTTGTCTTTGGCTGTGGAGTTTTGAGTGCCTTGAGTGAGGAGCTCCATGTTAGTTTTGTGTGGGTGCTCAAGCTGCTTGATTCCATCCCACTGGGCTCAATGGGCACTGGACCGGCAGTGACCAAACAGGGTTTCCAAGATAGCTGCCAGGACAGCTGATGGTATGTGAAGTGCATGAGGCAGGTGGAGTTGTTTTGGCACTGGAAGAGCTATGCTGCTGCTTCGGGCAGTTGCCATTCACCACCACACTACCTTCCCTAGGTGTCATAGCCACTTTCAGACATATGTGCTGCCAGAGCCCTTGGTTTCCATGGCAGCGGGAAATGGCTTTCGCCCTGAACTTGCATTTGGCTGTGGAGTTTTGAGCGCCTTGAGTGAGGAGGTGCATGTTAGTTTTGTGTGGGTGCTCAAGCTGCTTGATTTCATCCCACTGGGCTCAATGGGCATGGGACCGGAAGTGAGCAAACAGGGTTTCCTAGATAGCTGCCAGGACAGCTGATGGTATGTGAAGTTCATCAGGCAGGTGGAGTTGTTTTGGCACTGGAAGAGCTGTGCTGCTGCTTCGGGCAGTTGCCATTCACCACCACACTACCTTCCCTAGGTGTCATAGCCACTTTCAGACATATGTGCTGCCAGAGCACTTGGTTTCCATGGCAGCGGGAAATGGCTTGGGCTCTGAACTTGCCTTTGGCTGTGGAGCTTTGAGCGCCTTGAGTGAGGAGCTGCATGTTAGTTTTGTGTGGGTGCTCAAGCTGCTTGATTCCATCCCACTGGGCTCAATGGGCATGGGACCGGAAGTGACCAAACAGGGTTTCCTAGATAGCTGCCAGGACAGCTGATGGTTTGTGAAGTTCATGAGGCAGGGGGAGTTGTTTTGGCACTGGAAGAGCTGTGCTGCTGCTTCGGGCAGTTGCCATTCACCACCACACTACCTTCCCTAGGTGTCATAGCCACTTTCAGACATATGTGCTGCCAGAGCCCTTGGTTTCCATGGCAGCGGGAAATGGCTTTGGCCCTGAACTTGTCTTTGGCTGTGGAGCTTTGAGCACCTTGAGTGAGGAGGTGCATGTTTGTTTTGTGTGGGTGCTCAAGCTGCTTGATTCCATCCCACTGGGCTCAATGGGCATGGGACCGGAAGTGAGCAAACAGGGTTTCCTAGATAGCTACCAGGACAGCTGATGGCATGTGAAGTGCATGAGGCAGGTGGAGTTGTTTTGGCACTGGAAGAGCTGTGCTGCTGCTTCGAGCAGTTGCCATTCACCACCACACTACCTTCCCTAGGTGTCATAGCCACTTTCAGACATATGTGCTGCCAGAGCACTTGGTTTCCATGGCAGCGGGAAATGGCTTTGGCTGTGAACTTGATTTTGGCTGTGGAGTTTTGAGCGCCTTGAGTGAGGAGCTCCATGTTAGTTTTGTGTGGGTGCTCAAGCTGCTTGATTCCATCCCACTGGGCTCAATGGGCACTGCACCGGAAGTGAGCAAACAGGGTTTCCTAAATAGCTGCCACGACAGCTGATGGTATGTGAAGTTCATGAGGCAGGTGGAGTTGTTTTGGCACTGGAAGAGCTGTGCTGCTGCTTCGGGGAGTTGCCATTCACCACCACACTACCTTCCCTAGGTGTCATAGCCACTTTCAGACATATGTGCTGCCAGAGCCCTTGGTTTCCATGGCAGCGGGAAATGGCTTGGGCACTGAACTTGTCTTTGGCTGTGGAGTTTTGAGCGTCTTGAGTGAGGAGCTCCATGTTAGTTTTGTGTGGGTGCTCAAGCTGCTTAATTCCATCCCACTGGGCTCAATGGGCATTGGACCGGCAGTGACCAAACAGGGTTTCCTAGATAGCTGCCAGGACAGCTGATGGTATGTGAAGTGCATGAGGCAGGTGGAGTTGTTTTGGCACTGGAAGAGATATGCTGCTGCTTCGGGAAGTTGCCATTCACCACCACACTACCTTCCCTAGGTGTCATAGCCACTTTCAGACATATGTGCTGCCAGAGCCCTTGGTTTCCATGGCAGCGAGAAATGGCTTGGGCCCTGAAATTGTCTTTGCCTTTGGAGTTTTGAGCGCCTTGAGTGAGGAGCTCCATGTTAGTTTTGTGTGGGTGCTCAAGCTGCTTGATTCCATCCCACTGGGCTCAATGGGCATGGGACCAGAAGTGAGCAAACAGGGTTTCCTAGATAGCTGCCAGGACAGCTGATGGTATGTGAAGTGCATGAGGCAGGTGGAGTTGTTTTGGCACTGGAAGAGCTGTGCTGCTGCTTCGGGCAGTTGCCATTCACCACCACACTACCTTCCCTAGGTGTCATAGCCACTTTCAGACATATGTGCTGCCAGAGCACTTGGTTTCCATGGCAGCGGGAAATGGCTTTGGCTGTGAACTTGATTTTGGCTGTGGAGTTTTGAGCGCCTTGAGTGAGGAGCTCCATGTTAGTTTTGTGTGGGTGCTCAAGCTGCTTGATTCCATCCCACTGGGCTCAATGGGCACTGCACCGGAAGTGAGCAAACAGGGTTTCCTAAATAGCTGCCAGGACAGCTGATGGTATGTGAAGTTCATGAGGCAGGTGGAGTTGTTTTGGCACTGGAAGAGCTGTGCTGCTGCTTCGGGCAGTTGCCATTCACCACCACACTACCTTCCCTAGGTGTCATAGCCACTTTCAGACATATGTGCTGCCAGAGCACTTGGTTTCCATGGCAGCGGGAAATGGCATTGTCCCTGAACTTGTCTTTGGCTGTGGAGCTTTGAGCGCCTTGATTGAGGAGGTGCATGTTAGTTTTGTGTGGGTGCTCAAGCTGCTTGATTCCATCCCACTGGGCTCAATGGGCACTGGACCGGATGTGAGCAAACAGGGTTTCCTAGATAGCTGCGACGACAGCTGATGGTATGTGAAGTGCATGAGGCAGGTGGAGTTGTTTTGGCACTGGAAGAGCTGTGCTGCTGCTTCGGGCAGTTGCCATTCACCACCACACTACCTTCCCTAGGTGTCATAGCCACTTTCAGACATATGTGCTGTCAGAGCCCTTGGTTTCCATGGCAGCGGGAAATGGCTTGTTTCCTGAAATTGCCTTTGGCTGTGGAGTTTTGAGCGCCTTGAGTGAGGAGCTCCATGTTAGTATTGTGTGGGTGCTCAAGCTGCTTGATTCCATCCCACTGGGCTCAATGGGCATTGCACCGGAAGTGACCAAACAGGGTTTCCTAGATAGCGGCCAGGACAGCCGATGGTATGTGAAGTGCATGAGGCAGGTGGAGTTGTTTTGGCACTGGAAGAGCTGTGCTGCTGCTTCGGGCAGTTGCCATTCACCACCACACTACCTTCCCTAGGTGTCATAGCCACTTTCAGACATATGTGCTGCCAGAGCCCTTGGTTTCCACGGCAGCGGGAAATGGCTTGGGCCCTGAACTTGTCTTTGGCTTTGGAGTTTTGAGCGCCGTCAGTGAGGAGCTGCATGTTAGTTTTGTGTGGGTGCTCAAGCTGCTTGATTCCATCCCACTGGGCTCAATGGGCATGGGAACGGAAGTGAGCAAACAGAGTTTCCTAGATAGCTGGCAGGACAGCTGATGGTATGTGAAGTGCATGAGGCAGGTGGAGTTGTTTTGGCACTGGAAGAGCTGTGCTGCTGCTTCGGGCAGTTGCCATTCACCACCACACTACCTTCCCTAGGTGTCATAGCCACTTTCAGACATATGTGCTGCCAGAGCACTTGGTTTCCATGGCAGCGGGAAATGGCTTTGGCTGTGATCTTGTCTTTGGCTGTGGAGCTTTGAGCGCCTTGAGTGAGGAGGTGCATGTTAGTTTTGTGTGGGTGCTCAAGCTGCTTGATTCCATCCCACTGGGCTCAATGGGCATGGGACCGGAAGTGACCAAACAGGGTTTCCTAGATAGCTGCCAGGACAGCTGATGGTTTGTGAAGTGCATGAGGCAGGGGGAGTTGTTTTGGCGCTGGAAGAGCTGTGCTGCTGCTTCGGGCAGTTGCCATTCACCACCACACTACCTTCCCTAGGTGTCATAGCCACTTTCAGACATATGTGCTGCCAGAGCCCTTGGTTTCCATGGCAGCGGGAAATGGCTTTGGCCCTGAACTTGTCTTTGGCTGTGTAGTTTTGAGCGCCGTCAGTGAGGAGCTCCATGTTAGTATTGTGTGGGTGCTCAAGCTGATTGATTCCATCCCACTGGGCTCAATGGGCATTGGACCGGAAGTGACCAAACAGGGTTTCCTAGATAGCGGCCAGGACAGCTGATGGTATGTGAAGTTCATGAGGCAGGTGGAGTTGTTTTGGCACTGGAAGAGCTGTGCTGCTGCTTCGGGCAGTTGCCATTCACCACCACACTACCTTCCCTAGGTGTCATAGCCACTTTCAGACATATGTGCTGCCAGAGCCCTTGGTTTCCATGGCAGCGGGAAATGGCTTTGGCCCTGAACTTGTCTTTGGCTGTGGAGTTTTGACCGCCGTCAGTGAGGAGCTCCATGTTAGTTTTGTGTGGGTGCTCAAGCTGCTTGATTCCATCCCACTGGGCTCAATTGGCATGGGATCGGAAGTGACCAAACAGGGTTTCCTAGATAGCTGCCAGGACAGCTGATGGTATGTGAAGTTCATCAGGCAGGGGGAGTTGTTTTGGCACTGGAAGAGCTGTGCTGCTGCTTCGGGCAGTTGCCATTCACCACCACACTACCTTCCCTAGGTGTCATAGCCACTTTCAGACATATGTGCTGCCAGAGCCCTTGGTTTCCATGGCAGCGGGAAATGGCTTTGGCCATGAACTTGTCTTTGGCTGTGGAGCTTTGAGCACCTTGAGTGAGGAGGTGCATGTTTGTTTTGTGTGGGTGCTCAAGCTGCTTGATTCCATCCCACTGGGCTCAATGGGCCTCGGACCGGAAGTGAGCAAACAGGGTTTCCTAGATAGCTGCCAGGACAGCTGATGGTTTGTGAAGTGCATGAGGCAGGTGGAGTTGTTTTGGCACTGGAAGAGCTGTGCTGCTGCTTCGGGCAGTTGCCATTCACCACCACACTACCTTCCCTAGGTGTCATAGCCACTTTCAGACATATGTGCTGCCAGAGCCCTTGGTTTCCATGGCAGCGGGAAATGGCTTGGGCTCTGAAATTGTCTTTGCCTGTGGAGTTTTGAGCGCCTTGAGTGAGGAGCTCCATGTTAGTTTTGTGTGGGTGCTCAAGCTGCTTGATTCCATCCCACTGGGCTCAATGGGCATGGGACCGGAAGTGAGCAAACAGGGTTTCCTAGATAGCTGCCAGGACAGCTGATGGTATGTGAAGTGCATGAGGCAGGTGGAGTTGTTTTGGCACTGGAAGAGCTGTGCTGCTGCTTCGGGCAGTTGCCATTCACCACCACACTACCTTCCCTAGGTGTCATAGCCACTTTCAGACATATGTGCTGCCAGAGCCCTTGGTTTCCATGGCAGCGGGAAATGGCTTTGGCCCTGAACTTGTCTTTGGCTGTGTAGTTTTGAGCGCCTTGAGTGAGGAGCTCCATGTTAGTTTTGTGTGGGTGCTCAAGCTGCTTGATTCCATCCCCCTGGGCTCAATGGGCATGGGACCGGAAGTGACCAAACAGGGTTTCCTAGATAGCTGCCAGGACAGCTGATGGTATGTGAAGTGCATGAGGCAGGTGGAGTTGTTTTGGCACTGGAAGAGCTGTGCTGCTGCTTCGGGCAGTTGCCATTCACCACCACACTACCTTCCCTAGGTGTCATAGCCACTTGCAGACATATGTGCTGCCAGAGCCCTTGGTTTCCATGGCAGCGGGAAATGGCTTGGGCCCTGAACTTGCCTTTGGCTGTGGTGTTTTGAGCGCCTTGAGTGAGGAGGTGCATGTTTGTTTTGTGTGGGCGCTCAAGCTGCTTGATTCCATCCCACTGGGCTCAATTGGCATGGGATCGGAAGTGACCAAACAGGGTTTCCTAGATAGCTGCCAGGACAGCTGATGGTATGTGAAGTGCATGAGGCAGGTGGAGTTGTTTTGGCACTGGAAGAGCTGTGCTGCTGCTTCGGGCAGTTGCCATTCACCACCACACTACCTTCCCTAGGTGTCATAGCCACTTTCAGACATATGTGCTGCCAGAGCACTTGGTTTCCATGGCAGCGGGAAATGGCTTGGGCCCTGAACTTGTCTTTGGCTGTGGAGCTTTTAGCGCCTTGAGTGAGGAGCTCCATGTTAGTATTGTGTGGGTGCTCAAGCTGCTTGATTCCATCCCACTGGGCTCAATGGGCATGGGACCGGAAGTGACTAAACAGGGTTTCCTAGATAGCGGCCAGGACAGCTGATGGTATGTGAAGTGCATGAGGCAGGTGGAGTTGTTTTGGCACTGGAAGAGCTGTGCTGCTGCTTCGGGCAGTTGCCATTGACCACCACACTACCTTCCCTAGGTGTCATAGCCACTTTCAGACATATGTGCTGCCAGAGCACTTGGTTTCCATGGCAGCGGGAAATGGCTTTGGCCGTGAACTTGTCTTTGGCTGTGGAGGTTTGAGCGCAGTTAGTGAGAAGCTCATTGTTAGTTTTGTGTGGGTGCTCAAGCTGCTTAATTCCATCCCACTGGGCTCAATGGGCATTGGACCGGAAGTGAGCAAACAGGGTTTCCTAGATAGCTGCCAGGACAGCTGATGGTATGTGAAGTGCATGAGGCAGGTGGAGTTGTTTTGGCACTGGAAGAGCTGTGCTGCTGCTTCGGGCAGTTGCCATTCACCACCACACTACCTTCCCTAGGTGTCATAGCCACTTTCAGACATATGTGCTGCCAGAGCCCTTGGTTTCCATGGCAGCGGGAAATGGCTTGGGCCCTGAACTTGTCTTTGGCTGTGGAGCTTTCAGCGCCTTGAGTGAGGAGGTGCATGTTTGTTTTGTGTTGGTGCTCAAGCTGCTTGATTCCATCCCACTGGGCTCAATGGGCATGGGACCGGCAGTGACCAAACAGGGTTTCCTAGATAGCGGCCAGGACAGCTGATGGTATGTGAAGTTCATGAGGCAGGTGGAGTTGTGTTGGCACTGGAAGAGCTGTGCTGCTGCTTCGGGCAGTTGCCATTCACCACCACACTACCTTCCCTAGGTGTCATAGCCACTTTCAGACATATGTGCTGCCAGACCACTTGGTTTCCATGGCAGCGGGAAATGGCTTGGGCCCTGAACTTGTCTTTGGCTGTGGAGCTTTGAGCGCCTTGAGTGAGGAGGTGCATGTTTGTTTTGTGTGGGCGCTCAAGCTGCTTGATTCCATCCCACTGGGCTCAATGGGCATAGGACCGGAAGTGAGCAAACAGGGTTTCCTAGATAGCTGGCAGGACAGCTGATGGTATGTGAAGTGCATGAGGCAGGTGGAGTTGTTTTGGCACTGGAAGAGCTGTGCTGCTGCTTCGGGCAGTTGCCATTGACCACCACACTACCTTCCCTAGGTGTCATAGCCACTTTCAGACTTTTGTGCTGCCAGAGCCCTTGGTTTCCATGGCAGCGGGAAATGGCATTGTCCCTGAACTTGTCTTTGGCTGTGGAGTTTTGAGCGCAGTTAGTGAGGAGCTCCATGTTAGTATTGTGTGGGTGCTCAAGCTGCTTGATTCCATCCCACTGGGCTCAATGGGCATTGGACCGGAAGTGACCAAACAGGGTTTCCTAGATAGCTGCCACGACAGCTGATGGTATGTGAAGTTCATGAGGCAGGTGGAGTTGTTTTGGCACTGGAAGAGCTGTGCTGCTGCTTCGGGCAGTTGCCATTCACCACCACACTACCTTCCCTAGGTGTCATAGCCACTTTCAGACATATGTGCTGCCAGAGCACTTGGTTTCCATGGCAGCGGGAATTGGCTTTGGCCGTGAACTTGTCTTTGGCTGTGGAGTTTTGAGCGCCTTGAGTGAGGAGCTCCATGTTAGTTTTGTGTGGGTGCTCAAGCTGCTTAATTCCATCCCACTGGGCTCAATGGGCATTGGACCGGAAGTGACCAAACAGGGTTTCCTAGATAGCTGCCAGGACAGCTGATGGTATGTGAAGTTCATGAGGCAGGTGGAGTTGTTTTGGCACTGGAAGAGCTGTGCTGCTGCTTCGGGCAGTTGCCATTCACCACCACACTACCTTCCCTAGGTGTCATAGCCACTTTCAGACATATGTGCTGCCAGAGCCCTTGGTTTCCATGGCAACGGGAAATGGCTTTGGCCCTGAACTTGTCTTTGGCTGTGGATCTTTGACCGCCTTGAGTGAGGAGCTGCATGTTTGTTTTGTGTGGGTGCTCAAGCTGCTTGATTCCATCCCACTGGGCTCAATGGGCATGGGACCGGCAGTGACCAAACAGGGTTTCCTAGATAGCGGCCAGGACAGCTGATGGTATGTGAAGTGCATGAGGCAGGTGGAGTTGTTTTGGCACTGGAAGAGCTGTGCTGCTGCTTCGGGCAGTTGCCATTCACCACCACACTACCTTCCCTAGGTGTCATAGCCACTTTCAGACATATGTGCTGCCAGAGCCCTTGGTTTCCATGGCAGCGGGAAATGGCTTTGGCCCTGAACTTGCCTTTGGCTGTGGAGTTTTGAGCGCAGTTAGTGAGGAGCTCCATGTTAGTTTAGTGTGGGTGCTCAAGCTGTTTGATTCCATCCCAGTGGGCTCAATGGGCATTGCACCGGAAGTGACCAAACAGGGTTTCCTAGATAGCTGCCAGGACAGCTGATGGTATGTGAAGTTCATGAGGCAGGTGGAGTTGTTTTGGCACTGGAAGAGCTGTGCTGCTGCTTCGGGCAGTTGCCATTCACCACCACACTACCTTCCCTAGGTGTCATAGCCACTTTCAGACATATGTGCTGCCAGAGCCCTTGGTTTCCATGGCAGCGGGAAATGGCTTGGGCCCTGAACTTGCCTTTGGCTGTGGAGTTTTGAGCGCCTTGAGTGAGGAGCTCCATGTTAGTATTGTGTGGGTGCTCAAGCTGCTTGATTCCATCCCACTGGGCTCAATGGCCATGGGACCGGAAGTGACCAAACAGGGTTTCCTAGATAGCTGCCAGGACAGCTGATGGTATGTGAAGTTCATGAGGCAGGTGGAGTTGTTTTGGCACTGGAAGAGCTGTGCTGCTGCTTCGGGCAGTTGCCATTCACCACCACACTACCTTCCCTAGGTGTCATAGCCACTTTCAGACATATGTGCTGCCAGAGCCCTTGGTTTCCATGGCAGCGGGAAATGGCTTGGGCCCTGAACTTGTCTTTGGCTGTGGAGCTTTGAGCGCCTTGAGTGAGGAGGTGCATGTTTGTTTTGTGTGGGTGCTCAAGCTGCTTGATTCCATCCCACTGGGCTCAATGGGCATGGGACCGGAAGTGAGCAAACAGGGTTTCCTAGATAGCTGCCAGGACAGCTGATGGTATGTGAAGTTCATGAGGCAGGTGGAGTTGTTTTGGCACTGGAAGAGCTGTGCTGCTGCTTCGGGCAGTTGCCATTCACCACCACACTACCTTCCCTAGGTGTCATAGCCACTTTCAGACATATGTGCTGCCAGAGCCCTTGGTTTCCATGGCAGCGGGAAATGGCTTGGGCCCTGAACTTGCCTTTGGCTGTGGTGTTTTGAGCGCCTTGAGTGAGGAGGTGCATGTTTGTTTTGTGTGGGTGCTCAAGCTGCTTGATTCCATCCCACTGGGCTCAATGGGCATGGGACCGGAAGTGACCAAACAGGGTTTCCTAGATAGCTGCCAGGACAGCTGATGGTATGTGAAGTGCATGAGGCAGGTGGAGTTGTTTTGGCACTGGAAGAGCTGTGCTGCTGCTTCGGGCAGTTGCCATTCACCACCACACTACCTTCCCTAGGTGTCATAGCCACTTTCAGACATATGTGCTGCCAGAGCCCTTGGTTTCCATGGCAGCGGGAAATGGCATTGTCCCTGAACTTGTCTTTGGCTGTGGAGTTTTGAGCGCAGTTAGTGAGGAGCTCCATGTTAGTTTAGTGTGGGTGCTCAAGCTGCTTGATTCCATCCCAGTGGGCTCAATGGGCCTCGGACCGGAAGTGAGCAAACAGGGTTTCCTAGATAGCTGCCAGGACAGCTGATGGTATGTGAAGTTCATGAGGCAGGTGGAGTTGTTTTGGCACTGGAAGAGCTGTGCTGCTGCTTCGGGCAGTTGCCATTCACCACCACACTACCTTCCCTAGGTGTCATAGCCACTTTCAGACATATGTGCTGCCAGAGCCCTTGGTTTCCATGGCAGCGGGAAATGGCTTGGGCCCTGAACTTGCCTTTGGCTGTGGAGTTTTGAGCGCCTTGAGTGAGGAGCTCCATGTTAGTATTGTGTGGGTGCTCAAGCTGCTTGATTCCATCCCACTGGGCTCAATGGGCATTGGACCAGAAGTGACCAAACAGGGTTTCCTAGATAGCTGCCAGGACAGCTGATGGTATGTGAAGTTCATGAGGCAGGTGGAGTTGTTTTGGCACTGGAAGAGCTGTGCTGCTGCTTCGGGCAGTTGCCATTCACCACCACACTACCTTCCCTAGGTGTCATAGCCACTTTCAGACATATGTGCTGCCAGAGCCCTTGGTTTCCATGGCAGCGGGAAATGGCTTGGGCCCTGAACTTGTCTTTGGCTGTGGAGCTTTGAGCGCCTTGAGTGAGGAGGTGCATGTTTGTTTTGTGTGGGTGCTCAAGCTGCTTGATTCCATCCCACTGGGCTCAATGGGCATGGGACCGGAAGTGAGCAAACAGGGTTTCCTAGATAGCTGCCAGGACAGCTGATGGTATGTGAAGTTCATGAGGCAGGTGGAGTTGTTTTGGCACTGGAAGAGCTGTGCTGCTGCTTCGGGCAGTTGCCATTCACCACCACACTACCTTCCCTAGGTGTCATAGCCACTTTCAGACATATGTGCTGCCAGAGCCCTTGGTTTCCATGGCAGCGGGAAATGGCTTGGGCCCTGAACTTGCCTTTGGCTGTGGTGTTTTGAGCGCCTTGAGTGAGGAGGTGCATGTTTGTTTTGTGTGGGCGCTCAAGCTGCTTGATTCCATCCCACTGGGCTCAATTGGCATGGGACCGGAAGTGACCAAACAGGGTTTCCTAGATAGCTGCCAGGACAGCTGATGGTATGTGAAGTGCATGAGGCAGGTGGAGTTGTTTTGGCACTGGAAGAGCTGTGCTGCTGCTTCGGGCAGTTGCCATTCACCACCACACTACCTTCCCTAGGTGTCATAGCCACTTTCAGACATATGTGCTGCCAGAGCACTTGGTTTCCATGGCAGCGGGAAATGGCTTGGGCTCTGAACTTGTCTTTGGCTGTGGAGCTTTTAGCACCTTGAGTGAGGAGCTCCATGTTAGTTTTGTGTGGGTGCTCAAGCTGCTTGATTCCATCCCACTGGGCTCAATGGGCATGGGACCGGAAGTGAGCAAACAGGGTTTCCTAGATAGCTGCCAGGACAGCTGATGGTATGTGAAGTTCATGAGGCAGGTGGAGTTGTTTTGGCACTGGAAGAGCTGTGCTGCTGCTTCGGGCAGTTGCCATTCACCACCACACTACCTTCCCTAGGTGTCATAGCCACTTTCAGACATATGTGCTGCCAGATCCCTTGGTTTCCATGGCAGCACGAAATGGCTTTGGCCATGAACTTGTCTTTGGTGTGGAGTTTTGAGCGCCCTGAGTGAGGAGCTGCATGTTAGTTTTGTGTGGGTGCTCAAGCTGCTTGATTCCATCCCACTGGGCTCAATGGCCATGGGACCGGAAGTGAGCAAACAGGGTTTCCTAGATAGCTGCCAGGACAGCTGATGGTATGTGAAGTGCATGAGGCAGGTGGAGTTGTTTTGGCAGTGGAAGAGCTGTGCTGCTGCTTTGGGCAGTTGCCATTCACCACCACACTACCTTCCCTAGGTGTCATAGCCACTTTCAGACATATGTGCTGCCAGAGCCCTTGGTTTCCATCGCAGCTGGAAATACCTTGAGCTCTGAACTTGTCTTTGGCTGTGGAGTTTTGAGCGCCTTGAGTGAGGAGCTCCATGTTACTTTTGTGTGGGTGCTCAAGCTGCTTGATTCCATCCCACTGGGCTCAATGGGCATGGGACCGGAAGTGCCCAAACAGGGTTTCCTAGATAGCTGCCAGGACAGCTGATGGTATGTGAAGTGCATGAGGCAGGGGGAGTTGTTTTGGCACTGGAAGAGCTGTGCTGCTGCTTCAGGCAGTTGCCATTCACCACCACACTACCTTCCCTAGGTGTCATAGCCACTTTCAGACATATGTGCTGCCAGAGCTCTTGGTTTCCATGGCAGCGGGAAATGGCATTGGCCCTGAACTTGTCTTTGGCTGTGGAGTTTTGAGCGCCTTCAGTGAGGAGGTGCATGTTAGTTTTGTGTGGGTGCTCAAGCTGCTTGATTCCATCCCACTGGGCTCAATGGGCATGGGACCGGTAGTGACCAAACAGGGTTTCCTAGATAGCTGCCATGACAGCTGATGGTTTGTGAAGTGCATGAGGCAGGTGGAGTTGTTTTGGCACTGGAAGAGCTGTGCTGCTGCTTCGGGCAGTTGCCATTCACCACCACACTACCTTCCCTAGGTGTCATAGCCACTTTCAGACATATGTGCTGCCAGAACACTTGGTTTCCATGGCAGCGGGAAATGGCTTTGGCTCTGAACTTGTCCTTGGCTGTGGAGGTTTGAGCGCTGTCAGTGAGGAGCTCCATGTTAGTTTTGTGTGGGTGCTCAAGCTGCTTGATTCCATCCCACTGGGCTCAATGGGCATGGGACCGGAAGTGAGCAAACAGGGTTTCCTAGATAGCTGCCACGACAGCTGATGGTATGTGAAGTTCATGAGGCAGGTGGAGTTGTTTTGGCACTGGAAGAGCTGTGCTGCTGCTTAGGGCAGTTGCCATTCACCACCACACTACCTTCCCTAGGTGTCATAGCCACTTTCAGACATATGTGCTGCCAGATCCCTTGGTTTCCATGGCAGCACGAAATGGCATTGGCCCTGAACTTGTCTTTGGCTGTGGAGCTTTGAGCGCCTTGAGTGAGGAGGTGTATGTTAGTTTTGTGTGGGTGCTCAAGCTGCTTGATTCCATCCCACTGGGCTCAATGGGCACTGGACCGGAAGTGAGCAAACAGGGTTTCCTAGATAGCTGCCAGGACAGCTGATGGTTTGTGAAGTGCATGAGGCAGGTGGAGTTGTTTTGGCACTGGAAGAGCTGTGCTGCTGCTTCGGGCAGTTGACATTCACCACCACACTACCTTCCCTAGGTGTCATAGCCACTTTCAGACATATGTGCTGCCAGAGCCCTTGGTTTCCATGGCAGCGGGAAATGGCTTTCGCCCTGAACTTGCCTTTGGCTGTGGAGTTTTGAGCGCCTTGAGTGAGGAGCTCCATGTTAGTTTTGTGTGGGTGCTCAAGCTGCTTGATTCCATCCCACTGGGCTCAATGGGCATGGGACCGGAAGTGAGCAAACAGGGTTTCCTAGAGAGCTGCCAGGACAGCTGATGGTTTGTGAAGTGCATGAGGCAGGTGGAGTTGTTTTGGCACTGGAAGAGCTGTGCTGCTGCTTCGGGCAGTTGCCATTCACCACCACACTACCTTCCCTAGGTGTCATAGCCACTTTCAGACATATGTGCTGCCAGATCCCTTGGTTTCCATGGCAGCGGGAAATGGCTTTGGCCCTGAACTTGTCTTTGGCTGTGAAGTTTTGAGTGCCTTGAGTGAGGAGCTCCATGTTAGTTTTCTGTGGGTGCTCAGGCTGCTTGATTCCATCCCACTGGGCTCAATGGGCATGGGATCGGAAGTGACCAAACAGGGTTTCCTAGATAGCTGCCAGGACAGCTGATGGTATGTGAAGTGCATGAGGCAGGTGGAGTTGTTTTGGCACTGGAAGAGCTGTGCTGCTGCTTCGGGCAGTTGCCATTCACCACCACACTACCTTCCCTAGGTGGCATAGCCACTTTCAGACATATGTGCTGCCAGAGCACTTGGTTTCCATGGCAGCGGGAAATGGCTTGGGCTCTGAACTTGTCTTTGGCTGTGGAGCTTTGAGCGCCTTGAGTTAGGAGCTCCATGTTAGTTTTGTGTGGGTGCTCAAGCTGCTTGATTCTATCCCACTGGGCTCAATGGGCATGGGACCGGAAGTGACCAAACAGGGTTTCCTAGATAGCTGCCAGGACAGCTGATGGTATGTGAAGTTCATGAGGCAGGTGGAGTTGTTTTGGCACTGGAAGAGCTGTGCTGCTGCTTCAGGCAGTTGCCATTCACCACCACACTATCTTCCCTAGGTGTCATAGCCACTTTCAGACATATGTGCTGCCAGAGCTCTTGGTTTCCATGGCAGCGGGAAATGGCATTGGCCTTGAACTTGTCTTTGGCTGTGGAATTTTGAGTGCCTTGAGTGAGGAGGTGTATGTTAGTTTTGTGTGGGTGCTCAAGCTGCTTGATTCCATCCCACTGGGCTCAATGGGCATGGGATCGGCAGTGACCAAACAGGGTTTCCTAGATAGCTGCCAGGACAGCTGATGGTATGTGAAGTTTATGAGGCAGGTGTAGTTGTTTTGGCACTGGAAGAGCTGTGCTGCTGCTTCGGGCAGTTGCCATTCACCACCACACTACCTTCCCTAGGTGTCATAGCCACTTTCAGACATATGTGCTGCCAGAGCCCTTGGTTTCCATGGCAGCGGGAAATGGCTTTGGCGCTGAACTTGTCTTTGGCTGTGGAGCTTTGAGCGCCTCGAGTGAGGAGGTGCATGTTTGTTTTGTGTGGGTGCTCAAGCTGCTTGATTCTATCCTACTGGGCTCAATGGGCATGGGACCGGAAGTGAGCAAACAGGGTTTCCTAGATAGCTGCCAGGACAGCTGATGGTATGTGAAGTGCATGAGGCAGGTGGAGTTGTTTTGGCACTGGAAGAGCTGTGCTGCTGCTTCGGGAAGTTGCCATTCACCACCACACTACCTTCCCTAGGTGTCATAGCCACTTTCAGACATATGTGCTGCCACAGCCCTTGGCTTCCATGGCAGCGGGAAATGGCTTTGGCCGTGAACTTGTCTTTGGCTGTGGAGTTTTGAGCGCCTTGAGTGAGGAGCTCCGTGTTAGTTTTGTGTGGGTGCTCAAGCTGCTTGATTCCATCCCACTGGGCTCAATGGGCATGGGACCGGAAGTGAGCAAACAGGGTTTCCTAGAGAGCTGCCAGGACAGCTGATGGTTTGTGAAGTGCATGAGGCAGGTGGAGTTGTTTTGGCACTGGAAGAGCTGTGCTGCTGCTTCGGGCAGTTGCCATTCACCACCACACTACCTTCCCTAGGTGTCATAGCCACTTTCAGACATATGTGCTGCCAGATCCCTTGGTTTCCATGGCAGCGGGAAATGGCTTTGGCCCTGAACTTGTCTTTGGCTGTGAAGTTTTGAGTGCCTTGAGTGAGGAGCTCCATGTTAGTTTTGTGTGGGTGCTCAGGCTGCTTGATTCCATCCCACTGGGCTCAATGGGCATGGGATCGGAAGTGACCAAACAGGGTTTCCTAGATAGCTGCCAGGACAGCTGATGGTATGTGAAGTGCATGAGGCAGGTGGAGTTGTTTTGGCACTGGAAGAGCTGTGCTGCTGCTTCGGGCAGTTGCCATTCACCACCACACTACCTTCCCTAGGTGGCATAGCCACTTTCAGACATATGTGCTGCCAGAGCACTTGGTTTCCATGGCAGCGGGAAATGGCTTGGGCTCTGAACTTGTCTTTGGCTGTGGAGCTTTGAGCGCCTTGAGTTAGGAGCTCCATGTTAGTTTTGTGTGGGTGCTCAAGCTGCTTGATTCTATCCCACTGGGCTCAATGGGCATGGGACCGGAAGTGACCAAACAGGGTTTCCTAGATAGCTGCCAGGACAGCTGATGGTATGTGAAGTTCATGAGGCAGGTGGAGTTGTTTTGGCACTGGAAGAGCTGTGCTGCTGCTTCAGGCAGTTGCCATTCACCACCACACTATCTTCCCTAGGTGTCATAGCCACTTTCAGACATATGTGCTGCCAGAGCTCTTGGTTTCCATGGCAGCGGGAAATGGCATTGGCCTTGAACTTGTCTTTGGCTGTGGAATTTTGAGTGCCTTGAGTGAGGAGGTGTATGTTAGTTTTGTGTGGGTGCTCAAGCTGCTTGATTCCATCCCACTGGGCTCAATGGGCATGGGATCGGCAGTGACCAAACAGGGTTTCCTAGATAGCTGCCAGGACAGCTGATGGTATGTGAAGTTTATGAGGCAGGTGTAGTTGTTTTGGCACTGGAAGAGCTGTGCTGCTGCTTCGGGCAGTTGCCATTCACCACCACACTACCTTCCCTTGGTGTCATAGCCACTTTCAGACATATGTGCTGCCAGAGCCCTTGGTTTCCATGGCAGTGGGAAATGGCTTTGGCCCTGAACTTGCCTTTGGCTGTGGAGTTTTGAGCGCCTTGAGTGAGGAGCTCCATGTTAGTTTTGTGTGGGTGCTCAAGCTGCTTGATTCCATCCCACTGGGCTCAATGGGCATGGGACCGGAAGTGACCAAACAGGGTTTCCTAGATAGCTGCCAGGACAGCTGATGGTATGTGAAGTTCATGAGGCAGGTGGAGTTGTTTTGGCACTGGAAGAGCTGTGCTGCTGCTTCGGGCAGTTGCCATTCACCACCACACTACCTTCCCTAGGTGTCATAGCCACTTTCAGACATATGTGCTGCCAGAGCCCTTCGTTTCCATGGCAGCGGGAAATGGCTTTGGCCCTGAACTTGCCTTTGGCTGTGGAGTTTTGAGCACCATCAGTGAGGAGCTCCATGTTAGTATTGTGTGGGTGCTCAAGCTGCTTGATTCCATCCCACTGGGCTCAATGGGCATTGGACCGGAAGTGACCAAACAGGGTTTCCTAGATAGCTGCCACGACAGCTGATGGTATGTGAAGTTCATGAGGCAGGTGGAGTTGTTTTGGCACTGGAAGAGCTGTGCTGCTGCTTCGGGCAGTTGCCATTCACCACCACACTACCTTCCCTAGGTGTCATAGCCACTTTCAGACATATGTGCTGCCAGAGCCCTTGGTTTCCATGGCAGCGGGAAATGGCTTGGGCGCTGAACTTGTCTTTGGCTGTGGAGTTTTGAGTGCCTTGAGTGAGGAGCTGCATGTTAGTTTTGTGTGGGTGCTCAAGCTGCTTGATTCCATCCCACTGGGCTCAATGGGCACTGGACCGGCAGTGAGCAAACAGGGTTTCCTAGATAGCTGCCAGGACAGCTGATGGTATGTGAAGTGCATGAGGCAGGTGGAGTTGTTTTGGCACTGGAAGAGCTGTGCTGCTGCTTCGGGCAGTTGCCATTCACCACCACACTACCTTCCCTAGGTGTCAGAGCCACTTTCAGACATATGTGCTGCCAGAGCCCTTGGTTTCCATGGCAGCGGGAAATGGCATTGTCCCTGAATTGTCTTTGGCTGTGGAGTTTTGAGCGCCTTGAGTGAGGAGCTCCATGTTAGTTTTGTGTGGGTGCTCAAGCTGCTTGATTCCATCCCACTGGGCTCAATGGGCATGGGACCGGCAGTGAGCAAACAGGGTTTCCTAGATAGCTGGCAGGACAGCTGATTGTATGTGAAGTTCATGAGGCAGGTGGAGTTGTTTTCGCACTGGAAGAGCTGTGCTGCTGCTTCGGGCAGTTGCCATTCACCACCACACTACCTTCCCTAGGTGTCATAGCCACTTTCAGACATATGTGCTGCCAGAGCCCTTGGTTTCCATGGCAGCGGGAAATGGCTTGAGCCCTGAAATTGCCTTTAGCTGTGGAGTTTTGAGCGCCTTGAGTGAGGAGCTCCATGTTAGTATTGTGTGGGTGCTCAAGCTGCTTGATTCCATCCCACTGGGCTCAATGGGCATTGGACCGGAAGTGAGCAAACAGGGTTTCCTAGATAGCTGCCAGGACAGCTGATGGTATGTGAAGTGCATGAGGCAGGTGGAGTTGTTTTGGCACTGGAAGAGCTGTGCTGCTGCTTCGGGCAGTTGCCATTCACCACCACACTACCTTCCCTAGGTGTCATAGCCACTTTCAGACATATGTGCTGCCAGAGCACTTGGTTTCCATGGCAGCGGGAAGTGGCTTGGACGCTGAACTTGTCTTTGGCTGTGGAGTTTTGAGCACCTTCAGTGAGGAGCTCCATGTTAGTTTTGTGTGGGTGCTCAAGCTGCTTGATTCCATCCCACTGGGCTCAATGGGCATTGGATTGGGAGTGACCAAACAGGGTTTCCTAGATAGCTGCCAGGACAGCTGATGGTATGTGAAGTGCATGAGGCAGGTGGAGTTGTTTTGGCACTGGAAGAGCTGTGCTGCTGCTTCGGGCAGTTGCCATTCACCACCACACTACCTTCCCTAGGTGTCATAGCCACTTTCAGACATATGTGCTGCCAGAGCCCTTGGTTTCCATGGCAGCGGAAAATGGCTTGTTCTCTGAACTTGTCTTTGGCTGTGGAGTTTTGAGCACCTTGAGTGAGGAGCTCCATGTTAGTTTTGTGTGGGTGCTTAAGCTGCTTGATTCCATCCCACTGGGCACAATGGGCATGGGACCGGAAGTGAGCAAACAGGGTTTCCTAGATAGCCGCTAGGACAGCTGATGGTATGTGAAGTGCATGAGGCAGGTGGAGTTTTTTTGGCACTGGAAGAGCTGTGCTGCTGCTTCGGGCAGTTGCCATTCACCACCACACTACCTTCCCTAGGTGTCATAGCCACTTTCAGACATATGTGCTGCCAGAGCCCTTGGTTTCCATGGCAGCGGGAAATGCCTTGAGCGCTGAACTTGTCTTTGGCTGTGGAGTTTTGAGCGCCTTGAGTGAGGAGCTCCGTGTTAGTTTTGTGTGGGTGCTCAAGCTGCTTGATTCCATCCCACTGGGCTCAATGGGCATGGGACCGCAAGTGACCAAACAGGGTTTCCTAGATAGCTGCCAGGACAGCTGATGGTATGTGAAGTTCATGAGGCAGGTGGAGTTGTTTTTTCACTGGAAGAGCTGTGCTGCTGCTTCGGGCAGTTGCCATTCACCACCACACTACCTTCCCTAGGTGTCATAGCCACTTGCAGACATATGTGCTGCCAGAGCCCTTGGTTTCCATGGCAGCGGGAAATGGCTTGGGCCCTGAACTTGTCTTTGGCTGTGGAGCTTTGAGCGCGTTGAGTGAGGAGCTCTGTGTTAGTTTTGTGTGGGTGCTCAAGCTGCTTGATTCCATCCCACTGGGCTCAATGGGCATTGGACCGGAAGTGAGCAAACAGGGTTTCCTAGATAGCTGCCAGGACAGCTGATGGTATGTGAAGTGCATGAGGAAGGAGGAGTTGTTTTGGCACTGGAAGAGCTGTGCTGCTGCTTCGGGCAGTTGCCATTCACCACCACACTACCTTCCCTAGGTGTCAGAGCCACTTGCAGACATATGTGCTGCCAGAGCCCTTGGTTTCCATGGCAGCGGGAAATGGCTTGAGCTCTGAACTTGTCTTTGGCTGTGGAGTTTTGAGCGCCTTGAGTGAGGAGCTCCGTGTTAGTTTTGTGTGGGTGCTCAAGCTGCTTGATTCCATCCCACTGGGCTCAATGGGCATGGGACCGGAAGTGAGCAAACAGGGTTTCCTAGATAGCTGCCAGGACAGCTGATGGTATGTGAAGTGCATGAGGCAGGTGGAGTTGTTTTGGCACTGAAAGAGCTGTGCTGCTTCTTCGGGCAGTTGCCATTCACCACCACACTACCTTCCCTAGGTGTCATAGCCACGTTCAGACATATGTGCTGCCAGAGCCCTTGGTTTCCATGGCAGCGGGAAATGGCTTTGGCCCTGAACTTGTCTTTGGCTGTGGAGTTTTGAGCGCCTTGAGTGAGGAGCTGCATGTTTGTTTTGTGTGGGTGCTCAAGCTGCTTGATTCCATCCCACTGGGCTCAATGGGCATGGGACCGGAAGTGAGCAAACAGGGTTTCCTAGATAGCTGCCACGACAGCTGATGGTATGTGAAGTGCATGAGGCAGGTGGAGTTGTTTTGGCACTGGATGAGCTGTGCTGCTGCTTCGGGCAGTTGCCATTCACCACCACACTACCTTCCCTAGGTATCAGAGCCACTTTCAGACATATGTGCTGCCAGAGCCCTTGGTTTCCATGGCAGCAGGAAATGCCTTGAGCTCTGAACTTGTCTTTGGCTGTGGAGTTTTGAGCGCCTTGAGTGAGGACCTCCATGTTAGTTTTGTGTGGGTGCTCAAGCTGCTTGATTCCATCCCCCTGGGCTCAATGGGCATGGGACCCGAAGTGAGCAAACAGGGTTTCCTAGATAGCTGCCAGGACAGCTGATGGTATGTGAAGTGCATGAGGCAGGTGGAGTTGTTTTGGCACTGGAAGAGCTGTGCTGCTGCTTCGGGCAGTTGCCATTCACCACCACACTACCTTCCCTAGGTGTCATAGCCACTTTCAGACATATGTGCTGCCAGAGCCCTTGGTTTCCATGGCAGCGGGAAATGGCTTTGGCCCTGAACTTGTCTTTGGCTGTGGAGTTTTGAGCACCTTGAGTGAGGAGCTGCCTGTTAGTTTTGTGTGGGTGCTTAAGCTACTTGATTCCATCCCACTGGGCTCAATGGGCATTGGACCGGAAGTGACCAAACAGGGTTTCCTAGATAGCTGCCAGGACAGCTGATGGTATGTGAAGTGCATGAGGCAGGAGGAGTTGTTTTGGCACTGGAAGAGCTGTGCTGCTGCTTCGGGCAGTTGCCATTCACCACCACACTACCTTCCCTAGGTGTCATAGCCACTTTCAGACATATGTGCTGCCAGAGCACTTGGTTTCCATGGCAGCGGGAAATGGCTTGGGCGCTGAACTTGTCTTTGGCTGTGGAGCTTTCAGCACCTTCAGTGAGGAGCTCCATGTTAGTTTTGTGTGGGTGCTCAAGCTGCTTGATTCTATCCCACTGGGCTCAATGGGCATGGGACCAGAAGTGACCAAACAGGGTTTCCTAGATAGCTGCCAGGACAGCTGATGGTATGTGAAGTGCATGAGGCAGGTGGAGTTGTTTTGGCACTGGAAGAACTGTGCTGCTGCTTTGGGCAGTTGCCATTCACCACCACACTACATTCCCTAGGTGTCATAGCCACGTTCAGACATATGTGCTGCCAGAGCCCTTGGTTTCCATGGCAGCGGGAAATGGCTTGGGCTCTGAACTTGTCTTTGGCTGTGGAGTTTTGAGCACCTTGAGTGAGGAGCTCCATGTTAGTTTTGTGTGGGTGCTCAAGCTGCTTGATTCCATCCTCCTGGGCTCAAATGGGCATGGGACCGGAAGTGACCAAACAGGGTTTCCTAGATAGCTGCTAGGACAGCTGATGGTATGTGAAGTGCATGAGGCAGGTGGAGTTGTTTTGGCACTGGAAGAGCTGTGCTGCTGCTTCGGGCAGTTGCCATTCACCACCACACTACCTTCCCTAGGTGTCATAGCCACTTTCAGACATATGTGCTGCCAGAGCACTTGGTTTCCATTTCAGCGGGAAATGGCTTGGGCTCTGAACTTGTCTTTGGCTGTGGAGTTTTGAGCGCCTTCAGTGAGGAGGTGCATGTTAGTTTTGTGTGGGTGCTCAAGCTGCTTGAGTCCATCCCACTGGGCTCAATGGGCATTGGACCGGAAGTGACCAAACAGGGTTTCCTAGATAGCAGCCAGGACAGCTGATTGTATGTGAAGTGCATGAGGAAGGAGGAGTTGTTTTGGCACTGGAAGAGCTGTGCTGCTGCTTCGGGCAGTTGCCATTCACCACCACACTACCTTCCCTAGGTGTCATAGCCACTTGCAGACATATGTGCTGCCAGAGCCCTTGGTTTCCATGGCAGCGGGAAATGGCTTGGGCCCTGAACTTGTCTTTGGCTGTGGAGTTGTGAGCGCCTTGAGTGAGGAACTGAATATTCGTTTTGTGTGGGTGCTCAAGCTGCTTGATTCCATCCCACTGGGCTCAATGGGCATGGGACCGGAAGTGAGCAAACAGGGTTTCCTTGATAGCTGCCAGGACAGCTGATGGTATGTGAAGTGCATGAGGCAGGTGGAGTTGTTTTGGCACTGGAAGAGCTGTGCTGCTGCTTCGGGCAGTTGCCATTCACCACCACACTACCTTCCCTAGGTGTCAGAGCCACTTGTAGACATATGTGCTGGCAGAGCCCTTGGTTTCCATGGCAGCGGGAAATGGCTTGGGCCCTGAACTTGTCTTTGGCTGTGGAGCTTTGAGCGCGTTGAGTGAGGAGCTCCGTGTTAGTTTTGTGTGGGTGCTCAAGCTGCTTGATTCCATCCCACTGGGCTCAATGGGCATTGGACCGGAAGTGACCAAACAGGGTTTCCTAGATAGCTGCCAGGACAGCTGATGGTATGTGAAGTGCATGAGGAAGGAGGAGTTGTTTTGGCACTGGAAGAGCTGTGCTGCTGCTTCGGGCAGTTGCCATTCACCACCACACTACCTTCCCTAGGTGTCAGAGCCACTTGCAGACATATGTGCTGCCAGAGCCCTTGGTTTCCATGGCAGCGGGAAATGCCTTGAGCTCTGAACTTGTCTTTGGCTGTGGAGTTTTGAGCGCCTTGAATGAGGAGCTCCGTATTAGTTTTGTGTGGGTGCTCAAGCTGCTTGATTCCATCCCACTGGGCTCAATGGGCATGGGACCGGAAGTGACCAAACAGGGTTTCCTAGATAGCTGCCAGGACAGCTGATGGTATGTGAAGTGCATGAGGCACGAGGAGTTGTTTTGGCACTGGAAGAGCTGTGCTGCTGCTTCGGGCAGTTGCCATTCACCACCACACTACCTTCCCTAGGTGTCAGAGCCACTTTCAGACATATGTGCTGCCAGAGCCCTTGGTTTCCATGGCAGCAGGAAATGGCTTTGGCCCTGAACTTGTCTTTGGCTGTGGAGTTTTGAGCGCCTTGAGTGAGGAGCTCCATGTTAGTTTTGTGTGGGTGCTCAAGCTGCTTGATTCCATCCCACTGGGCTCAATGGGCATGGGACCGGAAGTGATTAAAAAGGGTTTCCTAGATAGCTGCCAGGACTGCTGATGGTATGTGAAGTTCATGAATCAGGTGGAGTTGTTTTGGCACTGGATGAGCTGTGCTGCTGCTTCGGGCAGTTGCCATTCACCACCACACTACCTTCCCTAGGTGTCATAGCCACTTTCAGACATATGTGCTGCCAGAGCCCTTGGTTTCCATGGCAGCGGGAAATGCCTTGAGCTCTGAACTTGTCTTTGGCTGTGTAGTTTTGAGCGCCTTGAGTGAGGACCTCCATGTTAGTTTTGTGTGGGTGCTCAAGCTGCTTGATTCCATCCCACTGGGGTCAATGGGCATGGGACCGGAAGTGAGCAAACAGGGTTTCCTAGATAGCTGCCAGGACAGCTGATGGTATGTGAAGTGCATGAGGCAGGTGGAGTTGTTTTGGCAGTGGAAGAGCTGTGCTGCTGCTTCGGGCAGTTGCCATTCACCACCACACTACCTTCCCTAGGTGTCAGAGCCACTTGCAGACATATATGCTGCCAGAGCCCTTGGTTTCCATGGCAGCGGGAAATGGCTTTGGCTCTGAACTTGTCTTTGGCTGTGGAGTTTTGAGCGCCTTGAGTGAGGAGCTCCGTGTTAGTTTTGTGTGGGTGCTCAAGCTGCTTGATTCCATCCCACTGGGCTCAATGGGCATGGGACCGGAAGTGAGCAAACAGGGTTTCCTAGATAGCTGCCAGGACAGCTGATGGTATGTGAAGTGCATGAGGCAGGTGGAGTTGTTTTGGCACTGAAAGAGCTGTGCTGCTTCTTCGGGCAGTTGCCATTCACCACCACACTACCTTCCCTAGGTGTCATAGCCACTTGCAGACATATGTGCTGCCAGAGCCCTTGGTTTCCTTGGCAGCGGGAAATGGCTTTGGCCCTGAACTTGTCTTTGGCTGTGGAGTTTTGAGCGCCTTGAGTGAGGAGCTGCATGTTAGTTTTGTGTGGGTGCTCAAGCTGCTTGATTCCATCCCACTGGGCTCAATGGGCATGGGACCGGAAGTGAGCAAACAGGGTTTCCAAGATATCTGTCAGGACAGCTGATGGTATGTGAAGTGCATGAGGCAGGTGGAGTTGTTTTGGCACTGGATGAGCTGTGCTGCTGCTTCGGGCAGTTGCCATTCACCACCACACTACCTTCCCTAGGTATCAGAGCCACTTTCAGACATATGTGCTGCCAGAGCCCTTGGTTTCCATGGCAGCAGGAAATGCCTTGAGCTCTGAACTTGTCTTTGGCTGTGGAGTTTTGAGCGCCTTGAGTGAGGACCTCCATGTTAGTTTTGTGTGGGTGCTCAAGCTGCTTGATTCCATCCCCCTGGGCTCAATGGGCATGGGACCGGAAGTGATTAAAAATTGTTTCCTAGATATCTGTCAGGACAGCTGATGGTATGTGAAGTGCATGAGGCAGGTGGAGTTGTTTTGGCACTGGAAGAGCTGTGCTGCTGCTTCGGGCAGTTGCCATTCACCACCACACTACCTTCCCTAGGTGTCATAGCCACTTTCAGACATATGTGCTGCCAGAGCCCTTGGTTTCCATGGCAGCGGGAAATGGCTTTGGCCCTGAACTTGTCTTTGGCTGTGGAGTTTTGAGCACCTTGAGTGAGGAGCTGCATGTTAGTTTTTTGTGGGTGCTTAAGCTACTTGATTCCATCCCACTGGGCTCAATGGGCATTGGACCGGAAGTGACCAAACAGGGTTTCCTAGATAGCTGCCAGGACAGCTGATGGTATGTGAAGTGCATGAGGCAGGAGGAGTTGTTTTGGCACTGGAAGAGCTGTGCTGCTGCTTCGGGCAGTTGCCATTCACCACCACACTACCTTCCCTAGGTGTCATAGCCACTTTCAGACATATGTGCTGCCAGAGCCCTTGGTTTCCATGGCAGCGGGAAATGGCTTGGGCGCTGAACTTGTCTTTGGCTGTGGAGCTTTCAGCACCTTCAGTGAGGAGCTCCATGTTAGTTTTGTGTGGGTGCTCAAGCTGCTTGATTCTATCCCACTGGGCTCAATGGGCATGGGACCAGAAGTGACCAAACAGGGTTTCCTAGATAGCTGCCAGGACAGCTGATGGTATGTGAAGTGCATGAGGCAGGTGGAGTTGTTTTGGCACTGGAAGAACTGTGCTGCTGCTTTGGGCAGTTGCCATTCACCACCACACTACATTCCCTAGGTGTCATAGCCACGTTCAGACATATGTGCTGCCAGAGCCCTTGGTTTCCATGGCAGCGGGAAATGGCTTGGGCTCTGAACTTGTCTTTGGCTGTGGAGTTTTGAGCACCTTGAGTGAGGAGCTCCATGTTAGTTTTGTGTGGGTGCTCAAGCTGCTTGATTCCATCCCACTGGGCTCAATGGCCATGGGACCGGAAGTGACCAAACAGGGTTTCCTAGATAGCTGCTAGGACAGCTGATGGTATGTGAAGTGCATGAGGCAGGTGGAGTTGTTTTGGCACTGGAAGAGCTGTGCTGCTGCTTCGGGCAGTTGCCATTCACCACCACACTACCTTCCCTAGGTGTCATAGCCACTTTCAGACATATGTGCTGCCAGAGCACTTGGTTTCCATTTCAGCGGGAAATGGCTTTGGCTCTGAACTTGTCTTTGGCTGTGGAGTTTTGAGCGCCTTCAGTGAGGAGCTGCATGTTAGTTTTGTGTGGGTGCTCAAGCTGCTTGATTCCATCCCACTGGGCTCAATGGGCATTGGACCGGAAGTGACCAAACAGGGTTTCCAAGATATCTGTCAGGACAGCTGATGGTATGTGAAGTGCATGAGGAAGGAGGAGTTGTTTTGGCACTGGAAGAGCTGTGCTGCTGCTTCGGGCAGTTGCCATTCACCACCACACTACCTTCCCTAGGTGTCATAGCCACTTGCAGACATATGTGCTGCCAGAGCCCTTGGTTTCCATGGCAGCGGGAAATGGCTTGGGCCCTGAACTTGTCTTTGGCTGTGGAGTTGTGAGCGCCTTGAGTGAGGAACTGAATATTCGTTTTGTGTGGGTGCTCAAGCTGCTTGATTCCATCCCACTGGGCTCAATGGGCATGGGACCGGAAGTGAGCAAACAGGGTTTCCTTGATAGCTGCCAGGACAGCTGATGGTATGTGAAGTTCATGAGGCAGGTGGAGTTTTTTTGGCACTGGAAGAGCTGTGCTGCTGCTTCGGGCAGTTGCCATTTACCACCACACTACCTTCCCTAGGTGTCAGAGCCACTTGCAGACATATGTGCTGCCAGAGCCCTTGGTTTCCATGGCAGCGGGAAATGCCTTGAGCGCTGAACTTGTCTTTGGCTGTGGAGTTTTGAGCGCCTTGAGTGAGGAGCTCCGTGTTAGTTTTGTGTGGGTGCTCAAGCTGCTTGATTCCATCCCACTGGGCTCAATGGGCATGGGACCAGAAGTGAGCAAACAGGGTTTCCTAGATAGCTGCCAGGACAGCTGATGGTATGTGAAGTGCATGAGGCAGGTGGAGTTGTTTTGGCACTGGAAGAGCTGTGCTGCTGCTTCGGGCAGTTGCCATTCACCACCACACTACCTTCCCTAGGTGTCAGAGCCACTTGCAGACATATGTGCTGCCAGAGCCCTTGGTTTCCATGGCAGCGGGAAATGGCTTGGGCCCTGAACTTGTCTTTGGCTGTGGAGCTTTGAGCGCATTGAGTGAGGAGCTCCGTGTTAGTTTTGTGTGGGTGCTCAAGCTGCTTGATTCCATCCCACTGGGCTCAATGGGCATTGGACCGGAAGTGACCAAACAGGGTTTCCTAGATAGCTGCCAGGACAGCTGATGGTATGTGAAGTTCATGAGGAAGGAGGAGTTGTTTTGGCACTGGAAGAGCTGTGCTGCTGCTTCGGGCAGTTGCCATTCACCACCACACTACCTTCCCTAGGTGTCAGAGCCACTTGCAGACATATGTGCTGCCAGAGCCCTTGGTTTCCATGGCAGCGGGAAATGGCTTGGGCCCTGAACTTGTCTTTGGCTGTGGAGCTTTGAGCGCATTGAGTGAGGAGCTCCGTGTTAGTTTTGTGTGGGTGCTCAAGCTGCTTGATTCCATCCCACTGGGCTCAATGGGCATTGGACCGGAAGTGACCAAACAGGGTTTCCTAGATAGCTGCCAGGACAGCTGATGGTATGTGAAGTTCATGAGGAAGGAGGAGTTGTTTTGGCACTGGAAGAGCTGTGCTGCTGCTTCGGGCAGTTGCCATTCACCACCACACTACCTTCCCTAGGTGTCAGAGCCACTTGCAGACATATGTGCTGCCAGAGCCCTTGGTTTCCATGGCAGCGGGAAATGGCTTGGGCCCTGAACTTGTCTTTGGCTGTGTAGTTTTGAGCGCCTTGAGTGAGGAGCTCCGTGTTAGTTTTGTGTGGGTGCTCAAGCTGCTTGATTCCATCCCACTGGGCTCAATGGGCATTGGACCGGAAGTGACCAAACAGGGTTTCCTAGATAGCTGCCAGGACAGCTGATGGTATGTGAAGTTCATGAGGAAGGAGGAGTTGTTTTGGCACTGGAAGAGCTGTGCTGCTGCTTCGGGCAGTTGCCATTCACCACCACACTACCTTCCCTAGGTGTCAGAGCCACTTGCAGACATATGTGCTGCCAGAGCCCTTGGTTTCCATGGCAGCGGGAAATGGCTTGGGCCCTGAACTTGTCTTTGGCTGTGGAGCTTTGAGCGCATTGAGTGAGGAGCTCCGTGTTAGTTTTGTGTGGGTGCTCAAGCTGCTTGATTCCATCCCACTGGGCTCAATGGGCATTGGACCGGAAGTGACCAAACAGGGTTTCCTAGATAGCTGCCAGGACAGCTGATGGTATGTGAAGTGCATGAGGAAGGAGGAGTTGTTTTGGCACTGGAAGAGCTGTGCTGCTGCTTCGGGCAGTTGCCATTCACCACCACACTACCTTCCCTAGGTGTCAGAGCCACTTGCAGACATATGTGCTGCCAGAGCCCTTGGTTTCCATGGCAGCGGGAAATGCCTTGAGCTCTGAACTTGTCTTTGGCTGTGGAGTTTTGAGCGCCTTGAATGAGGAGCTCCGTATTAGTTTTGTGTGGGTGCTCAAGCTGCTTGATTCCATCCCACTGGGCTCAATGGGCATGGGACCGGAAGTGACCAAACAGGGTTTCCTAGATAGCTGCCAGGACAGCTGATGGTATGTGAAGTGCATGAGGCAGGTGGAGTTGTTTTGGCACTGGAAGAGCTGTGCTGCTTCTTCGGGCAGTTGCCATTCACCACCACACTACCTTCCCTAGGTGTCAGAGCCACTTTCAGACATATGTGCTGCCAGAGCCCTTGGTTTCCATGGCAGCAGGAAATGGCTTTGGCCCTGAACTTGTCTTTGGCTGTGGAGTTTTGAGCGCCTTGAGTGAGGAGCTCCATGTTAGTTTTGTGTGGGTGCTCAAGCTGCTTGATTCCATCCCACTGGGCTCAATGGGCACTGGACCGGAAGTGACCAAACAGGGTTTCCTAGATAGCGGCCAGGACAGCTGATGGTATGTGAAGTTCATGAATCAGGTGGAGTTGTTTTGGCACTGGATGAGCTGTGCTGCTGCTTCGGGCAGTTGCCATTCACCACCACACTACCTTCCCTAGGTGTCATAGCCACTTTCAGACATATGTGCTGCCAGAGCCCTTGGTTTCCATGGCAGCGGGAAATGCCTTGAGCTCTGAACTTGTCTTTGGCTGTGTAGTTTTGAGCGCCTTGAGTGAGGACCTCCATGTTAGTTTTGTGTGGGTGCTCAAGCTGCTTGATTCCATCCCCCTGGGGTCAATGGGCATGGGACCGGAAGTGAGCAAACAGGGTTTCCTAGATAGCTGCCAGGACAGCTGATGGTATGTGAAGTGCATGAGGCAGGTGGAGTTGTTTTGGCAGTGGAAGAGCTGTGCTGCTGCTTCGGGCAGTTGCCATTCACCACCACACTACCTTCCCTAGGTGTCATAGCCACTTTCAGACATATGTGCTGCCAGAGCCCTTGGTTTCCATCGCAGCGGGAAATACCTTGAGCTCTGAACTTGTCTTTGGCTGTGGAGTTTTGAGCGCCTTGAGTGAGGAGCTGCATGTTAGTTTTGTGTGGGTGCTCAAGCTGCTTGATTCCATCCCACTGGGCTCAATGGGCATGGGACCGGAAGTGAGCAAACAGGGTTTCCTAGATAGCTGCCAGGACAGCTGATGGTATGTGAAGTGCATGAGGCAGGAGGAGTTGTTTTGGCACTGGAAGAGCTGTGCTGCTGCTTCGGGCAGTTGCCATTCACCACCACACTACCTTCCCTAGGTGTCATAGCCACTTTCAGACATATGTGCTGCCAGAGCCCTTGGTTTCCATGGCAGCGGGAAATGGCTTTGGCCCTGAACTTGTCTTTGGCTGTGGAGTTTTGAGCGCCTTGAGTGAGGAGCTGCATGTTATTTTTGTGTGGGTGCTTAAGCTACTTGATTCCATCCCACTGGGCTCAATGGGCATTGGACCGGAAGTGACCAAACAGGGTTTCCTAGATAGCTGCCAGGACAGCTGATGGTATGTGAAGTGCATGAGGCAGGAGGAGTTGTTTTGGCACTGGAAGAGCTGTGCTGCTGCTTCGGGCAGTTGCCATTCACCACCACACTACCTTCCCTAGGTGTCATAGCCTCTTTCAGACATATGTGCTGCCAGACCACTTGGTTTCCATGGCAGCGGGAAATGGCTTGGGCGCTGAACTTGTCTTTGGCTGTGGAGCTTTCAGCACCTTCAGTGAGGAGCTCCATGTTAGTTTTGTGTGGGTGCTCAAGCTGCTTGATTCTATCCCACTGGGCTCAATGGGCATGGGACCAGAAGTGACCAAACAGGGTTTCCTAGATAGCTGCCAGGACAGCTGATGGTATGTGAAGTGCATGAGGCAGGTGGAGTTGTTTTGGCACTGGAAGAACTGTGCTGCTGCTTTGGGCAGTTGCCATTCACCACCAAACTACCTTCCCTAGGTGTCATAGCCACGTTCAGACATATGTGCTGCCAGAGCACTTGGTTTCCATGGCAGCGGGAAATGGCTTGGGCTCTGAACTTGTCTTTGGCTGTGGAGTTTTGAGCGCCTTCAGTGAGCAGCTCTTTGTTAGTTTTGTGTGGGTGCTCAAGCTGCTTGATTCCATCCCACTGGGCTCAATGGGCATGTACCAGAAGTGAGCAAACAGGGTTTCCTAGATAGCTGCCAGGACAGCTGATGGTATGTGAAGTGCATGAGGCAGGTGGAGTTGTTTTGGCACTGGAAGAGCTGTGCTGCTGCTTCGGGCAGTTGCCATTCACCACCACACTACCTTCCCTAGGTGTCAGAGCCACTTGCAGACATATGTGCTGCCAGAGCCCTTGGTTTCCATGGCAGCGGGAAATGGCTTGGTCCCTGAACTTGTCTTTGGCTGTGGAGCTTTGAGCGCGTTGAGTGAGGAGCTCCGTGTTAGTTTTGTGTTGGTGCTCAAGATGCTTGATTCCATCCCACTGGGCTCAATGGGCATTGGACCGGAAGTGACCAAACAGGGTTTCCTAGATAGCTGCCAGGACAGCTGATGGTATGTGAAGTGCATGAGGCAGGAGGAGTTGTTTTGGCACTGGAAGAGCTGTGCTGCTTCTTCGGGCAGTTGCCATTCACCACCACACTACCTTCCCTAGGTGTCAGAGCCACTTTCAGACATATGTGCTGCCAGAGCCCTTGGTTTCCATGGCAGCGGGAAATGGCTTGGGCCCTGAACTTGTCTTTGGCTGTGGAGTTTTGAGCACCTTGAGTGAGGAGCTCCATGTTAGTTTTGTGTGGGTGCTCAAGCTGCTTGATTCCATCCCCCTGGGGTCAATGGGCATGGGACCGGAAGTGAGCAAACAGGGTTTCCTAGATAGCTGCCAGGACAGCTGATGGTATGTGAAGTGCATGAGGCAGGTGGAGTTGTTTTGGCAGTGGAAGAGCTGTGCTGCTGCTTTGGGCAGTTGCCATTCACCACCACACTACCTTCCCTAGGTGTCATAGCCACTTGCAGACATATGTGCTGCCAGAGCCCTTGGTTTCCATCGCAGCTGGAAATACCTTGAGCTCTGAACTTGTGTTTGGCTGTGGAGTTTTGAGCGCCTTGAGTGAGGAGCTGCATGTTAGTTTTGTGTGGGTGCTCAAGCTGCTTGATTCCATCCCACTGGGTTCAATGGGCATGGGACCGGAAGTGACCAAACAGGGTTTCCTAGATAGCTGCCAGGACAGCTGATGGTATGTGAAGTGCATGAGGCAGGAGGAGTTGTTTTGGCACTGGAAGAGCTGTGCTGCTGCTTCGGGCAGTTGCCATTCACCACCACACTACCTTCCCTAGGTGTCATAGCCACTTGCAGACATATGTGCTGCCAGAGCCCTTGGTTTCCATGGCAGCGGGAAATGGCTTTGGCCCTGAACTTGTCTTTGGCTGTGGAGTTTTGAGCGCCTTGAGTGAGGAGCTGCATGTTAGTTTTGTGTGGGTGCTTAAGCTACTTGATTCCATCCCACTGGGCTCAATGGGCATTGGACCGGAAGTGACCAAACAGGGTTTCCTAGATACCTGCTAGGACAGCTGATGGTATGTGAAGTGCATGAGGCAGGAGGAGTTGTTTTGGCACTGGAAGAGCTGTGCTGCTGCTTCGGGCAGTTGCCATTCACCACCACACTACCTTCCCTAGGTGTCATAGCCACTTTCAGACATATGTGCTGCCAGACCACTTGGTTTCCATGGCAGCGGGAAATGGCTTGGGCGCTGAACTTGTCTTTGGCTGTGGAGCTTTCAGCACCTTCAGTGAGGAGCTCCATGTTAGTTTTGTGTGGGTGCTCAGGCTGCTTGATTCTATCCCACTGGGCTCAATGGGCATGGGACCAGAAGTGACCAAACAGGGTTTCCTAGATAGCTGCCAGGACAGCTGATGGTATGTGAAGTGCATGAGGCAGGTGGAGTTGTTTTGGCACTGGAAGAACTGTGCTGCTGCTTTGGGCAGTTGCCATTCACCACCAAACTACCTTCCCTAGGTGTCATAGCCACGTTCAGACATATGTGCTGCCAGAGCACTTGGTTTCCATGGCAGCGGGAAATGGCTTGGGCTCTGAACTTGTCTTTGGCTGTGGAGTTTTGAGCGCCTTCAGTGAGGAGCTCTTTGTTAGTTTTGTGTGGGTGCTCAAGCTGCTTGATTTCATCCCACTGGGCTCAATGGGCATGGGACCGGAAGTGACCAAACAGGGTTTCCTAGATAGCGGCCAGGACAGCTGATGGTATGTGAAGTGCATGAGGCAGGTGGAGTTGTTTTGGCAGTGGAAGAGCTGTGCTGCTGCTTCGGGCAGTTGCCATTCACCACCACACTACCTTCCCTAGGTGTCATAGCCACTTTCAGACATATGTGCTGCCAGAGCCCTTGGTTTCCATGGCAGCGGGAAATGGCATTGTCCCTGAACTTGTCTTTGGCTGTGGAGTTTTGAGCGCCTTGAGTGAGGAACTGAATGTTCGTTTTGTGTGGGTGCTCAAGCTGCTTGATTCCATCCCACTGGGCTCAATGGGCATGGGACCGGAAGTGACCAAACAGGGTTTCCTTGATAGCTGCCAGGACAGCTGATGGTATGTGAAGTTCATGAGGCAGGAGGAGTTTTTTTGGCACTGGAAGAGCTGTGCTGCTGCTTCGGGCAGTTGCCATTCACCACCACACTACCTTCCCTAGGTGTCAGAGCCACTTGCAGACATATGTGCTGCCAGAGCCCTTGGTTTCCATGGCAGCGGGAAATGCCTTGAGCGCTGAACTTGTCTTTGGCTGTGGAGTTTTGAGCGCCTTGAGTGAGGAGCTCCGTGTTAGTTTTGTGTGGGTGCTCAAGCTGCTTGATTCCATCCCACTGGGCTCAATGGGCATGGGACCAGAAGTGAGCAAACAGGGTTTCCTAGATAGCTGCCAGGACAGCTGATGGTATGTGAAGTGCATGAGGCAGGTGGAGTTGTTTTGGCACTGGAAGAGCTGTGCTGCTGCTTCGGGCAATTGCCATTTACCACCAAACTACCTTCCCTAGGTGTCAGAGCCACTTTCAGACATATGTGCTGCCAGAGCCCTTGGTTTCCATGGCAGCGGGAAATGGCTTGGGCCCTGAACTTGTCTTTGGCTGTGGAGCTTTGAGCGCCTTGAGTGAGGAGCTCCGTGTTAGTTTTGTGTGGGTGCTCAAGCTGCTTGATTCCATCCCACTGGGCTCAATGTGCATTGGACCGGAAGTGACCAAACAGGGTTTCCTAGATAGCTGCCAGGACAGCTGATGGTATGTGAAGTGCATGAGGAAGGAGGAGTTGTTTTGGCACTGGAAGAGCTGTGCTGCTGCTTCGGGCAGTTGCCATTCACCACCACACTACCTTCCCTAGGTGTCAGAGCCACTTGCAGACATATGTGCTGCCAGAGCCCTTGGTTTCCATGGCAGCGGGAAATGCCTTGAGCTCTGAACTTGTCTTTGGCTGTGGAGTTTTGAGCGCCTTGAATGAGGAGCTCCGTATTAGTTTTGTGTGGGTGCTCAAGCTGCTTGATTCCATCCCCCTGGGCTCAATGGGCATGGGACCGGAAGTGACCAAACAGGGTTTCCTAGATAGCTGCCAGGACAGCTGATGGTATGTGAAGTGCATGAGGCAGGAGGAGTTGTTTTGGCACTGGAAGAGCTGTGCTGCTTCTTCGGGCAGTTGCCATTCACCACCACACTACCTTCCCTAGGTGTCAGAGCCACTTGCAGACATATGTGCTGCCAGAGCCCTTGGTTTCCATGGCAGCGGGAAATGGCTTTGGCCCTGAACTTGTCTTTGGCTGTGGAGTTTTGAGCGCGTTGAGTGAGGAGCTGCATGTTAGTTTTGTGTGGGTGCTCAAGCTGCTTGATTCCATCCCACTGGGCTCAATGGGCATGGGACCGGAAGTGATTAAAAATTGTTTCCTAGATATCTGTCAGGACAGCTGATGGTATGTGAAGTTCATGAATCAGGTGGAGTTGTTTTGGCACTGGATGAGCTTTGCTGCTGCTTCGGGCAGTTGCCATTCACCACCACACTACCTTCCCTAGGTGTCATAGCCACTTTCAGACATATGTGCTGCCAGAGCCCTTGGTTTCCATGGCAGCGGGAAATGCCTTGAGCTCTGAACTTGTCTTTGGCTGTGTAGTTTTGAGCGCCTTGAGTGAGGACCTCCATGTTAGTTTTGTGTGGGTGCTCAAGCTGCTTGATTCCATCCCCCTGGGGTCAATGGGCATGGGACCGGAAGTGAGCAAACAGGGTTTCCTAGATAGCTGCCAGGACAGTTGATGGTATGTGAAGTGCATGAGGCAGGAGGAGTTGTTTTGGCACTGGAAGAGCTGTGCTGCTGCTTCGGGCAGTTGCCATTCACCACCACACTACCTTCCCTTGGTGTCATAGCCACTTGCAGACATATGTGCTGCCAGAGCCCTTGGTTTCCATGGCAGCGGGAAATGGCTTGGGCCCTGAACTTGTCTTTGGCTGTGGAGTTTTGAGCGCCTTGAGTGAGGACCTCCATGTTAGTTTTGTGTGGGTGCTCAAGCTACTTGATTCCATCCCACTGGGCTCAATGGGCATTGGACCGGAAGTGACCAAACAGGGTTTCCTAGATAGCTGCTAGGACAGCTGATGGTACGTGAAGTGCATGAGGCAGGAGGAGTTGTTTTGGCACTGGAAGAGCTGTGCTGCTGCTTCGGGCAGTTGCCATTCACCACCACACTACCTTCCCTAGGTGTCATAGCCACTTTCAGACATATGTGCTGCCAGACCACTTGGTTTCCATGGCAGCGGGAAATGGCTTGGGCGCTGAACTTGTCTTTGGCTGTGGAGCTTTCAGCACCTTCAGTGAGGAGCTCCATGTTAGTTTTGTGTGGGTGCTCAAGCTGCTTGATTCTATCCCACTGGGCTCAATGGGCATGGGACCAGAAGTGACCAAACAGGGTTTCCTAGATAGCTGCCAGGACAGCTGATGGTATGTGAAGTGCATGAGGCAGGTGGAGTTGTTTTGGCACTGGAAGAACTGTGCTGCTGCTTTGGGCAGTTGCCATTCACCACCAAACTACCTTCCCTAGGTGTCATAGCCACGTTCAGACATATGTGCTGCCAGAGCACTTGGTTTCCATGGCAGCGGGAAATGGCTTGGGCTCTGAACTTGTCTTTGGCTGTGGAGTTTTGAGCGCCTTCAGTGAGGAGCTCTTTGTTAGTTTTGTGTGGGTGCTCAAGCTGCTTGATTTCATCCCACTGGGCTCAATGGGCATGGGACCGGAAGTGAGCAAACAGGGTTTCCTAGATAGCGGCCAGGACAGCTGATGGTATGTGAAGTGCATGAGGCAGGTGGAGTTGTTTTGGCACTGGAAGAGCTGTGCTGCTGCTTCGGGCAGTTGCCATTCACCACCACACTACCTTCCCTAGGTGTCATAGCCACTTTCAGACATATGTGCTGCCAGAGCCCTTGGTTTCCATGGCAGCGGGAAATGGCTTGGGCCCTGAACTTGTCTTTGGCTGTGGAGCTTTGAGCGCGTTGAGTGAGGAGCTCCGTGTTAGTTTTGTGTGGGTGCTCAAGCTGCTTGATTCCATCCCACTGGGCTCAATGGGCATTGGACCGGAAGTGACCAAACAGGGTTTCCTAGATAGCTGCCAGGACAGCTGATGGTATGTGAAGTGCATGAGGAAGGAGGAGTTGTTTTGGCACTGGAAGAGCTGTGCTGCTGCTTCGGGCAGTTGCCATTCACCACCACACTACCTTCCCTAGGTGTCAGAGCCACTTTCAGACATATGTGCTGCCAGAGCCCTTGGTTTCCATCGCAGCGGGAAATACCTTGAGCTCTGAACTTGTCTTTGGCTGTGGAGTTTTGAGCGCCTTGAGTGAGGAGCTGCATGTTAGTTTTGTGTGGGTGCTCAAGCTGCTTGATTCCATCCCACTGGGCTCAAAGGGCATGGGACCGGAAGTGACCAAACAGGGTTTCCTAGATAGCTGCCAGGACAGCTGATGGTATGTGAAGTGCATGAGGCAGGAGGAGTTGTTTTGGCACTGGAAGAGCTGTGCTGCTGCTTCGGGCAGTTGCCATTCACCACCACACTACCTTCCCTAGGTGTCATAGCCACTTGCAGACATATGTGCTGCCAGAGCACTTGGTTTCCATGGCAGCGGGAAATGGCTTGGGCCCTGAACTTGTCTTTGGCTGTGGAGTTTTGAGCGCCTTGAGTGAGGAGCTGCATGTTAGTTTTGTGTGGGTGCTTAAGCTACTTGATTCCATCCCACTGGGCTCAATGGGCATTGGACCGGAAGTGACCAAACAGGGTTTCCTAGATAGCTGCTAGGACAGCTGATGGTATGTGAAGTGCATGAGGCAGGAGGAGTTGTTTTGGCACTGGAAGAGCTGTGCTGCTGCTTCGGGCAGTTGCCATTCACCACCACACTACCTTCCCTAGGTGTCATAGCCACTTTCAGACATATGTGCTGCCAGACCACTTGGTTTCCATGGCAGCGGGAAATGGCTTGGGCGCTGAACTTGTCTTTGGCTGTGGAGCTTTCAGCACCTTCAGTGAGGAGCTGCATGTTAGTTTTGTGTGGGTGCTCAAGCTGCTTGATTCTATCCCACTGGGCTCAATGGGCATGGGACCAGAAGTGACCAAACAGGGTTTCCTAGATAGCTGCCAGGACAGCTGATGGTATGTGAAGTGCATGAGGCAGGTGGAGTTGTTTTGGCACTGGAAGAACTGTGCTGCTGCTTTGGGCAGTTGCCATTCACCACCAAACTACCTTCCCTAGGTGTCATAGCCACGTTCAGACATATGTGCTGCCAGAGCACTTGGTTTCCATGGCAGCGGGAAATGGCTTGGGCTCTGAACTTGTCTTTGGCTGTGGAGTTTTGAGCGCCTTCAGTGAGGAGCTCTTTGTTAGTTTTGTGTGGGTGCTCAAGCTGCTTGATTTCATCCCACTGGGCTCAATGGGCATGGGACCGGAAGTGACCAAACAGGGTTTCCTAGATAGCTGCCAGGACAGCTGATGGTATGTGAAGTGCATGAGGCAGGTGGAGTTGTTTTGGCACTGGAAGAGCTGTGCTGCTGCTTCGGGCAGTTGCCATTCACCACCACACTACCTTCCCTAGGTGTCATAGCCACTTTCAGACATATGTGCTGCCAGAGCCCTTGGTTTCCATGGCAGCGGGAAATGGCTTGGGCCCTGAACTTGTCTTTGGCTGTGGAGTTTTGAGCGCCTTGAGTGAGGAACTGAATGTTCGTTTTGTGTGGGTGCTCAAGCTGCTTGATTCCATCCCACTGGGCTCAATGGGCATGGGACCGGAAGTGAGCAAACAGGGTTTCCTTGATAGCTGCCAGGACAGCTGATGGTATGTGAAGTTCATGACGCAGGTGGAGTTGTTTTGGCACTGGAAGAGCTGTGCTGCTGCTTCGGGCAGTTGCCATTCACCACCACACTACCTTCCCTAGGTGTCAGAGCCACTTGCAGACATATGTGCTGCCAGAGCCCTTGGTTTCCATGGCAGCGGGAAATGGCTTGAGCGCTGAACTTGTCTTTGGCTGTGGAGTTTTGAGCGCCTTGAGTGAGGAGCTCCGTGTTAGTTTTGTGTGGGTGCTCAAGCTGCTTGATTCCATCCCACTGGGCTCAATGGGCATGGGACCAGAAGTGAGCAAACAGGGTTTCCTAGATAGCTGCCAGGACAGCTGATGGTATGTGAAGTGCATGAGGCAGGTGGAGTTGTTTTGGCACTGGAAGAGCTGTGCTGCTGCTTCGGGCAGTTGCCATTCACCACCACACTACCTTCCCTAGGTGTCAGAGCCACTTGCAGACATATGTGCTGCCAGAGCCCTTGGTTTCCATGGCAGCGGGAAATGGCTTGGGCCCTGAACTTGTCTTTGGCTGTGGAGCTTTGAGCGCATTGAGTGAGGAGCTCCGTGTTAGTTTTGTGTGGGTGCTCAAGCTGCTTGATTCCATCCCACTGGGCTCAATGGGCATGGGACCGGAAGTGACCAAACAGGGTTTCCTAGATAGCTGCCAGGACAGCTGATGGTATGTGAAGTGCATGAGGAAGGAGGAGTTGTTTTGGCACTGGAAGAGCTGTGCTGCTGCTTCGGGCAGTTGCCATTCACCACCACACTACCTTCCCTAGGTGTCAGAGCCACTTGCAGACATATGTGCTGCCAGAGCCCTTGGTTTCCATGGCAGCGGGAAATGCCTTGAGCTCTGAACTTGTCTTTGGCTGTGGAGTTTTGAGCGCCTTGAATGAGGAGCTCCGTATTAGTTTTGTGTGGGTGCTCAAGCTGCTTGATTCCATCCCACTGGGCTCAATGGGCATGGGACCGGAAGTGACCAAACAGGGTTTCCTAGATAGCTGCCAGGACAGCTGATGGTATGTGAAGTGCATGAGGCACGAGGAGTTGTTTTGGCACTGGAAGAGCTGTGCTGCTTCTTCGGGCAGTTGCCATTCACCACCACACTACCTTCCCTAGGTGTCAGAGCCACTTTCAGACATATGTGCTGCCAGAGCCCTTGGTTTCCATGGCAGCAGGAAATGGCTTTGGCCCTGAACTTGTCTTTGGCTGTGGAGTTTTGAGCGCCTTGAGTGAGGAGCTCCATGTTAGTTTTGTGTGGGTGCTCAAGCTGCTTGATTCCATCCCACTGGGCTCAATGGGCATGGGACCGGAAGTGATTAAAAAGGGTTTCCTAGATATCTGTCAGGACAGCTGATGGTATGTGAAGTTCATGAATCAGGTGGAGTTGTTTTGGCACTGGATGAGCTGTGCTGCTGCTTCGGGCAGTTGCCATTCACCACCACACTACCTTCCCTAGGTGTCATAGCCACTTTCAGACATATGTGCTGCCAGAGCCCTTGGTTTCCATGGCAGCGGGAAATGCCTTGAGCTCTGAACTTGTCTTTGGCTGTGTAGTTTTGAGCGCCTTGAGTGAGGACCTCCATGTTAGTTTTGTGTGGGTGCTCAAGCTGCTTGATTCCATCCCCCTGGGGTCAATGGGCATGGGACCGGAAGTGAGCAAACAGGGTTTCCTAGATAGCTGCCAGGACAGCTGATGGTATGTGAAGTGCATGAGGCAGGTGGAGTTGTTTTGGCAGTGGAAGAGCTGTGCTGCTGCTTCGGCCAGTTGCCATTCACCACCACACTACCTTCCCTAGGTGTCATAGCCACTTTCAGACATATGTGCTGCCAGAGCCCTTGGTTTCCATCGCAGCGGGAAATACCTTGAGCTCTGAACTTGTCTTTGGCTGTGGAGTTTTGAGCGCCTTGAGTGAGGAGCTGCATGTTAGTTTTGTGTGGGTGCTCAAGCTGCTTGATTCCATCCCACTGGGCTCAATGGGCATGGGACCGGAAGTGACCAAACAGGGTTTCCTAGATAGCTGCCAGGACAGCTGATGGTATGTGAAGTGCATGAGGCAGGAGGAGTTGTTTTGGCACTGGAAGAGCTGTGCTGCTGCTTCGGGCAGTTGCCATTCACCACCACACTACCTTCCCTAGGTGTCATAGCCACTTTCAGACATATGTGCTGCCAGAGCCCTTGGTTTCCATGGCAGCGGGAAATGGCTTTGGCCCTGAACTTGTCTTTGGCTGTGGAGTTTTGAGCGCCTTGAGTGAGGAGCTGCATGTTAGTTTTGTGTGGGTGCTTAAGCTACTTGATTCCATCCCACTGGGCTCAATGGGCATTGGACCGGAAGTGACCAAACAGGGTTTCCTAGATACCTGCTAGGACAGCTGATGGTATGTGAAGTGCATGAGGCAGGAGGAGTTGTTTTGGCACTGGAAGAGCTGTGCTGCTGCTTCGGGCAGTTGCCATTCACCACCACACTACCTTCCCTAGGTGTCATAGCCACTTTCAGACATATGTGCTGCCAGACCACTTGGTTTCCATGGCAGCGGGAAATGGCTTGGGCGCTGAACTTGTCTTTGGCTGTGGAGCTTTCAGCACCTTGAGTGAGGAGCTCCATGTTAGTTTTGTGTGGGTGCTCAAGCTGCTTGATTCTATCCCACTGGGCTCAATGGGCATGGGACCAGAAGTGACCAAACAGGGTTTCCTAGATAGCTGCCAGGACAGCTGATGGTATGTGAAGTGCATGAGGCAGGTGGAGTTGTTTTGGCACTGGAAGAACTGTGCTGCTGCTTTGGGCAGTTGCCATTCACCACCAAACTACCTTCCCTAGGTGTCATAGCCACGTTCAGACATATGTGCTGCCAGAGCACTTGGTTTCCATGGCAGCGGGAAATGGCTTGGGCTCTGAACTTGTCTTTGGCTGTGGAGTTTTGAGCGCCTTCAGTGAGCAGCTCTTTGTTAGTTTTGTGTGGGTGCTCAAGCTGCTTGATTTCATCCCACTGGGCTCAATGGGCATGGGACCGGAAGTGACCAAACAGGGTTTCCTAGATAGCGGCCAGGACAGCTGATGGTATGTGAAGTGCATGAGGCAGGTGGAGTTGTTTTGGCACTGGAAGAGCTGTGCTGCTGCTTCGGGCAGTTGCCATTCACCACCACACTACCTTCCCTAGGTGTCAGAGCCACTTTCAGACATATGTGCTGCCAGAGCCCTTGGTTTCCATGGCAGCGGGAAATGGCTTGGGCCCTGAACTTGTCTTTGGCTGTGGAGCTTTGAGCGCGTTGAGTGAGGAGCTCCGTGTTAGTTTTGTGTGGGTGCTCAAGCTGCTTGATTCCATCCCACTGGGCTCAATGGGCATGGGACCGGAAGTGACCAAACAGGGTTTCCTAGATAGCTGCCAGGACAGCTGATGGTATGTGAAGTGCATGAGGCAGGAGGAGTTGTTTTGGCACTGGAAGAGCTGTGCTGCTGCTTCGGGCAGTTGCCATTCACCACCACACTACCTTCCCTAGGTGTCATAGCCACTTGCAGACATATGTGCTGCCAGAGCACTTGGTTTCCATGGCAGCGGGAAATGGCTTGGGCCCTGAACTTGTCTTTGGCTGTGGAGTTTTGAGCGCCTTGAGTGAGGAGCTGCATGTTAGTTTTGTGTGGGTGCTTAAGCTACTTGATTCCATCCCACTGGGCTCAATGGGCGTTGGACCGGAAGTGACCAAACAGGGTTTCCTAGATAGCTGCTAGGACAGCTGATGGTATGTGAAGTGCATGAGGCAGGAGGAGTTGTTTTGGCACTGGAAGAGCTGTGCTGCTGCTTCGGGCAGTTGCCATTCACCACCACACTACCTTCCCTAGGTGTCATAGCAACTTTCAGACATATGTGCTGCCAGACCACTTGGTTTCCATGGCAGCGGGAAATGGCTTGGGCGCTGAACTTGTCTTTGGCTGTGGAGTTTTGAGCGCCTTCAATGAGCAGCTCTTTGTTAGTTTTGTGTGGGTGCTCAAGCTGCTTGATTTCATCCCACTGGGCTCAATGGGCATGGGACCGGAAGTGACCAAACAGGGTTTCCTAGATAGCGGCCAGGACAGCTGATGGTATGTGAAGTGCATGAGGCAGGTGGAGTTGTTTTGGCACTGGAAGAGCTGTGCTGCTGCTTCGGGCAGTTGCCATTCACCACCACACTACCTTCCCTAGGTGTCATAGCCACTTTCAGACATATGTGCTGCCAGAGCCCTTGGTTTCCATGGCAGCGGGAAATGGCTTGGGCCCTGAACTTGTCTTTGGCTGTGGAGTTTTGAGCGCCTTGAGTGAGGAACTGAATGTTCGTTTTGTGTGGGTGCTCAAGCTGCTTGATTCCATCCCACTGGGCTCAATGGGCATGGGACCGGAAGTGAGCAAACAGGGTTTCCTTGATAGCTGCCAGGACAGCTGATGGTATGTGAAGTTCATGACGCAGGTGGAGTTGTTTTGGCACTGGAAGAGCTGTGCTGCTGCTTCGGGCAGTTGCCATTCACCACCACACTACCTTCCCTAGGTGTCAGAGCCACTTTCAGACATATGTGCTGCCAGAGCCCTTGGTTTCCATCGCAGCGGGAAATACCTTGAGCTCTGAACTTGTCTTTGGCTGTGGAGTTTTGAGCGCCTTGAGTGAGGAGCTGCATGTTAGTTTTGTGTGGGTGCTCAAGCTGCTTGATTCCATCCCACTGGGCTCAATGGGCATGGGACCGGAAGTGACCAAACAGGGTTTCCTAGATAGCTGCCAGGACAGCTGATGGTATGTGAAGTGCATGAGGCAGGAGGAGTTGTTTTGGCACTGGAAGAGCTGTGCTGCTGCTTCGGGCAGTTGCCATTCACCACCACACTACCTTCCCTAGGTGTCATAGCCACTTTCAGACATATGTGCTGCCAGAGCCCTTGGTTTCCATGGCAGCGGGAAATGGCTTTGGCCCTGAACTTGTCTTTGGCTGTGGAGTTTTGAGCGCCTTGAGTGAGGAGCTGCATGTTAGTTTTGTGTGGGTGCTTAAGCTACTTGATTCCATCCCACTGGGCTCAATGGGCATTGGACCGGAAGTGACCAAACAGGGTTTCCTAGATACCTGCTAGGACAGCTGATGGTATGTGAAGTGCATGAGGCAGGAGGAGTTGTTTTGGCACTGGAAGAGCTGTGCTGCTGCTTCGGGCAGTTGCCATTCACCACCACACTACCTTCCCTAGGTGTCATAGCCACTTTCAGACATATGTGCTGCCAGACCACTTGGTTTCCATGGCAGCGGGAAATGGCTTGGGCGCTGAACTTGTCTTTGGCTGTGGAGCTTTCAGCACCTTGAGTGAGGAGCTCCATGTTAGTTTTGTGTGGGTGCTCAAGCTGCTTGATTCTATCCCACTGGGCTCAATGGGCATGGGACCAGAAGTGACCAAACAGGGTTTCCTAGATAGCTGCCAGGACAGCTGATGGTATGTGAAGTGCATGAGGCAGGTGGAGTTGTTTTGGCACTGGAAGAACTGTGCTGCTGCTTTGGGCAGTTGCCATTCACCACCAAACTACCTTCCCTAGGTGTCATAGCCACGTTCAGACATATGTGCTGCCAGAGCACTTGGTTTCCATGGCAGCGGGAAATGGCTTGGGCTCTGAACTTGTCTTTGGCTGTGGAGTTTTGAGCGCCTTCAGTGAGCAGCTCTTTGTTAGTTTTGTGTGGGTGCTCAAGCTGCTTGATTTCATCCCACTGGGCTCAATGGGCATGGGACCGGAAGTGACCAAACAGGGTTTCCTAGATAGCGGCCAGGACAGCTGATGGTATGTGAAGTGCATGAGGCAGGTGGAGTTGTTTTGGCACTGGAAGAGCTGTGCTGCTGCTTCGGGCAGTTGCCATTCACCACCACACTACCTTCCCTAGGTGTCAGAGCCACTTTCAGACATATGTGCTGCCAGAGCCCTTGGTTTCCATGGCAGCGGGAAATGGCTTGGGCCCTGAACTTGTCTTTGGCTGTGGAGCTTTGAGCGCGTTGAGTGAGGAGCTCCGTGTTAGTTTTGTGTGGGTGCTCAAGCTGCTTGATTCCATCCCACTGGGCTCAATGGGCATGGGACCGGAAGTGACCAAACAGGGTTTCCTAGATAGCTGCCAGGACAGCTGATGGTATGTGAAGTGCATGAGGCAGGAGGAGTTGTTTTGGCACTGGAAGAGCTGTGCTGCTGCTTCGGGCAGTTGCCATTCACCACCACACTACCTTCCCTAGGTGTCATAGCCACTTGCAGACATATGTGCTGCCAGAGCACTTGGTTTCCATGGCAGCGGGAAATGGCTTGGGCCCTGAACTTGTCTTTGGCTGTGGAGTTTTGAGCGCCTTGAGTGAGGAGCTGCATGTTAGTTTTGTGTGGGTGCTTAAGCTACTTGATTCCATCCCACTGGGCTCAATGGGCGTTGGACCGGAAGTGACCAAACAGGGTTTCCTAGATAGCTGCTAGGACAGCTGATGGTATGTGAAGTGCATGAGGCAGGAGGAGTTGTTTTGGCACTGGAAGAGCTGTGCTGCTGCTTCGGGCAGTTGCCATTCACCACCACACTACCTTCCCTAGGTGTCATAGCAACTTTCAGACATATGTGCTGCCAGACCACTTGGTTTCCATGGCAGCGGGAAATGGCTTGGGCGCTGAACTTGTCTTTGGCTGTGGAGTTTTGAGCGCCTTCAATGAGCAGCTCTTTGTTAGTTTTGTGTGGGTGCTCAAGCTGCTTGATTTCATCCCACTGGGCTCAATGGGCATGGGACCGGAAGTGACCAAACAGGGTTTCCTAGATAGCGGCCAGGACAGCTGATGGTATGTGAAGTGCATGAGGCAGGTGGAGTTGTTTTGGCACTGGAAGAGCTGTGCTGCTGCTTCGGGCAGTTGCCATTCACCACCACACTACCTTCCCTAGGTGTCATAGCCACTTTCAGACATATGTGCTGCCAGAGCCCTTGGTTTCCATGGCAGCGGGAAATGGCTTGGGCCCTGAACTTGTCTTTGGCTGTGGAGTTTTGAGCGCCTTGAGTGAGGAACTGAATGTTCGTTTTGTGTGGGTGCTCAAGCTGCTTGATTCCATCCCACTGGGCTCAATGGGCATGGGACCGGAAGTGAGCAAACAGGGTTTCCTTGATAGCTGCCAGGACAGCTGATGGTATGTGAAGTTCATGACGCAGGTGGAGTTGTTTTGGCACTGGAAGAGCTGTGCTGCTGCTTCGGGCAGTTGCCATTCACCACCACACTACCTTCCCTAGGTGTCAGAGCCACTTTCAGACATATGTGCTGCCAGAGCCCTTGGTTTCCATGGCAGCGGGAAATGGCTTGAGCGCTGAACTTGTCTTTGGCTGTGGAGTTTTGAGTGCCTTGAGTGAGGAGCTCCGTGTTAGTTTTGTGTGGGTGCTCAAGCTGCTTGATTCCATCCCACTGGGCTCAATGGGCATGGGACCAGAAGTGAGCAAACAGGGTTTCCTAGATAGCTGCCAGGACAGCTGATGGTATGTGAAGTGCATGAGGCAGGTGGAGTTGTTTTGGCACTGGAAGAGCTGTGCTGCTGCTTCGGGCAGTTGCCATTCACCACCACACTACCTTCCCTAGGTGTCAGAGCCACTTGCAGACATATGTGCTGCCAGAGCCCTTGGTTTCCATGGCAGCGGGAAATGGCTTGGGCCCTGAACTTGTCTTTGGCTGTGGAGCTTTGAGCGCGTTGAGTGAGGAGCTCCGTGTTAGTTTTGTGTTGGTGCTCAAGATGCTTGATTCCATCCCACTGGGCTCAATGGGCATTGGACCGGAAGTGACCAAACAGGGTTTCCTAGATAGCTGCCAGGACAGCTGATGGTATGTGAAGTGCATGAGGCAGGAGGAGTTGTTTTGGCACTGGAAGAGCTGTGCTGCTGCTTCGGGCAGTTGCCATTCACCACCACACTACCTTCCCTAGGTGTCAGAGCCACTTTCAGACATATGTGCTGCCAGAGCCCTTGGTTTCCATGGCAGCGGGAAATGGCTTGGGCCCTGAACTTGTCTTTGGCTGTGGAGTTTTGAGCACCTTGAGTGAGGAGCTCCATGTTAGTTTTGTGTGGGTGCTCAAGCTGCTTGATTCCATCCCCCTGGGGTCAATGGGCATGGGACCGGAAGTGAGCAAACAGGGTTTCCTAGATAGCTGCCAGGACAGCTGATGGTATGTGAAGTGCATGAGGCAGGTGGAGTTGTTTTGGCAGTGGAAGAGCTGTGCTGCTGCTTTGGGCAGTTGCCATTCACCACCACACTACCTTCCCTAGGTGTCATAGCCACTTTCAGACATATGTGCTGCCAGAGCCCTTGGTTTCCATCGCAGCTGGAAATACCTTGAGCTCTGAACTTGTCTTTGGCTGTGGAGTTTTGAGCGCCTTGAGTGAGGAGCTGCATGTTAGTTTTGTGTGGGTGCTCAAGCTGCTTGATTCCATCCCACTGGGTTCAATGGGCATGGGACCGGAAGTGACCAAACAGGGTTTCCTAGATAGCTGCCAGGACAGCTGATGGTATGTGAAGTGCATGAGGCAGGAGGAGTTGTTTTGGCACTGGAAGAGCTGTGCTGCTGCTTCGGGCAGTTGCCATTCACCACCACACTACCTTCCCTAGGTGTCATAGCCACTTGCAGACATATGTGCTGCCAGAGCCCTTGGTTTCCATGGCAGCGGGAAATGGCTTTGGCCCTGAACTTGTCTTTGGCTGTGGAGTTTTGAGCGCCTTGAGTGAGGAGCTGCATGTTAGTTTTGTGTGGGTGCTTAAGCTACTTGATTCCATCCCACTGGGCTCAATGGGCATTGGACCGGAAGTGACCAAACAGGGTTTCCTAGATACCTGCTAGGACAGCTGATGGTATGTGAAGTGCATGAGGCAGGAGGAGTTGTTTTGGCACTGGAAGAGCTGTGCTGCTGCTTCGGGCAGTTGCCATTCACCACCACACTACCTTCCCTAGGTGTCATAGCCACTTTCAGACATATGTGCTGCCAGACCACTTGGTTTCCATGGCAGCGGGAAATGGCTTGGGCGCTGAACTTGTCTTTGGCTGTGGAGCTTTCAGCACCTTCAGTGAGGAGCTCCATGTTAGTTTTGTGTGGGTGCTCAGGCTGCTTGATTCTATCCCACTGGGCTCAATGGGCATGGGACCAGAAGTGACCAAACAGGGTTTCCTAGATAGCTGCCAGGACAGCTGATGGTATGTGAAGTGCATGAGGCAGGTGGAGTTGTTTTGGCACTGGAAGAACTGTGCTGCTGCTTTGGGCAGTTGCCATTCACCACCAAACTACCTTCCCTAGGTGTCATAGCCACGTTCAGACATATGTGCTGCCAGAGCACTTGGTTTCCATGGCAGCGGGAAATGGCTTGGGCTCTGAACTTGTCTTTGGCTGTGGAGTTTTGAGCGCCTTCAGTGAGGAGCTCTTTGTTAGTTTTGTGTGGGTGCTCAAGCTGCTTGATTTCATCCCACTGGGCTCAATGGGCATGGGACCGGAAGTGAGCAAACAGGGTTTCCTAGATAGCGGCCAGGACAGCTGATGGTATGTGAAGTGCATGAGGCAGGTGGAGTTGTTTTGGCAGTGGAAGAGCTGTGCTGCTGCTTCGGGCAGTTGCCATTCACCACCACACTACCTTCCCTAGGTGTCATAGCCACTTTCAGACATATGTGCTGCCAGAGCCCTTGGTTTCCATGGCAGCGGGAAATGGCTTGGGCCCTGAACTTGTCTTTGGCTGTGGAGTTTTGAGCGCCTTGAGTGAGGAACTGAATGTTCGTTTTGTGTGGGTGCTCAAGCTGCTTGATTCCATCCCACTGGGCTCAATGGGCATGGGACCAGAAGTGAGCAAACAGGGTTTCCTTGATAGCTGCCAGGACAGCTGATGGTATGTGAAGTTCATGAGGCAGGAGGAGTTTTTTTGGCACTGGAAGAGCTGTGCTGCTGCTTCGGGCAGTTGCCATTCACCACCACACTACCTTCCCTAGGTGTCAGAGCCACTTGCAGACATATGTGCTGCCAGAGCCCTTGGTTTCCATGGCAGCGGGAAATGGCTTGAGCGCTGAACTTGTCTTTGGCTGTGGAGTTTTGAGCGCCTTGAGTGAGGAGCTCCGTGTTAGTTTTGTGTGGGTGCTCAAGCTGCTTGATTCCATCCCACTGGGCTCAATGGGCATGGGACCAGAAGTGAGCAAACAGGGTTTCCTAGATAGCTGCCAGGACAGCTGATGGTATGTGAAGTGCATGAGGCAGGTGGAGTTGTTTTGGCACTGGAAGAGCTGTGCTGCTGCTTCGGGCAATTGCCATTTACCACCAAACTACCTTCCCTAGGTGTCAGAGCCACTTTCAGACATATGTGCTGCCAGAGCCCTTGGTTTCCATGGCAGCGGGAAATGCCTTGAGCGCTGAACTTGTCTTTGGCTGTGGAGTTTTGAGCGCCTTGAGTGAGGAGCTCCGTGTTAGTTTTGTGTGGGTGCTCAAGCTGCTTGATTCCATCCCACTGGGCTCAATGGGCATGGGACCAGAAGTGAGCAAACAGGGTTTCCTAGATAGATGCCAGGACAGCTGATGGTATGTGAAGTGCATGAGGCAGGTGGAGTTGTTTTGGCACTGGAAGAGCTGTGCTGCTGCTTCGGGCAGTTGCCATTCACCACCACACTACCTTCCCTAGGTGTCAGAGCCACTTGTAGACATATGTGCTGCCAGAGCCCTTGGTTTCCATCGCAGCGGGAAATGGCTTGGGCCCTGAACTTGTCTTTGGCTGTGGAGCTTTGAGCGCCTTGAGTGAGGAGCTCCGTGTTAGTTTTGTGTGGGTGCTCAAGCTGCTTGATTCCATCCCACTGGGCTCAATGTGCATTGGACCGGAAGTGACCAAACAGGGTTTCCTAGATAGCTGCCAGGACAGCTGATGGTATGTGAAGTGCATGAGGAAGGAGGAGTTGTTTTGGCACTGGAAGAGCTGTGCTGCTGCTTCGGGCAGTTGCCATTCACCACCACACTACCTTCCGTAGGTGTCAGAGCCACTTGCAGACATATGTGCTGCCAGAGCCCTTGGTTTCCATGGCAGCGGGAAATGGCCTTGAGCTCTGAACTTGTCTTTGGCTGTGGAGTTTTGAGCGCCTTGAATGAGGAGCTCCGTATTAGTTTTGTGTGGGTGCTCAAGCTGCTTGATTCCATCCCACTGGGCTCAATGGGCATGGGACCGGAAGTGACCAAACAGGGTTTCCTAGATAGCTGCCAGGACAGCTGATGGTATGTGAAGTGCATGAGGCAGGAGGAGTTGTTTTGGCACTGGAAGAGCTGTGCTGCTTCTTCGGGCAGTTGCCATTCACCACCACACTACCTTCCCTAGGTGTCAGAGCCACTTTCAGACATATGTGCTGCCAGAGCCCTTGGTTTCCATGGCAGCGGGAAATGGCTTTGGCCCTGAACTTGTCTTTGGCTGTGGAGTTTTGAGCGCGTTGAGTGAGGAGCTCCATGTTAGTTTTGTGTGGGTGCTCAAGCTGCTTGATTCCATCCCACTGGGCTCAATGGGCATGGGACCGGAAGTGATTAAAAATTGTTTCCTAGATATCTGTCAGGACAGCTGATGGTATGTGAAGTTCATGAATCAGGTGGAGTTGTTTTGGCACTGGATGAGCTTTGCTGCTGCTTCGGGCAGTTGCCATTCACCACCACACTACCTTCCCTAGGTGTCATAGCCACTTTCAGACATATGTGCTGCCAGAGCCCTTGGTTTCCATGGCAGCGGGAAATGCCTTGAGCTCTGAACTTGTCTTTGGCTGTGTAGTTTTGAGCGCCTTGAGTGAGGACCTCCATGTTAGTTTTGTGTGGGTGCTCAAGCTGCTTGATTCCATCCCCCTGGGGTCAATGGGCATGGGACCGGAAGTGAGCAAACAGGGTTTCCTAGATAGCTGCCAGGACAGTTGATGGTATGTGAAGTGCATGAGGCAGGAGGAGTTGTTTTGGCACTGGAAGAGCTGTGCTGCTGCTTCGGGCAGTTGCCATTCACCACCACACTACCTTCCCTTGGTGTCATAGCCACTTGCAGACATATGTGCTGCCAGAGCCCTTGGTTTCCATGGCAGCGGGAAATGGCTTGGGCCCTGAACTTGTCTTTGGCTGTGGAGTTTTGAGCGCCTTGAGTGAGGAGCTGCATGTTAGTTTTGTGTGGGTGCTTAAGCTACTTGATTCCATCCCACTGGGTTCAATGGGCATTGGACCGGAAGTGACCAAACAGGGTTTCCTAGATAGCTGCTAGGACAGCTGATGGTATGTGAAGTGCATGAGGCAGGAGGAGTTGTTTTGGCACTGGAAGAGCTGTGCTGCTGCTTCGGGCAGTTGCCATTCACCACCACACTACCTTCCCTAGGTGTCATAGCCACTTTCAGACATATGTGCTGCCAGACCACTTGGTTTCCATGGCAGCGGGAAATGGCTTGGGCCCTGAAATTGTCTTTGGCTGTGGAGCTTTCAGCACCTTCAGTGAGGAGCTCCATGTTAGTTTTGTGTGGGTGCTCAAGCTGCTTGATTCTATCCCACTGAGCTCAATGGGCATGGGACCAGAAGTGACCAAACAGGGTTTCCTAGATAGCTGCCAGGACAGCTGATGGTATGTGAAGTGCATGAGGAAGGAGGAGTTGTTTTGGCACTGGAAGAGCTGTGCTGCTGCTTTGGGCAGTTGCCATTCACCACCAAACTACCTTCCCTAGGTGTCATAGCCACGTTCAGACATATGTGCTGCCAGAGCACTTGGTTTCCATGGCAGCGGGAAATGGCTTGGGCTCTGAACTTGTCTTTGGCTGTGGAGTTTTGAGCGCCTTCAGTGAGGAGCTCTTTGTTAGTTTTGTGTGGGTGCTCAAGCTGCTTGATTTCATCCCACTGGGCTCAATGGGCATGGGACCGGAAGTGAGCAAACAGGGTTTCCTAGATAGCGGCCAGGACAGCTGATGGTATGTGAAGTGCATGAGGCAGGTGGAGTTGTTTTGGCACTGGAAGAGCTGTGCTGCTGCTTCGGGCAGTTGCCATTCACCACCACACTACCTTCCCTAGGTGTCATAGCCACTTTCAGACATATGTGCTGCCAGAGCCCTTGGTTTCCATGGCAGCGGGAAATGGCTTGGGCCCTGAACTTGTCTTTGGCTGTGGAGCTTTGAGCGCGTTGAGTGAGGAGCTCCGTGTTAGTTTTGTGTGGGTGCTCAAGCTGCTTGATTCCATCCCACTGGGCTCAATGGGCATTGGACCGGAAGTGACCAAACAGGGTTTCCTAGATAGCTGCCAGGACAGCTGATGGTATGTGAAGTGCATGAGGAAGGAGGAGTTGTTTTGGCACTGGAAGAGCTGTGCTGCTGCTTCGGGCAGTTGCCATTCACCACCACACTACCTTCCCTAGGTGTCAGAGCCACTTTCAGACATATGTGCTGCCAGAGCCCTTGGTTTCCATCGCAGCGGGAAATACCTTGAGCTCTGAACTTGTCTTTGGCTGTGGAGTTTTGAGCGCCTTGAGTGAGGAGCTGCATGTTAGTTTTGTGTGGGTGCTCAAGCTGCTTGATTCCATCCCACTGGGCTCAAAGGGCATGGGACCGGAAGTGACCAAACAGGGTTTCCTAGATAGCTGCCAGGACAGCTGATGGTATGTGAAGTGCATGAGGCAGGAGGAGTTGTTTTGGCACTGGAAGAGCTGTGCTGCTGCTTCGGGCAGTTGCCATTCACCACCACACTACCTTCCCTAGGTGTCATAGCCACTTGCAGACATATGTGCTGCCAGAGCACTTGGTTTCCATGGCAGCGGGAAATGGCTTGGGCCCTGAACTTGTCTTTGGCTGTGGAGTTTTGAGCGCCTTGAGTGAGGAGCTGCATGTTAGTTTTGTGTGGGTGCTTAAGCTACTTGATTCCATCCCACTGGGCTCAATGGGCATTGGACCGGAAGTGACCAAACAGGGTTTCCTAGATAGCTGCTAGGACAGCTGATGGTATGTGAAGTGCATGAGGCAGGAGGAGTTGTTTTGGCACTGGAAGAGCTGTGCTGCTGCTTCGGGCAGTTGCCATTCACCACCACACTACCTTCCCTAGGTGTCATAGCCACTTTCAGACATATGTGCTGCCAGAGCCCTTGGTTTCCATCGCAGCGGGAAATGGCTTGGGCGCTGAACTTGTCTTTGGCTGTGGAGCTTTCAGCACATTCAGTGAGGAGCTGCATGTTAGTTTTGTGTGGGTGCTCAAGCTGCTTGATTCTATCCCACTGGGCTCAATGGGCATGGGACCAGAAGTGACCAAACAGGGTTTCCTAGATAGCTGCCAGGACAGCTGATGGTATGTGAAGTGCCTGAGGCAGGTGGAGTTGTTTTGGCACTGGAAGAACTGTGCTGCTGCTTTGGGCAGTTGCCATTCACCACCAAACTACCTTCCCTAGGTGTCATAGCCACGTTCAGACATATGTGCTGCCAGAGCACTTGGTTTCCATGGCAGCGGGAAATGGCTTGGGCTCTGAACTTGTCTTTGGCTGTGGAGTTTTGAGCGCCTTCAGTGAGGAGTTCTTTGTTAGTTTTGTGTGGGTGCTCAAGCTGCTTGATTTCATCCCACTGGGCTCAATGGGCATTGGACCGGAAGTGACCAAACAGGGTCGTAGATAGCGGCCAGGACAGCTGATGGTATGTGAAGTGCATGAGGCAGGTGGAGTTGTTTTGGCACTGGAAGAGCTGTGCTGCTGCTTCGGGCAGTTGCCATTCACCACCACACTACCTTCCCTAGGTGTCATAGCCACTTTCAGACATATGTGCTGCCAGAGCCCTTGGTTTCCATGGCAGCGGGAAATGGCTTGGGCCCTGAACTTGTCTTTGGCTGTGGAGTTTTGAGCGCCTTGAGTGAGGAACTGAATGTTCGTTTTGTGTGGGTGCTCAAGCTGCTTGATTCCATCCCACTGGGCTCAATGGGCATGGGACCGGAAGTGAGCAAACAGGGTTTCCTTGATAGCTGCCAGGACAGCTGATGGTATGTGAAGTTCATGACGCAGGTGGAGTTGTTTTGGCACTGGAAGAGCTGTGCTGCTGCTTCGGGCAGTTGCCATTCACCACCACACTACCTTCCCTAGGTGTCAGAGCCACTTTCAGACATATGTGCTGCCAGAGCCCTTGGTTTCCATGGCAGCGGGAAATGGCTTGAGCGCTGAACTTGTCTTTGGCTGTGGAGTTTTGAGCGCCTTGAGTGAGGAGCTCCGTGTTAGTTTTGTGTGGGTGCTCAAGCTGCTTGATTCCATCCCACTGGGCTCAATGGGCATGGGACCAGAAGTGAGCAAACAGGGTTTCCTAGATAGCTGCCAGGACAGCTGATGGTATGTGAAGTGCATGAGGCAGGTGGAGTTGTTTTGGCACTGGAAGAGCTGTGCTGCTGCTTCGGGCAGTTGCCATTCACCACCACACTACCTTCCCTAGGTGTCAGAGCCACTTGCAGACATATGTGCTGCCAGAGCCCTTGGTTTCCATGGCAGCGGGAAATGGCTTTGGCCCTGAACTTGTCTTTGGCTGTGGAGCTTTGAGCGCCTTCAGTGAGGAGCTCCGTGTTAGTTTTGTGTGGGTGCTCAAGCTGCTTGATTCCATCCCACTGGGCTCAATGGGCATTGGACCGGAAGTGACCAAACAGGGTTTCCTAGATAGCTGCCAGGACAGCTGATGGTATGTGAAGTGCATGAGGCAGGAGGAGTTGTTTTGGCACTGGAAGAGCTGTGCTGCTTCTTCGGGCAGTTGCCATTCACCACCACACTACCTTCCCTAGGTGTCAGAGCCACTTTCAGACATATGTGCTGTCAGAGCCCTTGGTTTCCATGGCAGCGGGAAATGGCTTCGACTCTGAACTTGTCTTTGGCTGTGGAGTTTTGAGCGCCTTGAGTGAGGAGCTCCATGTTAGTTTTGTGTGGGTGCTCAAGCTGCTTGATTCCATCCCACTGGGCTCAATGGGCATGAGACCGGAAGTGACCAAACAGGGTTTCCTAGATAGCCGCTAGGACAGCTGATGGTATGTGAAGTGCATGAGGCAGGTGGAGTTGTTTTGGCACTGGAAGAGCTGTGCTGCTGCTTCGGGCATTTGCCATTCACCACCACACTACCTTCCCTAGGTGTCATAGCCACTTTCAGACATATGTGCTGCCAGAGCCCTTGGTTTCCATGGCAGCGGGAAATGCCTTGAGCTCTGAACTTGTCTTTGGCTGTGTAGTTTTGAGCGCCTTGAGTGAGGACCTCCATGTTAGTTTTGTGTGGGTGCTGAAGCTGCTTGATTCCATCCCCCTGGGGTCAATGGGCATGGGACCGGAAGTGAGCAAACAGGGTTTCCTAGATAGCTGCCAGGACAGCTGATGGTATGTGAAGTGCATGAGGCAGGTGGAGTTGTTTTGGCACTGGAAGAGCTGTGCTGCTGCTTCGGGCAGTTGCCATTCACCACCACACTACCTTCCCTAGGTGTCATAGCCACTTTCAGACATATGTGCTGCCAGAGCCCTTGGTTTCCATGGCAGCGGGAAATGGCTTGGGCCCTGAACTTGTCTTTGGCTGTGGAGTTTTGAGCGCCTTGAGTGAGGACCTCCATGTTAGTTTTGTGTGGGTGCTCAAGCTACTTGATTCCATCCCACTGGGCTCAATGGGCATTGTACCGGAAGTGACCAAACAGGGATTCCTAGATAGCTGCCAGGACAGCTGATGGTATGTGAAGTGCATGAGGCAGGTGGAGTTGTTTTGGCACTGGAAGAGCTGTGCTGCTGCTTCGAGCAGTTGCCATTCACCACCACACTACCTTCCGTAGGTGTCATAGCCACTTTCAGACATATGTGCTGCCAGAGCACTTGATTTCCATGGCAGCGGGAAATGGCTTGGGCGCTGAACTTGTCTTTGGCTGTGGAGCTTTCAGCACCTTCAGTGAGGAGCTCCATGTTAGTTTTGTGTGGGTGCTCAAGCTGCTTGATTCCATCCTACTGGGCTCAAATGGGCATGGGACCGGAAGTGAGCAAACAGGGTTTCCTAGATAGCTGCTAGGACAGCTGATGGTATGTGAAGTGCATGAGGCAGGTGGAGTTGTTTTGGCACTGGAAGAGCTGTGCTGCTGCTTCGGGCAGTTGCCATTCACCACCGCACTACCTTCCCTAGGTGTCATAGCCACTTTCAGACATATGTGCTGCCAGAGCACTTGGTTTCCATGGCAGCGGGAAATGGCATTGTCCCTGAACTTGTCTTTGGCTGTGGATCTTTGAGCGCCTTGATTGAGGAGGTGCATGTTAGTTTTGTGTGGGTGCTCAAGCTGCTTGATTCCATCCCACTGGGCTCAATGGGCATGGGACCGGAAGTGAGCAAACAGGGTTTCCTAGATAGCTGCCAGGACAGCTGATGGTATGTGAAGTGCATGAGGCAGGTGGAGTTGTTTTGGCACTGGAAGAGCTGTGCTGCTGCTTCGGGCAGTTGCCATTCACCACCACACTACCTTCCCTAGGTGTCATAGCCACTTGCAGACATATGTGCTGCCAGAGCCCTTGGTTTCCATGGCAGCGGGAAATGGCTTGGGCCCTGAACTTGTCTTTGGCTGTGGAGTTTTGAGCGCCTTGAGTGAGGACCTCCATGCTAGTTTTGTGTGGGTGCTCAAGCTACTTGATTCCATCCCACTGGGCTCAATGGGCATTGGACCGGAAGTGACCAAACAGGGTTTCCTAGATAGCTGCCAGGACAGCTGATGGTATGTGAAGTGCATGAGGCAGGTGGAGTTGTTTTGGCACTGGAAGAGCTGTGCTGCTGCTTCGGGCAGTTGCCATTCACCACCACACTACCTTCCCTAGGTGTCAGAGCCACTTTCAGACATATGTGCTGCCAGAGCCCTTGGTTTCCATCGCAGCGGGAAATACCTTGAGCTCTGAACTTGTCTTTGGCTGTGGAGTTTTGAGCGCCTTGAGTGAGGAGCTGCATGTTAGTTTTGTGTGGGTGCTCAAGCTGCTTGATTCCATCCCACTGGGCTCAAAGGGCATGGGACCAGAAGTGACCAAACAGGGTTTCCTAGATAGCTGCCAGGACAGCTGATGGTATGTGAAGTGCATGAGGCAGGAGGAGTTGTTTTGGCACTGGAAGAGCTGTGCTGCTGCTTCGGGCAGTTGCCATTCACCACCACACTACCTTCCCTAGGTGTCATAGCCACTTGCAGACATATGTGCTGCCAGAGCACTTGGTTTCCATGGAAGCGGGAAATGGCTTGGGCCCTGAACTTGTCTTTGGCTGTGGAGTTTTGAGCGCCTTGAGTGAGGAGCTGCATGTTAGTTTTGTGTGGGTGCTTAAGCTACTTGATTCCATCCCACTGGGCTCAATGGGCATTGGACCGGAAGTGACCAAACAGGGTTTCCTAGATAGCTGCTAGGACAGCTGATGGTATGTGAAGTGCATGAGGCAGGAGGAGTTGTTTTGGCACTGGAAGAGCTGTGCTGCTGCTTCGGGCAGTTGCCATTCACCACCACACTACCTTCCCTAGGTGTCATAGCCACTTTCAGACATATGTGCTGCCAGACCACTTGGTTTCCATGGCAGCGGGAAATGGCTTGGGCGCTGAACTTGTCTTTGGCTGTGGAGCTTTCAGCACCTTCAGTGAGGAGCTGCATGTTAGTTTTGTGTGGGTGCTCAAGCTGCTTGATTCTATCCCACTGGGCTCAATGGGCATGGGACCAGAAGTGACCAAACAGGGTTTCCTAGATAGCTGCCAGGACAGCTGATGGTATGTGAAGTGCATGAGGCAGGTGGAGTTGTTTTGGCACTGGAAGAACTGTGCTGCTGCTTTGGGCAGTTGCCATTCACCACCACACTACCTTCCCTAGGTGTCATAGCCACGTTCAGACATATGTGCTGCCAGAGCACTTGGTTTCCATGGCAGCGGGAAATGGCTTGGGCTCTGAACTTGTCTTTGGCTGTGGAGTTTTGAGCGCCTTCAGTGAGGAGTTCTTTGTTAGTTTTGTGTGGGTGCTCAAGCTGCTTGATTTCATCCCACTGGGCTCAATGGGCATGGGACCGGAAGTGAGCAAACAGGGTTTCCTAGATAGCGGCCAGGACAGCTGATGGTATGTGAAGTGCATGAGGCAGGTGGAGTTGTTTTGGCACTGGAAGAGCTGTGCTGCTGCTTCGGGCAGTTGCCATTCACCACCACACTACCTTCCCTAGGTGTCATAGCCACTTTCAGACATATGTGCTGCCAGAGCCCTTGGTTTCCATGGCAGCGGGAAATGGCTTGGGCCCTGAACTTGTCTTTGGCTGTGGAGTTTTGAGCGCCTTGAGTGAGGAACTGAATGTTCGTTTTGTGTGGGTGCTCAAGCTGCTTGATTCCATCCCACTGGGCTCAATGGGCATGGGACCGGAAGTGAGCAAACAGGGTTTCCTTGATAGCTGCCAGGACAGCTGATGGTATGTGAAGTGCATGAGGCAGGAGGAGTTGTTTTGGCACTGGAAGAGCTGTGCTGCTGCTTCGGGCAGTTGCCATTCACCACCACACTACCTTCCCTAGGTGTCAGAGCCACTTTCAGACATATGTGCTGCCAGAGCCCTTGGTTTCCATGGCAGCGGGAAATGGCTTGAGCGCTGAACTTGTCTTTGGCTGTGGAGTTTTGAGCGCCTTGAGTGAGGAGCTCCGTGTTAGTTTTGTGTGGGTGCTCAAGCTGCTTGATTCCATCCCACTGGGCTCAATGGGCATGGGACCAGAAGTGAGCAAACAGGGTTTCCTAGATAGCTGCCAGGACAGCTGATGGTATGTGAAGTGCATGAGGCAGGTGGAGTTGTTTTGGCACTGGAAGAGCTGTGCTGCTGCTTCGGGCAGTTGCCATTCACCACCACACTACCTTCCCTAGGTGTCAGAGCCACTTGCAGACATATGTGCTGCCAGAGCCCTTGGTTTCCATGGCAGCGGGAAATGGCTTGGGCCCTGAACTTGTCTTTGGCTGTGGAGCTTTGAGCGCATTGAGTGAGGAGCTCCGTGTTAGTTTTGTGTGGGTGCTCAAGCTGCTTGATTCCATCCCACTGGGCTCAATGGGCATTGGACCGGAAGTGACCAAACAGGGTTTCCTAGATAGCTGCCAGGACAGCTGATGGTATGTGAAGTGCATGAGGCAGGAGGAGTTGTTTTGGCACTGGAAGAGCTGTGCTGCTTCTTCGGGCAGTTGCCATTCACCACCACACTACCTTCCCTAGGTGTCAGAGCCACTTTCAGACATATGTGCTGCCAGAGCCCTTGGTTTCCATGGCAGCGGGAAATGGCTTCGACTCTGAACTTGTCTTTGGCTGTGGAGTTTTGAGCGCCTTGAGTGAGGAGCTCCATGTTAGTTTTGTGTGGGTGCTCAAGCTGCTTGATTCCATCCCACTGGGCTCAATGGGCATGAGACCGGAAGTGACCAAACAGGGTTTCCTAGATAGCCGCTAGGACAGCTGATGGTATGTGAAGTGCATGAGGCAGGTGGAGTTGTTTTGGCACTGGAAGAGCTGTGCTGCTGCTTCGGGCATTTGCCATTCACCACCACACTACCTTCCCTAGGTGTCATAGCCACTTTCAGACATATGTGCTGCCAGAGCCCTTGGTTTCCATGGCAGCAGGAAATGCCTTGAGCTCTGAACTTGTCTTTGGCTGTGTAGTTTTGAGCGCCTTGAGTGAGGACCTCCATGTTAGTTTTGTGTGGGTGCTGAAGCTGCTTGATTCCATCCCCCTGGGGTCAATGGGCATGGGACCGGAAGTGAGCAAACAGGGTTTCCTAGATAGCTGCCAGGACAGCTGATGGTATGTGAAGTGCATGAGGCAGGTGGAGTTGTTTTGGCAGTGGAAGAGCTGTGCTGCTGCTTCGGGCAGTTGCCATTCACCACCACACTACCTTCCCTAGGTGTCATAGCCACTTTCAGACATATGTGCTTCCAGAGCCCTTGGTTTCCATGGCAGCGGGAAATGGCTTGGGCCCTGAACTTGTCTTTGGCTGTGGAGTTTTGAGCGCCTTGAGTGAGGACCTCCATGTTAGTTTTGTGTGGGTGCTCAAGCTACTTGATTCCATCCCACTGGGCTCAATGGGCATTGTACCGGAAGTGACCAAACAGGGTTTCCTAGATAGCTGCCAGGACAGCTGATGGTATGTGAAGTGCATGAGGCAGGTGGAGTTGTTTTGGCACTGGAAGAGCTGTGCTGCTGCTTCGAGCAGTTGCCATTCACCACCACACTACCTTCCGTAGGTGTCATAGCCACTTTCAGACATATGTGCTGCCAGAGCACTTGATTTCCATTGCAGCGGGAAATGGCTTGGGCGCTGAACTTGTCTTTGGCTGTGGAGCTTTCAGCACCTTCAGTGAGGAGCTCCATGTTAGTTTTGTGTGGGTGCTCAAGCTGCTTGATTCCATCCTACTGGGCTCAAATGGGCATGGGACCGGAAGTGAGCAAACAGGGTTTCCTAGATAGCTGCTAGGACAGCTGATGGTATGTGAAGTGCATGAGGCAGGTGGAGTTGTTTTGGCACTGGAAGAGCTGTGCTGCTGCTTCGGGCAGTTGCCATTCACCACCGCACTACCTTCCCTAGGTGTCATAGCCACTTTCAGACATATGTGCTGCCAGAGCACTTGGTTTCCATGGCAGCGGGAAATGGCTTGGGCTCTGAACTTGTCTTTGGCTGTGGAGTTTTGAGCGCCTTCAGTGAGGAGCTGCATGTTAGTTTTGTGTGGGTGCTCAAGCTGCTTGATTCCATCCCACTGGGCTCAATGGGCATGGGACCGGAAGTGAGCAAACAGGGTTTCCTAGATAGCTGCCAGGACAGCTGATGGTATGTGAAGTGCATGAGGCAGGTGGAGTTGTTTTGGCACTGGAAGAGCTGTGCTGCTGCTTCGGGCAGTTGCCATTCACCACCACACTACCTTCCCTAGGTGTCATAGCCACTTGCAGACATATGTGCTGCCAGAGCCCTTGGTTTCCATGGCAGCGGGAAATGGCTTGGGCCCTGAACTTGTCTTTGGCTGTGGAGTTTTGAGCGCCTTGAGTGAGGACCTCCATGCTAGTTTTGTGTGGGTGCTCAAGCTGCTTGATTCCATCCCACTGGGCTCAATGGGCATTGGACCGGAAGTGACCAAACAGGGTTTCCTAGATAGCTGCCAGGACAGCTGATGGTATGTGAAGTGCATGAGGCAGGTGGAGTTGTTTTGGCACTGGAAGAGCTGTGCTGCTGCTTCGGGCAGTTGCCATTCACCACCACACTACCTTCCCTAGGTGTCATAGCCACTTTCAGACATATGTGCTGCCAGAGCACTTGATTTCCATGGCAGCGGGAAATGGCTTGGACTCTGAACTTGTCTTTGGCTGTGGAGTTTTGAGCACCTTGAGTGAGGAGCTCCATGTTAGTTTTGTGTGGGTGCTCAAGCTGCTTGATTCCATCCCACTGGGCTCAAATGGGCATGGGACCGGAAGTGAGCAAACAGGGTTTCCTAGATAGCTGCCAGGACAGCTGATGGTATGTGAAGTGCATGAGGCAGGTGGAGTTGTTTTGGCACTGGAAGAGCTGTGCTGCTGCTTCGGGCAGTTGCCATTCACCACCACACTACCTTCCCTAGGTGTCATAGCCACTTTCAGACATATGTGCTGCCAGAGCCCTTGGTTTCCATGGCAGCGGGAAATGGCTTGGGCCCTGAACTTGTCTTTGGCTGTGGAGCTTTGGGCGCCTTCAGTGAGGAGCTCCATGTTAGTTTTGTGTGGGTGCTCAAGCTGCTTGATTCCATCCCACTGGGCTCAATGGGCATGGAACTGGAAGTGACCAAACAGGGTTTCCTAGATAGCTGCCAGGACAGCTGATGGTATGTGAAGTGCATGAGGCAGCAGGAGTTGTTTTGGCACTGGAAGAGCTGTGCTGCTGCTTCGGGCAGTTGCCATTCACCACCACACTACCTTCCCTAGGTGTCATAGCCACTTTCAGACATATGTGCTGCCAGAGCACTTGGTTTCCATGGCAGCGGGAAATGGCTTGGGCCCTGAACTTGATTTGACTGTGGAGCTTTCAGCGCCTTCAGTGAGGAGCTCCATGTTAGTTTTGTGTGGGTGCTCAAGCTGCTTGATTCAATCCCACTGGACTCAAAGGGCATGGGACCGGAAGTGACCAAACAGGGTTTCCTAGATAGCTGCCAGGACAGCTGATGGTATGTGAAGTTCATGAGGCAGGTGGAGTTGTTTTGGCACTGGAAGAGCTGTGCTGCTGCTTCGGGCAGTTGCCATTCACCACCACACTACCTTCCCTAAGTGTCATAGCCACTTTCAGACATATGTGCTGCCAGAGCCCTTGGTTTCCATGGCAGCGGGAAATGGCTTTGGCCCTGAACTTGTCTTTGGCTGTGGAGTTTTGAGCGCCTTCAGTGAGGAGCTCCATGTTAGTTTTGTGTGGGTGCTCAAGCTGCTTGATTCCATCCCACTGCGCTCCATGGGCATGGGACCGGAAGTGAGCAAACAGGGTTTCCTAGATAGCTGCCAGGACAGCCGATGGTATGTGAAGTGCATGAGGCAGGAAGAGTTGTTTTGGCACTGGAAGAGCTGTGCTGCTGCTTCGGGCAGTTGCCATTCACCACCACACTACCTTCCCTAGGTGTCATAGCCACTTGCAGACATATGTGCTGCCAGAGCACTTGGTTTCCATGGCAGCGGGAAATGGCTTTGGCCCTGAACTTGTCTTTGGCTGTGGAGGTTTGAGCACCTTGAGTGAGGAGCTCCATGTTAGTTTTGTGTTTGTGCTCAAGCTGCTTGATTCCATCCCCCTTGGATCAATGGGCATGGGACCGGACGTGAGCAAACAGGGTTTCATAGATAGCTGCCGCTACAGCTGATGGTATGTGAAGTGCATGAGGCAGGTGGAGTTGTTTTGGCACTGGAAGAGCTGTGCTGCTGCTTCGGGCAGTTGCCATTCACCACCACACTACCTTCCCTAGGTGTCATAGCCACTTTCAGACATATGTGCTGCCAGAGCCCTTGGTTTCCATGGCAGCGGGAAATGGCTTGGGCGCTGAACTTGTCTTTGGCTGTGGAGTTTTGAGCGCCTTGAGTGAGGAGCTGCATGTTAGTTTTGTGTGGGTGCTCAAGCTGCTTGATTCCATCCCACTGGGCTCAATGGGCATGGGACTGGAAGTGACCAAACAGGGTTTCCTAGATAGCTGCCAGGACAGCTGATGGTATGTGAAGTGCATGAGGCAGGTGGAGTTGTTTTGGCACTGGAAGAGCTGTGCTGCTGCGTCGGGCAGTTGCCATTCACCACCACACTACCTTCCCTAGGTGTCATAGCCACTTTCAGACATATGTGCTGCCAGAGCCCTTGGTTTCCATGGCAGCGGGAAATGGCTTGGGCCCTGAACTTGCCTTTGGTTGTGGAGTTTTGAGCGCCTTCAGTGAGGAGCTCCGTGTTAGTTTTGTGTGGGTGCTCAAGCTACTTGATTCCATCCCACTGGGCTCAATGGGCATGCGACTGGAAGTGACCAAACAGGGTTTCCTAGATAGCTGCCAGGACAGCTGATGGTATGTGAAGTGCATGAGGCAGGTGGAGTTGTTTTGGCAGTGGAAGAGCTGTGCTGCTGCTTCGGGCAGTTGCCATTCACCACCACACTACCTTCCCTAGGTGTCATAGCCACTTTCAGACATATGTGCTGCCAGAGCACTTGGTTTTCCTGGCAGCGGGAAATGGCTTGGGCCCTGAACTTGTCTTTGGCTGTGGAGCTTTCAGCGCCTTCAGTGAGGATCTCCATGTTAGTTTTGTGTGGGTGCTCAAACTGCTTGATTCTATCCCACTGGGCTCAATGGGCATGGGACCAGAAGTGACCAAACAGGGTTTCCTAGATAGCTGCCAGGACAGCTGATGGTATGTGAAGTTCATGAGGCAGGTGGAGTTGTTTTGGCACTGGAAGAGCTGTGCTGCTGCTTCGGGCAGTTGCCATTCACCACCATACTACCTTCCCTAAGTGTCATAGCCACTTTCAGACATATGTGCTGCCAGAGCACTTGGTTTCCATGGCAGCGGGAAATGGCATTGGCCCTGAACTTGTCTTTGGCTGTGGAGTTTTGAGTGCCATGAGTGAGGAGGTGCATGTTAGTTTTGTGTGGGTGCTCAAGCTGCTTGATTCAATCCCACTGGGCTCAAAGGGCATGGGACCGGAAGTGAGCAAACAGGGTTTCCTAGATAGCTGCCAGGACAGCTGATGGTATGTGAAGTTCATGAGGCAGGTGGAGTTGTTTTGGGACTGGAAGAGCTGTGCTGCTGCTTCGGGCAGTTGCCATTCACCACCACACTACCTTCCCTAAGTGTCATAGCCACTTTCAGACATATGTGCTGCCAGAGCCCTTGCCTTACATGGCAGCGGGAAATGGCTTTGGCCCTGAACTTGTCTTTGGCTGTGGAGTTTTGAGCGCCTTCAGTGAGGAGCTCCATGTTAGTTTTGTGTGGGTGCTCAAGCTGCTTGATTCCATCCCACTGGGCTCCATGGGCATGGGACCGGAAGTGAGCAAACAGGGTTTCCTAGATAGCTACCAGGACAGCCGATGGTATGTGAAGTGCATGAGGCAGGAGGAGTTGTTTTGGCACTGGAAGAGCTGTGCTGCTGCTTCGGGCAGTTGCCATTCACCACCACACTACCTTCCCTAGGTGTCATAGCCACTTTCAGACATATGTGCTGCCAGAGCACTTGGTTTCCATGGCAGCGGGAAATGGCTTTGGCCCTGAACTTGTCTTTGGCTGTGGAGGTTTGAGCACCTTGAGTGAGGAGCTCCATGTTAGTTTTGTGTGGGTGCTCAAGCTGCTTGATTCCATCCCCCTTGGATCAATGGGCATGGGACCGGAAGTGACCAAACAGGGTTTCCTAGATAGCTGCCGCTACAGCTGATGGTATGTGAAGTGCATGAGGCAGGTGGAGTTGTTTTGGCACTGGAAGAGCTGTGCTACTGCTTCGGGCAGTTGCCATTCACCACCACACTACCTTCCTTAGGGGTCATAGCCACTTTCAGACATATGTGCTGCCAGAGCCCTTATTTTCCATGGCAGCGGGAAATGGCTTGGGCCCTGAACTTGTCTTTGGCTGTGGAGTTTTGAGCGCCTTGAGTGAGGACCTCCATGTTAGTTTTGTGTGGGTGCTCAAGCTACTTGCTTCCATCCCACTGGGCTCAATGGGCATGGGACCGGAAGTGACCAACAGGGTTTCCTAGATAGCTGCCAGGACAGCTGATGGTATGTGAAGTGCATGAGGCAGGAGGAGTTGTTTTGGCACTGGAAGAGCTGTGCTGCTGCTTCGGGCAGTTGCCATTCACCACCACACTACCTTCCCTAGGTGTCATAGCCTCTTTTAGACATATGTGCTGTCAGAGCACTTGGTTTCCATGGCAGCGGGAAATGGCTTGGGCTCTGAACTTGTCTTTGGCTGTGGAGCTTTCAGCACCTTCAGTGAGGAGCTCCATGTTTGTTTTGTGTGGGTGCTCAAGCTGCTTGATTCCATCCCACTGGGCTCAATGGGCATGGGACCAGAAATGACCAAACAGGGTTTCCTAGATAGCTGCCAGGACAGCTGATGGTATGTGAAGTGCATGAGGCAGGAGGAGTTGTTTTGGCACTGGAAGAACTGTGCTGCTGCTTCGGGCAGTTGCCAATCACCACCAAACTACCTTCCCTAGGTGTCATAGCCACGTTCAGACATATGTGCTGCCAGAGCACTTGGTTTCCATGGCACGGGAAATGGCTTGCTCTCTGAACTTGTCTTTGGCTGTGGAGTTTTGAGCACCTTGAGTGAGGAGCTCCATGTTAGTTTTGTGTGGGTGCTCAAGCTACTTGATTCCATCCCACTGGGCTCAAATGGGCATGGGACCGGAAGTGACCAAACAGGGTTTCCTAGATAGCTGCTAGGACAGCTGATGGTATGTGAAGTGCATGAGGCAGGTGGAGTTGTTTTGGCACTGGAAGAGCTGTGCTGCTGCTTCGGGCAGTTGCCATTCACCACCACACTACCTTCCCTAGGTGTCATAGCCACGTTCAGACATATGTGCTGCCAGAGCACTTGGTTTCCATGGCAGCCGGAAATGGCTTGGACTCTGAACTTGTCTTTGCCTGAGGAGCTTTCAGCACCTTCAGTGAGGAGCTCCATGTTAGTTTTGTGTGGGTGCTCAAGCTGCTTGATTCTATCCCACTGGGCTCAATGGGCATGGGACCAGATGAGACCAAACAGGGTTTCCTAGATAGCTGCCAGGACAGCTGATGGTATGTGAAGTGCATGAGGCAGGTGGAGTTGTTTTGGCACTGGAAGAGCTGTGCTGCTGCTTCGGGCAGTTGCCATTCACCACCACACTACCTTCCCTAGGTGTCATAGCCACTTTCAGACATATGTGCTGCCAGAGCACTTGGTTTCCATGGCAGCGGGAAATGGCTTGGGCCCTGAACTTGTCTTTGGCTGTGGAGGTTTGAGCGCCTTGAGTGAGGAGCTGCATGTTAGTTTTGTGTGGGTGCTCAAGCTGCTTGATTCCATCCCACTGGGCTCAATGGGCATGGGACCGGAAGTGAGCAAACAGGGCTTCCTATATATCTGCTAAGACAGCTGATGGTATGTGAAGTGCATGAGGCAGGTGGAGTTGTTTTGGCACTGGAAGAGCTGTGCTGCTGCTTCGGGCAGTTGCCATTCACCACCACACTACCTTCCCTAGGTGTAAGAGCCACTTTCAGACATATGTGCTGCCAGAGCCCTTGGTTTCCATGGCAGCGGGAAATGGCTTGGGCGCTGAACTTGTCTTTGGCTGTGGAGCTTTGAGCGCCTTCAGTGAGGAGCTCCATGTTAGTTTTGTGTGGGTGCTCAAGCTGCTTGATTCCATCCCACTGGACTCAATGGGCATTGGACCGGAAGTGCCCAAACAGGGTTTCCTAGATAGCTGCCAGGACAGCTGATGGTATGTGAAGTGCATGAGGCAGGTGGAGTTGTTTTGGCAGTGGAAGAGCTGTGCTGCTGCTTCGGACAGTTGCCATTCACCACCACACTACCTTCCCTAGGTGTCAGAGCCACTTGTAGACATATGTGCTGCCAGAGCCCTTGGTTTCCATGGCAGCGGGAAATGGCTTGGGCCCTGAACTTGTCTTTGGCTGTGGAGCTTTGAATGCGTTGAGTGAGGAGCTCCATGTTATTTTTGTGTGGGTGCTCAAGCTGCTTGATTCCATCCCACTGGGCTCAATGGGCATGGGACCGGAAGTGCCCAAACAGGGTTTCCTAGATAGCTGCCAGGACAGCTGATGGTATGTGAAGTGCATGAGGCAGGTGGAGTTGTTTTGGCACTGGAAGAGCTGTGCTGCTGCTTCGGGCAGTTGCCATTCACCACCACACTACCGTCCCTAGACGTCATAGCCACTTTCAGACATATGTGCTGCCAGAGCCCTTGGTTTCCATGGCAGCGGGAAATGGCTTGGGCGCTGAACTTGTCTTTGCCTGAGGAGCTTTCAGCACCTTCAGTGAGGAGCTCCATGTTAGTTTTGTGTGGGTGCTCAAGCTGCTTGATTCTATCCCACTGGGCTCAATGGGCATGGGACCAGATGAGACCAAACAGGGTTTCCTAGATAGCTGCCAGGACAGCTGATGGTATGTGAAGTGCATGAGGCAGGTGGAGTTGTTTTGGCACTGGAAGAGCTGTGCTGCTGCTTCAGGCAGTTGCCATTCACCACCACACTACCTTCCCTAGGTGTCATAGCCACTTGCAGACATATGTGCTGCCAGAGCCCTTGCTTTCCATGGCAGCAGGAAATGGCATTGGCCCTGAACTTGTCTTTGGCTGTGGAGTTTTGAGCGCCTTCAGTGAGGATCTGCATGTTAGCTTTGTGTGGGTGCTCAAGCTGCTTGATTCCATCCCACTGGGCTCAAAGGGCATGGGACCGGAAGTGAGCAAACAGGGCTTCCTAGATATCTGCTAGGACAGCTGATGGTATGTGAAGTTCATGAGGCAGGAGGAGTTGTTTTGGCACTGGAAGAGCTGTGCTGCTGCTTCGGGCAGTTGCCATTCACCACCACACTACCTTCCCTAGGTGTCATAGCCACTTTCAGACATATGTGCTGCCAGAGCACTTGGTTTCCATGGCAGCGGGAAATGGCTTGGGCCCTGAACTTGTCTTTGACTGTGGAGCTTTCAGCGCCTTCAGTGAGGAGCTCCATGTTAGTTTTGTGTGGGTGCTCAAGCTGCTTGATTCCATCCCACTGGGCTCAATGGGCATGGGACCGGAAGTGACCAAACAGGGTTTCCTAGATAGCGGCCAGGACAGCTGATGGTATGTGAAGTGCATGAGGCAGGTGGAGTTGTTTTGGCAGTGGAAGAGCTGTGCTGCTGCTTCGGGCAGTTGCCATTCACCACCACACTACCTTCCCTAGGTGTCATAGCCACTTTCAGACATATGTGCTGCCAGAGCCCTTGGTTTCCATGGCAGCAGGAAATGGCTTTGGCCCTGAACTTGCCTTTGGCTGTGGAGTTTTGAGTGCCATGAGTGAGGAGCTGCATGTTAGTTTTGTGTGGGTGCTCAAGCTGCTTGATTCAATCCCACTGGACTCAAAGGGCATGGGACCGGAAGTGAGCAAACAGGGTTTCCTAGATAGCTGCCAGGACAGCTGATGGTATGTGAAGTTCATGAGGCAGGTGGAGTTGTTTTGGCACTGGAAGAGCTGTGCTGCTGCTTCGGGCAGTTGCCATTCACCACCACACTACCTTCCCTAAGTGTCATAGCCACTTTCAGACATATGTGCTGCCAGAGCCCTTGGTTTCCATGGCAGCGGGAAATGGCTTTGGCCCTGAACTTGTCTTTGGCTGTGGAGTTTTGAGCGCCTTCAGTGAGGAGCTCCATGTTAGTTTTGTGTGGGTGCTCAAGCTGCTTGATTCCATCCCACTGCGCTCCATGGGCATGGGACCGGAAGTGAGCAAACAGGGTTTCCTAGATAGCTGCCAGGACAGCCGATGGTATGTGAAGTGCATGAGGCAGGAAGAGTTGTTTTGGCACTGGAAGAGCTGTGCTGCTGCTTCGGGCAGTTGCCATTCACCACCACACTACCTTCCCTAGGTGTCATAGCCACTTGCAGACATATGTGCTGCCAGAGCACTTGGTTTCCATGGCAGCGGGAAATGGCTTTGGCCCTGAACTTGTCTTTGGCTGTGGAGGTTTGAGCACCTTGAGTGAGGAGCTCCATGTTAGTTTTGTGTTTGTGCTCAAGCTGCTTGATTCCATCCCCCTTGGATCAATGGGCATGGGACCGGAAGTGACCAAACAGGGTTTCATAGATAGCTGCCGCTACAGCTGATGGTATGTGAAGTGCATGAGGCAGGTGGAGTTGTTTTGGCACTGGAAGAGCTGTGCTGCTGCTTCGGGCAGTTGCCATTCACCACCACACTACCTTCCCTAGGTGTCATAGCCACTTTCAGACATATGTGCTGCCAGAGCCCTTGGTTTCCATGGCAGCGGGAAATGGCTTGGGCCCTGAACTTGTCTTTGGCTGTGGAGTTTTGAGCGCCTTGAGTGAGGAGCTGCATGTTAGTTTTGTGTGGGTGCTCAAGCTGCTTGATTCCATCCCACTGGGCTCAATGGGCATGGGACTGGAAGTGACCAAACAGGGTTTCCTAGATAGCGGCCAGGACAGCTGATGGTATGTGAAGTGCATGAGGCAGGTGGAGTTGTTTTGGCACTGGAAGAGCTGTGCTGCTGCGTCGGGCAGTTGCCATTCACCACCACACTACCTTCCCTAGGTGTCATAGCCACTTTCAGACATATGTGCTGCCAGAGCCCTTGGTTTCCATGGCAGCGGGAAATGGCTTGGGCCCTGAACTTGCCTTTGGTTGTGGAGTTTTGAGCGCCTTCAGTGAGGAGCTCCGTGTTAGTTTTGTGTGGGTGCTCAAGCTACTTGATTCCATCCCACTGGGCTCAATGGGCATGGGACTGGAAGTGACCAAACAGGGTTTCCTAGATAGCTGCCAGGACAGCTGATGGTATGTGAAGTGCATGAGGCAGGTGGAGTTGTTTTGGCAGTGGAAGAGCTGTGCTGCTGCTTCGGGCAGTTGCCATTCACCACCACACTACCTTCCCTAGGTGTCATAGCCACTTTCAGACATATGTGCTGCCAGAGCACTTGGTTTTCCTGGCAGCGGGAAATGGCTTGGGCCCTGAACTTGTCTTTGGCTGTGGAGCTTTCAGCGCCTTCAGTGAGGATCTCCATGTTAGTTTTGTGTGGGTGCTCAAGCTGCTTGATTCTATCCCACTGGGCTCAATGGGCATGGGACCGGAAGTGACCAAACAGGGTTTCCTAGATAGCTGCCAGGACAGCTGATGGTATGTGAAGTGCATGAGGCAGGTGGAGTTGTTTTGGCACTGGAAGAGCTGTGCTGCTGCTTCGGGCAGTTGCCATTCACCACCACACTACCTTCCCTAAGTGTCATAGCCACTTTCAGACATATGTGCTGCCAGAGCCCTTGGTTTCCATGGCAGCGGGAAATGGCATTGGCCCTGAACTTGTCTTTGGCTGTGGAGTTTTGAGTGCCATGAGTGAGGAGGTGCATGTTAGTTTTGTGTGGGTGCTCAAGCTGCTTGATTCAATCCCACTGGGCTCAAAGGGCATGGGACCGGAAGTGAGCAAACAGGGTTTCCTAGATAGCTGCCAGGACAGCTGATGGTATGTGAAGTTCATGAGGCAGGTGGAGTTGTTTTGGCACTGGAAGAGCTGTGCTGCTGCTTCGGGCAGTTGCCATTCACCACCACACTACCTTCCCTAAGTGTCATAGCCACTTTCAGACATATGTGCTGCCAGAGCCCTTGCCTTACATGGCAGCGGGAAATGGCTTTGGCCCTGAACTTGTGTTTGGCTGTGGAGTTTTGAGCGCCTTCAGTGAGGAGCTGCATGTTAGCTTTGTGTGGGTGCTCAAGCTGCTTGATTCCATCCCCCTGGGCTCAATGGGCATGGGACCGGAAGTGACCAAACAGGGTTTCCTAGATAGCTGCCGCTACAGCTGATGGTATGTGAAGTGCATGAGGCAGGTGGAGTTGTTTTGGCACTGGAAGAGCTGTGCTACTGCTTCGGGCAGTTGCCATTCACCACCACACTAACTTCCCTAGGTGTCATAGCCACTTTCAGACATATGTGCTGCCAGAGCACTTGGTTTCCATGGCAGCGGGAAATGGCTTTGGCCCTGAACTTGTCTTTGGCTGTGGAGGTTTGAGCACCTTGAGTGAGGAGCTCCATGTTAGTTTTGTGTGGGTGCTCAAGCTGCTTGATTCCATCCCCCTTGGATCAATGGGCATGGGACCGGAAGTGACCAAACAGGGTTTCCTAGATAGCTGCCGCTACAGCTGATGGTATGTGAAGTGCATGAGGCAGGTGGAGTTGTTTTGGCACTGGAAGAGCTGTGCTACTGCTTCGGGCAGTTGCCATTCACCACCACACTACCTTCCTTAGGGGTCATAGCCACTTTCAGACATATGTGCTGCCAGAGCACTTATTTTCCATGGCAGCGGGAAATGGCTTGGGCCCTGAACTTGTCTTTGGCTGTGGAGTTTTGAGCGCCTTGAGTGAGGACCTCCATGTTAGTTTTGTGTGGGTGCTCAAGCTACTTGCTTCCATCCCACTGGGCTCAATGGGCATGGGACCGGAAGTGACCAAACAGGGTTTCCTAGATAGCTGCCAGGACAGCTGATGGTATGTGAAGTGCATGAGGCAGGAGGAGTTGTTTTGGCACTGGAAGAGCTGTGCTGCTGCGTCGGGCAGTTGCCATTCACCACCACACTACCTTCCCTAGGTGTCATAGCCTCTTTTAGACATATGTGCTGCCAGAGCACTTGGTTTCCATGGCAGCGGGAAATGGCTTGGGCTCTGAACTTGTCTTTGGCTGTGGAGCTTTCAGCACCTTCAGTGAGGAGCTCCATGTTTGTTTTGTGTGGGTGCTCAAGCTGCTTGATTCCATCCCACTGGGCTCAATGGGCATGGGACCAGAAGTGACCAAACAGGGTTTCCTAGATAGCTGCCAGGACAGCTGATGGTATGTGAAGTGCATGAGGCAGGAGGAGTTGTTTTGGCACTGGAAGAACTGTGCTGCTGCTTCGGGCAGTTGCCAATCACCACCAAACTACCTTCCCTAGGTGTCATAGCCACGTTCAGACATATGTGCTGCCAGAGCACTTGGTGTCCATGGCACGGGAAATGGCTTGCTCTCTGAACTTGTCTTTGGCTGTGGAGTTTTGAGCACCTTGAGTGAGGAGCTCCATGTTAGTTTTGTGTGGGTGCTCAAGCTACTTGATTCCATCCCACTGGGCTCAAATGGGCATGGGACCGGAAGTGACCAAACAGGGTTTCCTAGATAGCTGCTAGGACAGCTGATGGTATGTGAAGTGCATGAGGCAGGTGGAGTTGTTTTGGCACTGGAAGAGCTGTGCTGCTGCTTCGGGCAGTTGCCATTCACCACCACACTACCTTCCCTAGGTGTCATAGCCACGTTCAGACATATGTGCTGCCAGAGCACTTGGTTTCCATGGCAGCCGGAAATGGCTTGGACTCTGAACTTGTCTTTGCCTGAGGAGCTTTCAGCACCTTCAGTGAGGAGCTCCATGTTAGTTTTGTGTGGGTGCTCAAGCTGCTTGATTCTATCCCACTGGGCTCAATGGGCATGGGACCAGATGAGACCAAACAGGGTTTCCTAGATAGCTGCCAGGACAGCTGATGGTATGTGAAGTGCATGAGGCAGGTGGAGTTGTTTTGGCACTGGAAGAGCTGTGCTGCTGCTTCGGGCAGTTGCCATTCACCACCACACTACCTTCCCTAGGTGTCATAGCCACTTTCAGACATATGTGCTGCCAGAGCACTTGGTTTCCATGGCAGCGGGAAATGGCTTGGGCCCTGAACTTGTCTTTGGCTGTGGAGGTTTGAGCGCCTTGAGTGAGGAGCTGCATGTTAGTTTTGTGTGGGTGCTCAAGCTGCTTGATTCCATCCCACTGGGCTCAATGGGCATGGGACCGGAAGTGAGCAAACAGGGCTTCCTATATATCTGCTAAGACAGCTGATGGTATGTGAAGTGCATGAGGCAGGTGGAGTTGTTTTGGCACTGGAAGAGCTGTGCTGCTGCTTCGGGCAGTTGCCATTCACCACCACACTACCTTCCCTAGGTGTAAGAGCCACTTTCAGACATATGTGCTGCCAGAGCCCTTGGTTTCCATGGCAGCGGGAAATGGCTTGGGCGCTGAACTTGTCTTTGGCTGTGGAGCTTTGAGCGCCTTCAGTGAGGAGCTCCATGTTAGTTTTGTGTGGGTGCTCAAGCTGCTTGATTCCATCCCACTGGACTCAATGGGCATTGGACCGGAAGTGCCCAAACAGGGTTTCCTAGATAGCTGCCAGGACAGCTGATGGTATGTGAAGTGCATGAGGCAGGTGGAGTTGTTTTGGCACTGGAAGAGCTGTGCTGCTGCTTCGGACAGTTGCCATTCACCACCACACTACCTTCCCTAGGTGTCAGAGCCACTTGTAGACATATGTGCTGCCAGAGCCCTTGGTTTCCATGGCAGCGGGAAATGGCTTGGGCCCTGAACTTGTCTTTGGCTGTGGAGCTTTGAATGCGTTGAGTGAGGAGCTCCATGTTATTTTTGTGTGGGTGCTCAAGCTGCTTGATTCCATCCCACTGGGCTCAATGGGCATGGGACCGGAAGTGACCAAACAGGGTTTCCTAGATAGCTGCCAGGACAGCTGATGGTATGTGAAGTGCATGAGGCAGGTGGAGTTGTTTTGGCACTGGAAGAGCTGTGCTGCTGCTTCGGGCAGTTGCCATTCACCACCACACTACCGTCCCTAGGTGTCATAGCCACTTTCAGACATATGTGCTGCCAGAGCACTTGGTTTCCATGGCAGCGGGAAATGGCTTGGGCTCTGAACTTGTCTTTGGCTGTGGAGTTTTGAGCGCCTTCAGTGAGGAGCTGCATGTTAGTTTTGTGTGTGTGCTCAAGCTGCTTGATTCCATCCCACTGGGCTCAATGGGCATGGGACCAGAAGTGAGCAAACAGGGTTACCTTGATAGCTGCCAGGACAGCTGATGGTATGTGAAGTTCATGAGGCAGGTGGAGTTGTTTTGGCACTGGAAGAGCTGTGCTGCTGCTTTGGGCAGTTGCCATTCACCACCACACTACCTTCCCTAGGGGTCATAGCCACTTTCAGACATATGTGCTGCCAGAGCCCTTGGTTTCCATGGCAGCGGGAAATGCCTTGAGCTCTGAACTTGTGTTTGGCTGTGGAGTTTTGAGCGCCTTGAGTGAGGACCTCCGTGTTAGTTTTGTGTGGGTGCTCAAGCTGCTTGATTCCATCCCACTGGGCTCAATGGGCATGGGACCGGAAGTGAGCAAACAGGGTTTCCTAGATAGCTGCCAGGACAGCTGATGGTATGTGAAGTGCATGAGGCAGGTGGAGTTGTTTTGGCACTGGAAGAGCTGTGCTGCTGCTTCGGGCAGTTGCCATTCACCACCACACTACCTTCCCTAGGTGTCATAGCCACTTTCAGACATATGTGCTGCCAGAGCCCTTGGTTTCCATGGCAGCGGGAAATGGCTTGGGCGCTGAACTTGTCTTTGCCTGAGGAGCTTTCAGCACCTTCAGTGAGGAGCTCCATGTTAGTTTTGTGTGGGTGCTCAAGCTGCTTGATTCTATCCCACTGGGCTCAATGGGCATGGGACCAGATGAGACCAAACAGGGTTTCCTAGATAGCTGCCAGGACAGCTGATGGTATGTGAAGTGCATGAGGCAGGTGGAGTTGTTTTGGCACTGGAAGAGCTGTGCTGCTGCTTCAGGCAGTTGCCATTCACCACCACACTACCTTCCCTAGGTGTCATAGCCACTTGCAGACATATGTGCTGCCAGAGCCCTTGCTTTCCATGGCAGCAGGAAATGGCTTGGGCGCTGAACTTGTCTTTGGCTGTGGAGTTTTGAGCGCCTTCAGTGAGGATCTGCATGTTAGCTTTGTGTGGGTGCTCAAGCTGCTTGATTCCATCCCACTGGGCTCAAAGGGCATGGGACCGGAAGTGAGCAAACAGGGCTTCCTAGATATCTGCTAGGACAGCTGATGGTATGTGAAGTTCATGAGGCAGGAGGAGTTGTTTTGGCACTGGAAGAGCTGTGCTGCTGCTTCGGGCAGTTGCCATTCACCACCACACTACCTTCCCTAGGTGTCATAGCCACTTTCAGACATATGTGCTGCCAGAGCACTTGGTTTCCATGGCAGCGGGAAATGGCTTGGGCCCTGAACTTGTCTTTGACTGTGGAGCTTTCAGCGCCTTCAGTGAGGAGCTCCATGTTAGTTTTGTGTGGGTGCTCAAGCTGCTTGATTCCATCCCACTGGGCTCAATGGGCATGGGACCGGAAGTGACCAAACAGGGTTTCCTAGATAGCTGCCAGGACAGCTGATGGTATGTGAAGTGCATGAGGCAGGTGGAGTTGTTTTGGCAGTGGAAGAGCTGTGCTGCTGCTTCGGGCAGTTGCCATTCACCACCACACTACCTTCCCTAGGTGTCATAGCCACTTTCAGACATATGTGCTGCCAGAGCCCTTGGTTTCCATGGCAGCAGGAAATGGCTTTGGCCCTGAACTTGCCTTTGGCTGTGGAGTTTTGAGTGCCATGAGTGAGGAGCTGCATGTTAGTTTTGTGTGGGTGCTCAAGCTGCTTGATTCAATCCCACTGGACTCAAAGGGCATGGGACCGGAAGTGAGCAAACAGGGTTTCCTAGATAGCTGCCAGGACAGCTGATGGTATGTGAAGTTCATGAGGCAGGTGGAGTTGTTTTGGCACTGGAAGAGCTGTGCTGCTGCTTCGGGCAGTTGCCATTCACCACCACACTACCTTCCCTAAGTGTCATAGCCACTTTCAGACATATGTGCTGCCAGAGCCCTTGGTTTCCATGGCAGCGGGAAATGGCTTTGGCCCTGAACTTGTCTTTGGCTGTGGAGTTTTGAGCGCCTTCAGTGAGGAGCTGCATGTTAGTTTTGTGTGGGTGCTCAAGCTGCTTGATTCCATCCCACTGCGCTCCATGGGCATGGGACCGGAAGTGAGCAAACAGGGTTTCCTAGATAGCTGCCAGGACAGCCGATGGTATGTGAAGTGCATGAGGCAGGAAGAGTTGTTTTGGCACTGGAAGAGCTGTGCTGCTGCTTCGGGCAGTTGCCATTCACCACCACACTACCTTCCCTAGGTGTCATAGCCACTTGCAGACATATGTGCTGCCAGAGCACTTGGTTTCCATGGCAGCGGGAAATGGCTTTGGCCCTGAACTTGTCTTTGGCTGTGGAGGTTTGAGCACCTTGAGTGAGGAGCTCCATGTTAGTTTTGTGTTTGTGCTCAAGCTGCTTGATTCCATCCCCCTTGGATCAATGGGCATGGGACCGGAAGTGACCAAACAGGGTTTCATAGATAGCTGCCGCTACAGCTGATGGTATGTGAAGTGCATGAGGCAGGTGGAGTTGTTTTGGCACTGACAGAGCTGTGCTGCTGCTTCGGGCAGTTGCCATTCACCACCACACTACCTTCCCTAGGTGTCATAGCCACTTTCAGACATATGTGCTGCCAGAGCCCTTGGTTTCCATGGCAGCGGGAAATGGCTTGGGCCCTGAACTTGTCTTTGGCTGTGGAGTTTTGAGCGCCTTGAGTGAGGAGCTGCATGTTAGTTTTGTGTGGGTGCTCAAGCTGCTTGATTCCATCCCACTGGGCTCAATGGGCATGGGACCGGAAGTGACCAAACAGGGTTTCCTAGATAGCTGCCAGGACAGCTGATGGTATGTGAAGTGCATGAGGCAGGTGGAGTTGTTTTGGCACTGGAAGAGCTGTGCTGCTGCTTCGGGCAGTTGCCATTCACCACCACACTACCTTCCCTAGGTGTCATAGCCACTTTCAGACATATGTGCTGCCAGAGCCCTTGCTTTCCATGGCAGCAGGAAATGGCATTGGCCCTGAACTTGTCTTTGGCTGTGGAGCTTTCAGCACCTTCAGTGAGGAGCTGCATGTTAGTTTTGTGTGGGTGCTCAAGCTGCTTGATTCTATCCCACTGGGCTCATTGGGCATTGGACCAGAAGTGACCAAACAGGGTTTCCTAGATAGCTGCCTGGACAGCTGATGGTATGTGAAGTGCATGAGGCAGGTGGAGTTATTTTGGCACTGGAAGAGCTGTGCTGCTGCTTCGGGCAGTTGCCATTCACCACCACACTACCTTCCCTAGGTGTCATAGCCACTTTCAGACATATGTGCTGCCAGAGCACTTGGTTTCCATGGCAGCGGGAAATGGCTTGGGCCCTGAACTTGTCTTTGGCTGTGGAGTTTTGAGCGCCTTCAGTGAGGAGCTGCATGTCAGTTTTGTGTGGGTGCTCAAGCTGCTTGATTCCATCCCACTGGGCTCAATGGGCATGGGACCGGAAGTGAGCAAACAGGGCTTCCTAGATATCTGCTAAGACAGCTGATGGTATGTGAAGTGCATGAGGCAGGAGGAGTTGTTTTGGCACTGGAAGAGCTGTGCTGCTGCTTCGGGCAGTTGCCATTCACCACCACACTACCTTCCCTAGGTGTCAGAGCCACTTTCAGACATATGTGCTGTCAGAGCCCTTGGTTTCCATGGCAGCGGGAAATGGCTTCGGCGCTGAACTTGTCTTTGGCTGTGGAGTTTTGAGCGCCTTGAGTGAGGAGCTGCATGTTAGTTTTGTGTGTGTGCTCAAGCTGCTTGATTCCATCCCACTGGGCTCAATGGGCATGGGACCGGAAGTGAGCAAACAGGGTTTCCTTGATAGCTGCCAGGACAGCTGATGGTATGTGAAGTGCATGAGGCAGGTGGAGTTGTTTTGGCACTGGAAGAGCTGTGCTGCTGCTTCGGGCAGTTGCCATTCACCACCACACTACCTTCCCTAGGGGTCATAGCCACTTTCAGACATATGTGCTGCCAGAGCCCTTGGTTTCCATGGCAGCGGGAAATGCCTTGAACTCTGAACTTGTCTTTGGCTGTGGAGTTTTGAGCGCCTTGAGTGAGGAGCTCCGTGTTAGTTTTGTGCGGGTGCTCAAGCTGCTTGATTCTATCCCACTGGGCTCAAAGGGCATGGGACCAGAAGAGACCAAACAGGGTTTCCTAGATAGCTGCCAGGACAGCTGATGGTATGTGAAGTGCATGAGGCAGGTGGAGTTGTTTTGGCACTGGAAGAGCTGTGCTGCTGCTTCAGGCAGTTGCCATTCACCACCACACTACCTTCCCTAGGTGTCATAGCCACTTTCAGACATATGTGCTGCCAGAGCCCTTGCTTTCCATGGCAGCAGGAAATGGCATTGGCCCTGAACTTGTGTTTGGCTTTGGAGTTTTGAGCGCCTTCAGTGAGGAGCTGCATGTTAGCTTTGTGTGGGTGCTCAAGCTGCTTGATTCCATCCCACTGGGCTCAATGGGCATGGGACCGGAAGTGAGCAAACAGGGCTTCCTAGATATCTGCTAGGACAGCTGATGGTATGTGAAGTGCATGAGGCAGGAGGAGTTGTTTTGGCACTGGAAGAGCTGTGCTGCTGCTTCGGGCAGTTGCCATTCACCACCACACTACCTTCCCTAGGTGTCATAGCCACTTTCAGACATATGTGCTGCCAGAGCACTTGGTTTCCATGGCAGCGGGAAATGGCTTGGGCCCTGAACTTGTGTTTGGCTGTGGAGTTTTGAGCGCCTTGAGTGAGGAGCTCCATGTTAGTTTTGTGTGGGTGCTCAAGCTACTTGATTCCATCCCACTGGGCTCAATGGGCATGGGACCGGAAGTGACCAAACAGGGTTTAATAGATAGCTGTCAGGACAGCTGATGGTATGTGAAGTGCATGAGGCAGGAGGAGTTGTTTTGGCACTGGAAGAGCTGTGCTGCTGCTTCGGGCAGTTGCCATTCACCACCACACTACCTTCCCTAGGTGTCATAGCCACTTTCAGACATATGTGCTGCCAGAGCACTTGGTTTCCATGGCAGCAGGAAATGGCATTGGCCCTGAACTTGTCTTTGGCTGTGGAGCTTTCAGCACCTTCAGTGAGGAGCTCCATGTTAGTTTTGTGTGGGTGCTCAAGCTGCTTGATTCTATCCCACTGGGCTCAATGGGCATTGGCCCGGAAGTGCCCAAACAGGGTTTCCTAGATAGCTGCCAGGACAGCTGATGGTATGTGAAGTGCATGAGGCAGGAGGAGTTGTTTTGGCACTGGAAGAGCTGTGCTGCTGCTTCGGGCAGTTGCCATTCACCACCACACTACCTTCCCTAGGTGTCATAGCCACATTCAGACATATGTGCTGCCAGAGCCCTTGGTTTCCATGGCAGCGGGAAATGGCTTGGGCGCTGAACTTGTCTTTGGCTGTGGAGCTTTGAGCGCCTTCAGTGAGGAGCTCCATGTTAGTTTTGTGTGGGTGCTCAAGCTGCTTGATTCCATCCCACTGGGCTCAATGGGCATGGGACCGGAAGTGAGCAAACAGGGTTTCCTAGATAGCTGCCAGGACAGCTGATGGTATGTGAAGTGCATGAGGCAGGTGGAGTTGTTTTGGCACTGGAAGAGCTGTGCTGCTGCTTCGGGCAGTTGCCATTCACCACCACACTACCTTCCCTAGGTGTCATAGCCACTTTCAGACATATGTGCTGCCAGAGCACTTGGTTTCCATGGCAGCGGGAAATGGCTTGGACACTGAACTTGTCTTTGGCTGTGGAGCTTTCAGCACCTTCAGTGAGGAGCTCCATGTTAGTTTTGTGTGGGTGCTCAAGCTGCTTGATTCCATCCCACTGGGCTCAATGGGCATGGGACCAAAAGTGACCAAACAGGGTTTCCTAGATAGCTGCCAGGACAGCTGATGGTATGTGAAGTGCATGAGGCAGGTGGAGTTGTTTTGGCACTGGAAGAGCTGTGCTGCTGCTTCGGGCAGTTGCCATTCACCACCACACTACCTTCCCTAGGTGTCATAGCCACTTTCAGACATATGTGCTGCCAGAGCACTTGGTTTCCATGGCAGCGGGAAATGGCTTGGATTCTGAACTTGTCTTTGGCTGTGGAGCTTTGAGCGCCTTCAGTGAGGAGCTCCATGTTAGTTTTGTGTGGGTGCTCAAGCTGCTTGATTCTATCCCACTGGGTTCAATGGGCATGGGACCAGAAGTGCCCAAACAGGGTTTCCTAAATAGCTGCCAGGACAGCTGATGGTATGTGAAGTGCATGAGGCAGGTGGAGTTGTTTTGGCACTGGAAGAGCTGTGCTGCTGCTTCGGGCAGTTGCCATTCACCACCACACTACCTTCCCTAGGTGTCATAGCCACTTTCAGACATATGTGCTGCCAGAGCCCTTGATTTCCATGGCAGCGGGAAATGGCATTGGCTCTGAACTTGTCTTTGGCTGTGGAGCTTTGAGCGCCTTCAGTGAGGAGCTGCATGTTAGTTTTGTGTGGGTGCTCAAGCTGCTTGATTCCATCACACTGGGCTCAATGGGCATGGGACCAAAAGTGACCAAACAGGGTTTCCTAGATATCTGCCAGGACAGCTGATGGTATGTGAAGTGCATGAGGCAGGTGGAGTTGTTTTGGCACTGGAAGAGCTGTGCTGCTGCTTCGGGCAGTTGCCATTCACCACCACACTACCTTCCTTAGGTGTCATAGCCACTTTCAGACATATGTGCTGCCAGAGCACTTGGTTTCCATGGCAGCGGGAAATGGCTTGGGCCCTGAAATTGTCTTTGGCTGTGGAGCTTTGAGCGCCTTCAGTGAGGAGCTCCATGTTAGTTTTGTGTGGGTGCTCAAGCTGCTTGATTCCATCCCACTGGGCTCAATGGGCATGGGACCAGAAGTGACCAAACAGGGTTTCCTAGATAGCTGCCAGGACAGCTGATGGTATGTGAAGTGCATGAGGCAGGTGGAGTTGTTTTGGCACTGGAAGAGCTGTGCTGCTGCTTCGGGCAGTTGCCATTCACCACCACACTACCTTCCCTAGGTGTCATAGCCACTTTCAGACATATGTGCTGCCAGAGCACTTGGTTTCCATGGCAGCGGGAAATGGCTTTGGCCCTGAACTTGTGTTTGGCTGTGGAGTTTTGAGCGTCGTCAGTGAGGAGCTCCATGTTAGTTTTGTGTGGGTGCTCAAGCTGCTTGATTCCATCCCACTTGGCTCAATGGGCATGGGACCGGAAGTGACCAAACAGGGTTTCCTAGATATCTGTCAGGACAGCTGATATTATGTGAAGTTCATGAGGCAGGTGGAGTTGTTTTGGCACTGGAAGAGCTGTGCTGCTGCTTCGGGCAGTGGCCATTCACCACCACACTACCTTCCCTAGGTGTCATAGCCACTTTCAGACATATGTGCTGCCAGAGCCCTTGGTTTCCATGGCAGCGGGAAATGGCTTTGGCCCTGAACTTGTCTTTGGCTGTGGAGTTTTGAGCGCCTTGAGTGAGGAGCTGCATGTTAGTTTTGTGTGGGTGCTCAAGCTTCTTGATTCCATCCCACTGGGCTCAATGGGCATGGTACCGGAAGTGACCAAACAGGGTTTCCTATATATCTGTCAGGACAGCTGATGGTATGTGAAGTGCATGAGGCAGGTGGAGTTGTTTTGGCAGTGGAAGAGCTGTGCTGCTGCTTCGGGCAGTTGCCATTCACCACCACACTACCTTCCCTAGGTGTCATAGCCACGTTCAGACATATGTGCTGCCAGAGCACTTGGTTTCCATGGCAGCGGGAAATGGCTTGGGATCTGAACTTGTCTTTGGCTGTGGAGTTTTGAGCACCTTGAGTGAGGAGCTCCATGTTAGTTTTGTGTGGGTGCTCAAGCTGCTTGATTCCATCCCACTGGGCTCAATGGGCATGGGACCGGAAGTGACCAAACTGTGCTTCCTAGATATCTGCTAGAACAGTTGATGGTATGTGAAGTTCATGAGGCAGGTGGAGTTGTTTTGGCACTGGAAGAGCTGTGCTGCTGCTTCGGGCAGTTGCCATTCACCACCACACTACCTTCCCTAGGTGTCATAGCCACGTTCAGACATATGTGCTGCCAGAGCACTTGGTTTCCATGGCAGCGGGAAATGGCTTGGGATCTGAACTTGTCTTTGGCTGTGGAGTTTTGAGCACCTTGAGTGAGGAGCTGCATGTTAGTTTTGTGTGGGTGCTCAAGCTGCTTGATTCCATCCCACTGGGCTCAATGGGCATGGGACCGGAAGTGACCAAACTGAGCTTCCTAGATATCTGCTAGAACAGCTGATGGTATGTGAAGTGCATGAGGCAGGAGGAGTTGTTTTGGCATTGGAAGAGCTGTGCTGCTGCTTCGGGCAGTTGCCATTCACCACCACACTACCTTCCCTAGGTGTCATAGCCACTTTCAGACATATGTGCTGCCAGAGCACTTGGTTTCCATGGCAGCGGGAAATGGCTTTGGCCCTGAACTTGTGTTTGGCTGTGGAGTTTTGAGCGCCTTGAGTGAGGAGCTCCATGTTAGTTTTGTGTGGGTGCTCAAGCTGCTTGATTCCATCCCCCTCTGCTCAATGGGCATGGGACCGGACGTGAGCAAACAGGGTTTCCTAGATAGCTGCGAGGACAGCTGATGGTATTTCAAGTGCATGAGGCAGGTGGAGTTGTTTTAGCCCTGGAAGAGCTGTGCTGCTGCTTCGGGCATTTGCATTCACCACCACACTACCTTCCCTAGGTGTCATAGCCACTTTCAGACATATGTGCTGCCAGAGCACTTGGTTTCCATGGCAGCGGGAAAAGGCGTGGGCTCTGAACTTGTCTTTGGCATTGGAGTTTTGAGCGCCTTCAGTGAGGAGCTCCATGTTAGTTTTGTGTGGGTGCTCAAGCTGCTTGATTCCATCCCACTGGGCTCAATGGGCATGGTACCGGAAGTGACCAAACAGGGTTTCCTAGATAGCTGCCAGGACAGCTGATGGTATGTGAAGTGCATAAGGCAGGTGGAGTTGTTTTGGCAGTGGAAGAGCTGTGCTGCTGCTTCGGGCAGTTGCCATTCACCACCACACTACCTTCCCTAGGTGTCATAGCCACTTTCAGACATATGTGCTGCCAGAGCCCTTGGTTTCCATGGCAGCGGGAAATGGCTTTGGCCCTGAACTTGTCTTTGGCTGTGGAGTTTTGAGCGCCTTTAGTGAGGAGCTGCATGTTAGTTTTGTGTGGGTGCTCAAGCTACTTGATTCCATCCCACTGGGCTCAATGGGCATGGGACCGGAAGTGAGCAAACAGGGTTTCCTAGATAGCTGCCAGGACAGCTGATGGTATGTGAAGTGCATGAGGCAGGTGGAGTTGTTTTGGCCCTGGAAGAGCTGTGCTGCTTTGAGAAGTTGCCATTCACCACCACACTACCTTCCCTAGGTGTCATAGCCACTTTCAGACATATGTGCTGCCAGAGCCCTTGGTTTCCATGGCAGCAGGAAGTGGCTTGTGCTCTGAACTTGTGTTTGGCTGTGGAGTTTTGAGCGCCTTGAGTGAGGAGCTCCATGTTAGTTTTGTGTGGATGCTCAAGCTGCTTGATTCCATCCCACTGGGCTCAATATGTGTTGGACCGGAAGTGAGCAAACAGCGTTTCCTAGATAGCTGCCAGGACAGCTGATGGTATTTGAAGTGCATAAGGAATGTGGAGTTGTTTTGGCAGTGGAAGAGCTGTGCTGCTGCTTCGGGCAGTGGCCATTCACCACCACACTACCTTCCCTAGGTGTCATAGCCACTTTCAGACATATGTCCTGCCAGAGCCCTTGGTTTCCATGGCAGCGGGAAATGGCTTTGGCGCTGAACTTGCCTTTGGCTGTGGAGTTTTGAGCGCCTTGAGTGAGGAGCTCCATGTTAGTTTTGTGTGGGTGCTGAAGCTGCTTGATTCCATCCCACTGGGCTCAATGGGCATGGTACCGGAAGTGAGCAAACAGGGTTTCCTAGATAGCTGCCAGGACAGCTGATGGTATGTGAAGTGCATGAGGCAGGTGGAGTTGTTTTGGCACTGGAAGAGCTGTGCTGCTGCTTCGGGCAGTTGCCATTCACCACCACACTACCTTCCCTAGGTGTCATAGCCACGTTCAGACATATGTGCTGCCAGAGCCCTTGGTTTCCATGGCAGCGGGAAATGGCTTTGGCCCTGAACTTGTGTTTGGCTGTGGAGTTTTGAGCGCCTTGAGTGAGGACCTCCATGTTAGTTTTGTGTGGGTGCTCAAGCTGCTTGATTCCATCCCCCTCTGCTCAATGGGCATGGGACTGGACGTGAGCAAACAGGGTTTCCTAGATAGCTGCCAGGACAGCTGAAGGCATCTGAAGTTGATGAGGCAGGTGGAGTTGTTTTGGCAGTGGAAGAGCTGTGCTGCTGCTTCGGGCAGTTGCCATTCACCACCACACTACCTTCCCTAGGTGTCATAGCCACTTTCAGACATATGTGCTGCCAGAGCACTTGATTTCCATGGCAGCGGGAAATGGCTTGGGCGCTGAACTTGTCTTTGGCTGTGGAGTTTTGAGCGCCTTGAGTGAGGAGCTCCATGTTAGTTTTGTGTGGGTGCTCAAGCTGCTTGATTCCATCCCACTGGGCTCAATGGGCATTCGACCAGAAGTGAACAAACAGGGATTCCTAGATAGCTGCCAGGACAGCTGATGGTATTTCAAGTGCATGAGGCAGGTGGAGTTGTTTTAGCCCTGGAAGAGCTGTGCTGCTGCTTCGGGCATTTGCATTCACCACCACACTACCTTCCCTAGGTGTCATAGCCACTTTCAGACATATGTGCTGCCAGAGCACTTGGTTTCCATGGCAACGGGAAACCGCTTTAATGGCTCTGACTTGTCTTTGGCTGTGGAGTTTTGAGCGCCTTGAGTGAGGAACTGCATGTTCGTTTTGTGTGCTTGCTCAAGCTGCTTGATTCCATCATAATGGGCTCAATGGGCATTGGACCGGAAGTGACCAAACAGGGTTTCCTAGATAGCTGCCAGGACAGTTGATGGTATGTGAAGTTCATGAGGCAGGTGGAGTTGTTTTGGCATTGGAAGAGCTGTGCTGCTGCTTTGGGCAGTTGCCATTCACCACCAAACTGCCTTCCCTAGGTGTCATAGCCACTTTCAGACATATGTGCTGCCAGAGCCCTTGGTTTCCATGACAATGGGAAATGGGCGCTGAACTTGTCTTTGTCTGTGGAGTTTTGAGCGCCTTGAGTGAGGAGCTGCATGTAAGTTTTGTGTGGGTGCTCAAGCTGCTTGATTCCATCCCACTGGGCTCAATGGGCATTGGACAGGAAGTGAGTAAACAGGGTTTCCTTGATAGCTGCCAGGACAGCTGATGGTATGTGAAGTGCATGAGGCAGGTGGAGTTGTTTTGGCCCTGGAAGAGCTGTGCTGCTTTGAGAAGTTGCCATTCACCACCACACTACCTTCCCTAGGTGTCATAGCCACTTTCAGACATATGTGCTGCCAGAGCCCTTGGTTTCCATGGCAGCAGGAAGTGGCTTGTGCTCTGAACTTGTCTTTGGCTGTGGAGTTTTGAGCGCCTTGAGTGAGGAGCTCCATGTTAGTTTTGTGTGGATGCTCAAGCTGCTTGATTCCATCCCACTGGGCTCAATGGGCATGGGACCGGACGTGAGCAAACAGGGTTTCCTAGATAGCTGCCAGGACAGCTGAAGGCATCTGAAGTTCATGAGGCAGGTGGAGTTGTTTTGGCAGTGGAAGAGCTGTGCTGCTGCTTCGGGCAGTTGCCATTCACCACCACACTACCTTCCCTAGGTGTCATAGCCACTTTCAGACATATGTGCTGCCAGAGCACTTGGTTTCCATGGCAGCGGGAAATGGCTTGGGCGCTGAACTTGTCTTTGGCTGTGGAGTTTTGAGCGCCATGAGTGAGGAGCTCCATGTAAGTTTTGTGTGGGTGCTCAAGCTGCTTGATTCCACCCCCTCTGCTCAATGGGCATGGGACCGGAAGTGAGCAAACAGGGTTTCCTAGATAGCTGCCAGGACAGCTGATTGTATGTGAAGTTCATGAGACAGGTGGAGTTGTTTTGGCAGTGGAAGAGCTGTGCTGCTGCTTCGGGCAGTTGCCATTCACCACCACACTACCTTCCTTAGGTGTCATAGCCACTTTCAGACATATGTGCTGCCGAGCACTTGGTTTCCATGGCAGCAGGAAGTGGCTTGGGCCCTGAACTTGTCTTTGGCTGTGGAGTTTTGAGCGCCTTGAGTGAGGAGCTCCATGTTAGTTTTGTGTGGGTGCTCAAGCTGCTTGATTCCATCCCACTGGGCTCAATGGGCATTGGACCGGAAGTGAGCAAACAGGGTTTCCTAGATAGCTGCCAGGACAGCTGATGGTATGTGAAGTGCATGAGGCAGGTGGAGTTGTTTTTTCACTGGAAGAGCTGTGTTGCTGCTTCGGGCAGTTGTTATTGACAACCACACTACCTTCGCTAGGTGTCATAGCCACTTTCAGACATATGTGCTGCCAGAGCACTTGGTTTCCATGGCAGCGGGAAATGGCTTGGGCTCTGAACTGGTCTTTGGCTGTGGAGTTTTGAGCTCCTTGAGTGAGGAGCTCCATGTTAGTTTTGTGTGGGTGCTCAAGCTGCTTGATTCCATCCCACTGGGCTCAATGGGCATGGGACCGGAAGTGAGCAAACAGGGTTTCCTAGATAGCTGCCAGGACAGCTGATGGTATGTGAAGTTCATGAGGCAGGTGGAGTTGTTTTGATAGTGGAGGAGCTGTGCTGCTGCTTCGGGCAGTTGCCATTCACCACCACACTACCTTCCTGTTGGGAGCCGTGCACTATAGCCACACTGAAGCCATTTTGAATATAGACCCATGGGATAGTGGAAACCCCCACTTGGCTAGATGCTTGGGAAAGAAGTTATGAAACTAATCACACGCTTAGCTTCAATTGTTCCTAGCTACTGTTTCAGAATGTGATTGATGCTGTACTTACCGACATCTTGTTACTGATTACCTATGCTATTGTTGATATGCTGGTTACTATTGTTGATATGGTGGCTGCTCAAGAACAATCGGTCTTGAGACCATGGCTTGCGTCCCAGCTACTCTTTCCCTGAGCCTTAGTTACTGAAGAATATAAAATCCCTCAGTTGAAATCAATAAACTGACAGCTTGATCAGACCTACTGTCTTGCTGTCCATTCTTTGTGTCTCTTGTCCCTTCATTCTCTCCTAGGTGGCTGCGACCCCGTTGACTGTCCTGCTGGACAGGACAAATTGGCGCCCAACGTGGATGTGTGCAGACCACCGACAGAGAGAACGCCGTGCCATCATTCATGGAGAGGCCTCTCGTGGTGTCGAAAGGAACACCGGTTGAGCAGTTTCACGGTTTACCCGCCGGAAGTCGAGCTCGTGGGAAATATTCACGGCGCAAATCTTACGGAGCCAAGGTAAGATGGGACAAGCATTATCATAACATGACCTATTCTTGCAAGGTCTTATAGATTCATTCAAGACACGAGGAATTAGGGTGAAAAAGAAAGACCTCAAAACCTTTTTGGATTTTGTTGGTCTGATTTGTTCCTGGCATCCCCAGGACGGTTCTATTGATGAGAAAACTTGGTGTAGAGTAGGTGATTGTTTTAAAGATTATAATGAGGTTTTTGGATCTAAGAAAATTCCTGTTACTGCTTTTAATTATTGGACTTTGATTTATGATATTTTAAAGATTAAGTCTCAACATCCAGATTTACAGGATCTGGCTTTTGAGGGAGAACGATCTCTTAAAAAGAGTCACTCTCGGCTGTCCACACCTGTCCCCTCACCTTCCCCCGGTTCTCGACCATCTTCTGTCATTATAGATATTGAGGCAGAGTCCAGTGCCAAGCCCCTTGATCAATCTGCCCCAGAAACTATATGCTCTCAGATTAATAGTCATTCACGACGCCTCTCACCCACCTCCACCTTATGCTTCAGAAGCAGCAGCTCCTTCAGCCCCTGCCTCATTACTAGAAGAGGAACCTGTAATAGAACCCGTAAGAGTGAGGCTTCAGATCTCCCCAAGAAGAGTGTAATATGCTGCCCTGTTATTCAGACCCCTGCACGAGGTGGTGGACACCACGCCACGAACATCAACCACTGCAGTTTAAAGATCTAAAAAATATTAAGTAAGCAGTGAAAGATTATGGTACTCAGGCACCTTTTACCCTTGCTCTGATTGAGTCCTTTTCAGGCATGCATCTCCCACTTCTTTACCCAGCCCCTTAGCTGAGAGAGGGTAAGATAAGCCATTTAAGGTTTATTAAAAAAAAAAAGAAAGAAAGAAAAAGAAAAGAAAAGAAAAAGAAAAGAAAAATAAGTTCTGTAACTTGATGTAACAAAAGTAATCTGATAAAGAGTGATCCAAATCCACTGTTAAATTAACTTAAAGCATGAGATGAACCTATGTGTGCTTGTTTTATAAAATATCTCCAGGTTAAAGTATTTTGAAGAAGAGTCTGGAAGTTGCAACAGGTTTGAGAGTTATATGTCTCTGTTTCGACATGTTTGGTGTTTGTGCTTATGTTTGTTTTGTCAATATTCTTGGTGTTCTATTATTTTTGTCCGGACAAAACTAAATTTTGTTTTAATATTCTTTCTCCAGTTGTGTCTTTGTCTTGAATTGTTAAGTTGTTGTTCTTGTTCTGAATTGGGTGCATGTGTGACTGACAGACGAGATGGGACAGACCATGACTACCCCTTTTTCTCTCTCCTGGTAAATAGTTTTAGAGAGGTCTAACAAATTTAACAGGACCTGGCCAGACCAGACTCCCCACCTCCACTGGGAAAAAAATTTTGTGTCATTTTCTTGCTGTTTGGTCTTTAGCTTACAGTGCTGTCCTGGCATTGATTAGGTCTAACAGTATTCAACATGTTCAGTTAAATGCTAAAGGTACTTTTTGTTTAACTCATTTAGACCTCTAAATTCTTCAGAGTTTTAAACCAGGTCTCATGACTTTGGGGGTTCCAGTAGGATCCCTGGAACTCTCAAAGGCTGAGACAAAATTTAAATAATGTACTTGTCATTTAAAATAATTTGGATTATAATCTCACAATATTACAAAATTATGCTAAATTTATTGCATCGTATATGCTATTAAAATAGAAGAGCATTTATGTTCATTGGTAAAAATGTTTCCTACTCATGAAATTGATCCAGATTGTAAATTACTTGTGTTCTTACTTACAAAAAAATGTGAGATTTTGCCTTGCAGGAGAACAACGAATTCTTTAAAGATGTATAGTAAAATTGGTCATAATGTGTATATTTTCTGAATGTTTGCCTTTAAAACAATGGAGTTGAAGTCTGATTCTTTGTGAAAAACAGTGTTTTAACGTCTTCTTTAAAGTAATTTTCATCTTATTGATAACCAAACCTGTTAACTAACTTCAGTAAATTCCAAGGTAGTCTCTCAAGACAACAGCTAAATTTAAGTTTTTTCAGCTCTCTTGACTTCAATAAAACAGAAGCTTAGGGGAAGCTCCAGGCCTATCAGCCATAAAACAAGGAAGGGACATGCTTGGAGTCTGCCCTTTGAAAAATTTGGGACTTTGACTTTGTCCCTGTTGTGGTGATTCTTATCTGCCTTCATTTTAAAAGGGAAAAATTTCCAAATCAGCTAGAAGAAGACTGAAAAAACTTCTCTTTCCCAGTTTTGAGGAGGATTTGTGCTAAAATGTGTTTCCATGAATTAGGAGAAATGATTGAAAATTGCTTAAAGCCATTGTATTTAAAAGTTGGTATGCTTTTATTAAGAAAATGTTTTAAGAAAAGTTGAGGAATGAATCTTGTAAGCTTTGCGTATAATTGGCTATAATTTTAAAGATACTATTACAACATTGTGTAAGTCTTTAACATTAATACCTAATACATGCTGATGTTAGAATTGATATCTGTATTCAAAAAAAGTTTTTGAAGTGTGTATACATAGCAATGCTAGTAAATACCTAAAAATAAAAATATCTTCAATTGTGAAAACTTAAAAAATGTAAGCATTGAAAAAAAAAAATTGAAGCATTGAACTTTAAATAGCCTCTGTTTAATTGGTGACTTTGTCAATTGCCCATCCAGCTTCAGTAAGCTCTATTCTTGTTCCAACCTTTGAGTTTGTTACAGTTCTTAAACAGTTAAGAGATGATTTTATGCACTAATTCCCATGTTTAAGGTTATATCTCCCTTTTGGTGACTGACTAAGGAAATATACATTTTGCCTTTCAGTTAGATAATCCCTTGTGTTCTGTATATTGTCTTTGTTAAATTCTCATGATTTAAAAGAACTGTGTTTAAGGGTATTTTCTGGTATGTATTTACTTTAAAATGTTTGGGTGATCATTTATAAGTGATAAAAAAAAATTTTTTTTTGATGTGTTGCTGTTTGAATCAGTCTGACTAAATGAATGGATATTCTAATGAGGAATCTTTGATCAGATACTTTAAGAACTCTTGGCATATTTAATAGGTTTAACTCTTCTGGTTCTGGAATTTCTAAATAGGCCCCTGACAGTCTCAAACTCAGAAGAATGTGTTTCAAAGGTTGCATCTTTTGGTTAGTGGAATTAATTATAGAACAGATAATTGATTAGATCTGTAAAAAAAAAAAAATGGTGGGGGAGGAGGCAATTGCAGAAAAGACATTGGGAAACCTTGCCAGTGGGGAGCCAGGACAGCTAAGTCTAAAAAGTACAAGAGTGTGTAAAATCCTACAGGTGGTATCAGAGCTAAACATAGATACTTTGTTTTCTAGGATTCCAGCAAGCCTATTGTATTCATTAAAGCTAAAGTTTAATTGTAAACTATAGTTTTGGTTTATTCAGATTACTAAGAGCAAAATATAACTCTAAACAATTGGTAACTTTAACACACTTAAGAGAATTCTCAAGTAGCTGTTACAAAAGCTGTTTCGTTTCTTATGTGTTACCCCATATGCATGTGCATATTTATGAATGAGAATTGCTAAGCTAAATCCTTTTTAAAAATTATGTATAGATGCATAATTAGGCTCTTAGAGAGTCATGTCTGTTACTGTTTTCTTAGGACCTACAAGATCTGTTCAGCTCAATAGTTCTACACGATTTTAAATGGACTTACTGCTAGCGTACAGTTTCAAGATTGGCCGTGGGAGCCCAAATCCTCATAAGCTAGATGGAAAATATATGGGTATATGTATACAAGTGTTTAATGATAATTCAGATGTCAGAGAATGTTAAAATGCTCCAACATGGGAAACAGCTCTTACAGCAGACTCATAGACTGTCAATTTTAAGAAGCACTCAGTGGCCTCAGAATCAGCCCAAAAGGCATTCTGATCTGACAGGAGAGCCAGCAAGAGAGCAAGCATATCAGGTGTGGAATGCCAGGACACTGCTGCTAAGAGTGTCCCTCCGTGAAAGAGCTCAGTGGTCCACGCCCCAGTGCAAAGAAGCAACCACCGAGGATGGTTGTGCTCTTCTCTCAATGGAGGAGAGAACTTCCACTTTGTGTGTTGCCAGGTCTGATGGGGTTGTTGTTGATTCAAGAGGCTTCCACAGCCTAAACATTGCGTGTCTAGAGCCTCAGGTGATCACTGACATCACATATAAGAGTGCTAATTTGTTAAATCCACTAGAGTCACTGTGTACACTGACTTCCCATGCAGGACCATATATTTAGAGTTAGAGTAAAAGTAATAGTATATCTTGCTGCATTTTAGTATAAAGATTTATCATCTCAGTTTTGGTTAGGTCTGAATATTTAACTCTTTTGCTGTAATAAGTCAGCTTGCATTTACCTGTCCTGTGATGGTCTTATATCCTAATGCTGTATGCTAATCCTTGCATTGTTACTGTGCCTTCTGATTGATCTAGGTTAGCAATTTCATGCAGCTAAAAGAAGGTTCATGTGTTCCATTGAGCTCATTGAATATGTTCCAAAATTTGAGACTTCAAGGAGTTAATTTAGACAGATGTAAATCTAGTCCACAGTCTTATATTAAAGTTTACTCTGACAAAGATTGAAAGCTAACAATTCTTTTACATCTAAGTTCTGAAGCTCAAGTATTCAAACTGCTAACCGAACTCACAACCTGCTAGGCTGGGAAAGTTAACTATGTTATGTCTTGTTATTTAGACTTCAAGAAAGAGAAACCTTTCAAGTGCCAGAATGTACATCGAACACCTAATGACTTCTGCCTTCTATCAGGAACCACTAGATGGATCTCCTACAGCTGCTGTTACCCAACGGCGCCCCCCTCTCAGCAGGAAGTAGTTAAGAACAGATGACGGCGTCCCTTTTCCCTAAAAGCAGCTGGGGTCCATTTCTGTGTTTGGAAATGTAGGAGCTAGATGGGATAATGGGCAGTTAGGGTCTCCGGTTCCTGGTAAAACTGTCTTGTGTACATGTAACAATGTTAGTGTTATGAGATTCTTGAATGTTAGTAGTTTCAACAATACTTATATATTGTTAAGTATGTCCTTTTGAATCTCACCAGCCAGCTACTCCCCAATATACCATCATATATGTGTCACTCCAGTAAAAGTCCACAATGTTTCGGCCAGAGTGATAAAAATCAATCAATACCTCCAGGGACAATGGTCTAGTGCCTTCCTAAATTTCACCAGTTAGCCACCAGTATAATTAAAGTAAATGAGACCCGAGTTCCACTCATGTCAGGAGAAGTTATTCTAAATGGCATTAAATTGGCAGCTTGCATGTTCAAGGAATGGAGCAGGATTATGGCCTTAGAAACCTTGATGGTTGCTGTGCTAGTAGTTGCCATGCTCTTCCTGTACTGCATGCACAAACAGCAGGCCTGGGAGCAAGTTGTCATTGGACAAGCCATGATGGCACTGGTTGTGGAAAATCCTAGCACTCAAGTTTGGCTGAGCATGATGTGTTAATAGGTGATCAGAGACGGATAAGATCTGACGGGACTCTCCAAGTGATAACCCCCCACATCATGCCATGTGGCTCCAGTCTTCAAAGAGGCTTGTCTAATATAATGGGGCACAGCCTTTGCCAGATAAGTGTTTAGCCAATGACGGGCACCTTTCTGATACCCCACCAACCTAAGACAGGGAGCCCTGGATGATTGGCAGGGCTGCCCAGAGATGGGTAAGAGCTGAGGGTCCCTCAGAATGAACCTAAGACAGGCAGCGCTTATCTTGCTTCACGAACCTTTCTCTTTTCGCCGCTTTCATTGATATATAGAAAAAAGGGGGAGATGTTGGGAGCCGTGCACTATAGCCACACTGAAGCCATTTTGAATATAGACCCATGGGATAGTGGAAACCCCCGCTTGGCTAGATGCTTGGGAAAGAAGTTATAAAACTAATCAACGCTTAGCTTCAATTGCTCCTAGCAACTGTTTCAGAATGTGATTGATGCTGTACTTACCGACATCTTGTTACTGATTAACAATGCTATTGTTGATATGCTGGTTACTATTGTTGATATGGTGGCTGCTCAAGAACAATCGGTCTTGAGACCATGGCTTGCGTCCCAGCTTCTCTTTCCCTGAGCCTTAGTTACTGAAGAATATAAAAACCCTCAGTTGAAATCAATAAACTGACAGCTTGATCAGACCTACTGTCTTGCTGTCCATTCTTTGTGTCTCTTGTCCCTTCATTCTCTCCTAGGTGGCTGCGAACCCGTTGACTGTCCTGCTGGACAGGACACCTTCCCTAGGTGTCATAGCCACTTTCAGACATATGTGCTGCCAGAGCACTTGGTTTCCATGGCAGCGGGAAATGGCTTGGACTCTGAACTTGTCTTTGGCTGTGGAGTTTTGAGCGCCTTGAGTGAGGAGCTGCATGTAAGTTTTGTGTGGGTGCTCAAGCTGCTTGATTCCATCCCACTGGGCTCAATGGGCATGGGACCGGAAGTGAGCAAACAGGGTTTCCTAGATAGCTGCCAGGACAGCTGATGGTATGTGAAGTGCATGAGGCAGGTGGAGTTGTTTTGGCACTGGAAGAGCTGTGCTGCTGCTTCGGGCAGTTGCAATTCACCACGACACTACCTTCCCTAGGTGTCATAGCCACTTTCAGACATATGTGCTGCCAGAGCACTTGCTTTCCATGGCAGCGGGAAATGGCTTGGGCTCTGAACTGGACTTTGGATGTGGAGTTTGGAGCGCCTTGAGTGAGGAGCTCCATGTTAGTTTTGTGTGGGTGCTCAAGCTGCTTGATTCCATCCCCATCTGCTCAATGGGCATGGGACCGGACGTGAGCAAACATGGTTTCCTAGATAGCTGCCAGGACAGCTGAAGGCATCTGAAGTTCATGAGGCAGGTGGAGTTGTTTTGGCAGTGGAAGAGCTGTGCTGCTGCTTCGGGCAGTTGCCACTCACCACCACACTACCTTCCCTACGTGTCATAGCCACTTTCAAATATATGTGCTGCCAGAGCACTTGGTTTCCACGACAGCGGGAAATGGCTTGTGCTCTGAACTTGTCTTTGGCTGTGGAGTTTTGAGCGCCTTGAGTGAGGAGCTCAATGTAAGTTTTGTGTGGGTGCTCAAGCTGTTTGATTCCATCCCACTGGGCTCAATGGGCATTGGACTGGAAGTGAGCAAACAGCGTTTCCTAGATAGCTGCCAGGACAGCTGATGGTATGTGAAGTGCATGAGGCAGGTGGAGTTGTTTTGGCCCTGGAAGAGCTTTGCTTCTTTGGGAAGTTGTCATTCACCACCACACTACCTTCCCTAGGTGTCATAGCCACGTTCAGACAAATCTGCTGTCAGAGCACTTGGTTTCCATGGCAGCGGGAAATGGCTTGGGCCCTGAACTGGTCTTTAGCTGTGAAGTTTTGAGCGACTTGAGTGAGGAGCTGCATGTAAGTTTTTTGTGGGTGCTCAAGCTGCTTGATTCCATCCCACTGGGCTCAATGGGCATGGGACCAAAAGTGACCAAACAGGGTTTCCTAGATAGCTGCCAGGACAGCTGATGGTATGTGAAGTGCATGAGGCAGGTGGAGTTGTTTTGGCAGTGGAAGAGCTGTGCTGCTGCTTCGGGCAGTTGCCACTCACCACCACACTACCTTCCCTACGTGTCATAGCCACTTTCAAATATATGTGCTGCCAGAGCACTTGGTTTCCACGACAGCGGGAAATGGCTTGTGCTCTGAACTTGTCTTTGGCTGTGGAGTTTTGAGCGCCTTGAGTGAGGAGCTCAATGTAAGTTTTGTGTGGGTGCTCAAGCTGTTTGATTCCATCCCACTGGGCTCAATGGGCATTGGACTGGAAGTGAGCAAACAGCGTTTCCTAGATAGCTGCCAGGACAGCTGATGGTATGTGAAGTGCATGAGGCAGGTGGAGTTGTTTTGGCCCTGGAAGAGCTTTGCTTCTTTGGGAAGTTGTCATTCACCACCACACTACCTTCCCTAGGTGTCATAGCCACGTTCAGACAAATCTGCTGTCAGAGCACTTGGTTTCCATGGCAGCGGGAAATGGCTTGGGCCCTGAACTGGTCTTTAGCTGTGAAGTTTTGAGCGACTTGAGTGAGGAGCTGCATGTAAGTTTTTTGTGGGTGCTCAAGCTGCTTGATTCCATCCCACTGGGCTCAATGGGCATGGGACCAAAAGTGACCAAACAGGGTTTCCTAGATAGCTGCCAGGACAGCTGATGGTATGTGAAGTGCATGAGGCAGGTGGAGTTGTTTTGGCAGTGGAAGAGCTGTGCTGCTTTGAGAAGTTGCCATTCACCACCACACTACCTTCCCTAGGTGTCATAGCCACGTTCAGACAAATCTGCTGACAGAGCACTTGGTTTCCATGGCAGCGGGAAATGGCTTGGGCCCTGAACTTGTCTTTGGCTGTGGAGTTTTGAGCGCCTTGAGTGAGGAGCTGCATGTAAGTTTTGTGTGGGTGCTCAAGCTGCTTGATTCCATCCCACTGGGCTCAATGGGCATGGGACCGGAAGTGAGCAAACAGGGTTTCCTAGATAGCTGCCAGGACAGCTGATGGTATGTGAAGTGCATGAGGCAGGTGGAGTTGTTTTGGCACTGGAAGAGCTGTGCTGCTGCTTCGGGCAGTTGCAATTCACCACGACACTACCTTCCCTAGGTGTCATAGCCACTTTCAGACATATGTGCTGCCAGAGCACTTGCTTTCCATGGCAGCGGGAAATGGCTTGGGCTCTGAACTGGACTTTGGATGTGGAGTTTGGAGCGCCTTGAGTGAGGAGCTCCATGTTAGTTTTGTGTGGGTGCTCAAGCTGCTTGATTCCATCCCCATCTGCTCAATGGGCATGGGACCGGACGTGAGCAAACATGGTTTCCTAGATAGCTGCCAGGACAGCTGAAGGCATCTGAAGTTCATGAGGCAGGTGGAGTTGTTTTGGCAGTGGAAGAGCTGTGCTGCTGCTTCGGGCAGTTGCCACTCACCACCACACTACCTTCCCTACGTGTCATAGCCACTTTCAAATATATGTGCTGCCAGAGCACTTGGTTTCCACGACAGCGGGAAATGGCTTGTGCTCTGAACTTGTCTTTGGCTGTGGAGTTTTGAGCGCCTTGAGTGAGGAGCTCAATGTAAGTTTTGTGTGGGTGCTCAAGCTGTTTGATTCCATCCCACTGGGCTCAATGGGCATTGGACTGGAAGTGAGCAAACAGCGTTTCCTAGATAGCTGCCAGGACAGCTGATGGTATGTGAAGTGCATGAGGCAGGTGGAGTTGTTTTGGCCCTGGAAGAGCTTTGCTTCTTTGGGAAGTTGTCATTCACCACCACACTACCTTCCCTAGGTGTCATAGCCACGTTCAGACAAATCTGCTGTCAGAGCACTTGGTTTCCATGGCAGCGGGAAATGGCTTGGGCCCTGAACTGGTCTTTAGCTGTGAAGTTTTGAGCGACTTGAGTGAGGAGCTGCATGTAAGTTTTTTGTGGGTGCTCAAGCTGCTTGATTCCATCCCACTGGGCTCAATGGGCATGGGACCAAAAGTGACCAAACAGGGTTTCCTAGATAGCTGCCAGGACAGCTGATGGTATGTGAAGTGCATGAGGCAGGTGGAGTTGTTTTGGCAGTGGAAGAGCTGTGCTGCTGCTTCGGGCAGTTGCCACTCACCACCACACTACCTTCCCTACGTGTCATAGCCACTTTCAAATATATGTGCTGCCAGAGCACTTGGTTTCCACGACAGCGGGAAATGGCTTGTGCTCTGAACTTGTCTTTGGCTGTGGAGTTTTGAGCGCCTTGAGTGAGGAGCTCAATGTAAGTTTTGTGTGGGTGCTCAAGCTGTTTGATTCCATCCCACTGGGCTCAATGGGCATTGGACTGGAAGTGAGCAAACAGCGTTTCCTAGATAGCTGCCAGGACAGCTGATGGTATGTGAAGTGCATGAGGCAGGTGGAGTTGTTTTGGCCCTGGAAGAGCTTTGCTTCTTTGGGAAGTTGTCATTCACCACCACACTACCTTCCCTAGGTGTCATAGCCACGTTCAGACAAATCTGCTGTCAGAGCACTTGGTTTCCATGGCAGCGGGAAATGGCTTGGGCCCTGAACTGGTCTTTAGCTGTGAAGTTTTGAGCGACTTGAGTGAGGAGCTGCATGTAAGTTTTTTGTGGGTGCTCAAGCTGCTTGATTCCATCCCACTGGGCTCAATGGGCATGGGACCAAAAGTGACCAAACAGGGTTTCCTAGATAGCTGCCAGGACAGCTGATGGTATGTGAAGTGCATGAGGCAGGTGGAGTTGTTTTGGCAGTGGAAGAGCTGTGCTGCTTTGAGAAGTTGCCATTCACCACCACACTACCTTCCCTAGGTGTCATAGCCACGTTCAGACAAATCTGCTGACAGAGCACTTGGTTTCCATGGCAGCGGGAAATGGCTTGGGCCCTGAACTTGTCTTTGGCTGTGGAGTTTTGAGCGCCATGAGTAATTAGCTCCATGTTAGTTTTGTGTGGGTGCTCAAGCTGCTTGATTCCATCCCACTGGGCACAATAGAGTTGCGACCGGAAGTGAGCAAACAGGGTTTCCTAGATAGCTGTAAGGACAGCTGATTGTATGTGAAGTGCATGAGGCAGGTGGAGTTGTTTTGGCACTGGAAGAGCTGTGCTGCTGCTTCGGGCAGTTGCCATTCACCACCACACTACCCTCCCTAGGTGTCATAGCCACTTTCAGACATATGTGCTGCCAGAGCCCTTGGTTTCCATGGCAGCGGGAAATGGCTTGGGCCCTGAACTTGTGTTTGGCTATTGAGTTTTGAGCGCCTTGAGTGAGGAGCTCCATGTAAGTTTTGTGTGGGTGCTCAAGCTGCTTGATTCCATCCCACTGGGCTCAATGGGCATGGGACCGGAAGTGCCCAAACAGGGTTTCCTAGATAGCTGCCAGGACAGCTGATGGTATGTGAAGTTCATGAGGCAGGTGGAGTTGTTTTGGCACTGGAAGAGCTGTGCTGCTGCGTCGGGCAGTTGCCATTCACCACCACACTACCTTCCCTAGGTGTCATAGCCACTTTCAGACATATGTGCTGCCAGAGTACTTGGTTTCCATGGCAGCGGGAAATGGCTTGGGCTCTGAACTGGTCTTTAGCTGTGGAGTTTTGAGCGACTTGAGTGAGGAGCTGCATGTAAGTTTTGTGTGGGTGCTCAAGCTGCTTGATTCCATCCCACTGGGCTCAATGGGCATTGGACCGGAAGTGACCAAACAGGGTTTCCTAGATAGCTGCCAGGACAGCTGATGGTATGTGAAGTGCATGAGGCAGGTGGAGTTGTTTTGGCCCTGGAAGAGCTGTGCTGCTTTGAGAAGTTGCCATTCACCACCACACTACCTTCGCTAGGTGTCATAGCCACTTTCAGACAAATCTGCTGTCAGAGCACTTGGTTTCCATGGCAGCGGGAAATGGCTTTGGCTCTGAACTTGTCTTTGGCTGTGGAGTTTTGAGCGCCTTGAGTAATTAGCTCCATGTAAATTTTGTGTGGGTGCTCAAGCTGCTTGATTCCATCCCACTGGGCTCAATGGGCATGGGACCGGAAGAGAGCAAACAGGGTTTCCTAGATAGCTGCCAGGACAGCTGATGGTATGTGAAGTGCATGAGGCAGGTGGAGTTGTTTTGGCAGTGGAAGAGCTGTGCTGCTGCTTCGGGCAGTTGCCATTCACCACCACACTACCTTCCCTAGGTGTCATAGCCACTTTCAGACATATGTGCTGCCAGAGCACTTGGTTTAAAAGGCAGCGGGAAACGTCTTAGGCTCTGAACTTGTGTTTCTCTGTGGAATTTTGAGCACCTTGAGTTTGGAGCTGCATGTTAGTTTTGTGTGGGTGCTCAAGCTGCTTAATTCCATCCCACTGGGCTCAATGGGCATGGGACCAGAAGTGACCAAACAGGGTTTCCTTGTTAGCTGCCAGGACAGCTGATGGTGTCGGAAGTTTGTGCAGCAGGGGGAGTTGTTTTGACACTGGAAGAGCTGTGCTGCTGCTTCGGGCAGTTGCCACTCACCACCACACTACCTTCCCTAGGTGTCATAGCCACTTTCAAATATATGTGCTGCCAGAGCACTTGTTTTCCATGGCAGCGGGAAATGGCTTGGGCGCTGAACTTGTGTTTCCCTGTGGAGTTTTGAGCGCCTTGAGTGAGGAGCTCCATGTAAGTTTTGTGTGGGTGCTCAAGCTGCTTTATTCCATCCCACTGGGCTCAATGGGCATGGGACTGGAAGTGAGCAAACAGGGTTTCCTAGACAGCTGCCATGACAGCTGATGGTATGTGAAGTGCATGAGGCAAGTGGAGTTGATTTCGCCCTGGTCGAGCTGTGCTGCTGCTTCGGGCATTTGCCATTCACCACCACACTACCTTCCCTAGGTGTCATAGCCACTTTCAGACATATGTGCTGCCAGAGCACTTGGTTTCCATGGCAACGGGAAACCGCTTTAATGGCTCTGACTTGTCTTTGGCTGTGGAGTTTTGAGCGCCTTGAGTGAGGAACTGCATGTTCGTTTTGTGTGCTTGCTCAAGCTGCTTGATTCCATCATAATGGGCTCAATGGGCATTGGACCGGAAGTGAACAAACAGGGTTTCCTAGATAGCTGCCAGGACAGTTGATGGTATGTGAAGTTCATGAGGCAGGTGGAGTTGTTTTGGCATTGGAAGAGCTGTGCTGCTGCTTTGGGCAGTTGCCATTCACCACCAAACTGCCTTCCCTAGGTGTCATAGCCACTTTCAGACATATGTGCTGCCAGAGCCCTTGGTTTCCATGACAGTGGGAAATGGGCGCTGAACTTGTCTTTGTCTGTGGAGTTTTGAGCGCCTTGAGTGAGGAGCTGCATGTAAGTTTTGTGTGGGTGCTCAAGCTGCTTGATTCCATCCCACTGGGCTCAATGGGCATTGGACAGGAAGTGAGTAAACAGGGTTTCCTTGATAGCTGCCAGGACAGCTGATGGTATGTGAAGTGCATGAGGCAGGTGGAGTTGTTTTGGCAGTGGAAGAGCTGTGCTGCTTTGAGAAGTTGCCATTCACCACCACACTACCTTCCCTAGGTGTCATAGCCACTTTCAGACATATGTGCTGCCAGAGCCCTTGGTTTCCATGGCAGCAGGAAGTGGCTTGTGCTCTGAACTTGTCTTTGGCTGTGGAGTTTTGAGCGCCTTGAGGGAGGAGCTCCATGTAAGTTTTGTGTGGGTGCTCAAGCTGCTTGATTCCATCCCACTGGGCTCAATATGTGTTGGACCGGAAGTTAACAAACATGGTTTCCTAAACAGCTGCCAGGACAGCTGATGGTATGTGAAGTTCATGAGGCAGGTGGAGTTGTTTTTTCACTGGAAGAGCTGTGCTGCTGCTTCGGGCAGTTGCTATTCACAACCAGACTACCTTCCGTAGCTGTCATAGCCACTTTCAGACATATGTGCTGCCAGAGCACTTGGTTTCCATGGCAGCGGGACATGGCTTGGGCGCTGAACTTGTCTTTGGCTGTGGAGTATTGAGCGCCTTGAGTGAGGAGCTCCATGTTAGTTTTGTGTGGGTGCTCAAGCTGCTTGATTCCATCCCACTGGGCTCAATGGGCATTGGACCGGAAGTGACCAAACAGGGTTTCCTAGACAGTTGACAGGACAGCTGATGGTATGTGAAGTGCATGAGGCAGGTGGAGTTTTTTTTTCACTGGAAGAGCTGTGCTGCTGCTTCGGGCAGTTGCCATTCACCACCACACTACCTTCCCTACGTTTCATAGCCACTTTCAGACATATGTGCTGCCAGAGCACTTGCTTTCCATGGCAGTTGGAAATGGCTTGGGCTCTGAACTTGTCTTTGTCTGTGGAATATTGAGCGCCTTGAGTGAGGAGGTGCTTCATGTTAGTTTTGTGTGGGTGCTGAACCTGACTGATTTCATCCCACTGGGCTCAATATGCGTTGGACCCGAAGTGAGCAAACAGGGTTTCCTAGATAGCTGCCAGGACAGCTGATGGTACCTGAAATTTGTGAGGCAAGTGGAGTTGTTTTGGCACTGGAAGAGCTGTGCTGCTGCTTCGGGCAGTTGCCATTCACCACCACACTACCCTCCCTAGGTGTCATAGCCACTTTCAGACATATGTGCTGCCAGAGCCCTTGGTTTCCATGGCAGCGGGAAATGGCTTGGGCCCTGAACTTGTCTTTGGCTGTGGAGCTTTGAGCGCGTTGAGTGAGGAGTTCCATGATATTTTTGTGTGGGTGCTCAAGCTGCTTGATTCCATCCCACTGGGCTCAATGGGCATGGGACCGGAAGTGCCCAAACAGGGTTTCCTAGATAGCTGCCAGGACAGCTGATGGTATGTGAAGTGCATGAGGCAGGTGGAGTTGTTTTTGCACTGGAAGAGCTGTGCTGCTGCTTCGGGCAGTTGCCATTCACCACCACACTACCTTCCCTAGGTGTCATAGCCACTTTCAGACATATGTGCTGCCAGAGCACTTGGTTTCCATGGCAGCGGGAAATGGCTTGAGCTCTGAACTTGTCTTTGGCTGTGTAGTTTTGAGCGCCTTGAGTGAGGAGCTCAATGTAAGTTTTGTGTGTGTGCTCAAGGTGTTTCATTTTATCCCACTGGGCTCAATGGGCATTTTACTGGAAGTGAGCAAACAGGGTTTCCTAGATAGCTGCCAGGACAGCTGATGGTATGTGAAGTGCATGAGGCAGGTGGAGTTGTTTTGGCAGTGGAAGAGCTGTGCTTCTTTGGGAAGTTGCCATTCACCACCACACTACCTTCCCTAGGTGTCATAGCCACGTTCAGACAAATCTGGTGCCAGAGCACTTGGTTTCCATGGCAGCGGGAAATGGCTTGGGCTCTGAACTGGTCTTTAGCTGTGAAGTTTTGAGCGACTTGAGGGAGGAGCTGCATGTAAGTTTCGTGTGGGTGCTCAAGCTGCTTGATTCCATCCCACTGGGCTCAATGGGCATTGGACAGGAAGTGAGCAAACAGGGTTTCCTAGATAGCTGCCAGGACAGCTGATGGTATGTGAAGTGCATGAGGCAGGTGGAGTTGTTTTGGCAGTAGAAGAGCTGTGCTGCTGCTTCGGGCATTTGCATTCACCACCACACTACCTTCCCTAGGTGTCATAGCCACTTTCAGACATATGTGCTACCAGAGCACTTGGTTTCCATGGCAGCGGGAAAAGGCTTGGGCTCTGAACTTGTCTTTGGCAGTGGAGTTTTGAGCGCCCTGAGTGAGGAGCTAAATGTTCGTTTTGTGTGGGTGCTCAAGCTGTTTGTTTCTTTCCCACTGGGCTCAATGGACATGGGAGCGGAAGTGACCAAACAGGGTTTCCTAGATAGCTGGCAGGACAGCTGATGGTATGTGAAGTGCATGAGGCATGGGGAGTTGTTTTGGCACTGGAAGAGCTGTGTTGCTGCTTCGGGCAGTTACCATTCACCACCACACTACCTTCCCTAGGTGTCATAGCCACTTTGAGACATATGTGCTGCCAGAGCCCTTGGTTTCCATGGCAGCAGGAAGTGGCTTGGGCTCTGAACTTGTCTTTGGCTGTGGAGTTTTGAGCGCCTTGAGGGAGGAGCTCCATGTAACTTTTGTGTGGGTGCTCAAGCTGCTTGATTCCATCCCACTGGGCTCAATATGTGTTGGACCAGAAGTGAACAAACATGGTTTCCTAAACAGCTGCCAGGACAGCTGATGGTATGTGAAGTGCATGAGGCAGGTGGAGTTGTTTTTTCACTGGAAGAGCTGTGCTGCTGCTTCGGGCAGTTGCTATTCACAACCAGACTACCTTCCCTAGCTGTCATAGCCACTTTCAGACATATGTACTGCCAGAGCACTTATTTTCCATGGCAACGGGAAATGGCTTGGGCGCTGAAATAGTCTTTGGCTGTGGAGTTTTGAGCGCCTTGAGTGAGGAGCTAAATGTTCGTTTTGTGTGGGTGCTCAAGCTGCTTGATTCCATCCCACTGGGCTCAATGGGCATGGGACCGGAAGTGAGCAAACAGGGTTTCCTAGATAGCTGCCAGGACAGCTGATGGTATGTGAAGTGCATGAGGCAGGTGGAGTTGTTTTGGCACTGGAAGAGCTGTGCTGCTGCTTCGGGCAGTTGCCATTCACCACCACACTACCTTCCCTAGGTGTCATAGCCACTTTCAGACATATGTGCTGCCAGAGCACTTGGTTTCCATGGCAGCGGGAAATGGCTTGGGCTCTGAACTGGTCTTTAGCTGTGAAGTTTTGAGCGACTTGAGGGAGGAGCTGCATGTAAGTTTCGTGTGGGTGCTCAAGCTGCTTGATTCCATCCCACTGGGCTCAATGGGCATTGGACAGGAAGTGAGCAAACAGGGTTTCCTAGATAGCTGCCAGGACAGCTGATGGTATGTGAAGTGCATGAGGCAGGTGGAGTTGTTTTGGCCCTGGAAGAGCTGTGCTGCTTTGAGAAGTTGCCATTCACCACCACACTACCTTCCCTAGGTGTCATAGCCACTTTCAGACAAATCTGCTGTCAGAGCACTTGGTTTCCATGGCAGCGGGAAATGGCTTGTGCTCTGAACTTGTCTTTGGCTGTGGAGTTTTGAGCGCCTTGAGTAATTAGCTCCATGTAAGTTTTGTGTGTGTGCTCAAGCTGCTTGATTCCATCCCACTGGGATCAGTGGGCATGGGACCGGAAGTGACCAAGCAGGGTTTCCTAGATAGCTGCCAGGACAGCTGATGGTATGTGAAGTGCATGAGGCAGGTGGAGTTGTTTTGGCAGTAGAAGAGCTGTGCTGCTGCTTCGGGCATTTGCATTCACCACCACACTACCTTCCCTAGGTGTCATAGCCACTTTCAGACATATGTGCTGCCAGAGCACTTGGTTTCCATGGCAGCGGGAAAAGGCTTGGGCTCTGAACTTGTCTTTGGCAGTGGAGTTTTGAGCGCCCTGAGTGAAGAGCTAAATGTTCGTTTTGTGTGGGTGCTCAAGCTGCTTGATTCCATCCCCTTCTGCTCAATGGGCATGGGACCGGATGTGACCAAACAGGGTTTCCTAGATAGCTGCCAGGACAGCTGATGGTATGTGAAGTGCATGAGGCATGGGGAGTTGTTTTGGCACTGGAAGAGCTGTGCTGCTGCTTCGGGCAGTTGCCATTCACCACCACACTACCATCCTTAAGTGTCATAGCCACTTTCCGACATATGTGCTGCCAGAGCACTTGGTTTCCATGGCAGCAGGAAGTGGCTTGGGCTCTGAACTTGTCTTTGGCTGTGGAGTTTTGAGCGCCTTGAGGGAGGAGCTCCATGTAAGTTTTGTGTGGTTGCTCAAGCTGCTTGATTCCATCCTACTGGGCTCAATATGTGTTGGACCAGAAGTGAACAAACATGGTTTCCTAAACAGCTGCCCGGACAGCTGATGGTTTGTGAAGTGCATGAGGCAGGTGGAGTTGTTTTTTCACTGGAAGAGCTGTGCTGCTGCTTCGGGCAGTTGCTATTCACAACCAGACTACCTTCCCTAGCTGTCATAGCCACTTTCAGACATATGTACTGCAAGAGCACTTATTTTCCATGGCAACGGGAAATGGCTTGGGCGCTGAAATAGTCTTTGGCTATGGAGTTTTGAGCGCCTTGAGTGAGGAGCTGCATGTTAGTTTTGTGTGGGTGCTCAAGCTGCTTGATTCCATCCCACTGGGCTCAATGGGCATGGGACCGGAAGTGACCAAACAGGGTTTCCTAGATAGCTGCCAGGACAGCTGATGGTATGTGAAGTGCATGAGGCAGGTGGAGTTGTTTGGCACTGGAAGAGCTGTGCTGCTGCTTCTGGCAGTTGCCATTCAGCACCACACTACCTTCCCTAGGTGTCATAGCCACTTTCAGACATATGTGCTGCCAGAGCACTTGGTTTCCATGGCAGCGGGACATGGCTTGGGCCCTGAACTTGTCTTTGGCTGTGGAGTATTGAGCGCCTTGAGTGAGGAGGTGCATGTTAGTTTTGTGTGGGTGCTCAAGCTGCTTGATTCCATCCCACTGGGCTCAATGGGCATGGGACCGGAAGTGAGCAAACAGGGTTTCCTAGACAGCTGACAGGACAGCTGATGGTATGTGAAGTGCATGAGGCAGGTGGAGTTATTTGGCACTGGAAGAGCTGGGCTGCTGCTTCGGGCAGTTGTCACTCACCACCACACTACCTTCCCTAGGTGTCATAGCCACTTTCAGACATATGTGCTGCCAGAGCACTTGGTTTCCACGGTAGCGGGAAATGGCTTGGGCTCTGAACTTGTCTTTGGCTGAGAGTTTTGAGCGCCTTGAGTGAGGAGCTCCATGTTAATTTTGTGTGGGTGCTCAAGCTGCTTGATTCCATCCCACTGGGCTCAACGGGCATTGGACCGGAAGTGAGCAAACAGGGTTTCCTAGATAGCTGCGAGGACAGCTGATGGTATTTGAATTTTGTGAGACAGGTGGAGTTGTTTGGCACTGGAAGAGCTGTGCTGCTGCTTCGGGCAGTTGCCATTCACCACCACACTACCTTCCCTAGGTGTGAAAGCCACTTTCAGACATATGTGCTGCCAGAGCACTTGGTTTCCATGGCAGCGGGAAATGGCTTGGGCTCTGAACTTGTCTTTGGCTGTGGAGTTTTGAGCGCCTTGAGTGAGGAGCTCCATGTTATTTTTGTGTGGGTGCTCAAGCTGCTTGATTCCATCTCACTGGGATCAAAGGGCATGGGATCGGAAGTGAGCAAACAGGGTTTCCTAGACAGCTGCGAGGAAAGCTGATGGTATGTGAAGTTCATGAGGCTGGTGGAGTTGTTTTGGCAGTGGAAGAGCTGTGCTGCTGCTTCGGCCAGTTGTCATTCACCACCACACTACCTTCCCTAGGTATCATAGCCACCTTCAGACATATGTGCTGCCAGAGCACTTGGTTTCCATGGCAGCGGGAAATGGCTTGGGCGCTGAACTTGTCTTTGGCAGTGGAGTTTTGAGCACCTTGAGTGAGGAGCTGCATGTTAGATTTGTGTGGGTGCTCAAGCTGCTTGATTCCATCCCACTGGGCTCAATGGGCATTGGACCGGAAGTGAGCAAACAGGGTTTCCTAGATAGCTGCCAGGACAGCTGATGGTATGTGAAGTGCATGAGGCAGGTGGAGTTGTTTGGCACTGGAAGAGCTGTGCTGCTGCTTCGGGCAGTTGCCATTCACCACCACACTACCTTCCCTAGGTGTCATAGCCACTTTCAGACATATGTGCTGCCAGAGCACTTGGTTTCCACGGCACCGGGAAAGGGCTTGGGTACTGAACTTGTCTTTGGCTGTGGAGTTTTGAGTGCCTTGAGTGAGGAGCTCCATGTTAGTTTTGTGTGGGTGCTCAAGCTGCTTGATTCCATCCCACTGGGCTCAATGGGCATGGGACCGGAAGTGACCAAACAGGGTTTCCTAGATAGCTGGCAGGACATCTGAGGTTAAGTGACGTTCATGAGGCAGGTGGAGTTGTTTGGCACTGGTAGAGCTGGGCTGCTGCTTCGGGCAGTTGCCATTCACCATTACACTACCTTCCTTTGTGTCATAGCCTCTTTCAGACATATGTTATGCCAGAGCACTTGGTTTCCATGGCAGCGGGAAATGGCTTGGGCTCTGAACTTGTCTTTGGCTGTGGAGTTTTGCGCGCCTTGAGTGAGGAGCTTCATGTTAGTTTTGTGTGGATGCTCAAGCTGCTTGATTCCATCCCACTGGGCTCAATGGGCATGGGACCGGAAGTGAGCAAACAGGGTTTCCTAGATAGCTGCCAGGACAGCTGATGGTATGTGAAGTGCATGAGGCAGGTGGAGTTGTTTTGGCACTGGAAGAGCTGTGCTGCTTCTTCGGGCAGTTGCCATTCACCACCACACTCCCTTCCGTAGGTGTCATAGCCACTTTCAGACATATGTGCTGCCAGAGCACTTGGTTTCCATGGCAGCGGGAAATGGCTTAGGCGCTGGACTTGTGTTTGGCTGTGGAGTTTTGAGCGACTTGAGTGAGGAGCTGCATGTTAGTTTTGTGTGGGTGCTCAAGCTGCTTGATTCCATCCCAATGGGCTCAATGGGCATTGGACCAGAAGTGAGCAAACAGGGTTTCCTAGATAGCTGTCAGGACAGCTGAGGTTAAGTGACGTTCATGAGGCAGGTGGAGTTGTTTGGCACTGGAAGAGCTGTGCTGCTGCTTCGGGCAGTTGCCATTCACCACCACACTACCTTCCCTAGGTGTCATAGCCACTTTCAGACATATGTGCTGCCAGAGCACTTGGTTTCCATGGCAGCGGGAAATGGCTTGGGCCCTGAACTTGTCTTTGGCAGTGGAGTTTTGAGCGCCTTAAGTGAGGAGCTTCATGTTAGTTTTGTGTGGATGCTCAAGCTGCTTGATTCCATCCCACTGGGCTCAATGGGCATGGGACCGGAAGTGCCCAAACAGGGTTTCCTAGATAGCTGCCAGGACAGCTGATGGTATGTGAAGTGCATGAGGCAGGTGGAGTTGTTTGGCACTGGAAGAGCTGTGCTGCTGCTTCGGGCAGTTGCCATTCACCACCACACTACCTTCCCTACGTGTCATAGCCACTTTCAGACATATGTGCTGCCAGAGCACTTGGTTTCCACGGCACCGGGAAAGGGCTTGGGTACTGAACTTGTCTTTGGCTGTGGAGTTTTGAGTGCCTTGAGTGAGAAGCTCCATGTTAGTTTTGTGTGGGTGCTCAAGCTGCTTGATTCCATCCCACTGGGCTCAATGGGCATGGGACCGGAAGTGAGCAAACAGGGTTTCCTAGATAGCTGCCAGGACAGCTGATGGTATGTGAAGTGCATGAAGCAGCTGGAGATGTTTTGCACTGGAAGAGCTGTGCTGCTGCTTCGGGCAGTTGCCATTCACCACGACACTACCTTTCCTAGGTGTCATAGCCACGTTCAGACATATGTGCTGCCAGAGCACTTGGTTTCCATGGCAGCGGGAAATGGCTTGGGCTCTGAACTTGTGTTTGGCTGTGGAGTTTTGAGCGCCTTCAGTGAGGAGCTCCATGTTAGTTTTGTGTGGGTGCTCAAGCTGCTTGATTCCATCCCACTGGGCTCAATGGGCATGGGACCGGAAGTGAGCAAACAGGGTTTCCTAGATAGCTGCCAGGACAGCTGATGGTATCTGAATTTTGTGAGGCATGTGGAGATGTTTTGGCACTGGAAGAGCTGTGCTGCTGCTTCGGGCAGTTGCCATTCACCACCACACTACCTTCAATAGGTGTCATAGCCACTTTCAGACATATGTGCTGCCAGAGCACTTGGTTTCCATGGCAGCGGGAAATGGCTTGGGCTCTGAACTTGTCTTTGGCTGTGGAGTTTTGAGCGCCTTGAGTGAGGAGCTGCATGTTAGTTTTGTGTGGGTGCTCAAGCTGCTTGATTCCATCCCCGTGGGGTCAGTGGGCATGGGACCGGAAGTGAGCAAACAGGGTTTCCTAGATAGCTGCCAGGACAGCTGATGGTATGTGACGTTCATGAGGCAGGTGGAGTTGTTTTGGCACTGGAAGAGCTGTGCTGCTGCTTCGGGCAGTTGCCATTCACCACCACACTACCTTCCCTAGGTGTCATAGCCACTTTCAGACATATGTGCTGCCAGAGCACTTGATTTCCATGGCAGCGGGAACTGGCTTGGGCCCTGAACTTGTCTTTGGCTGTGGAGTTTTGAGCGCCTTGAGTGAGGAGCTCCATGTTAGTTTTGTGTGGGTGCTCACGCTGCTTGATTCCATCCCTCTGGGCTCAATGGGCATGGGACCGGAAGTGAGCAAACAGGGTTTCCTAGATAGCTTCCAGGATAGCTGATGGTATGTGAAGTGCATGAAGCACATGGAGATGTTTTGCACTGGAAGAGCTGTGCTGCTGCTTCGGGCAGTTGCCATTCACCACCACACTACCTTTCCTAGGTGTCATAGCCACGTTCAGACATATGTGCTGCCAGAGCACTTGGTTTCCATGGCAGCGGGAAATGGCTTGGGCTCTGAACTTGTGTTTGGCTGTGGAGTTTTGAGCGCATTCAGTGAGGAGCTACATGTTAGCTTTGTGTGGGTGCTCAAGCTGCTTGATTCCATCCCACTGGGCTCAATGGGCATGGGACCGGAAGTGAGCAAACAGGGTTTCCTAGACAGCTGACAGGACAGCTGATGGTATGTCAAGTGCATGAGGCAGGTGGAGTTATTTGGCACTGGAAGAGCTGTGCTGCTGCTTCGGGCAGTTGCCACTCACCACCACACTACCTTCCCTAGGTGTCATAGCCACTTTCAGACATATGTGCTGCCAGAGCACTTGGTTTCCACGGTAGCGGGAAATGGCTTGGGCTCTGAACTTGTCTTTGGCTGAGAGTTTTGAGCGCCTTGAGTGAGGAGCTCCATGTTAATTTTGTGTGGGTGCTCAAGCTGCTTGATTCCATCCCACTGGGCTCAACGGGCATTGGACCGGAAGTGAGCAAACAGGGTTTCCTAGATAGCTGCGAGGACAGCTGATGGTATTTGAATTTTGTGAGACAGGTGGAGTTGTTTGGCACTGGAAGAGCTGTGCTGCTGCTTCGGGCAGTTGCCATTCACCACCACACTACCTTCCCTAGGTGTGAAAGCCACTTTCAGACATATGTGCTGCCAGAGCACTTGGTTTCCATGGCAGCGGGAAATGGCTTGGGCTCTGAACGTGTCTTTGGCTGTGGAGTTTTGAGCGCCTTGAGTGAGGAGCTCCATGTTATTTTTGTGTGGGTGCTCAAGCTGCTTGATTCCATCTCACTGGGATCAAAGGGCATGGGATCGGAAGTGAGCAAACAGGGTTTCCTAGACAGCTGCGAGGAAAGCTGATGGTATGTGAAGTTCATGAGGCTGGTGGAGTTGTTTTGGCAGTGGAAGAGCTGTGCTGCTGCTTCGGCCAGTTGTCATTCACCACCACACTACCTTCCCTAGGTATCATAGCCACCTTCAGACATATGTGCTGCCAGAGCACTTGGTTTCCATGGCAGCGGGAAATGGCTTGGGCGCTGAACTTGTCTTTGGCAGTGGAGTTTTGAGCACCTTGAGTGAGGAGCTGCATGTTAGATTTGTGTGGGTGCTCAACCTGCTTGATTCCATCATACTGGGCTCAATGGGCATTGGACCGGAAGTGAGCAAACAGGGTTTCCTAGATAGCTGCCAGGACAGCTGATGGTATGTGAAGTGCATGAGGCAGGTGGAGTTGTTTGGCACTGGAAGAGCTGTGCTGCTGCTTCGGGCAGTTGCCATTCACCACCACACTACCTTCCCTAGGTGTCATAGCCACTTTCAGACATATGTGCTGCCAGAGCACTTGGTTTCCACGGCACCGGGAAAGGGCTTGGGTACTGAACTTGTCTTTGGCTGTGGAGTTTTGAGTGCCTTGAGTGAGGAGCTCCATGTTAGTTTTGTGTGGGTGCTCAAGCTGCTTGATTCCATCCCACTGGGCTCAATGGGCATGGGACCGGAAGTGACCAAACAGGGTTTCCTAGATAGCTGGCAGGACATCTGAGGTTAAGTGACGTTCATGAGGCAGGTGGAGTTGTTTGGCACTGGTAGAGCTGGGCTGCTGCTTCGGGCAGTTGCCATTCACCATTACACTACCTTCCTTTGTGTCATAGCCTCTTTCAGACATATGTTATGCCAGAGCACTTGGTTTCCATGGCAGCGGGAAATGGCTTGGGCTCTGAACTTGTCTTTGGCTGTGGAGTTTTGCGCGCCTTGAGTGAGGAGCTTCATGTTAGTTTTGTGTGGATGCTCAAGCTGCTTGATTCCATCCCACTGGGCTCAATGGGCATGGGACCGGAAGTGAGCAAACAGGGTTTCCTAGATAGCTGCCAGGACAGCTGATGGTATGTGAAGTGCATGAGGCAGGTGGAGTTGTTTTGGCACTGGAAGAGCTGTGCTGCTTCTTCGGGCAGTTGCCATTCACCACCACACTCCCTTCCGTAGGTGTCATAGCCACTTTCAGACATATGTGCTGCCAGAGCACTTGGTTTCCATGGCAGCGGGAAATGGCTTAGGCGCTGGACTTGTGTTTGGCTGTGGAGTTTTGAGCGACTTGAGTGAGGAGCTGCATGTTAGTTTTGTGTGGGTGCTCAAGCTGCTTGATTCCATCCCAATGGGCTCAATGGGCATTGGACCAGAAGTGAGCAAACAGGGTTTCCTAGATAGCTGTCAGGACAGCTGAGGTTAAGTGACGTTCATGAGGCAGGTGGAGTTGTTTGGCACTGGAAGAGCTGTGCTGCTGCTTCGGGCAGTTGCCATTCACCACCACACTACCTTCCCTAGGTGTCATAGCCACTTTCAGACATATGTGCTGCCAGAGCACTTGGTTTCCATGGCAGCGGGAAATGGCTTTGGTACTGAACTTGTCTTTGGCAGTGGAGTTTTGAGCGCCTTAAGTGAGGAGCTTCATGTTAGTTTTGTGTGGATGCTCAAGCTGCTTGATTCCATCCCACTGGGCTCAATGGGCATGGGACCGGAAGTGCCCAAACAGGGTTTCCTAGATAGCTGCCAGGACAGCTGATGGTATGTGAAGTGCATGAGGCAGGTGGAGTTGTTTGGCACTGGAAGAGCTGTGCTGCTGCTTCGGGCAGTTGCCATTCACCACCACACTACCTTCCCTACGTGTCATAGCCACTTTCAGACATATGTGCTGCCAGAGCACTTGGTTTCCACGGCACCGGGAAAGGGCTTGGGTACTGAACTTGTCTTTGGCTGTGGAGTTTTGAGTGCCTTGAGTGAGAAGCTCCATGTTAGTTTTGTGTGGGTGCTCAAGCTGCTTGATTCCATCCCACTGGGCTCAATGGGCATTGGACCGGAAGTGACCAAACAGGGTTTCCTAGATAGCTGGCAGGACATCTGAGGTTAAGTGACGTTCATGAGGCAGGTGGAGTTGTTTGGCACTTGTAGAGCTGGGCTGCTGCTTCGGGCAGTTGCCATTCACCATTACCCTACCTTCCTTTGTGTCATAGCCTCTTTCAGACATATGTTATGCCAGAGCACTTGGTTTCCATGGCAGCGGGAAATGGCTTGGGCTCTGAACTTGTCTTTGGCTGTGGAGTTTTGAGCGCCATGAGTGAGTCACTGCATGTTAGTTTTGTGTGGGTATCAAGCTTCTTGATTCCATCCCACTGGGCTAATTTCCATTGGACCGGAAGTGAGCAAACAGGGTTTCCTAGATAGCTGCGAAGACAGCTGATGGTATGTGACGTTCATGAGGCAGGTGGAGTTGTTTTGGCACTGGAAGAGCTGTGTTGCTGCTTCGGGCAGTTGCCATTCACCACCACACTACCTTCCCTAGGTGTCATAGCCACTTTCAGACATATGTGATGCCAGAGCACTTGATTTCCATGGCAGCGGGAAATGGCTTGGGCTCTGAACTTGTCTTTGGCTGTGGAGTTTTGAGCGCCTTGAGTGAGGAGCTCCATGTTAGTTTTGTGTGGGTGCTCAAGCTGCTTGATTCCATCCCACTGGGCTCAATGGGCATGGGACCGGAAGTGAGCAAACAGGGTTTCCTAGATAGCTGCCAGGACAGCTGATGGTATGTGAAGTGCATGAAGCAGCTGGAGATGTTTTGCACTGGAAGAGCTGTGCTGCTGCTTCGGGCAGTTGCCATTCACCACGACACTACCTTTCCTAGGTGTCATAGCCACGTTCAGACATATGTGCTGCCAGAGCACTTGGTTTCCATGGCAGCGGGAAATGGCTTGGGCTCTGAACTTGTGTTTGGCTGTGGAGTTTTGAGCGCCTTCAGTGAGGAGCTCCATGTTAGTTTTGTGTGGGTGCTCAAGCTGCTTGATTCCATCCCACTGGGCTCAATGGGCATGGGACCGGAAGTGAGCAAACAGGGTTTCCTAGATAGCTGCCAGGACAGCTGATGGTATCTGAATTTTGTGAGGCATGTGGAGATGTTTTGGCACTGGAAGAGCTGTGCTGCTGCTTCGGGCAGTTGCCATTCACCACCACACTACCTTCAATAGGTGTCATAGCCACTTTCAGACATATGTGCTGCCAGAGCACTTGGTTTCCATGGCAGCGGGAAATGGCTTGGGCTCTGAACTTGTCTTTGGCTGTGGAGTTTTGAGCGCATTCAGTGAGGAGCTACATGTTAGCTTTGTGTGGGTGCTCAAGCTGCTTGATTCCATCCCACTGGGCTCAATGGGCATGGGACCGGAATTGAGCAAACAGGGTTTCCTAGATAGCTGCAAGGACAGCTGATGGTATCTGAATTTTGTGAGGCATGTGGAGATGTTTTGGCACTGGAAGAGCTGTGCTGCTGCTTCGGGCAGTTGCCATTCACCACCACACTCCCATCCCTAGGTGTCATAGCCACTTTCAGACATATGTGCTGCCAGAGCACTTGGTTTCCATGGCAGCGGGAAATGGCTTGGGCTCTGAACGTGTCTTTGCCTGTGGAGTTTTGAGTGCCTTGAGTGAGCAGCTCCATGTTAGTTTTGTGTGGGTGCTCAAGCTGTTTGATTCCATCCCACTGGGATCAAAGGGCATGGGACCGGAAGTGAGCAAACAGGGTTTCCTAGGCAGCTGCGAGGACAGCTGATGGTATGTGAAGTTCATGAGGCAGGTGGATTTGTTTTGGCACTGTAAGAGCTGGGCTGCTGCTTCGGCAAGTTGTCATTCACCACCACACTACCTTCCCTAGGTATCATAGCCACCTTCAGACATATGTGCTGCCAGAGCACTTGGTTTCCATGGCAGCGGGAAATGGCTTGGGCGCTGAACTTGTCTTTGGCAGTGGAGTTTTGAGCACCTTGAGTGAGGATCTGCATGTTAGATTTGTGTGGGTGCTCAAGCTGCTTGATTCCATCATACTGGGCTCAATGGGCATGGGACCGGAAGTGAGCAAACAGGGTTTCCTAGATAGCTGGCAGGACATCTGAGGTTAAGTGACGTTCATGAGGCAGGTGGAGTTGTTTGGCACTGGTAGAGCTGGGCTGCTGCTTCGGGCAGTTGCCATTCACCATTACACTACCTTCCCTAGGTGTCATAGCCTCTTTCAGACATATGTTATGCCAGAGCACTTGGTTTCCATGGCAGCGGGAAATGGCTTGGGCTCTGAACTTGTCTTTGGCTGTGGAGTTTTGCGCGCCTTGAGTGAGGAGCTTCATGTTAGTTTTGTGTGGATGCTCAAGCTGCTTGATTCCATCCCACTGGGCTCAATGGGCATGGGACCGGAAGTGAGCAAACAGGGTTTCCTAGATAGCTGCCAGGACAGCTGATGGTATGTGAAGTGCATGAGGCAGGTGGAGTTGTTTTGGCACTGGAAGAGCTGTGCTGCTGCTTCGGGCAGTTGCCATTCACCACCACACTCCCTTCCGTAGGTGTCATAGCCACTTTCAGACATATGTGCTGCCAGAGCACTTGGTTTCCATGGCAGCGGGAAATGGCTTGGGCGCTGGACTTGTGTTTGGCTGTGGAGTTTTGAGCGACTTGAGTGAGGAGCTGCATGTTAGTTTTGTGTGGGTGCTCAAGCTGCTTGCTTCCATCCCAATGGGCTCAATGTGCATTGGACCAGAAGTGAGCAAACAGGGTTTCCTAGATAGCTGCCAGGACAGCTGAGGTTAAGTGACGTTCATGAGGCAGGTGGAGTTGTTTTGGCACTGGTAGAGCTGTGCTGCTGCTTCGGGCAGTTGCCATTCACCACCACACTACCTTCCCTAGGTGTCATAGCCACTTTCAGACATATGTGCTGCCAGAGCACTTGGTTTCCATGGCAGCGGGAAATGGCTTTGGTACTGAACTTGTCTTTGGCAGTGGAGTTTTGAGCACCTTAACTGAGGAGCTTCATGTTAGTTTTGTGTGGATGCTCAAGCTGCTTGATTCCATCCCACTGGGCTCAATGGGCATGGTACCGGAAGTGAGCAAACAGGGTTTCCTAGATAGCTGCCAGGACAGCTGATGGTATCTGAATTCTGTGAGGCAGGTGGAGTTGTTTGGCAATGGAAGAGCTGTGCTGCTGATTTGGGCAGTTGCCATTCACCACCACACTCCCATCCCTAGGTGTCATAGCCACTTTCAGACATATGTGCTGCCAGAGCCCTTGGTTTCCATGGCAGCGGGAAATGGCTTGGGCACTGAACTTGTGTTTGGCTGTGGAGTTTTGAGCACCTTGAGTGAGGAGCTCCATGTTAGTTTTGTGTGGGTGCTGAAGCTTCTTGATTCCATCCCACTGTGCTCAATGGGCATGGGACCGGAAGTGAGCAAACAGGGTTTCCTAGATAGCTGCCAGGACAGCTGATGTTATCTGATTTTTGTGAGGCAGGTAGAGATGTTTTGGCACTGGAAGAGCTGTGCTGCTTCTTCGGGCAGTTGCCATTCACCACCACACTCCCTTCCCTAGGTGTCATAGCCACTTTCAGACATATGTGCTGCCAGAGCACTTGGTTTCCATGGCAGCAGGAAATGGCTGGGGCTCTGAACTTGTGTTTGGCTGTGGAGTTTTGAGTGCCATAAGTGAGTCACTGCATGTTAGTTTTGTGTGGGTGCTCAAGCTTCTTGATTCCATCCCACTGGGCTAATTTCCATTGGACCGGAAGTGAGCAAACAGGGTTTCCTAGATAGCTGCGAAGACAGTTGATGGTATGTGACGTTCATGAGGCAGGTGGAGTTGTTTTGGCACTGGAAGAGCTGTGCTGCTGCTTCGGGCACTTGCCATTCACCACCACACTACCTTCCCTAAGTGTCATAGCCACTTTCAGACATATGTGCTGGCAGAGCACTTGGTTTCCATGGCAGCGGGAAATGGCTTGAGCTCTGAACTGGTCTTTGGCTGTGGAGTGTTGAGCGCCTTGAGTGAGGAGCTCCATGTTAGTTTTGTGTGGATGCTCAAGCTGCTTGATTCCATCCCACTGGGCTCAATGTGCATGGGACCGGAAGTGACCAAACAGGGTTTCCTAGATAGCTGCCAGAACAGCTGATGGTATGTGAAGTGCATGAGGCAGGTGGAGTTGTTTTGGCAGTGGAAGAGCTGTGCTGCTGCTTCGGGCAGTTGCCATTCACCACCATACTACCTTCCCTAGCTATCATAGCCACTTTCAGACATATGTGCTGCCAGAGCACTTGGTTTCCATGGCAGCGGGAAATGGCTTCGGCTCTGAACTTGTGTCTGGCTGTGGAGTTTTGAGCGCCTTGAGTGAGGAGCTCCATGTTAGTTTTGTGTGGGTGCTGAAGCTGCTTGATTCCATCCCAGTGGGCTTAATGGGCATGGGACCGGAAGTGACCAAACAGGGTTTCCTAGATAGCTGCCAGGACAGCTGATGGTATGTGACGTTCATGAGGCAGGTGGAGTTGTTTTGGCACTGGAAGAGCTGTGCTGCTGCTTCGGGCAGTTGCCATTCACCACCACACTACCTTCCCTAGGTGTCATAGCCACTTTCAGACATATGTGCTGCCAGAGCACTTGGTTTCCACGGCAGCAGGAAACGGCTTGGGCTCTGAACTTGTCTTTGGCTGTGGAGTTTTGAGCACCTTGAGTGAGGAGCTGCATGTTAGTTTTGTGTGGGTGCTCAAGCTGCTTGATTCCATCCCATTGGGCTCAATGGGCATGGGACCGGAAGTGACCAAACAGAGTTTCCTAGATAGCAGCCAGGACAGCTGATGGTATGTGAAGTGCATGAGGCAGGTGCAGTTGTTTTGGCACTGGAAGAGCTGTGCTGCTGCTTCGGGCAGTTGCCATTCACCACCACACTACCTTCCCTAGGTGTCATAGCCACTTTCAGACATATGTGCTGCCAGAGCACTTGGTTTCCATGGCAGCGGGAAATGGCTTGGCTCTGAACTTGTCTTTGGCTGTGGAGTTTTGAGCGTCTTGAGTGAGGAGCTCCATGTTAGTTTTGTGTGGGTGCTCAAGCTTATTGATTCCATCCCATTGGGCTCAATGGGCATGGGACCGGAAGTGAGCAAACAGGGTTTCCTAGATAGCTGTCAGGACAGCTGATAGTATCTGAATTTGTGAGACAGGTGGAGATGTTTTTTCACTGGAAGAGCTGTGCTGCTGATTCAAGCATTTGCCAGTCACCACCACACTACCTTCCCTAGGTGTCATAGTCACTTTCAGACATATGTGCTGCCAGAGCACTTGGTTTCCATGGCAGCGGGAAATGGCTTGAGCACTGAACTTGTCTTTGGCTGTGGAGTTTTGAGCACCTTGAGTGAGGAGCTGCATGTTAGTTTTGTGTGGATGCTCAAGCTGCTTGATTCCATCCCACTGGGCTCAATGGGCATGGGACCGGAAGTGAGCAAACAGGGTTTCCTAGATAGCTGCCAGGACAGCTGATGGTATGTGAAGTTTATGAGGCAGGTGGAGTTATTTTGGCACTGGAAGAGCTGTGCTGCTGCTTCGGGCAGTTGCCATTCACCACCACACTACCTTCCCTAGGTGTCATAGCCACTTTCAGACATATGTGCTGCCAGAGCACTTGGTTTCCATGGCAGCGGGAAATGGCTTGGGCACTGAACTTGTGTTTGGCTGTGGAGTTTTGAGCGCCTTGAGTCAGGAGCTCCATGTTAGTTTTGTGTGGGTGCTCAACCGGCTTGATTCCATCGCACTGGGCTCGCTGGGCATGGGACCGGAAGTGAGCAAGCAAGGTTTCCTAGATAGCTGTCAGGACAGCTGATAGTATCTGAATTTGTGAGGCAGGTGGAGATGTTTTTTCACTGGAAGAGCTGTGCTGCTGCTTCGGGCAGTTGCCATTCACCACCACACTACCTTCCCTAGGTGTCATAGTCACTTTCAGACATATGTGCTGCCAGAGCACTTGGTTTCCATGGCAGCGGGAAATGGCTTGAGCTCTGAATTTGTCTTTGGCTGTGGAGTTTTGAGCACCTTGAGTGAGGAGCTGCATGTTAGTTTTGTGTGGATGCTCAAGCTGCTTGATTCCATCCCACTTTGCTAAATGGGCATTGGACCGGAAGTGAGCAAACAGGGTTTCCTAGATAGCTTCCAGGACAGCTGATGGTATGTGAAGTGCATGAGGCAGGTGGAGTTGTTTTGGCACTTTAAGAGCTATGCTGCTGCTTCGGGCAGTTGCCATTCACCACCACACTACCTTCCCTAGGTGTCATAGCCACTTTCAGACATATGTGCTGCCAGAGCACTTGGTTTCCATGGCAGCGGGAAATGGCTTGGGCTCTGACCTTGTGTTTGGCTGTGGAGTTTTGAGCACCTTGAGTGAGGAGCTGCATGTTAGTTTTGTGTGGGTGCTCAAGCTTCTTGATTCCATCCCACAGGGTCTAATTTCCATTGGACCGGAAGTGAGCAAACAGGGTTTCCTAGATAGCTGCCAATACAGCTGATGCTATCTGAATTTTGTGAGGCAGGTGGAGTTGTTTTGGCACTGGAAGAGCTGGGCTGCAGCTTCGGGCAGTTGCCATTCACCACCACACTACCTTCCCTAGGTGTCATAGCCACTTTCAGACATATGTGCTGCCAGAGCACTTGGTTTCCATGGCAGCGGGAAACCGATTTAATGGCTCAGAACTTGTCTTTGGCTGTGGAGTTTTGAGCGCCTTGAATGAGGAGCTCCATGTTAGTTTTGTGTGGATGCTGAAGCTGCTTGATTTAATTCCACTGGGCTCAATGGGCATGGGACCGGAAGTGAGCAAACAGGGTTTCCTAGATAGCTGCCAGGACAGCTGACGGTATGTGAAGTGCATGAGGCAGGTGGAGTTGTTTTGGCACTGGAAGAGCTGTGCTGCTGCTTCAGGCAGTTACCATTCACCACCACACTACCTTCCCTAGGTGTCATAGCCACTTTCAGACATATGTGCTGCCAGAGCACTTGGTTTCCATGGCAGCGGGAAATGGCTTGGGCGCTGAACTTGTCTTTGGCTGTGGAGTTTTGAGCGCCTTGAGTGAGGAGCTGCATGTTAGTTTTTTATGTGTGCTCAAGCTGCTTGATTCCATCCCACTTTGCTCAATGGGCATGGGACCGGAAGTGAGCAAACAGGGTTTCCTAGATATCTGCCAAGACAGCCGGTGGTATGTGAAGTGCATGAGGCAGATGGAGTTGTTTTGGCACTGGAAGAGCTGTGCTGCTGCTTCGGGCAGTTGCCACTCACCACGACACTACCTTCCCTAGGTGTCATAGCCACTTTCAGATATATGTGCTGCCAGAGCACTTAGTTTCCATGGCAGCGGGAAATGGCTTGTGCTCTGAACTTGTCTTTGGCTGTGGAGTTATGAGCGACTTGAGTGAGGAGCTCCATGTTAGTTTTGTGTGGGTGCTCAAGCTGCTTGATTCCATCACACTGGGATCAATGGGCATTGGACCGGAAGTGAGCAAACAGGGTTTCCTAGATAGCTGCCAGGACAGCTGATGGTATGTGAAGTGCATGAGGCAGGTGGAGTTGTTTTAGCACTGGAAGAGCTGTGCTGCTGCTTCGGGCAGTTGCCATTCACCACCACACTACCTTCCCTAGGTGTCATAGCCACTTTCAGACATATGTGCTGCCAGAGCACTTGGTTTCCATGGCAGCGAGAAATGGCTTTGGCCCTGAACGTGTCTTTGGCTGTGGAGTTTTGAGTGCCTTGAGTGAGGAGCTCCATGTTAGTTTTGTGTGGGTGCTCAAGCTGCTTGATTCCATCCCACTGGGCTCAATGGGCATGGGACCGGAAGTGAGCAAACAGGGTTTCCTAGAGAGCGGCCAGGACAGCTGGTGGTATGTGAAGTGCATGAGGCAGGTGGAGTTGTTTTGGCACTGGAAGAGCTGTGCTGCTGCTTACGGCAGTTGCCATTCACCACCACACTACTTTCCCTAGCTGTCATAGCCACTTTCAGACATATGTGCTGCCAGAGCACTTGGTTTCAATGGCAGCGGGAAATGGCTTGGGCACTGAACTTGTCTTTGGCTATGGAGATTGAGTGCCTTGAGTGAGGAGCTCCATGTTAGTTTTGTGTGGGTGCTCAAGCTGCTTGTTTCTTTCCCAATGGGCTCAATGGGCATGGGAACGGAAGTGAGCAAACAGGGTTTCCTAGATAGCTGCCAGGACAGCTGATGGTATGTGAAGTGCATGAGGCAGGTGGAGTTGTTTTGGCAGTGGAAGAGCTGTGCTGCTGCTTCGGGCAGTTGCCATTCACCACCACACTACATTCCCTAGGTGTCATAGCCACTTTCAGACATATGTGCTGCCAGAGCACTTGGTTTCCATGGCAGCGGGAAATGGCTTCGGCTCTGAACTTGTATTTGGCTCTTTAGTTATGAACGCCTTGAGTGAGGAGCTCCATTTTAGTTTTGTGTGGGTGCTCAAGCTGCTTGATTCCATCCCACTGGGCTCAATGGGCATTGGAACGGAAGTGTCCAAACAGGGTTTCCGAGATAGCTTCCAGGACAGCTGATGGTATCTGAATTTTGTGAGGCAGGTGGAGATGTTTTGGCACTGGAAGAGCTGTGCTGCTGCTTCGGGCAGTTGCCATTCACCACCACACTACCTTCCGTAGGTGTCATAGCCTCTTTCAGACATATGTGCTGCCAGAGCACTTGGTTTCCATGGCAGCGGGAACTGGCTTGGGCACTGAACTTGTCTTTGGCTGTGGAGTTTTGAGTGCCTTGAATGAGGAGCTCCATGTTAGTTTTGTGTGGGTGCTCAAGCTGCTTGATTCCATCCCACTGGGCTCAATGGGCATGGGACCGGAAGTGAGCAAACAGGGTTTCCTAGATATCTGCCAGGACAGCTGATGGTATGTGAAGTGCATGAGGCAGGTGGAGTTGTTTTGGCACTGGAAGAGCTGTGCTGCTGCTTCGGGCAGTTGACATTCACCACCACACTACCTTCCCTAGGTGTCATAACCACTTTCAGACATATGTGCTGCCAGAGCACTTGGTTTCCATGGCAGCGGGAAATGGCTTGGGCTCTGAACTTGTCTTTGGCGGTGGAGTTTTGAGCGCCTTGAGTGAGGAGCTCCATGTTAGTTTTGTGTGGGTACTCAAGCTGCTTGATTCCATCCCACTGGGCTCAATGGGCATGGGACCGGAAGTGAGCAAACAGGGTTTCCTAAATACCTGCCAGGACAGCTGAAGTGCATGAGGCAGGTGGAGTTGTTTTGTCCCTGGAAGAGCTGTACTGCTGTTTCGGGCAGTTGCCATTCACCACCACACTACCTTCCCTAGGTGTCATAGCCACTTTCAGACATATGTGCTGCCAGAGCACTTGGTTTCCATGGCAGCGGGAAATGGCTTGGGCTCTGAACTGGTCTTTGGCTGTGGAGTTTTGAGCGCCTTTAGTGAGGAGTTCCATGTTAGTTTTGTGTGGGTGCTCAAGCTGCTTGATTCCATCCCACTGGGCTCAATGGGCATGGGCCCTGAAGTGAGCAAACAGGGTTTCCTAAATACCTGCCAGGACAGCTGAGAGTATGTGAAGTGCATGAGGCAGGTGGAGTTGTTTTGGCACTGGAAGAGCTGTGCTGCTTCGGGCAGTTGCCATTCACCACCACACTACCTTCCGTAGGTGTCATAGCCTCTTTCAGACATATGTGCTGCCAGAGCACTTGGTTTCCATGGCAGCGGGAACTGGCTTGGGCCCTGAACTTGTCTTTGGCTGTGGAGTTTTGAGCGACTTGCGTGAGGAGCTCCATGTTAGTTTTGTGTGGATGCTCAAGCTGCTTGATTCCTTTCCACTGGGCTCAATGGGCATTGGACCGGAAGTGAACAAACAGGGTTTCCTAGATAGCTGCCAGGACAGCTGAAGTGCATGAGGCAGGTGGAGTTGTTTTGGCACTGGAAGAGCTGTGCTGCTGCTTCGGGCAGTTGCCATTCACCACCACACTACCTTCCCTAGGTGTCATAGCCTCTTTCAGACATATGTGCTGCCAGAGCACTTGGTTTCCATGGCAGCGGGACATGGCTTGGACACTGAACTTGTCTTTGGCTGTCGAGTTTTGAGCGCCTTGAGTGAGGAGCTCCATGTTAGTTTTGTGTGGGTGCTCAAGCTGCTTGATTCCATCCCACTGGGCTCAATGTGCATGGGACCGGAAGTGAGCAAACAGGGTTTCCTACATAGCTGCCAGGACAGCTGATGGTATGTGAAGTGCATGAGGCAGGTGGAGTTGTTTTGGCAGTGGAAGAGCTGTGCTGCTGCTTTGGGCAGTTGCCATTCACCACCACACTACCTTCCCTAGGTGTCAAAGCTAAATTCAGACATATGTGCTGCCAGAGCACTTGGTTTCCATGGCAGTGGGAAATGGCTTGGGCTCTGAACTTATATTTGGCTGTTTAGTTATGAACGCCTTGAGTGAGGAGCTGCATGTTAGTTTTGTGTGGGTGCTCAAGCTGCTTGATTCCATCCCACTGGGCTCAATGGGCATTGGACAGGAAGTGTCCAAACAGGGTTTCCGAGATAGCTTCCAGGACAGCTGATGGTATCTGAATTTTGTGAGGCAGGTGGAGATGTTTTGGCACTGGAAGAGCTGTGCTGCTGCTTCGGGCAGTTGCCATTCACCACCACACTCCCTTCCCTAGGTGTCATAGCCACTTGCAGACATATGTGCTGCCAGAGCACTTGGTTTCCATGGCAGCGGGAAATGGCTTGGGGACTGAACTTGTCTTTGGCTGTGGAGTTTTGAGCGCCTTGAGTCAGGAGCTCCATGTTAGTTTTGTGTGGGTGCTCAAGCTGCTTGATTCCATCCCACTGGGCTCAATGGGCATGGGACCGGAAGTGAGCAAACAGGGTTTCCTAGATAGCTGCCAGGACAGCTGATGGTATGTGAAGTTCATGAGGCAGGTGGAGTTGTTTTGGCACTGGAAGAGCTGTGCTGCTGCTTCGGGCAGTTGCCATTCACCACCACACTCCCTTCCCTAGGTGTCATAGCCACTTGCAGACATATGTGCTGCCAGAGCACTTGGTTTCCATGGCAGAGGGAAATGGCTTGGGCACTGAACTGGTCTTTGGCTGTGGAGTTTTGAGCGCCTTGAGTGAGGAGCTCCTTGTTAGTTTTGTGTGGGTGCTCAAGCTGCTTGACCCCATCCACCTGGGCTCAATGGGCATTGGACCGGAAGTACCCAAACAGGGTTTCCTAGATAGTTGCCAGGACAGCTGATGGTATGTGAAGTTCATGAGGCAGGTGGAGTTCTTTTGGCACTGGAAGACCTGTGCTGCTTCGGGCAGTTGCCATTCACCACCACACTACCTTCCCTAGGTGTCATAACCACTTTCAGACATATGTGCTGCCAGAGCACTTGGTATCCATGGCAGCGGGAAATGGCTTCGGCTCTGAAATTGTATTTGGCTCTTTAGTTATGAACGCCTTGAGTGAGGAGCTCCATTTTAGTTTTGTGTGGGTGCTCAAGCTGCTTGATTCCATCCCACTGGGCTCAATGGGCATTGGAACGGAAGTGTCCAAACAGGGTTTCCGAGATAGCTTCCAGGACAGCTGATGGTATCTGAATTTTGTGAGGCAGGTGGAGATGTTTTGGCACTGGAAGAGCTGTGCTGCTGCTTCGGGCAGTTGCCATTCACCACCACACTACCTTCCCTAGGTGTGAAAGCCACTTTCAGACATATGTGCTGCCAGAGCACTTGGTTTCCATGGCAGCGGGAACTGGCTTGGTCGCGGAACTTGTCTTTGGCTGTGGAGTTTTGAGTGCCTTGAATGAGGAGCTCCATGTTAGTTTTGTGTGGGTGCTCAAGCTGCTTGATTCCATCCCTCTGGGCTCAATTGGCATGGGACCGGAAGTGAGCATACAGGGTTTCCTAAATACCTGCCAGGACAGGTGAAGTGCATGAGGCAGGTGGAGTTGTTTTGTCCCTGGAAGAGCTGTGCTGCTGCTTCGGGCAGTTGCCATTCACCACCACACTACCTTCCCTAGGTGTCATAGCCACTTTCAGACATATGTGCTGCCAGAGCACTTGGTTTCCATGGCAGCGGGAAATGGCTTGGGCTCTGAACTGGTCTTTGGCTGTGGAGTTTTGAGCGCCTTTAGTGAGGAGTTCCATGTTAGTTTTGTGTGGGTGCTCAAGCTGCTTGATTCCATCCCACTGGGCTCAATGGGCATGGGACCGGAAGTGACCAAACAGGGTTTCCTAGATAGCTGCCAGGACAGCTGATGGTATGTGAAGTGCATGAGGCAGGTGGAGTTGTTTTGGCAGTGGAAGAGCTGTGCTGCTGCTTCGGGCAGTTGCCATTCACCACCACACTACCTTCCCTAGGTGTCATAGCCTCTTTCAGACATATGTGCTGCCAGAGCACTTGGTTTCCATGGCAGTGGGAACTGGCTTGGGCCCTGAACTTGTCTTTGGCTGTGGAGTTTTGAGCGACATGCGTGAGGAGCTCCATGTTAGTTTTGTGTGGATGCTCAAGCTGCTTGATTCCTTTCCACTGGGCTCAATGGGCATTGGACCGGAAGTGAACAAACAGGGTTTCCTAGATAGCTGCCAGGACAGCTGAAGTGCATGAGGCAGGTGGAGTTGTTTTGGCACTGGAAGAGCTGTGCTGTTGCTTCGGGCAGTTGCCATTCACCACCACACTACCTTCCCTAGGTGTCATAGCCTCTTTCAGACATATGTGTTGCCAGAGCACTTGGTTTCCATGGCAGCGGGACATGGCTTGGGCGCTGAACTTGTCTTTGGCTGTGGAGTTTTCAGCGCCTTGAGTGAGGAGCTGCATGTTAGTTTTGTGTGGGTGCTCAAGCTGCTTGATTCCATCCCACTGGGCTCAATGTGCATGGGACCGGAAGTGAGCAAACAGGGTTTCCTAGATAGCTGCCAGGACAGCTGATGGTATGTGAAGTGCATGAGGCAGGTGGAGTTGTTTTGGCAGTGGAAGAGCTGTGCTGCTGCTTCGGGCAGTTGCCATTCACCACCACACTACCTTCCCTAGGTGTCAAAGCTAATTTCAGACATATGTGCTGCCAGAGCACTTGGTTTCCATGGCAGTGGGAAATGGCTTGGGCTCTGAACTTGTCTTTGGCGGTGGAGTTTTGAGCGCCTTGAATGAGGAGCTCCATGTTAGTTTTGTGTGGGTGCTCAAGCTGCTTGATTCCATCCCACTGGGCTCAATGGGCATGGGACCGGAAGTGAGCAAACAGGGTTTCCTAGATAGCTGCCAGGACAGCTGATGGTATGTGAAGTGCATGAGGCAGGTGGAGTTGTTTTGGCACTGGAAGAGCTGTGCTGCTGCTTCGGGCAGTTGCCATTCACCACCACACTACCTTCCCTAGGTGTGAAAGCCACTTTCAGACATATGTGCTGCCAGAGCCCTTCGTTTCCATGGCAGCGGGAAATGGCTTGTTTACTGACCTTGTCTTTGTGTAGTTTTGAGCGCCTTGAGTGAGGAGCTCCATGTTAGTTTTGTGTGGGTGCTCAAGCTGCTTGATTCTTTCCCACTGGGCTCAATGGGCATGGGAGCGGAAGTGACCAAACAGGGTTTCCTAGATGGCTGCCAGGACAGCTGATGGTATGTGAAGTTCATGAGGCAGGTGGAGTTGTTTTGGCACTGGAAGAGCTGTGCTGCTGCTTTTGGCAGTTGCCATTCACCACCACACTCCCTTCCCTAGGTGTCATAGCCACTTGCAGACATATGTGCTGCCAGAGCACTTGGTTTCCATGGCAGAGGGAAATGGCTTGGGCACTGAACTGGTCTTTGGCTGTGGAGTTTTGTGCGCCTTGAGTGAGGAGCTCCTTGTTAGTTTTGTGTGGGTGCTCAAGCTGCTTGACTCCATCCACCTGGGCTCAATGGGCATTGGACCGGAAGTACCCAAACAGGGTTTCCTAGATAGCTGCCAGGACAGCTGATGGTATGTGAAGTTCATGAGGCAGGTGGAGTTCTTTTGGCACTGGAAGACCTGTGCTGCTTCGGGCAGTTGCCATTCACCACCACACTACCTTCCCTAGGTGTCATAACCACTTTCAGACATATGTGCTGCCAGAGCACTTGGTATCCATGGCAGCGGGAAATGGCTTCGGCTCTGAACTTGTATTTGGCTCTTTAGTTATGAACGCCTTGAGTGAGGAGCTCCATTTTAGTTTTGTGTGGGTGCTCAAGCTGCTTGATTCCATCCCACTGGGCTCAATGGGCATTGGAACGGAAGTGTCCAAACAGGGTTTCCGAGATAGCTTCCAGGACAGCTGATGGTATCTGAATTTTGTGAGGCAGGTGGAGATATTTTGGCACTGGAAGAGCTGTGCTGCTGCTTCGGGCAGTTGCCATTCACCACCACACTAACTTCCGTAGGTGTCATAGCCTCTTTCAGACATATGTGCTGCCAGAGCACTTGGTTTCCATGGCAGCGGGAACTGGCTTGGGCACTGAACTTGTCTTTGGCTGTGGAGTTTTGAGTGCCTTGAATGAGGAGCTCCATGTTAGTTTTGTGTGGGTGCTCAAGCTGCTTGATTCCATCCCTCTGGGCTCAATAGGCATGGGACCGGAAGTGAGCAAACAGGGTTTCCTAGATAGCTGCCAGGACAGCTGATGGTATGTGAAGTGCATGAGGCAGGTGGAGTTGTTTTGGCACTGGAAGAGCTGTGCTGCTGCTTCGGGCAGTTGCCATTCACCACCACACTACCTTCCCTAGGTGTGAAAGCCACTTTCAGACATATGTGCTGCCAGAGCCCTTCGTTTCCATGGCAGCGGGAAATGACTTGTTTACTGACCTTGTCTTTGTGTAGTTTTGAGCGCCTTGAGTGAGGAGCTCCATGTTAGTTTTGTGTGGGTGCTCAAGCTGCTTGATTCTTTCCCACTGGGCTCAATGGGCATGGGAGCGGAAGTGACCAAACAGGGTTTCCTAGATAGCTGCCAGGACAGCTGATGGTATGTGAAGTTCATGAGGCAGGTGGAGTTGTTTTGGCACTGGAAGAGCTGTGCTGCTGCTTTTGGCAGTTGCCATTCACCACCACACTCCCTTCCCTAGGTGTCATAGCCACTTGCAGACATATGTGCTGCCAGAGCACTTGGTTTCCATGGCAGAGGGAAATGGCTTGGGCACTGAACTGGTCTTTGGCTGTGGAGTTTTGTGCGCCTTGAGTGAGGAGCTCCTTGTTAGTTTTGTGTGGGTGCTCAAGCTGCTTGACTCCATCCACCTGGGCTCAATGGGCATTGGACCGGAAGTACCCAAACAGGGTTTCCTAGATAGCTGCCAGGACAGCTGATGGTATGTGAAGTGCATGAGGCAGGTGGAGTTCTTTTGGCACTGGAAGACCTGTGCTGCTGCTTCGGGCAGTTGCCATTCACCACCACACTACCTTCCCTAGGTGTCATAACCACTTTCAGACATATGTGCTGCCAGAGCACTTGGTATCCATGGCAGCGGGAAATGGCTTCGGCTCTGAACTTGTATTTGGCTCTTTAGTTATGAACGCCTTGAGTGAGGAGCTCCATTTTAGTTTTGTGTGGGTGCTCAAGCTGCTTGATTCCATCCCACTGGGCTCAATGGGCATTGGAACGGAAGTGTCCAAACAGGGTTTCCGAGATAGCTTCCAGGACAGCTGATGGTATCTGAATTTTGTGAGGCAGGTGGAGATATTTTGGCACTGGAAGAGCTGTGCTGCTGCTTCGGGCAGTTGCCATTCACCACCACACTACCTTCCGTAGGTGTCATAGCCTCTTTCAGACATATGTGCTGCCAGAGCACTTGGTTTCCATGGCAGCGGGAACTGGCTTGGGCACTGAACTTGTCTTTGGCTGTGGAGTTTTGAGTGCCTTGAATGAGGAGCTCCATGTTAGTTTTGTGTGGGTGCTCAAGCTGCTTGATTCCATCCCTCTGGGCTCAATAGGCATGGGACCGGAAGTGAGCATACAGGGTTTCCTAAATACCTGCCAGGACAGGTGAAGTGCATAAGGCAGGTGGAGTTGTTTTGTCCCTGGAAGAGCTGTGCTGCTGCTTCGGGCAGTTGCCATTCACCACCACACTACCTTCCCTAGGTGTCATAGCCACTTTCAGACATATGTGCTGCCAGAGCACTTGGTTTCCATGGCAGCGGGAAATGGCTTGGGCTCTGAACTGGTCTTTGGCTGTGGAGTTTTGAGCGCCTTTAGTGAGGAGTTCCATGTTAGTTTTGTGTGGGTGCTCAAGCTGCTTGATTCCATCCCACTGGGCTCAATGGGCATGGGACCGGAAGTGAGCAAACAGGGTTTCCTAAATACCTGCCAGGACAGCTGAGCGTATGTGAAGTGCATGAGGCAGGTGGAGTTGTTTTGGCACTGGAAGAGCTGTGCTGCTTCGGGCAGTTGCCATTCACCACCACACTACCTTCCGTAGGTGTCATAGCCTCTTTCAGACATATGTGCTGCCAGAGCACTTGGTTTCCATGGCAGTGGGAACTGGCTTGGGCCCTGAACTTGTCTTTGGCTGTGGAGTTTTGAGCGACTTGCGTGAGGAGCTCCATGTTAGTTTTGTGTGGATGCTCAAGCTGCTTGATTCCTTTCCACTGGGCTCAATGGGCATTGGACCGGAAGTGAACAAACAGGGTTTCCTAGATAGCTGCCAGGACAGCTGAAGTGCATGAGGCAGGTGGAGTTGTTTTGGCACTGGAAGAGCTGTGCTGCTGCTTCGGGCAGTTGCCATTCACCACCACACTACCTTCCCTAGGTGTCATAGCCTCTTTCAGACATATGTGTTGCCAGAGCACTTGGTTTCCATGGCAGCGGGACATGGCTTGGGCGCTGAACTTGTCTTTGGCTGTGGAGTTTTCAGCACCTTGAGTGAGGAGCTGCATGTTAGTTTTGTGTGGGTGCTCAAGCTGCTTGATTCCATCCCACTGGGCTCAATGTGCATGGGACCGGAAGTGAGCAAACAGGGTTTCCTACATAGCTGCCAGGACAGCTGATGGTATGTGAAGTGCATGAGGCAGGTGGAGTTGTTTTGGCAGTGGAAGAGCTGTGCTGCTGCTTCGGGCAGTTGCCATTCACCACCACACTACCTTCCCTAGGTGTCAAAGCTAATTTCAGACATATGTGCTGCCAGAGCACTTGGTTTCCATGGCAGTGGGAAATGGCTTGGGCTCTGAACTTGTCTTTGGCGGTGGAGTTTTGAGCGCCTTGAATGAGGAGCTCCATGTTAGTTTTGTGTGGGTGCTCAAGCTGCTTGATTCCATCCCACTGGGCTCAATGGGCATGGGACCGGAAGTGAGCAAACAGGGTTTCCTAGATAGCTGCCAGGACAGCTGATGGTATGTGAAGTGCATGAGGCAGGTGGAGTTGTTTTGGCACTGGAAGAGCTGTGCTGCTGCTTCGGGCAGTTGCCATTCACCACCACACTACCTTCCCTAGGTGTGAAAGCCACTTTCAGACATATGTGCTGCCAGAGCCCTTCGTTTCCATGGCAGCGGGAAATGGCTTGTTTACTGACCTTGTCTTTGTGTAGTTTTGAGCGCCTTGAGTGAGGAGCTCCATGTTAGTTTTGTGTGGGTGCTCAAGCTGCTTGATTCTTTCCCACTGGGCTCAATGGGCATGGGAGCGGAAGTGACCAAACAGGGTTTCCTAGATAGCTGCCAGGACAGCTGATGGTATGTGAAGTGCATGAGGCAGGTGGAGTTGTTTTGGCACTGGAAGAGCTGTGCTGCTGCTTTGGGCAGTTGCCATTCACAACCACACTACCTTCATTAGGTTTCAAAGCTACTTTCATACATATGTGCTGCCAGAGCACTTGGTATCCATGGCAGCGGGAAATGGCTTCGGCTCTGAACTTGTATTTGGCTGTTTAGTTATGAACGCCTTGAGTGAGGAGCTGCATGTTAGTTTTGTGTGGGTGCTCAAGCTGCTTGATTCCATCCCACTGGGCTCAATGGGCATTGGACAGGAAGTGTCCAAACAGGGTTTCCGAGATAGCTTCCAGGACAGCTGATGGTATCTGAATTTTGTGAGGCAGGTGGAGATGTTTTGGCACTGGAAGAGCTGTGCTGCTGCTTCGGGCAGTTGCCATTCACCACCACACTACCTTCCGTAGGTGTCATAGCTTCTTTCAGACATATGTGCTGCCAGAGCACTTGGTTTCCATGGCAGCGGGAACTGGCTTGGGTACTGAACTTGTCTTTGGCTGTGGAGTTTTGAGCACCTTGAGTTTGGAGCTCCATGTTAGTTTTGTGTGGGTGCTCAAGCTGCTTGATTCCATCCCACTGGGCTCAATGGGCATGGGACCGGAAGTGAGCAAACAGGGTTTCCTAGATAGCTGCCAGGACAGCTGATGGTATGTGAAGTGCATGAGGCAGGTGGAGTTGTTTTGGCAGTGGAAGAGCTGTGCTGCTGCTTCGGGCAGTTGCCATTCACCACCACACTCCCTTCCCTAGGTGTCATAGCCACTTGCAGACATATGTGCTGCCAGAGCACTTGGTTTCCATGGCAGCGGGAAATGGCTTGGGGACTGAACTTGTCTTTGGCTGTGGAGTTTTGAGCGCCTTGAGTCAGGAGCTCCATGTTAGTTTTGTGTGGGTGCTCAAGCTGCTTGATTCCATCCCACTGGGCTCAATGGGCATGGGACCGGAAGTGAGCAAACAGGGTTTCCTAGATAGCTGCCAGGACAGCTGATGGTATGTGAAGTTCATGAGGCAGGTGGAGTTGTTTTGGCACTGGAAGAGCTGTGCTGCTGCTTCGGGCAGTTGCCATTCACCACCACACTCCCTTCCCTAGGTGTCATAGCCACTTGCAGGCATATGTGCTGCCAGAGCACTTGGTTTCCATGGCAGAGGGAAATGGCTTGGGCACTGAACTTGTATTTGGCTGTGGAGTTTTGAGCACCTTGAGTGAGGAGCTGCATGTTAGTTTTGTGTGGGTGCTCAAGCTGCTTGACTCCATCCACCTGGGCTCAATGGGCATTGGACCGGAAGTGAGCAAACAGGGTTTCCTTGATAGCTGCCAGGACAGCTGATGGTATGTGAAGTGCATGAGGCAGGTGGAGTTGTTTTGGCAGTGGAAGAGCTGTGCTGCTACTTCGGGCAGTTGCCATTCACCACCACACTACCTTGCCTAGGTGTCATAGCCACTTGCAGACATATGTGATGCCAGAGCACTTGGTTTCCATGGCAGCGGGAAATGGCTTGGGCTCTGGACTTGTCTTTGGCTGTGGTGTTTTGAGCGCCTTGATTGAGGAGCTGCATGTTAGTTTTGTGTGGGTGCTCAAGCTGCTTGATTCCATCCCACTGGGCTCAATGGGCATTGGACCGGAAGTACCCAAACAGGGTTTCCTAGATAGCTACCAGGACAGCTGATGGTATGTGAAGTTTTTTAGGCAGCTGGAGTTGTTTTGGCACTGGAAGAGCTGTGTTGCTGCTTCGGGCAGTTGCCATTCACCACCACAATACCTTCCCTAGGTGTCATAGCCACTTTCAGACATATGTGCTGCCAGAGCACTTGGTTTCCATGGCAGTGGGAAATGGCTTGGGCTCTGAACTTGTTTTTGGCGGTGGAGTTTTGAGCGCCTTGAATGAGGAGCTCCATGTTAGTTTTGTGTGGGTGCTCAAGCTGCTTGATTCCATCCCACTGGGCTCAATGGGCATGGGACCGGAAGTGAGCAAACAGGGTTTCCTAGATAGCTGCCAGGACAGCTGATGGTATGTGAAGTGCATGAGGCAGGTGGATATGTTTTGGCACTGGAAGAGCTGTGCTGCTGCTTCGGGCAGTTGCCATTCACCACCACACTACCTTCCCTAGGTGTGAAAGCCACTTTCAGACATATGTGATGCCAGAGCCCTTCGTATCCATGGCAGCGGGAAATGGCTTGTTTACTGACCTTGTCTTTGTGTAGTTTTGAGCGCCTTTGTGAGGACCTCCATGTTAGTTTTGTGTGGGTGCTCAAGCTGCTTGATTCTTTCCCACTGGGCTCAATGGGCATGGGAGCGGAAGTGACCAAACAGGGTTTCCTAGATAGCTGCCAGGACAGCTGATGGTATGTGAAGTGCATGAGGCAGGTGGAGTTGTTTTGGCACTGGAAGAGCTGGGCTGCTGCTTTGGGCAGTTGCCATTCACAACCACACTACCTTCATTAGGTGTCAAAGCTACTTTCATACATATGTGCTGCCAGAGCACTTGGTATCCATGGCAGCGGGAAATGGCTTCGGCTCTGAACTTGTATTTGGCTGTTTAGTTATGAACGCCTTGAGTGAGGAGCTGCATGTTAGTTTTGTGTGGGTGCTCAGGCTGCTTGATTCCATCCCTCTGGGCTCAATGGGCATTGGACAGGAAGTGTCCAAACAGGGTTTCCGAGATAGCTTCCAGGACAGCTGATGGTATCTGAATTTTGTGAGGCAGGTGGAGATGTTTTGGCACTGGAAGAGCTGTGCTGCTGCTTCGGGCAGTTGCCATTCACCACCACACTACCTTCCCTAGGTGTCATAGCCACTTGCAGACATATGTGCTGCCAGAGCACTTGGTTTCCATGGCAGCGGGAAATGGCTTATGCACTGAACTTGTCTTTGGCTGTGGAGTTTTGAGCGCCTTGAGTCAGGAGCTCCATGTTAGTTTTGTGTGGGTGCTCAAGCTGCTTGATTCCATCCCACTGGGCTCAATGGGCATGGGACCGGAAGTGAGCAAACAGGGTTTCCTAGATAGCTGCCAGGACAGCTGATGGTATGTGAAGTTCATGAGGCAGGTGGAGTTGTTTTGGCACTGGAAGAGCTGTGCTGCTGCTTCGGGCAGTTGCCATTCACCACCACACTACTTTCTCTAGCTGTCATAGCCACTTGCAGACATATGTGCTGCCAGAGCACTTGGTTTCCATGGCAGCGGGAAATGGCTTGGGCACTGAACTGGTCTTTGGCTGTGGAGTTTTGAGCGCCTTGAGAGAGGAGCTCCTTGTTAGTTTTGTGTGGGTGCTCAAGCTGCTTGACTCCCTCCACCTGGGCTCAATGGGCATTGGACCGGAAGTGAGCAAACAGGGTTTCCTAGATAGCTGCCAGGACAGCTGATGGTATGTGAAGTGCATGAGGCAGGTGGAGTTGTTTTGGCAGTGGAAGAGCTGTGCTGCTACTTCGGGCAGTTGCCATTCACCACCACACTACCTTCCCTAGGTGTCATAGCCACTTGCAGACATATGTGATGCCAGAGCACTTGGTTTCCATGGCAGCGGGAAATGGCTTGGGCTCTGGACTTGTCTTTGGCTGTGGTGTTTTGAGCGCCTTGAGTGAGGAGCTGCATGTTAGTTTTGTGTGGGTGCTCAAGCTGCTTGATTCCATCCCACTGGGCTCAATGGGCATGGGACTGGAAGAGAGCAAACAGGGTTTCCTAGATAGCTACCAGGACAGCTGATGGTATGTGACGTTCATGAGGCAACTGGAGTTGTTTTGGCACTGGAAGAGCTGTGTTGCTGCTTCGGGCAGTTGCCATTCACCACCACAATACCTTCCCTAGGTGTCATAGCCACTTTCAGACATATGTGCTGCCAGAGCACTTGGTTTCCATGGCAGCGGGAAATGGCTTGGGCTCTGAACTTGTCTTTGGCGGTGGAGTTTTGAGCGCCTTGAATGAGGAGCTCCATGTTAGTTTTGTGTGGGTGCTCAAGCTGCTTGATTCAATCCCACTGGGCTCAATGGGCATGGGACCGGAAGTGAGCAAACAGGGTTTCCTAGAAGCTGCCAGGACAGCTGATGGTATGTGAAGTGCATGAGGCAGGTGGAGTTGTTTTGGCACTGGAAGAGCTGTGCTGCTGCTTCGGGCAGTTGCCATTCACCACCACACTACCTTCCCTAGGTGTGAAAGCCACTTTCAGACATATGTGCTGCCAGAGCCCTTCGTTTCCATGGCAGCGGGAAATGGCTTGTTTACTGACCTTGTCTTTGTGTAGTTTTGAGCGCCTTGAGTGAGGAGGTGCATGTTAGTTTTGTGTGGGTGCTCAAGCTTCTTCATTCCATCCCACTGGTCTAATTTCCATTGGACCGGAAGTGAGCAAACAGGGTTTCCTAGATAGCTGCCAGGACAGCTGATGGTATGTGACGTTCATGAGGCAGGTGGAGTTGTTTTGGCACTGGAAGAGCTGTGTTGCTGCTTCGGGCAGTTGCCATTCACCACCACACTTCCTTCCCTAGGTGTCATAGCCACTTTCAGACATATGTGCTGCCAGAGCACTTGGTTTCCATGGCAGCGGGAAATGGCTTGGGCGCTGAACTTGTCTTTGGCTGTGGTGTTGAGCGCCTTGAATGAGGAGCTGCATGTTAGTTTTGTGTGGGTGCTCAAGCTGCTTGATTCCATCCCACTGGGCTCAATGGGCATTGGACCGGATGTGACCAAACAGGGTTTCCTACATAGCTGCGAGGACAGCTGATGGTATCTGAATTTTGTGAGGCAGGTGCAGTTGTTTTGGCACTGGAAGAGCTGTGCTGCTGCTTCGGGCAGTTGCCATTCACCACCACACTACCTTCCCTAGGTGTCATAGCCACTTGCAGACATATGTGCTGCCAGAGCACTTGGTTTCCATGGCAGAGGGAAATGGCTTGGGCACTGAACTTGTCTTTGGCTGTGGAGTTTTGAGTGCCTTGAATGAGGAGCTCCATGTTAGTTTTGTGTGGGTGCTCAAGCTGCTTGATTCCATCCCACTGGGCTCAAAGGGCATGGGACCGGAATTGAGCAAACAGGGTTTCCTAGATAGTTGCCAGGACAGCTGATGGTATGTGACGTTCATGAGGCAGGTGGAGTTGTTTTGGCACTGGAAGAACTGTGCTGCTGCTTCGGGCAGTTGCCATTCACCACCACACTCCCTTCCCTAGGTGTCATAGCCACTTTCAGACATATGTGCTACCAGAGCACTTGGTTTCCATGGCAGCGGGAAATGGCTTGGGCTCTGAACTTGTCTTTGGCTGTGGAGTTTTGAGCACCTTGAGTGAGGAGCTGCATGTTAGTTTTGTCTGCGTGCTCAAGCTGCTTGATTCCATCCCACTGGGCTCAATGGGCATGGGACCGGAAGTGACCAAAAGGAGTTTCCTAGATAGCAGCCAGGACAGCTGATGGCATGTGAAGTGCATGAGGCAGGTGGAGTTGTTTTGGCAGTGGAAGAGCTGTGCTGCTGCTTCGGGCAGTTGCCATTCACCACCACACTACCTTCCCTAGGTGTCATAGCCACTTTCAGACATATGTGCTGCCAGAGTACTTGGATTCCATGGCAGCGGGAAATGGCTTGGGCACTGAAATTGTCTTTGGCTGTGGAGTTTTGAGCGCCTTGAGTGAGGAGCTCCATGTTAGTTTTGTGTAGGTGCTCAAGCTGCTTGATTCCATCCCACTGGGCTCAATGGGCATGGGACCGGAAGTGAGCAAACAGGGTTTCCTAGATAGCTGCCAGGACAGCTGATGGTATGTGAAGTGCATGAGGCAGGTGGATATGTTTTGGCAGTGGAAGAGCTGTGCTGCTGCTTCGTGCAGTTGCCATTCACCACCACACTACCTTCCCTAGGTGTCATAGTCACTTTCAGACATATGTGCTGCCAGAGCACTTGGTTTCCATGGCAGCGGGAAATGGCTTGGGCTCTGAACTTGTGTTTGGCTGTGGAGTTTTGAGCGCCTTGAGTGAGGAGCTGCATGTTAGTTTTGTGTGGGTGCTCAAGCTGCTTGATTCCATCCCACTGGGCTCAATGGGCATGGGACCGGAACTGAGCAAACAGTGTTTCTTAGATAGCTGTCAGGACAGCTGATGGTATCTGAATTTTGTGAGGCTGGTTGAGATGTTTTGGCACTGGAAGAGCTGTGCTGCTGCTTCGGGCAGTTGCCATTCACCACCACACTGCCTTCCCTATGTGTCATATCCCCTTTAGACATATGTGCTGCCAGAGCACTTGGTTTCCATGGCAGCGGGAAATGGCTTGGGCGCTGAACTTGTCTTTGGCGGTGGAGTTTTGAGCGCCTTGAGTGAGGAGCTCCATGTTCGTTTTGTGTGGGTGCTCAAGCTGCTTGATTCCATCCCACTGGGCTCAATGGGCATGGGACCGGAGTGAGCAAACATGGTTTCCTAGATAGCTGCCAGGACAGCTAATGGTATGTGAAGTTCATGAGGCATGTGGAGTTGTTTGGGCACTGGAAGAGCTGTGCTGCTGCTTCGTGCAGTTGCCATTCACCACCACACTACCTTCCCTAGGTGTCATAGTCACTTTCAGACATAAGTGCTGCCAGAGCACTTGGTTTCCATGGCAGCGGGAAATGATTAGGCTCTGAAATTGTCTTTGGCTGTGGAGTTTTGAGCACCTTGAGTGAGGAGCTGCATGTTAGTTTTGTGTGGATGCTCAAGCTGCTTGATTCCATCCCCCTGGGCTCAATGGGCATTGGACCGGAAGTGAGCACACAGGGTTTCCTAGATAGCTGTCAGGACAGCTGATAGTATCTGAATTTTGTGAGGCAGGTGGAGTTGTTTTGGCACTGGAAGAGCTGTGCTGCTGCTTCGGGCAGTTGCCATTCACCACCACACTGCCTTCCCTATGTGTCATATCCCCTTTAGACATATGTGCTGCCAGAGCACTTGGTTTCCATGGCAGCGGGAAATGGCTTGCGCGCTGAACTTGTCTTGGGCTGTGGAGTTTTGAGCGCCTTGAGTGAGGAGCTCCATGTTAGTTTTGTGTGGGTGCTCAAGCTGCTTGATTCCATCCCACTGGGCTCGCTGGGCATTGGACCGGAAGTGAGCAAACAGGGTTTAATAGATAGCTGTCAGGACAGCTGATGGTATCTGAATTTTGTGAGGCAGGTTGAGATGTTTTGGCACTGGAAGAGCTGTGCTGCTGCTTCAAGCATTTGCCATTCACCACCACACTACCTTCGCTAGGTGTCATATCCCCTTTAGACATATGTGCTGCCAGAGCACTTGGTTTCCATGGCAGCGGGAAATGGCTTGGGCTCTGAACTTGTCTTTGGCGGTGGAGTTTTGAGCGCCTTGAGTCAGGAGCTCCATGTTAGTTTTGTGTGGGTGCTCAAGCTGCTTGATTCCATCCCACTGGGCTCAATGGGCATGGGACCGGAAGTGAGCAAACAGGGTTTCCTAGACAGCTGCGAGGACAGCTGATGGTATGTGAAGTTCATGAGGCCGGTGGAGTTGTTTTGGTACTGGAAGAGCTGTGCTGCTGCTTTTGGCAGTTGCCATTCACCACCACACTACCTTCCCTAGGTGTCATATCCACTTTCAGACATATGTGCTGCCAGAGCACTTGGTATCCATGGCAGCGGGAAATGGCTTCGGCCCTGAACTTGTCTTTGGCTGTGGAGTTTTGAGCGCCTTGAGTGAGGAGCTGCATGTTAGTTTTGTGTGGGTGCTCAAGCTGCTTGATTCCATCCCACTGGGCTCAATGGGCATTGGACCGGAAGTGAGCAAACAGGGTTCCCTAGATAGCTGCCAGGACAGCTGATGGTATGTGAAGTGCATGAGGCAGGTGGAGTTTTTTTGGCACTGGAAGAGCTGTGCTGCTGCTTCGGGCAGTTGCCATTCACCACCACACTACCTTCCCTAGGTGTCATAGCCACTTTCAGACATATGTGCTGCCAGAGCACTTGGTTTCCATGGCAGCGGGAAATGGCTTGAGTATTGAACTTGTCTTTGGCTGTGGAGTTTTTAGCGCCTTGAGTGAGGAGCTGCATGTTAGTTTTGTGTGGGTGCTCAAGCTGCTTGATTCCATCCCACTGGGCTCAATGGGCATTGGACCGGAAGTGAGCAAACAGGGATTCCTAGATAGCTGCCAGGACAGCTGATGGTATCTGAATTTTGTGAGGCAGGTGGAGATGTTTTGGCAGTGGAAGAGCTGTGCTGCTGCTTCGGGCAGTTGCCATTCACCACCACACTACCTTCCCTAGGTGTCATAGCCACTTTCAGACATATGTGCTGCCAGAGCACTTGGTTTCCATGGCAGCGGGAAATGGCTTGGGCACTGAACTTGTGTTTGGCTGTGGAGTTTTGAGCGCCTTGAGTGAGGAGCTGCATGTTAGTTTTGTGTGGGTGCTCAAGCTGCTTGATTCCATCCCACTGGGCTCAATGGGCATGGGACCGGAAGTGAGCAAACAGGGTTTCGTAGATAGCTGTCAGGACAGCTGATGGTATCTGAATTTTGTGAGGCTGGTTGAGATGTTTTGGCACTGGAAGAGCTGTGCTGCTGCTTCGGGCAGTTGCCATTCACCACCACACTGCCTTCCCTAGGTGTCATATCCCCTTTAGACATATGTGCTGCCAGAGCACTTGGTTTCCATGGCAGAGGGAAATGGCTTAGGCTCTGAAATTGTCTTTGGCTGTGGAGTTTTGAGTGCCTTGAGTGAGGAGCTCCATGTTAGTTTTTTGTGGGTGCTCAAGCTGCTTGATTCAATCCCACTGGGCTCAATGGGCATGGGACCGGAAGTGACCAAACAGGGTTTCCTAGATAGCTGCCAGGACAGCTGATGGTATGTGAAGTGCATGAGGCAGGTGGAGTTGTTTTGGCACTGGAAGAGCTGTGCTGCTGCTTCGGGCAGTTGCCATTCACCACCACACTACCTTCCCTAGGTGTGAAAGCCACTTTCAGACATATGTGCTGCCAGAGCCCTTCGTTTCCATGGCAGCGGGAAATGGCTTGTTTACTGACCTTGTCTTTGTGTAGTTTTGAGCGCCTTGAGTGAGGAGGTGCATGTTAGTTTTGTGTGGGTGCTCAAGCTTCTTCATTCCATCCCACTGGTCTAATTTCCATTGGACCGGAAGTGAGCAAACAGGGTTTCCTAGATAGCTGCCAGGACAGCTGATGGTATGTGACGTTCATGAGGCAGGTGGAGTTGTTTCGGCACTGGAAGAGCTGTGTTGCTGCTTCGGGCAGTTGCCATTCACCACCACACTTCCTTCCCTAGGTGTCATAGCCACTTTCAGACATATGTGCTGCCAGAGCACTTGGTTTCCATGGCAGCGGGAAATGGCTTGGGCGCTGAACTTGTCTTTGGCTGTGGAGTGTTGAGCGCCTTGAATGAGGAGCTGCATGTTAGTTTTGTGTGGGTGCTCAAGCTGCTTGATTCCATCCCACTGGGCTCAATGGGCATTGGACCGGATGTGACCAAACAGGGTTTCCTACATAGCTGCCAGGACAGCTGATGGTATCTGAATTTTGTGAGGCAGGTGCAGTTGTTTTGGCACTGGAAGAGCTGTGCTGCTGCTTCGGGCAGTTGCCATTCACCACCACACTACCTTCCCTAGGTGTCATAGTCACGTTCAGACATATGTGCTGCCAGAGCACTTGGTTTCCATGGCAGCGGGAAATGGCTTGGGCACTGAACTTGTCTTTGGCTGTGGAGTTTTGAGTGCCTTGAATGAGGAGCTCCATGTTAGTTTTGTGTGGGTGCTCAAGCTGCTTGATTCCATCCCACTGGGCTCAAAGGGCATGGGACCGGAATTGAGCAAACAGGGTTTCCTAGATAGTTGCCAGGACAGCTGATGGTATGTGACGTTCATGAGGCAGGTGGAGTTGTTTTGGCACTGGAAGAACTGTGCTGCTGCTTCGGGCAGTTGCCATTCACCACCACACTCCCTTCCTTAGGTGTCATAGCCACTTTCAGACATATGTGCTACCAGAGCACTTGGTTTCCATGGCAGCGGGAAATGGCTTGGGCTCTGAACTTGTCTTTGGCTGTGGAGTTTTGAGCACCTTGAGTGAGGAGCTGCATGTTAGTTTTGTGTGGGTGCTCAAGCTGCTTGATTCCATCCCTCTGGGCTCAATGGGCATGGGACCGGAAGTGACCAAAAGGAGTTTCCTAGATAGCAGCCAGGACAGCTGAGGGCATGTGAAGTGCATGAGGCAGGTGGAGTTGTTTTGGCAGTGGAAGAGCTGTGCTGCTGCTTCGGGCAGTTGCCATTCACCACCACACTACCTTCCCTAGGTGTCATAGCCACTTTCAGACATATGTGCTGCCAGAGTACTTGGATTCCATGGCAGCGGGAAATGGCTTGGGCACTGAAATTGTCTTTGGCTGTGGAGTTTTGAGCGCCTTGAGTGAGGAGCTCCATGTTAGTTTTGTGTAGGTGCTCAAGCTGCTTGATTCCATCCCACTGGGCTCAATGGGCATGGGACCGGAATTGAGCAAACAGGTTTTCCTAGATAGCTGCCAGGACAGCTGATGGTATGTGAAGTGCATGAGGCAGGTGGATATGTTTTGGCACTGGAAGAGCTGTGCTGCTGCTTCGTGCAGTTGCCATTCACCACCACACTACCTTCCCTAGGTGTCATAGTCACTTTCAGACATATGTGCTGCCAGAGCACTTGGTTTCCATGGCAGCGGGAAATGGCTTGGGCTCTGAACTTGTGTTTGGCTGTGGAGTTTTGAGCGCCTTGAGTGAGGAGCTGCATGTTAGTTTTGTGTGGGTGCTCAAGCTGCTTGATTCCATCCCACTGGGCTCAATGGGCATGGGACCGTAACTGAGCAAACAGTGTTTCTTAGATAGCTGTCAGGACAGCTGATGGTATCTGAATTTTGTGAGGCTGGTTGAGATGTTTTGGCACTGGAAGAGCTGTGCTGCTGCTTCGGGCAGTTGCCATTCACCACCACACTGCCTTCCCTATGTGTCATATCCCCTTTAGACATATGTGCTGCCAGAGCACTTGGTTTCCATGGCAGCGGGAAATGGCTTGCGCGCTGAACTTGTCTTTGGCGGTGGAGTTTTGAGCGCCTTGAGTGAGGAGCTCCATGTTCGTTTTGTGTGGGTGCTCAAGCTGCTTGATTCCATCCCACTGGGCTCAATGGGCATGGGACCGGAGTGAGCAAACATGGTTTCCTAGATAGCTGCCAGGACAGCTAATGGTATGTGAAGTTCATGAGGCATGTGGAGTTGTTTGGGCACTGGAAGAGCTGTGCTGCTGCTTCGTGCAGTTGCCATTCACCACCACACTACCTTCCCTAAGTGTCATAGCCACTTTCAGACATATGTGCTACCAGAGCACTTGGTTTCCATGGCAGCGGGAAATGGCTTGGGCTCTGAACTTGTCTTTGGCTGTGGAGTTTTGAGCGCCTTGAGTGAGGAGCTCCATGTTAGTTTTGTGTGGGTGCTCAAGCTGCTTGATTCCATCCCACTGGGCTCGCTGGGCATTGGACCGGAAGTGAGCAAACAGGGTTTAATAGATAGCTGTCAGGACAGCTGATGGTATCTGAATTTTGTGAGGCAGGTTGAGATGTTTTGGCACTGGAAGAGCTGTGCTGCTGCTTCAAGCATTTGCCATTCACCACCACACTACCTTCCCTAGGTGTCATATCCCCTTTAGACATATGTGCTGCCAGAGCACTTGGTTTCCATGGCAGCGGGAAATGGCTTGGGCTCTGAACTTGTCTTTGGCGGTGGAGTTTTGAGCGCCTTGAGTCAGGAGCTCCATGTTAGTTTTGTGTGGGTGCTCAAGCTGCTTGATTCCATCCCACTGGGCTCAATGGGCATGGGACCGGAAGTGAGCAAACAGGGTTTCCTAGATAGCTGCCAGGACAGCTGATGGTATGTGAAGTGCATGAGGCAGGTGGAGTTGTTTTGGCACTGGAAGAGCTGTGCTGCTGATTCGGGCAGTTGCCATTCACCACCACACTACCTTCCCTAGGTGTCATAGCCACTTTCAGACATATGTGATGCCAGAGCACTTGGTTTCCATGGCAGCGGGAAATGGCTTGGGCACTGAAATTGTTTTGGCTGTGGAGTTTTGAGCGCCTTGAGTGAGGAGCTCCATGTTAGTTTTGTGTGGGTGCTCAAGCTGCTTGATTCCATCCCACTGGGCTCGCTGGGCATGGGACCGGAAGTGAGCAAACAAGGTTTCCTAGATAGCTGTCAGGACAGCTGATAGTATCTGAATTTTGTGAGGCAGGTGGAGATGTTTTGGCACTGGAAGAGCTGTGCTGCTGCTTCGGGCAGTTGCCATTCACCACCACACTACCTTCCCTAGGTGTCATAGTCACGTTCAGACATATGTGCTGCCTGAGCACTTGGTTTCCATGGCAGCGGGAAATGGCTTGGGCAAGGAACTTGTGTTTGGGTGTGGAGTTTTGAGTTTCTTGAGTGAGGAGCTGCATGTTAGTTTTGTGTGGGTGCTCAAGCTGCTTGATTTAATCCCACTGGGCTCAATGGGCATTGGACCGGAAGTGACCAAACAGGGTTTCCTAGACAGCTGCGAGGACAGCTGATGGTATGTGAAGTTCATGAGGCCGGTGGAGTTGTTTTGGTACTGGAAGAGCTGTGCTGCTGCTTTTGGCAGTTGCCATTCACCACCACACTACCTTCCCTAGGTGTCATAGCCACTTTCAGACATATGTGCTGCCAGAGCACTTGGTATCCATGGCAGCGGGAAATGGCTTCGGCCCTGAACTTGTCTTTGGCTGTGGAGTTTTGAGCGCCTTGAGTGAGGAGCTGCATGTTAGTTTTGTGTGGGTGCTCAAGCTGCTTGATTCCATCCCACTGGGCTCAATGGGCATTGGACCGGAAGTGAGCAAACAGGGTTCCCTAGATAGCTGCCAGGACAGCTGATGGTATGTGAAGTGCATGAGGCAGGTGGAGTTTTTTTGGCACTGGAAGAGCTGTGCTGCTGCTTCGGGCAGTTGCCATTCACCACCACACTACCTTCCCTAGGTGTCATAGCCACTTTCAGACATATGTGCTGCCAGAGCACTTGGTTTCCATGGCAGCGGGAAATGGCTTGGGCACTGAACTTGTGTTTGGCTGTGGAGTTTTGAGCGCCTTGAGTGAGGAGCTGCATGTTAGTTTTGTGTGGGTGCTCAAGCTGCTTGATTCCATCCCACTGGGCTCAATGGGCATGGGACCGGAAGTGAGCAAACAGGGTTTCGTAGATAGCTGTCAGGACAGCTGATGGTATCTGAATTTTGTGAGGCTGGTTGAGATGTTTTGGCACTGGAAGAGCTGTGCTGCTGCTTCGGGCAGTTGCCATTCACCACCACACTGCCTTCCCTAGGTGTCATATCCCCTTTAGACATATGTGCTGCCAGAGCACTTGGTTTCCATGGCAGAGGGAAATGGCTTAGGCTCTGAAATTGTCTTTGGCTGTGGAGTTTTGAGTGCCTTGAGTGAGGAGCTCCATGTTAGTTTTTTGTGGGTGCTCAAGCTGCTTGATTCCATCCCACTGGGCTCCATTGGCATGGGACTTGAAGCGAGCAAACAGGATTTCCTAGATAGCTGCCAGGACAGCTGATGGTATGTGAAGTGCATGAGGCAGGTGGAGTTGTTTTGGCACTGGAAGAGCTGTGCTGCTGCTTCGGGCAGTTGCCATTCACCACCACACTACCTTCCCTAGGTGTCATAGCCACTTTCAGACATATGTGCTACCAGAGCACTTGGTTTCCATGGCAGCGGGAAATGGCTTGGGCAAGGAACTTGTGTTTGGGTGTGGAGTTTTGAGTTCCTTGAGTGAGGAGCTGCATGTTAGTTTTGTGTGGGTGCTCAAGCTGCTTGATTCCATCCCACTGGGCTCAATGGGCATTGGACCGGAAGTGACCAAACAGGGTTTCCTAGATAGCTGCCAGGACAGCTGATGGTATGTGAAGTGCATGAGGCAGGTGGAGTTGTTTTGGCACTGGAAGAGCTGTGCTGCTGCTTCGGGCAGTTGCCATTCACCAACACACTACCTTCCCTAGGTGTCATAGCCACTTTCAGACATATGTGCTGCCAGAGCACTTGGTTTCCATGGCAGCGGGAAATGGCTTTTGGCGCTGAACTTGTCTTTGGCTGTGGCGTTTTGAGTGCCTTGAGTCAGGAGCTGCATGTTAGTTTTGTGTGGGTGCTCAAGCTGCTTGATTCCATCCCACTGGGCTCAATGGGCATGGGACCGGAAGTGACCAAACAGGGTTTCCTAGATAGCTGCCAGGACAGCTGATGGTATGTGAAGTGCATGAGGCAGGTGGAGTTGTTTTGGCACAGGAAGAGCTGTGCTGCTGCTTCGGGCATTTGCCATTCACCACGACACTCCCTTCCCTAAGTGTCATAGCCACTTTCAGACACATGTGCTGCCAGAGCACTTGGTTTCCATGGCAGCGGGAAATTGCTTGGGCACTTAACTTGTGTTTGGCTGTGGAGTTTTGAGCGCCTTGAGTGAGGAGCTCCATGTTAGTTTTGTGTGGATGCTCAAGCTGCTTGATTCCATCCCACTGGGCTCAATGGGCATTGGACCGGAAGTGAGCACACAGGGTTTCCTAGATAGCTGCCAGGACAGCTGATGGTATGTGAAGTTCATGAGGCAGGTGGAGTTGTTTGGCACTGGAAGAGCTGTGCTGCTGCTTCGGGCATTTGCCATTCACCACGACACTCCCTTCCCTAGGTGTCATAGCCACTTTCAGACATATGTGCTGCCAGAGCACTTGGTTTCCATGGCAGCGGGAAATTGCTTGGGCACTTAACTTGTGTTTGGCTGTGGAGTTTTGAGCGCCTTGAGTGAGGAGCTGCATGTTAGTTTTGTGTGGGTGCTCAAGCTGCTTGATTCCATCCCACTGGGCTCAATGGGCATTGGACCGGAAGTGAGCAAACAGGGTTTCCTAGACAGCTGCGAGGACAGCTGATGGTATCTAAATTTTGTGAGGCAGGTGGAGTTGTTTTGGCAGTGGAAGAGCTGTGCTGCTGCTTCGGGCAGTTGCCATTCACCACCACACTACCTTCCCTAGGTGTCATAGCCACTTTCAGACATATGTGCTGCCAGAGCACTTGGTTTCCATGGCAGCGGGAAATGGCTTGAGCACTGAACTTGTGTTTGGCTGTGGAGTTTTGAGCGCCTTGAGTGAGGAGCTCCATGTTCGTTTTCTGTGGGTGCTCAAACTCTTGATTCCATCCCACTGGGCTCAATGGGCATGGGACCGGAAGTTAGCAAACAGGGTTTCCTAGATAGCTGCCAGGACAGCTGATGGTATGTGAAGTGCATGAGGCAGGTGGAGTTGTTTTGGCAGTGGAAGAGCTGTGCTGCTGCTTCGGGCAGTTGCCATTCACCACCACACTACCTTCCCTAGGTGTCATAGCCACTTTCAGACATATGTGGTGCCAGAGCACTTGGTTTCCATGGCAGCGGGAAATGGCTTGAGCACTGAACTTTTCTTTGGCTGTGGAGTTCTCAACGTCTTGAGTGAGGAGCTCCATGTTCGTTTTGTGTGGGTGCTCAAGCTGCTTGATTCCATCCCACTGGGCTCAATGGGCATTGGACCGGATGTGAGCAAACAGCGTTTCCTAGATAGCTGCCAGGACAGCTGATGGTATGTGAAGTGCATGAGGCAGATGGAGTTGTTTTGGCTGTGGAAGAGCTGTGCTGCTGCTTCGGGCAGTTGCCATTCACCACCACACTACCACCCTAGGGGTCATAGCCACTTTCAGACATATGTGCTGTCAGAGCACTTGGTTTCCATGGCAGCGGGAAATGGCTTGGACTTTGAACTTGTCTTTGGCTGTGGAGTTTTGAGCGCCTTGAGTGAGGAGCTGCATGTTAGTTTTGTGTGGGTGCTCAAGCTGCTTGATTCCATCCCACTGGGCTCAATGGGCATGGGACCGGAAGTGAGCAAACAGGGTTTCCTAGATAGCTGCAAGGACAGCTGATGGTATGTGAAGTGCATGAGGCAGGTGGAGTTGTTTTGGCACTGGAAGAGCTGTGCTGCTGCTTCGGGCAGTTGCCATTCACCACCACACTACCTTCCCTAGGTGTCATAGCCACTTTCAGACATATGTGCTGCCAGAGCACTTGGTTTCCATGGCAGCGGGAAATGGCTTGGGTGATGAACTTGTCTTTGGCTGTGGAGTTTTGAGTGCCTTGAGTGAGGAGCTCCATATTAGTTTTGTGTGGGTGCTCAGTCTGCTTGATTCCATCCCACTGGGCTCAATGGGCATGGGACCGGAAGTGAGCAAACAGGGTTTCCTAGATAGCTGCCAGGACAGCTGATGGTATCTGAATTTTGTGAGGCTGGTTGAGATGTTTTGGCACTGGAAGAGCTGTGCTGCTGCTTCGGGCAGTTGCCATTCACCACCACACTGCCTTCCCTAGGTGTCATATCCCCTTTAGACATATGTGCTGCCAGAGCACTTGGTTTCCATGGCAGCGGGAAATGGCTTGGGCGCTGAACTTGTCTTTGGCGGTGGAGTTTTGAGCGCCTTGAGTGAGGAGCTCCATGTTCGTTTTGTGTGGGTGCTCAAGCTGCTTGATTCCATCCCACTGGGCTCAATGGGCATGGGACCGGAGTGAGCAAACATGGTTTCCTAGATAGCTGCCAGGACAGCTAATGGTATGTGAAGTTCATGAGGCATGTGGAGTTGTTTGGGCACTGGAAGAGCTGTGCTGCTGCTTCGTGCAGTTGCCATTCACCACCACACTACCTTCCCTAGGTGTCATAGTCACTTTCAGACATAAGTGCTGCCAGAGCACTTGGTTTCCATGGCAGCGGGAAATGGCTTAGGCTCTGAAATTGTCTTTGGCTGTGGAGTTTTGAGCACCTTGAGTGAGGAGCTGCATGTTAGTTTTGTGTGGATGCTCAAGCTGCTTGATTCCATCCCCCTGGGCTCAATGGGCATTGGACCGGAAGTGAGCAAACAGGGTTTCCTAGATAGCTGTCAGGACAGCTGATAGTATCTGAATTTTGTGAGGCAGGTGGAGTTGTTTTGGCACTGGAAGAGCTGTGCTGCTGCTTCGGGCAGTTGCCATTCACCACCACACTACCTTCCCTAAGTGTCATAGCCACTTTCAGACATATGTGCTACCAGAGCACTTGGTTTCCATGGCAGCGGGAAATGGCTTGGGCTCTGAACTTGTCTTTGGCTGTGGAGTTTTGAGCGCCTTGAGTGAGGAGCTCCATGTTAGTTTTGTGTGGGTGCTCAAGCTGCTTGATTCCATCCCACTGGGCTCGCTGGGCATTGGACCGGAAGTGAGCAAACAGGGTTTAATAGATAGCTGTCAGGACAGCTGATGGTATCTGAATTTTGTGAGGCAGGTTGAGATGTTTTGGCACTGGAAGAGCTGTGCTGCTGCTTCAAGCATTTGCCATTCACCACCACACTACCTTCGCTAGGTGTCATATCCCCTTTAGACATATGTGCTGCCAGAGCACTTGGTTTCCATGGCAGCGGGAAATGGCTTGGGCTCTGAACTTGTCTTTGGCGGTGGAGTTTTGAGCGCCTTGAGTCAGGAGCTCCATGTTAGTTTTGTGTGGGTGCTCAAGCTGCTTGATTCCATCCCACTGGGCTCAATGGGCATGGGACCGGAAGTGAGCAAACAGGGTTTCCTAGATAGCTGCCAGGACAGCTGATGGTATGTGAAGTGCATGAGGCAGGTGGAGTTGTTTTGGCACTGGAAGAGCTGTGCTGCTGATTCGGGCAGTTGCCATTCACCACCACACTACCTTCCCTAGGTGTCATAGCCACTTTCAGACATATGTGATGCCAGAGCACTTGGTTTCCATGGCAGCGGGAAATGGCTTGGGCACTGAAATTGTTTTGGCTGTGGAGTTTTGAGCGCCTTGAGTGAGGAGCTCCATGTTAGTTTTGTGTGGGTGCTCAAGCTGCTTGATTCCATCCCACTGGGCTCGCTGGGCATGGAACCGGAAGTGAGCAAACAAGGTTTCCTAGATAGCTGTCAGGACAGCTGATAGTATCTGAATTTTGTGAGGCAGGTGGAGATGTTTTGGCACTGGAAGAGCTGTGCTGCTGCTTCGGGCAGTTGCCATTCACCACCACACTACCTTCCCTAGGTGTCATAGTCACGTTCAGACATATGTGCTGCCTGAGCACTTGGTTTCCATGGCAGAGGGAAATGGCTTGGGCAAGGAACTTGTGTTTGGGTGTGGAGTTTTGAGTTTCTTGAGTGAGGAGCTGCATGTTAGTTTTGTGTGGGTGCTCAAGCTGCTTGATTTAATCCCACTGGGCTCAATGGGCATTGGACCGGAAGTGACCAAACAGGGTTTCCTAGACAGCTGCGAGGACAGCTGATGGTATGTGAAGTTCATGAGGCCGGTGGAGTTGTTTTGGTACTGGAAGAGCTGTGCTGCTGCTTTTGGCAGTTGCCATTCACCACCACACTACCTTCCCTAGGTGTCATAGCCACTTTCAGACATATGTGCTGCCAGAGCACTTGGTATCCATGGCAGCGGGAAATGGCTTCGGCCCTGAACTTGTCTTTGGCTGTGGAGTTTTGAGCGCCTTGAGTGAGGAGCTGCATGTTAGTTTTGTGTGGGTGCTCAAGCTGCTTGATTCCATCCCACTGGGCTCAATGGGCATTGGACCGGAAGTGAGCAAACAGGGTTCCCTAGATAGCTGCCAGGACAGCTGATGGTATGTGAAGTGCATGAGGCAGGTGGAGTTTTTTTGGCACTGGAAGAGCTGTGCTGCTGCTTCGGGCAGTTGCCATTCACCACCACACTACCTTCCCTAGGTGTCATAGCCACTTTCAGACATATGTGCTGCCAGAGCACTTGGTTTCCATGGCAGCGGGAAATGGCTTGAGTATTGAACTTGTCTTTGGCTGTGGAGTTTTTAGCGCCTTGAGTGAGGAGCTGCATGTTAGTTTTGTGTGGGTGCTCAAGCTGCTTGATTCCATCCCACTGGGCTCAATGGGCATTGGACCGGAAGTGAGCAAACAGGGATTCCTAGATAGCTGCCAGGACAGCTGATGGTATCTGAATTTTGTGAGGCAGGTGGAGATGTTTTGGCAGTGGAAGAGCTGTGCTGCTGCTTCGGGCAGTTGCCATTCACCACCACACTACCTTCCCTAGGTGTCATAGCCACTTTCAGACATATGTGCTGCCAGAGCACTTGGTTTCCATGGCAGCGGGAAATGGCTTGGGCACTGAACTTGTGTTTGGCTGTGGAGTTTTGAGCGCCTTGAGTGAGGAGCTGCATGTTAGTTTTGTGTGGGTGCTCAAGCTGCTTGATTCCATCCCACTGGGCTCAATGGGCATGGTACCGGAAGTGACCAAACAGGGTTTCGTAGATAGCTGTCAGGACAGCTGATGGTATCTGAATTTTGTGAGGCTGGTTGAGATGTTTTGGCACTGGAAGAGCTGTGCTGCTGCTTCGGGCAGTTGCCATTCACCACCACACTGCCTTCCCTAGGTGTCATATCCCCTTTAGACATATGTGCTGCCAGAGCACTTGGTTTCCATGGCAGAGGGAAATGGCTTAGGCTCTGAAATTGTCTTTGGCTGTGGAGTTTTGAGTGCCTTGAGTGAGGAGCTCCATGTTAGTTTTTTGTGGGTGCTCAAGCTGCTTGATTCAATCCCACTGGGCTCAATGGGCATGGGACCGGAAGTGAGCAAACAGGGTTTCCTAGATAGCTGCCAGGACAGCTGATGGTATGTGAAGTGCATGAGGCAGGTGGAGTTGTTTTGGCACTGGAAGAGCTGTGCTGCTGCTTCGGGCAGTTGCCATTCACCACCACACTACCTTCCCTAGGTGTGAAAGCCACTTTCAGACATATGTGCTGCCAGAGCCCTTCGTTTCCATGGCAGCGGGAAATGGCTTGTTTACTGACCTTGTCTTTGTGTAGTTTTGAGCGCCTTGAGTGAGGAGGTGCATGTTAGTTTTGTGTGGGTGCTCAAGCTTCTTCATTCCATCCCACTGGTCTAATTTCCATTGGACCGGAAGTGAGCAAACAGGGTTTCCTAGATAGCTGCCAGGACAGCTGATGGTATGTGACGTTCATGAGGCAGGTGGAGTTGTTTTGGCACTGGAAGAGCTGTGTTGCTGCTTCGGGCAGTTGCCATTCACCACCACACTTCCTTCCCTAGGTGTCATAGCCACTTTCAGACATATGTGCTGCCAGAGCACTTGGTTTCCATGGCAGCGGGAAATGGCTTGGGCGCTGAACTTGTCTTTGGCTGTGGAGTGTTGAGCGCCTTGAATGAGGAGCTGCATGTTAGTTTTGTGTGGGTGCTCAAGCTGCTTGATTCCATCCCACTGGGCTCAATGGGCATTGGACCGGATGTGACCAAACAGGGTTTCCTACATAGCTGCCAGGACAGCTGATGGTATCTGAATTTTGTGAGGCAGGTGCAGTTGTTTTGGCACTGGAAGAGCTGTGCTGCTGCTTCGGGCAGTTGCCATTCACCACCACACTACCTTCCCTAGGTGTCATAGCCACTTGCAGACATATGTGCTGCCAGAGCACTTGGTTTCCATGGCAGAGGGAAATGGCTTGGGCACTGAACTTGTCTTTGGCTGTGGAGTTTTGAGTGCCTTGAATGAGGAGCTCCATGTTAGTTTTGTGTGGGTGCTCAAGCTGCTTGATTCCATCCCACTGGGCTCAAAGGGCATGGGACCGGAATTGAGCAAACAGGGTTTCCTAGATAGTTGCCAGGACAGCTGATGGTATGTGACGTTCATGAGGCAGGTGGAGTTGTTTTGGCACTGGAAGAACTGTGCTGCTGCTTCGGTCAGTTGCCATTCACCACCACACTCCCTTCCCTAGGTGTCATAGCCACTTTCAGACATATGTGCGTCCAGAGCACTTGGTTTCCATGGCAGCGGGAAATGGCTTGGGCTCTGAACTTGTCTTTGGCTGTGGAGTTTTGAGCACCTTGAGTGAGGAGCTGCATGTTAGTTTTGTCTGCGTGCTCAAGCTGCTTGATTCCATCCCACTGGGCTCAATGGGCATGGGACCGGAAGTGACCAAAAGGAGTTTCCTAGATAGCAGCCAGGACAGCTGATGGCATGTGAAGTGCATGAGGCAGGTGGAGTTGTTTTGGCAGTGGAAGAGCTGTGCTGCTGCTTCGGGCAGTTGCCATTCACCACCACACTACCTTCCCTAGGTGTCATAGCCACTTTCAGACATATGTGCTGCCAGAGTACTTGGATTCCATGGCAGCGGGAAATGGCTTGGGCACTGAAATTGTCTTTGGCTGTGGAGTTTTGAGCGCCTTGAGTGAGGAGCTCCATGTTAGTTTTGTGTAGGTGCTCAAGCTGCTTGATTCCATCCCACTGGGCTCAATGGGCATGGGACCGGAATTGAGCAAACAGGGTTTCCTAGATAGCTGCCAGGACAGCTGATGGTATGTGAAGTGCATGAGGCAGGTGGATATGTTTTGGCAGTGGAAGAGCTGTGCTGCTGCTTCGTGCAGTTGCCATTCACCACCACACTACCTTCCCTAGGTGTCATAGTCACTTTCAGACATATGTGCTGCCAGAGCACTTGGTTTCCATGGCAGCGGGAAATGGCTTGGGCTCTGAACTTGTGTTTGGCTGTGGAGTTTTGAGCGCCTTGAGTGAGGAGCTGCATGTTAGTTTTGTGTGGGTGCTCAAGCTGCTTGATTCCATCCCACTGGGCTCAATGGGCATGGGACCGTAACTGAGCAAACAGTGTTTCTTAGATAGCTGTCAGGACAGCTGATGGTATCTGAATTTTGTGAGGCTGGTTGAGATGTTTTGGCACTGGAAGAGCTGTGCTGCTGCTTCGGGCAGTTGCCATTCACCACCACACTGCCTTCCCTAGGTGTCATATCCCCTTTAGACATATGTGCTGCCAGAGCACTTGGTTTCCATGGCAGCGGGAAATGGCTTGGGCGCTGAACTTGTCTTTGGCGGTGGAGTTTTGAGCGCCTTGAGTGAGGAGCTCCATGTTCGTTTTGTGTGGGTGCTCAAGCTGCTTGATTCCATCCCACTGGGCTCAATGGGCATGGGACCGGAGTGAGCAAACATGGTTTCCTAGATAGCTGCCAGGACAGCTAATGGTATGTGAAGTTCATGAGGCATGTGGAGTTGTTTGGGCACTGGAAGAGCTGTGCTGCTGCTTCGTGCAGTTGCCATTCACCACCACACTACCTTCCCTAAGTGTCATAGCCACTTTCAGACATATGTGCTACCAGAGCACTTGGTTTCCATGGCAGCGGGAAATGGCTTGGGCTCTGAACTTGTCTTTGGCTGTGGAGTTTTGAGCGCCTTGAGTGAGGAGCTCCATGTTAGTTTTGTGTGGGTGCTCAAGCTGCTTGATTCCATCCCACTGGGCTCGCTGGGCATTGGACCGGAAGTGAGCAAACAGGGTTTAATAGATAGCTGTCAGGACAGCTGATGGTATCTGAATTTTGTGAGGCAGGTTGAGATGTTTTGGCACTGGAAGAGCTGTGCTGCTGCTTCAAGCATTTGCCATTCACCACCACACTACCTTCCCTAGGTGTCATATCCCCTTTAGACATATGTGCTGCCAGAGCACTTGGTTTCCATGGCAGCGGGAAATGGCTTGGGCTCTGAACTTGTCTTTGGCGGTGGAGTTTTGAGCGCCTTGAGTCAGGAGCTCCATGTTAGTTTTGTGTGGGTGCTCAAGCTGCTTGATTCCATCCCACTGGGCTCAATGGGCATGGGACCGGAAGTGAGCAAACAGGGTTTCCTAGATAGCTGCCAGGACAGCTGATGGTATGTGAAGTGCATGAGGCAGGTGGAGTTGTTTTGGCACTGGAAGAGCTGTGCTGCTGATTCGGGCAGTTGCCATTCACCACCACACTACCTTCCCTAGGTGTCATAGCCACTTTCAGACATATGTGATGCCAGAGCACTTGGTTTCCATGGCAGCGGGAAATGGCTTGGGCACTGAAATTGTTTTGGCTGTGGAGTTTTGAGCGCCTTGAGTGAGGAGCTCCATGTTAGTTTTGTGTGGGTGCTCAAGCTGCTTGATTCCATCCCACTGGGCTCGCTGGGCATGGGACCGGAAGTGAGCAAACAAGGTTTCCTAGATAGCTGTCAGGACAGCTGATAGTATCTGAATTTTGTGAGGCAGGTGGAGATGTTTTGGCACTGGAAGAGCTGTGCTGCTGCTTCGGGCAGTTGCCATTCACCACCACACTACCTTCCCTAGGTGTCATAGTCACGTTCAGACATATGTGCTGCCTGAGCACTTGGTTTCCATGGCAGAGGGAAATGGCTTGGGCAAGGAACTTGTGTTTGGGTGTGGAGTTTTGAGTTTCTTGAGTGAGGAGCTGCATGTTAGTTTTGTGTGGGTGCTCAAGCTGCTTGATTTAATCCCACTGGGCTCAATGGGCATTGGACCGGAAGTGACCAAACAGGGTTTCCTAGACAGCTGCGAGGACAGCTGATGGTATGTGAAGTTCATGAGGCCGGTGGAGTTGTTTTGGTACTGGAAGAGCTGTGCTGCTGCTTTTGGCAGTTGCCATTCACCACCACACTACCTTCCCTAGGTGTCATAGCCACTTTCAGACATATGTGCTGCCAGAGCACTTGGTATCCATGGCAGCGGGAAATGGCTTCGGCCCTGAACTTGTCTTTGGCTGTGGAGTTTTGAGCGCCTTGAGTGAGGAGCTGCATGTTAGTTTTGTGTGGGTGCTCAAGCTGCTTGATTCCATCCCACTGGGCTCAATGGGCATTGGACCGGAAGTGAGCAAACAGGGTTCCCTAGATAGCTGCCAGGACAGCTGATGGTATGTGAAGTGCATGAGGCAGGTGGAGTTTTTTTGGCACTGGAAGAGCTGTGCTGCTGCTTCGGGCAGTTGCCATTCACCACCACACTACCTTCCCTAGGTGTCATAGCCACTTTCAGACATATGTGCTGCCAGAGCACTTGGTTTCCATGGCAGCGGGAAATGGCTTGGGCACTGAACTTGTGTTTGGCTGTGGAGTTTTGAGCGCCTTGAGTGAGGAGCTGCATGTTAGTTTTGTGTGGGTGCTCAAGCTGCTTGATTCCATCCCACTGGGCTCAATGGGCATGGGACCGGAAGTGAGCAAACAGGGTTTCGTAGATAGCTGTCAGGACAGCTGATGGTATCTGAATTTTGTGAGGCTGGTTGAGATGTTTTGGCACTGGAAGAGCTGTGCTGCTGCTTCGGGCAGTTGCCATTCACCACCACACTGCCTTCCCTAGGTGTCATATCCCCTTTAGACATATGTGCTGCCAGAGCACTTGGTTTCCATGGCAGAGGGAAATGGCTTAGGCTCTGAAATTGTCTTTGGCTGTGGAGTTTTGAGTGCCTTGAGTGAGGAGCTCCATGTTAGTTTTTTGTGGGTGCTCAAGCTGCTTGATTCCATCCCACTGGGCTCCATTGGCATGGGACTTGAAGCGAGCAAACAGGATTTCCTAGATAGCTGCCAGGACAGCTGATGGTATGTGAAGTGCATGAGGCAGGTGGAGTTGTTTTGGCACTGGAAGAGCTGTGCTGCTGCTTCGGGCAGTTGCCATTCACCACCACACTACCTTCCCTAGGTGTCATAGCCACTTTCAGACATATGTGCTACCAGAGCACTTGGTTTCCATGGCAGCGGGAAATGGCTTGGGCAAGGAACTTGTGTTTGGGTGTGGAGTTTTGAGTTCCTTGAGTGAGGAGCTGCATGTTAGTTTTGTGTGGGTGCTCAAGCTGCTTGATTTAATTCCACTGGGCTCAATGGGCATTGGACCGGAAGTGACCAAACAGGGTTTCCTAGATAGCTGCCAGGACAGCTGATGGTATGTGAAGTGCATGAGGCAGGTGGAGTTGTTTTGGCACTGGAAGAGCTGTGCTGCTGCTTCGGGCAGTTGCCATTCACCAACACACTACCTTCCCTAGGTGTCATAGCCACTTTCAGACATATGTGCTGCCAGAGCACTTGGTTTCCATGGCAGCGGGAAATGGCTTTTGGCGCTGAACTTGTCTTTGGCTGTGGCGTTTTGAGTGCCTTGAGTCAGGAGCTGCATGTTAGTTTTGTGTGGGTGCTCAAGCTGCTTGATTCCATCCCACTGGGCTCAATGGGCATGGGACCGGAAGTGACCAAACAGGGTTTCCTAGATAGCTGCCAGGACAGCTGATGGTATGTGAAGTGCATGAGGCAGGTGGAGTTGTTTTGGCACAGGAAGAGCTGTGCTGCTGCTTCGGGCATTTGCCATTCACCACGACACTCCCTTCCCTAAGTGTCATAGCCACTTTCAGACATATGTGCTGCCAGAGCACTTGGTTTCCATGGCAGCGGGAAATTGCTTGGGCACTTAACTTGTGTTTGGCTGTGGAGTTTTGAGCGCCTTGAGTGAGGAGCTCCATGTTAGTTTTGTGTGGATGCTCAAGCTGCTTGATTCCATCCCACTGGGCTCAATGGGCATGGGACCGGAAGTGAGCACACAGGGTTTCCTAGATAGCTGCCAGGACAGCTGATGGTATGTGAAGTTCATGAGGCAGGTGGAGTTGTTTGGCACTGGAAGAGCTGTGCTGCTGCTTCGGGCATTTGCCATTCACCACGACACTCCCTTCCCTAGGTGTCATAGCCACTTTCAGACATATGTGCTGCCAGAGCACTTGGTTTCCATGGCAGCGGGAAATTGCTTGGGCACTTAACTTGTGTTTGGCTGTGGAGTTTTGAGCGCCTTGAGTGAGGAGCTGCATGTTAGTTTTGTGTGGGTGCTCAAGCTGCTTGATTCCATCCCACTGGGCTCAATGGGCATTGGACCGGAAGTGAGCAAACAGGGTTTCCTAGACAGCTGCGAGGACAGCTGATGGTATCTAAATTTTGTGAGGCAGGTGGAGTTGTTTTGGCAGTGGAAGAGCTGTGCTGCTGCTTCGGGCAGTTGCCATTCACCACCACACTACCTTCCCTAGGTGTCATAGCCACTTTCAGACATATGTGCTGCCAGAGCACTTGGTTTCCATGGCAGCGGGAAATGGCTTGAGCACTGAACTTGTGTTTGGCTGTGGAGTTTTGAGCGCCTTGAGTGAGGAGCTCCAATTTCGTTTTCTGTGGGTGCTCAAACTCTTGATTCCATCCCACTGGGCTCAATGGGCATGGGACCGGAAGTTAGCAAACAGGGTTTCCTAGATAGCTGCCAGGACAGCTGATGGTATGTGAAGTGCATGAGGCAGGTGGAGTTGTTTTGGCAGTGGAAGAGCTGTGCTGCTGCTTCGGGCAGTTGCCATTCACCACCACACTACCTTCCCTAGGTGTCATAGCCACTTTCAGACATATGTGGTGCCAGAGCACTTGGTTTCCATGGCAGCGGGAAATGGCTTGAGCACTGAACTTTTCTTTGGCTGTGGAGTTCTCAACGTCTTGAGTGAGGAGCTCCATGTTCGTTTTGTGTGGGTGCTCAAGCTGCTTGATTCCATCCCACTGGGCTCAATGGGCATTGGACCGGATGTGAGCAAACAGCGTTTCCTAGATAGCTGCCAGGACAGCTGATGGTATGTGAAGTGCATGAGGCAGATGGAGTTGTTTTGGCTGTGGAAGAGCTGTGCTGCTGCTTCGGGCAGTTGCCATTCACCACCACACTACCACCCTAGGGGTCATAGCCACTTTCAGACATATGTGCTGTCAGAGCACTTGGTTTCCATGGCAGCGGGAAATGGCTTGGACTTTGAACTTGTCTTTGGCTGTGGAGTTTTGAGCGCCTTGAGTGAGGAGCTGCATGTTAGTTTTGTGTGGGTGCTCAAGCTGCTTGATTCCATCCCACTGGGCTCAATGGGCATGGGACCGGAAGTGAGCAAACAGGGTTTCCTAGATAGCTGCAAGGACAGCTGATGGTATGTGAAGTGCATGAGGCAGGTGGAGTTGTTTTGGCACTGGAAGAGCTGTGCTGCTGCTTCGGGCAGTTGCCATTCACCACCACACTACCTTCCCTAGGTGTCATAGCCACTTTCAGACATATGTGCTGCCAGAGCACTTGGTTTCCATGGCAGCGGGAAATGGCTTGGGTGATGAACTTGTCTTTGGCTGTGGAGTTTTGAGTGCCTTGAGTGAGGAGCTCCATATTAGTTTTGTGTGGGTGCTCAGTCTGCTTGATTCCATCCCACTGGGCTCAATGGGCATGGGACCGGAAGTGAGCAAACAGGGTTTCCTAGATAGCTGCCAGGACAGCTGATGGTATGTGAAGTGCATGAGGCAGGTGGAGTTGTTTTGGCACTGGAAGTGCTGTGCTGCTGCTTCGGGCAGTTGCCATTCACCACCACGCTACCTTCCCTAGGTGTCATAGCCACTTTCAGACATATGTGCTGCCAGAGCACTTGGTTTCCATGGCAGCGGGAAATGGCTTGGGCGCTGACCTTGTCTTTGGCTGTGGAGTTTTGAATGCCTTGAGTGAGGAGCTCCATGTTAGTTTTGTGTGGGTGCTCAAGCTGCTTGATTCCATCCCACTGGGCTCAATGGGCATGGGAACGGAAGTGAGCAAACAGGGTTTCCTAGATAGCTGCCAGGACAGCTGATGGTATGTGAAGTGCATGAGGCAGGTGGAGTTGTTTTGGCACTGGAAGAGCTGTGCTGCTGCTTCGGGCAGTTGCCATTCACCACCACACTACCTTCCCTAGGTGTCATAGCCACTTTCAGACATATGTGCTGCCAGAGCACTTGGTTTCCATGGCAGCGGGAAATGGCTTGGGCTCTGAACTTGTGTTTGGCTGTGGAGTTTTGAGCGACTTGAGTGAGGAGCTGCATGTTAGTTTTGTGTGGGTGCTCAAGCTCTTGATTCCATCCCACTGGGCTCAATGTGCATTGGACCGGAAGTGAGCAAACAGGGTTTCCTAGATAGCTGGCAGGACAGCTGATGGTATGTGAAGTGCATGACGCAGGTGGAGTTGTTTTGGCACTGGAAGAGCTGTGCTGCTGCTTCGGGCAGTTGCCATTCACCACCACACTACCTTCCCTAGGTGTCATAGCCACTTTCAGACATATGTGCTGCCAGAGCACTTGGTTTCCATGGCAGCGGGAAATGGCTTGAGCACTGAACTTGTCTTTGGCTGTGGAGTTTCGAGCGCCTTGAGTGAGGAGCTGCATGTTCTTTTTGTGTGGGTGCTCAAGCTTCTTCATTCCATACCACTGGGCTCAATGGGCATTGGACCGGAAGTGAGCAAACAGGGTTTCCTAGATAGCTGCCAGGACAGCTGATGGTATGTGAAGTGCATGAGGCAGGTGGAGTTGTTTTGGCACTGGAAGAGCTGTGCTGCTGCTTCGGGCAGTTGCCATTTACCACCACACTACCTTCCCTAGGTGTCATAGCCACTTTCAGACATATGTGCTGCCAGAGCACTTGGTTTCCATGGCAGCGGGAAATGGCTTGAGCACTGAACTTGTCTTTGGCTGAGGAGTTTTCAGCGCCTTGAGTGAGGAGCTGCATGTTCGTTTTCTCTGGGTGCTCAAACATTGATTCCATCCCACTGGGCTCAATGGGCATGGGACCGGAAGTTAGCAAACAGGGTTTCCTAGATAGCTGCCAGGACAGCTGATGGTATGTGAAGTTTGAGGCAGGTGGAGTTTTTTTGGCACTGACAGAGCTGTGCTGCTGCTTCGGGCAGTTGCCATTCACTAGCACACTCCCTTCCCTAGGTGTCATAGCCACTTTCAGACATATGTGCTGCCAGAGCACTTGGTTTCCATGGCAGCGGGAAATGGCTTGGGCCCTGAACTTGTCTTTGGCTGTGGAGTTCTCAACGCCTTGAGTGAGGAGCTCCATGTTAGTTTTGTGTGGGTGCTCAAGCTGCTTGATTCCATCCCCCTGGGCTCAATGGGCATGGGACCGGAAGTGAGCAAACAGGGTTTCCTAGATAGCTGCCAGGACAGCTGATGGTATGTGAAGTTCATGAGGCAGGTGGAGTTGTTTTGGCACTGGAAGAGCTGTGCTGCTGCTTCGGGCAGTTGCCATTCACCACCACACTACCTTTCCTAGGTGTCATAGCCACTTTCAGACATATGTGCTGCCAGAGCACTTGGTTTCCATGGCAGCGGGAAATGGCTTGGGCGCTGACCTTGTCTTTGGCTGTGGAGTTTTGAATGCCTTGAGTGAGGAGCTCCATGTTAGTTTTGTGTGGGTGCTCAAGCTGCTTGATTCCATCCCACTGGGCTCAATGGGCATGGGACCGGAAGTGAGCAAACAGGGTTTCCTAGATAGCTGCCAGGACAGCTGATGGTATGTGAAGTGCATGAGGCAGGTGGAGTTGTTTTGGCACTGGAAGAGCTGTGCTGCTGTTTCGGGCAGTTGCCATTCACCACCACACTACCTTCCCTAGGTGTCATAGCCACTTTCAGACATATGTGCTGTCAGAGCACTTGGTTTCCATGGCAGTGGGAAATGGCTTGGGTGATGAACTTGTCTTTGGCTGTGGAGTTTTGAGTGCCTTGAGTGAGGAGCTCCATATTAGTTTTGTGTGGGTGCTCAAGCTCTTGATTCCATCCCACTGGGCTCAATGTGCATTGGACCGGAAGTGAGCAAACAGGGTTTCCTAGATGGCTGCCAGGACAGCTGATGGTATGTGAAGTGCATGAGGCAGGTGGAGTTGTTTTGGCAGTGGAAGAGCTGTGCTGCTGCTTCGGGCAGTTTCCATTCACCACCACACTACCTTCCCTAGGTGTCATAGCCACTTTCAGACATATGTGCTGCCAGAGCACTTGGTTTCCATGGCAGCGGGAAATGGCTTGAGCACTGAACTTGTCTTTGGCAGTGGAGTTTTCAGCGCCTTGAGTGAGGAGCTGCATGTTCGTTTTGTGTGGGTGCTCAAGCTGCTTGATTCCATCCCACTGGGCTCAATGGGCATTGGACCGGAAGTGAGCAAACAGGGTTTCCTAGATAGCTGCCATTACAGCTGATGGTATGCGAAGTGCATGAGGCAGGTGGAGTTGTTTTGGCACTGGAAGAGCTGTGCTGCTGCTTCGGGCAGTTGCCATTCACCACCACACTACCTTCCCTAGGTGTCATAGCCACTTTCAGACATATCTGCTGTCAGAGCACTTGGTTTCCATGGCAGCGGGAAATGGCTTGGACTTTGAACTTGTCTTTGGCTGTGGAGTTTTGAGCGCCTTGAGTGAGGAGCTCCATGTTAGTTTTGTGTGTGTGCTCAAGCTCTTGATTCCATCCCACTGGGCTCAATGGGCATTGGACCGAAAGTGAGCAAACAGAGTTTCCTAGATAGCTGCCAGGACAGCTGATGGTATGTGAAGTGCATGAGGCAGGTGGAGTTGTTTTGGCACTGGAAGAGCTGTGCTGCTGCTTCGGGCAGTTGCCATTCACCACCACACTACCTTCCCTAGGTGTCATAGCCACTTTCAGACATATGTGCTGCCAGAGCACTTGGTTTCCATGGCAGCGGGAAATGGCTTGGGCTCTGAACTTGTGTTTGGCTGTGGAGTTTTGAGCGACTTGAGTGAGGAGCTGCATGTTAGTTTTGTGTGGGTGCTCAAGCTCTTGATTCCATCCCACTGGGCTCAATGTGCATTGGACCGGAAGTGAGCAAACAGGGTTTCCTAGATAGCTGGCAGGACAGCTGATGGTATGTGAAGTGCATGAGGCAGGTGGAGTTGTTTTGGCACTGGAAGAGCTGTGCTGCTGCTTCGGGCAGTTGCCATTCACCACCACACTACCTTCCCTAGGTGTCATAGCCACTTTCAGACATATGTGCTGCCAGAGCACTTGGTTTCCATGGCAGCGGGAAATGGCTTGAGCACTGAACTTGTCTTTGGCTGAGGAGTTTTCAGCGCCTTGAGTGAGGAGCTGCATGTTCGTTTTGTGTGGGTGCTCAAGCTGCTTGATTCCATCCCACTGGGCTCAATGGGCATGGGACCGGAAGTGAGCAAACAGGGTTTCCTAGATAGCTGCCAGGACAGCTGATGGTATGCGAAGTGCATGAGGCAGGTGGAGTTGTTTTTGCACTGGAAGAGCTGTGCTGCTGCTTCGGGCAGTTGCCATTCACCACCACACTACCTTCCCTAGGTGTCATAGCCACTTTCAGACATATGTGCTGCCAGAGCACTTGGTTTCCATTTCAGCAGGAAATGGCTTTGGCCCTGAACTTGTCTTTGGCTGTGGATTTTTCAGTGCCATGAGTGAGGAGCTGCATGTTAGTTTTGTGTGGGTGCTCAAGGTGCTTGATTCCATCCCACTAGGCTCAAAGGGCATGGGACTGGAAGTGAGCAAACAGGGTTTCCTAGATAGCTGCCAGGACAGCTGATGGTATGTGAAGTGCATGAGGCAGGTGGAGTTGTTTTGGCACTGGAAGAGCTGTGCTGCTGCTTCGGGCAGTTGCCATTCACCACCACACTACCTTCCCTAGGTGTCATAGCCACTTTCAGACATATGTGCTGCCAGAGCACTTGGTTTCCATGGCAGCGGGAAATGGCTTCGGCTCTGAACTTGTGTTTGGCTGTGGAGTTTTGAGAGCCTTGAGTGAGGAGCTGCATCTTAGTTTTGTGTGGGTGCTCAAGCTGCTTGTTTCCATCCCACTGGGCTCAATGGGCATTGGACCGGAAGTGAGCAAACAGGGTTTCCTAGATAGCTGCCAGGACAGCTGATGGTATGTGAAGTGCATGAGGCAGGTGGAGTTGTTTTGGCACTGGAAGAGCTGTGCTGCTGCTTCGGGCAGTTGCCATTCACCACCACACTACCTTCAATAGGTGTCATAGCCACTTTCAGACATATGTGCTGCCAGAGCACTTGGTTTCCATGGCAGCGGGAAATGGCTTGGGCTCTGAACTTGTGTTTGGCTGTGGAGTTTTGAGCGACTTGAGTGAGGAGCTGCATGTTAGTTTTGTGTGGGTGCTCAAGCTCTTGATTCCATCCCACTGGGCTCAATGTGCATTGGACCGGAAGTGAGCAAACAGTTTTTCCTAGATAGCTGGCAGGACAGCTGATGGTATGTGAAGTGCATGACGCAGGTGGAGTTGTTTTGGCACTGGAAGAGCTGTGCTGCTGCTTCGGGCAGTTGCCATTCACCACCACACTACCTTCCCTAGGTGTCATAGCCACTTTCAGACATATGTGGTGCCAGAGCACTTGGTTTCCATGGCAGCGGGAAATGGCTTGAGCACTGAACTTGTCTTTGGCTGTGGAGTTTCGAGCGCCTTGCGTGAGGAGCTGCATGTTCGTTTTGTGTGGGTGCTCAAGCTTCTTCATTCCATACCACTGGGCTCAATGGGCATTGGACCGGAAGTGAGCAAACAGGGTTTCCTAGATAGCTGCCAGGACAGATGATGGTATGTGAAGTGCATGAGGCAGGTGGAGTTGTTTTGGCACTGGAAGAGCTGTGCTGCTGCTTCGGGCAGTTGTCATTCACCACCACACTACCTTCCCTAGGTGTCATAGCCACTTTCAGACATATGTGCTGCCAGAGCACTTGGTTTCCATTTCAGCAGGAAATGGCTTTGGCCCTGAACTTGTCTTTGGCTGTGGATTTTTCAGTGCCATGAGTGAGGAGCTGCATGTTAGTTTTGTGTGGGTGCTCAAGGTGCTTGATTCCATCCCACTAGGCTCAAAGGGCATGGGACTGGAAGTGACCAAACAGGGTTTCCTAGATAGCTGCCAGGACAGCTGATGGTATGTGAAGTGCATGAGGCAGGTGGAGTTGTTTTGGCACTGGAAGAGCTGTGCTGCTGCTTCGGGCAGTTGCCATTCACCACCACACTACCTTCCCTAGGTGTCATAGCCACTTTCAGACATATGTGCTGCCAGAGCACTTGGTTTCCATGGCAGCGGGAAATGGCTTCGGCTCTGAACTTGTGTTTGGCTGTGGAGTTTTGAGAGCCTTGAGTGAGGAGCTCCATGTTAGTTTTGTGTGGGTGCTCAAGCTGCTTGATTCCATCCCACTGGGCTCAATGGGCATGGGACCGGAAGTGACCAAACAGGGTTTCCTAGATAGCTGCCAGGACAGCTGATGGTATGTGAAGTGCATGAGGCAGGTGGAGTTGTTTTGGCACTGGAAGAGCTGTGCTGCTGCTTTGGGCAGTTGCCATTCACCACCACACTACCTTCCTTAGGTGTCATAGCCACTTTCAGACATATGTGCTGCCAGAGCACTTGGTTTCCATGGCAGAGGGAAATGGCTTGGGCGCTGAACTTGTGTTTGGCTGTGGAGATTTGAGCGCCTTGAGTGAGGAGCTGCATGTTAGTTTTGTGTGGGTGCTCAAGCTTCTTGATTCCATCCCACTGGTCTAATTTCCATTGGACCGGAAGTGACCAAACAGGGTTTCCTAGATAGCTGCCAGGACAGCTGATGGTATGTGAAGTGCATGAGGCAGGTGGAGTTGTTTTGGCACTGGAAGAGCTGTGCTGCTGCTTCGGGCAGTTGCCATTCACCACCACACTACCTTCCCTAGGTGTCTTAGCCACTTTCAGACATATGTGCTGCCAGAGCACTTGGTTTCCATGGCAGCGGGAAATGGCTTGGGCTCTGAACTTGTCTTTGTGTGTGGAGTTTTGAGCGCCTTGTGAGAAGCTCCATGTTAGTTTTGTGTGGGTACTCAAGCTGCTTGATTCTATACCACTGGGCTCAATGGGCATGGGACCGGAAGTGAGCAAACAGGGTTTCCTCGATAGCTGCCAGGACAGCTGATGGTATGTGAAGTGCATGAGGCAGGTGGAGTTGTTTTGGCACTGGAAGAGCTGTGCTGCTGCTTCGGGCAGTTGCCATTCACCACCACACTACCTTCCCTAGGTGTCATAGCCACTTTCAGACATATGTGCTGCCAGAGCCCTTGGTTTCCTTGGCAGCGGGAAATGGCTTGGGCTCTGAACTTGTCTTTGGCTGTGGAGTTTTGAGCGCCTTGAGTGAGGAGCTGCATGTTAGTTTTGTGTGGGTGCTCAAGCTGCTTGATTCCATCCCACTGGGCTCAATGGGCATGGAACCGGAAGTGAGCAAACAGGGTTTCCTAGACAGCTGCCAGATCAGCTGATGGTATGTGAAGTGCATGAGGCAGGTGGAGTTGTTTTTTCACTGGACGAGCTGTGCTGCTGCTTCGGGCAGTTGCCATTCACCACCACACTACCTTCCCTAGGTGTCATAGCCACTTTCAGACATATGTGCTGCCAGAGCACTTGGTTTCCATGGCAGCGGGAAATGGCTTGGGCGCTGAACTTGTGTTTGGCTGTGAAGTTCTGATCGCCTTGAGTGAGGAGCTGCATGTTAGTTTTGTGTGGGTGCTCAAGCTGGTTGATTCCATCCCACTGGGCTCAATGGGCATGGGACCGGAAGTGAGCAAACAGGGTTTCGTAGATAGCTGCCAGGACAGCTGATGGTATGTGAAGTGCATGAGGCAGGTGGAGTTGTTTTTTCACTGGAAGAGCTGTGCTGCTGCTTCGGGCAGTTGGCATTCACCACCACACTACCTTTCCTAGGTGTCATAGCCACTTTCAGACATATGTGCTGCCAGAGCACTTGGTTTCCATGGCAGCGGGAAATGGCTTGGGCTCTGAACTTGTCTTTGGCTGTGGAGTTTTGAGCGCCTTGAGTGAGGAGCTGCATGTTAGTTTTGTGTGGGTGCTCAAGCTGCTTGATTCCATCCCACTGGGCTCAATGGGCATTGGACCGGAAGTGAGCAAACAGGGTTTCGTAGATAGCTGCCAGGATAGCTGATGGTATGTGAAGTGCATGAGGCAGGTGGAGTTGTTTTGGCACTGGAAGAGCTGTGCTGCTGCTTCGGGCAGTTGCCATTCACCACCACACTACCTTTCCTAGGTGTCATAGCCACTTTCAGACATATGTGCTGCCAGAGCACTTGGTTTCCATGGCAGCGGGAAATGGCTTGAGCACTGAACTTTTCTTTGGCTGTGGAGTTCTCAACGCCTTGAGTGAGGAGCCTCATGTTCGTTTTGTGTGGGTACTCAAGCTGCTTGATTCCATCCCACTGGGCTCAATGGGCATGGGACCGGATGTGAGCAAACAGCGTTTCCTAGATAGCTGCCAGGACAGCTGATGGTATGTGAAGTGCATGAGGCAGATGGAGTTGTTTTGGCAGTGGAAGAGGTGTGCTGCTGCTTCGGGCAGTTGCCATTCACCACCACACTACCACCCTAGGGGTCATAGTCACTTTCAGACATATGTGCTGTCAGAGCACTTGGTTTCCATGGCAGCGGGAAATGGCTTGGACTTTGAACTTGTCTTTGGCTGTGGAGTTTTGAGCGCCTTGAGTGAGGAGCTGCATGTTCGTTTTGTGTGGGTGCTCAAGCTCTAGATTCCATCCCACTGGGCTCAATGGGCATGGGACCGGAAGTGAGCAAACAGGGTTTCCTAGATAGCTGCAAGGACAGCTGATGGTATGTGAAGTGCATGAGGCAGGTGGAGTTGTTTTGGCACTGGAAGACCTGTGCTGCTGCTTCGGGCAGTTGCCATTCACCACCACACTACCTTCCCTAGGTGTCATAGCCACTTTCAGACATATGTGCTGCCAGAGCACTTGGTTTCCATGGCAGCGGGAAATGGCTTGGGTGATGAACTTGTCTTTGGCTGTGGAGTTTTGAGTGCCTTGAGTGAGGAGCTCCATATTAGTTTTGTGTGGGTGCTCAGTCTGCTTGATTCCATCCCACTGGGCTCAATGTGCATGGGACCGGAAGTGAGCAAACAGGGTTTCCTAGATAGCTGCCATTACAGCTGATGGTATGTGAAGTGCATGAGGCAGGTGGAGTTGTTTTGGCACTGGAAGTGCTGTGCTGCTGCTTCGGGCAGTTGCCATTCACCACCACGCTACCTTCCCTAGGTGTCATAGCCACTTTCAGACATATGTGCTGCCAGAGCACTTGGTTTCCATGGCAGCGGGAAATGGCTTGGGCGCTGACCTTGTCTTTGGCTGTGGAGTTTTGAATGCCTTGAGTGAGGAGCTCCATGTTAGTTTTGTGTGGGTGCTCAAGCTGCTTGATTCCATCCCACTGGGCTCAATGGGCATGGGAACGGAAGTGAGCAAACAGGGTTTCCTAGATAGCTGCCAGGACAGCTGATGGTATGTGAAGTGCATGAGGCAGGTGGAGTTGTTTTGGCACTGGAAGAGCTGTGCTGCTGCTTCGGGCAGTTGCCATTCACCACCACACTACCTTCCCTAGGTGTCATAGCCACTTTCAGACATATGTGCTGCCAGAGCACTTGGTTTCCATGGCAGCGGGAAATGGCTTGAGCACTGAACTTGTGTTTGGCTGTGGAGTTTCGAGCGCCTTGAGTGAGGAGCTGCATGTTAGTTTTGTGTAGGTGCTCAAGCTGCTTGATTCCATCCCACTGGGCTCAATGGGCATTGGACCGGAAGTGAGCAAACAGGGTTTCCTAGATAGCTGCCAGGACAGCTGATGGTATGTGAAGTGCATGAGGCAGGTGGAGTTGTTTTGGCACTGGAAGAGCTGTGCTGCTGCTTCGGGCAGTTGCCATTTACCACCACACTACCTTCCCTAGGTGTCATAGCCACTTTCAGACATATGTGGTGCCAGAGCACTTGGTTTCCATGGCAGAGGGAAATGGCTTGAGCACTGAACTTGTCTTTGGCTGAGGAGTTTTCAGCGCCTTGAGTGAGGAGCTGCATGTTCGTTTTGTGTGGGTGCTGAAGCTGCTTGATTCCATCCCACTGGGCTCAATGGGCATGGGACCGGAAGTGAGCAAACAGGGTTTCCTAGATAGCTGCCAGGACAGCTGATGGTATGCGAAGCGCATGAGGCAGGTGGAGTTGTTTTGGCACTGGAAGAGCTGTGCTGCTGCTTCGGGCAGTTGCCATTCACCACCACACTACCTTCCCTAGGTGTCATAGCCACTTTCAGACATATGTGCTGCCAGAGCACTTGGTTTCCATGGCAGCGGGAAATGGCTTCGGCTCTGAACTTGTGTTTGGCTGTGGAGTTTTGAGAGCCTTGAGTGAGGAGCTCCATGTTAGTTTTGTGTGGGTGCTCAAGCTGCTTGATTCCATCCCACTGGGCTCAATGGGCATTGGACCGGAAGTGAGCAAACAGGGTTTCCTAGATAGCTGCCAGGACAGCTGATGGTATGTGAAGTGCATGAGGCAGGTGGAGTTGTTTTGGCACTGGAAGAGCTGTGCTGCTGCTTCGGGCAGTTGCCATTCACCACCACACTACCTTCCCTAGGTGTCATAGCCACTTTCAGACATATGTGCTGCCAGAGCACTTGGTTTCCATGGCAGCGGGAAATGGCTTGGGCTCTGAACTTGTGTTTGGCTGTGGAGTTTTGAGCGACTTGAGTGAGGAGCTGCATGTTAGTTTTGTGTGGGTGCTCAAGCTCTTGATTCCATCCCACTGGGCTCAATGTGCATTGGACCGGAAGTGAGCAAACAGGGTTTCCTAGATAGCTGCCAGGACAGCTGATGGTATGTGAAGTGCATGAGGCAGGTGGAGTTGTTTTGGCACTGGAAGAGCTGTGCTGCTGCTTCGGGCAGTTGCCATTCACCACCACACTACCTTCCCTAGGTGTCATAGTCACTTTCAGACATATGTGCTGCCAGAGCACTTGGTTTCCATGGCAGCGGGAAATGGCTTGAGCACTGAACTTGTCTTTGGCTGAGGAGTTTTCAGCGCCTTTAGTGAGGAGCTGCATGTTCGTTCTGTGTGGGTGCTCAAGCTGCTTGATTCCATCCCACTGGGCTCAATGGGCATGGGACCGGAAGTGAGCAAACAGGGTTTCCTAGATAGCTGCCAGGACAGCTGATGGTTTGCGAAGTGCATGAGGCAGGTGGAGTTGTTTTTGCACTGGAAGAGCTGTGCTGCTGCTTCGGGCAGTTGCCATTCACCACCACACTACCTTCCCTAGGTGTCATAGCCACTTTCAGACATATGTGGTGCCAGAGCACTTGGTTTCCATGGCAGCGGGAAATGGCTTGAGCACTGAACTTGTCTTTGGCTGAGGAGTTTTCAGCGCCTTGAGTGAGGAGCTGCATGTTCGTTTTGTGTGGGTGCTCAAGCTGCTTGATTCCATCCCACTGGGCTCAATGGGCATGGGACCGGAAGTGAGCAAACAGGGTTTCCTAGATAGCTGCCAGGACAGCTGATGGTATGCGAAGCGCATGAGGCAGGTGGAGTTGTTTTGGCACTGGAAGAGCTGTGCTGCTGCTTCGGGCAGTTGCCATTCACCACCACACTACCTTCCCTAGGTGTCATAGCCACTTTCAGACATATGTGCTGCCAGAGCACTTGGTTTCCATGGCAGCGGGAAATGGCTTCGGCTCTGAACTTGTGTTTGGCTGTGGAGTTTTGAGAGCCTTGAGTGAGGAGCTCCATGTTAGTTTTGTGTGGGTGCTCAAGCTGCTTGATTCCATCCCACTGGGCTCAATGGGCATTGGACCGGAAGTGAGCAAACAGGGTTTCCTAGATAGCTGCCAGGACAGCTGATGGTATGTGAAGTGCATGAGGCAGGTGGAGTTGTTTTGGCACTGGAAGAGCTGTGCTGCTGCTTCGGGCAGTTGCCATTCACCACCACACTACCTTCCCTAGGTGTCATAGCCACTTTCAGACATATGTGCTGCCAGAGCACTTGGTTTCCATGGCAGCGGGAAATGGCTTGGGCTCTGAACTTGTGTTTGGCTGTGGAGTTTTGAGCGACTTGAGTGAGGAGCTGCATGTTAGTTTTGTGTGGGTGCTCAAGCTCTTGATTCCATCCCACTGGGCTCAATGTGCATTGGACCGGAAGTGAGCAAACAGGGTTTCCTAGATAGCTGCCAGGACAGCTGATGGTATGTGAAGTGCATGAGGCAGGTGGAGTTGTTTTGGCACTGGAAGAGCTGTGCTGCTGCTTCGGGCAGTTGCCATTCACCACCACACTACCTTCCCTAGGTGTCATAGTCACTTTCAGACATATGTGCTGCCAGAGCACTTGGTTTCCATGGCAGCGGGAAATGGCTTGAGCACTGAACTTGTCTTTGGCTGAGGAGTTTTCAGCGCCTTTAGTGAGGAGCTGCATGTTCGTTCTGTGTGGGTGCTCAAGCTGCTTGATTCCATCCCACTGGGCTCAATGGGCATGGGACCGGAAGTGAGCAAACAGGGTTTCCTAGATAGCTGCCAGGACAGCTGATGGTTTGCGAAGTGCATGAGGCAGGTGGAGTTGTTTTGGCACAGGAAGAGCTGTGCTGCTGCTTCGGGCAGTTGCCATTCACCACCACACTACCTTCCCTAGGTGTCATAGCCACTTTCAGACATATGTGCTGCCAGAGCACTTGGTTTCCATTTCAGCAGGAAATGGCTTTGGCCCTGAACTTGTCTTTGGCTGTGGATTTTTCAGTGCCATGAGTGAGGAGCTCCATGTTAGTTTTGTGTGGGTGCTCAAGCTGCTTGATTCCATCCCACTGGGCTCAATGGGCATTGGACCGGAAGTGACCAAACAGGGTTTCCTAGATAGCTGCCAGGACAGCTGATGGTATGTGAAGTTTGTGATTTATGTGGAGTTGTTTTGGCACTGGAAGAGCTGTGCTGCTGCTTCGGGCAGTTGCCATTCACCACCACACTACCTTCCCTAGGTGTCATAGCCACTTTCAGACATATGTGCTGCCAGAGCACTTGGTTTCCATGGCAGCGGGAAATGGCTTGGGCGCTGAACTTGTCTTTGGCTGTGGAGATTTGAGCGCCTTGAGTGAGGAGCTGCATGTTAGTTTTGTGTGGGTGCTCAAGCTTCTTGATTCCATCCCACTGGTCTAATTTCCATTGGACCGGAAGTGAGCAAACAGGGTTTCCTAGATAGCTGCCAGGACAGCTGATGGTATGTGAAGTGCATGAGGCAGGTGGAGTTGTTTTGGCACTGGAAGAGCTGTGCTGCTGCTTCGGGCAGTTGCCATTCACCACCACACTACCTTCCCTAGGTGTCATAGCCACTTTCAGACATGTGTGCTGCCAGAGCACTTGGTTTCCATGGCAGCGGGAAATGGCTTGGGCTCTGAACTTGTGTTTGGCTGTGGAGTTTTGAGCGCCTTGAGTGAGGAGCTGCATGTTAGTTTTGTGTGGGTGCTCAAGCTGCTTGATTCCATCCCACTGGGCTCAATGGGCATTGAACCGGAAGTGAGCAAACAGGGTTTCCTAGACAGCTGCCAGGACAGCTGATGGTATGTGAAGTGCATGAGGCAGGTGGAGTTGTTTTTTCACTGGACGAGCTGTGCTGCTGCTTCGGGCAGTTGCCATTCACCACCACACTACCTTCCCTAGGTGTCATAGCCACTTTCAGACATATGTGCTGCCAGAGCACTTGGTTTCCATGGCAGCGGGAAATGGCTTGGGCGCTGAACTTGTCTTTGGCTGTGGAGTTTTGATCGCCTTGAATGAGGAGCTGCATGTTAGTTTTGTGTGGGTGCTCAAGCTGCTTGATTCCATCCCACTGGGCTCAATGGGCATTGGACCTGAAGTGAGCAAACAGGGTTTCGTAGATAGCTGCCAGGACAGCTGATGGTATGTGAAGTGCATGAGGCAGGTGGAGTTGTTTTGGCACTGGAAGAGCTGTGCTGCTGCTTCGGGCAGTTGGCATTCACCACCACACTACCTTTCCTAGGTGTCATAGCTACTTTCAGACATATGTGCTGATAGAGCACTTGGTTTCCATGGCAGCGGGAAATGGCTTGGGCTCTGAACTTGTCTTTGTCTGTGGAGTTTTGAGCGCCTTGAGTGAGGAGCTGCATGTTAGTTTTGTGTGTGTGCTCAAGCTGCTTGATTCCATCCCTCTGGGCTCAATGGGCATGGGACCGGAAGTGAGCAAACAGGGTTTCCTAGATAGCTGCCAGGACAGCTGATGGTATGTGAAGTTTGTGATTTATGTGGAGTTGTTTTGGCACTGCAAGAGCTGTGCTGCTGCTTCGGGCAGTTGCCATTCACCACCACACTACCTTTCATAAGTGTCATAGCCACTTTCAGACATATGTGCTGCCAGAGCACTTGGTTTCCATGGCAGCGGGAAATGGCTTGGACTCTGAACTTGTCTTTGGCTGTGGAGTTTTGAGCACCATGAGTGAGGAGCTGCATCTTAGTTTTGTGTGGGTGCTCAAGCTGCTTGATTCCATCCCACTGGGCTCAATGGGCATGGGACCAGAAGTGAACAAACAGGGTTTCCTAGATAGCTGCCAGGACAGTTGATGGTATGTGAAATGCATGAGGCAGGTGGAGTTGTTTTGGCACTGCAAGAGCTGTGCTGCTGCTTCGGGCAGTTGCCATTCACCACCACACTACCTTCCCTAGGTGTCATAGCCACTTTCAGACATATGTGGTGCCAGAGCACTTGGTTTCCATGGCAGCGGGAAATGGCTTGGGCTCTGAACTTGTCTTTGTCTGTGGGGTTTTGAGCGCCTTGAGTGAGGAGCTGCATGTTAGTTTTGTGTGGGTGCTCAAGCTGCTTGATTCCTTCCCACTGGGCTCAATGGGCATGGGACCGGAAGTGAGCAAACAGGGTTTCCTAGATAGCTGCCAGGACAGCTGATGGTATGTGAAGTTTGTGATTTATGTGGAGTTGTTTTGGCACTGGAAGAGCTGTGCTGCTGCTTCGGGCAGTTGCCATTCACCACCACAGTACCATGCTTAGGTGTCATAGCCACTTTCAGACATATGTGCTGCCAGAGCACTTGGTTTCCATGGCAGCGGGAAATGGCTTTGGCACTGAACTTGTGTTTGGCTGTGGAGTTTTGAGCGCCTTGAGTGAGGAGCTGCATGTTAGTTTTGTGTGGGTGCTCAAGCTGCTTGATTCCATCCCACTGGGCTCAATGGGCATGGGACCGGAAGAGAGCAAACAGGGTTTCCTAGATAGCTGCCAGAACAGCTGATGGTATGTGAAGTTTGTGATTTATGTGGAGTTGTTTTGGCACTGGAAGAGCTGTGCTGCTGCTTCGGGCAGTTGCCATTCACCACCACACTACCTTCCCTAGGTGTCATAGCCACTTTCAGACATATGTGCTGATAGAACACTTCCTTTCCATGGTAGCGGGAAATGGCTTATGCACTGAACTTGTCTTTGGCTGTGGAGTTTTGAGTGCCTTGAGTGAGGAGCTGCATGTTAGTTTTGTGTAGGTGCTCCAGCTGCTTGATTCTATCCCACTGGGCTCAATGGGCATGGGACCGGAAGTGACCAAACAGGGTTTCCTAAATAGCTGCCTGGACAGCTGATGGTATGTGAAGTGCATGAGGCAGGTGGAGTTGTTTTGGTATAGGAAGAGCTGTGCTGCTGCTTCGGGCAGTTGCCATTCACCACCACACTACCTTCCCTAGGTGTAATAGTCACTTTCAGACATATGTCCTGATAGAGCACTTGGTTTCCATGGCAGCGGGAAATGGCTTTGGCACTGAACTGTTTTTGGCTGTGGAGTTCTAAGCGCCTTGAGTGAGGAGCTCCATGTTAGTTTTGTGTGGGTGCTCAAGCTGCTTGATTCCATCTCACTATGCTCAATGGGCATTGGACCTGAAGTGAGGGATTCCTCGATAGCTGCCAGGACAGCTGATGGTATGTGAAGTGCATGAGGCAGGTGGAGTTGTTTGGCACTAGAAGAGCTGTGCTGCTGCTTCTTGCAGTTGCCATTCACCACCACACTACCATGCCTAGGTGTCATAGCCACTTTCAGACATATGTGCTGCCAGAGCCCTTGGTTTCCATGGCAGCAGGAAATGGCTTTTGCTCTGAACTTGTGTTTGGCTGTGGAGTTTTGAACGCCTTGAGGGAGGAGCTCCATGTTAGTTTTGTGTGGGTGCTCAAGCTGCTTGATTCCATCCCACTGGGCTCAATGGGCATGGGATCATAAGTGAGGAAACAGGGTTTCCTAGATAGCTGCCAGGACAGCTGATGGTATGTGAAGTGCATGACGCAGGTGGAGTTGTTTTGGCACTGGAAGAGCTGTGCTGCTGCTTCGGGCAGTTACCATTCACCACCACACTACCTTCCCTAGGTGTCATAGCTACTTTCAGACATATGTGCTGCCAGAGCTCTTGGTTTCCATGGCAGCGGGAAATGGCTTGGGCTCTGAACTTGTCTTTGGCTGTGGTGTTTTGCGAGCCTTCAGTGAGGAGCCCCATGTTAGTGTTGTATGGATGCTCAAACTGCTTGATTCCATCCCACTGGGCTCAAAGGGCATGGGACCGGAAGTGAGCAAACAGGGTTTCCTGGATAGCTGCCATCACACCTGATGGTATGTGAAGTGCATAAGGCAGGTGGAGTTGTTTTGGCACTGGAAGAGCTGTGCTGCTGCTTCGGGCAGTTGCCATTCACCACCACACTACCTTCCCTAGGTGTCATAGCCACTTTCAGACATATGTGCTGATAGAGCACTTGGTTTCAATGGCAGCGGGAAATGGCTTATGCACTGAACTTGTGTTTGGCTGTGGAGGTTTGAGCGCCTTGAGTGAGGAGCTGCATGTTCGTTTTGTGTGGGTGCTCAAGCTGCTTGATTCCATCCCACTGGGCTCAATTGGCATTGAACCGGAAGTGAACAAACAGGATTTCCTAGATAACTGGCAGGACAGCTGATGGTATGTGAAGTTCATAAGGCAGGTGGAGTTGTTTTGGCACTGGAAGAGCTGTGCTGCTGCTTCGGGCAGTTGCCATTCACCACCACACTACCATGCCTAGGTGTCATAGCCACTTTCAGACATATGTGCTGCCAGAGCACTTGGTTTCCATGGCAGTGGGAAATGGCTTTGGCGCTGACTTGTCTTTGTCTGTGGAGTTTTGAGCGCCTTCAGTGAGGAGCTCCATTTTAGTTTTGTGTGGGTGCTCAAGCTGCTTGATTCCATCCGACTGGGCTCAATGGGCATGGGACCGGAAGTGAGCAAACAGGGTTTCCTAGATAGCTGCAAGGACAGCTGATGGTATGTGAAGTGCATGAGGCAGGTGGAGTAGTTTTGGCACTGGAAGAGCTGTGCTGCTGCTTCGGGCAGTTGCCATTCACCACCACAGTACCATGCTTAGGTGTCATAGCCACTTTCAGACATATGTGCTGCCAGAGCACTTGGTTTCCATGGCAGCGGGAAATGGCTTGGGTGATGAACTTGTCTTTGGCTGTGGAGTTTTGAGCGCCTTGAGTGAGGAGCTGCATGTTAGTTTTGTGTGGGTGCTCAAGCTGCTTGATTCCATCCAACTGGGCTTAATTGGCATTGGACCAGAAGTGAGCAAACAGGGTTTCCTAGATAGCTGCCAGGACAGCTGATGGTATGTGAAGTTTGTGATTTCTGTGGAGTTGTTTTGGCACTGGAAGAGCTGTGCTGCTGCTTCGGGCAGTTGCCATTCACCACCACACTACCTTTCCTAGGTGTCATAGCCACTTTCAGACATATGTGCTGCCAGAGCACTTGGTTTCCATGGCAGCGGGAAATGGCTTGGGCCCTGAACTTGTGATTGGCTGTGGAGTTTTGAGCGCCTTGAGTGAGGAGCTGCATGTTAGTTTTGTGTGGGTGCTCAAGCTGCTTGATTCCATCCCACTGGGCACAATGATTATGGGACCGGAAGTGACCTAACACAGTTTAATGTATAGCTGCCATGACAGCTGATGGTATGTGAAGTGTATGAGGCAGGTGGAGTTGTTTTGGCACTGGAAGAGCTGTGCTGCTGCTTCGGGCAGTTGCCATTCACCACCACACTACCTTCAATAGGTGTCATAGCCACTTTCAGACATATGTGCTGCCAGAGCACTTGGTTTCAATGGCAGCAGGAAATGGCTTGGGCTCTGAACTTGTCTTTGGCTGTGGAGTTTTGAGCGCCTTGAGTGAGGAGCTGCATGTTAGTTTTGTGTAGGTGCTCAAGCTGCTTGATTCCATCCCACTGTGCTCAATGGGCATTGGTCTTGAAGTGAGGGTTTCCTCGATAGCTGCCAGGACAGCTGATGGTATGTGAAGTGCATGAGGCAGGTGGAGTTGTTTTGGCACTGGAAGAGCACTGCTGCTGCTTCGGGCAGTTGCCATTCACCACCACACTACCATGCCTAGGTGTCATAGCCACTTTCAGACATATGTGCTGCCAGAGCACTTGGTTTCCATGGCAGCAGGAAATGGCTTCGGCACTTAACTTGTGTTTGGCTGTGGAGTTTTGAGCGCCTTGAGTGAGGAGCTCCATGGTAGTTTTGTGTGGGTGCTCAAGCTGCTTGATTCCATCCCACTGGGCTCAATGGGCATTGGACCGGAAGTGAGCAAACAGGGTTTCCTAGATAGCTGCCAGGCCAGCTGATGGTATTTGAAGTGCATGAGGCAGGTGGAGTTGTTTTGGCACTGGAAGAGCTGTGCTGCTGCTTCGGGCAGTTGCCATTCACCACCACACTACCTTCAATAGGTGTCATAGCCACTTTCAGACATATGTGCTGCCAGAGCACTTGGTTTCCATGGCAGCGGGAAATGGCTTGGGCGCTGAACTTGTGTTTGGCTGTGGAGTTTTGAGCGCCTTGAGTGAGGAGCTGCATGTTAGTTTTGTGTGTGTGCTCAAGCTGCTTGATTCCATCCCGCTGGGCTCAATGTGCATTGGACCGGAAGTGAGCAAACAGGGTTTCCTAGATAGCTGCCAGGACAGCTGATGGTATGTGAAGTTTGTGATTTGTGTGGAGTTGTTTTGGCACTGGAAGAGCTGTGCTGCTGCTTCGGGCAGTTGCCATTCACCACCACACTACCATGCCTAGGTGTCATAGCCACTTTCAGACATATGTGCTGCCAGAGCACTTGGTTTCCATGGCAGCGGGAAATGGCTTTGGCCCTGAACTTGTGATTGGCTGTGGAGTTTTGAGCGCCTTGAGTGAGGAGCTGCATGTTAGTTTTGTGTGGGTGCTCAAGCTGCTTGATTCCATCCCACTGGGCTCAATGGGTATGGGACCGGAAGTGACCAAACACAGTTTAATGGATAGCTGCCATGACAGCTGATGGTTTGTGAAGTGCATGAGGCAGGTGGAGTTGTTTTGGCACTGGAAGAGCTGTGCTGCTGCTTCCGGCAGTTGCCATTCACCACCACACTACCTTCCCTAGGTGTCATAGCCACTTTCAGACATATGTGCTGATAGAGCACTTGGTTTCCATGGCAGCAGGAAATGGCTTCAGCAATGAACTTGTGTTTGGCTGTGGAGTTTTGAGCGCCTTGAAGGAGGAGCTCCATGTTAGTTTTGTGTGGATGCTCAAGCTGCTTGATTCCATCCCACTGTGCTCAATGGGCATTGGTCTTGAAGTGAGGGTTTCCTCGATAGCTGCCAGGACAGCTGATGGTATGTGAAGTGCATGAGGCAGGTGGAGTTGTTTTGGCACTGGAAGAGCTGTGCTGCTGCTTCGGGCAGTTGCCATTCACCACCACACTACCATGCCTAGGTGTCATAGCCACTTTCAGACATATGTGCTGCCAGAGCACTTGGTTTCCATGGCAGCGGGGAATGGCTTTGGCACTAAACTTGTGATTGGCTGTGGAGTTTTGAGCGCCTTGAGTGAGGAGCTGCATGTTAGTTTTGTGTGGGTGCTCAAGCTGCTTGATTCCATCCCACTGGGCTCAATGTGCATTGGACTGGAAGTGAGCAAACAGGGTTTCCTCGATAGCTGGCAGGACAGATGATGGTATGTGAAGTTTGTGATTTATGTGGAGTTGTTTTGGCACTGGAAGAGCTGTGCTGCTGCTTCGGGCAGTTGCCATTCACCACCACACTACCTTCCCTAGGTGTCATAGCCACTTTCAGACATATGTGCTGCCAGAGCACTTGGTTTCCATGGCAGCGGGAAATGGCTTTGGCACTGAACTTGTGTTTGGATGTGGAGTTTTGAGCGCCTTGAGTGAGGAGCTGCATGTTAGTTTTGTGTGGGTGCTCAAGCTGCTTGATTCCATCCCACTGGGCTCAATGTGCATGGGACCGGAAGAGAGCAAACAGGGTTTCCTAGATAGCTGCCAGAACAGCTGATGGTATGTGAAGTTTGTGATTTATGTGGAGTTGTTTTGGCACTGGAAGAGCTGTGCTGCTGCTTCGGGCAGTTGCCATTCACCACCACACTACCTTCCCTAGGTGTCATAGCCACTTTCAGACATATGTGCTGATAGAGCACTTCCTTTCCATGGTAGCGGGAAATGGCTTATGCACTGAACTTGTCTTTGGCTGTGGAGATTTGTGCGCCTTGAGTGAGGAGCTGCATGTTAGTTTTGTGTAGGTGCTCAAGCTGCTTGATTCTATCCCACTGGGCTCAATGGGCATGGGACCGGAAGTGACCAAACAGGGTTTCCTAAATAGCTGCCTGGACAGCTGATGGTATGTGAAGTGCATGAGGCAGGTGGAGTTGTTTTGGTACAGGAAGAGCTGTGCTGCTGCTTCGGGCAGTTGCCATTCACCACCACACTCCCTTCCCTAGGTGTAATAGTCACTTTCAGACATATGTCCTGATAGAGCACTTGGTTTCCATGTAGCGGGAAATGGCTTATGCACTGAACTTGTGTTTGGCTGTGGAGTTCTGAGCGCCTTGAGTGAGGGGCTCCATGTTAGTTTTGTGTGGGTGCTCAAGCTGCTTGATTCCATCCCACTATGCTCAATGGGCATTGGACCGGAAGTGAGGGATTCCTCGATAGCTGCCAGGACAGCTGATGGTATGTGAAGTGCATGAGGCAGGTGGAGTTGTTTGGCACTAGAAGAGCTGTTCTGCTGCTTCTTGCAGTTGCCATTCACCACCACACTACCATGCCTAGGTGTCATAGCCACTTTCAGACATATGTGCTGCCAGAGCCCTTGGTTTCCATGGCAGCAGGAAATGGCTTGGGCTCTGAACTTGTGTTTGGCTGTGGAGTTTTGAACGCCTTGAGTGAGGAGCTCCATGTTAGTTTTGTGTGGGTGCTCAAGCTGCTTGATTCCATCCCACTGGGCTCAATGGGCATGTGATCATAAGTGAGGAAACAGGGTTTCCTAGATAGCTGCCAGGACAGCTGATGGTATGTGAAGTTCATGAGGCAGGTGGAGTTGTTTTGGCACTGGAAGAGCTGTGCTGCTGCTTCAGGCAGTTGCCATTCACCACCACACTACCTTCCCTAGGTGTTATAGGCACTTTCAGACATATGTGCTGCCAGAGCACTTGGTTTCCATGGCAGCGGGAAATGGCTTGGGCGCTGAACTTGTGTTTGGCTGTGGAGGTTTGAGCACCTTGAGTGAGAAACTGCATGTTAGTTTTGTGTGGGTGCTCAAGCTGCTTGATTCCATCCCACTGGGCTCAATGGGCATTGGACCGGAAGTGAGCAAACAGGGTTTCTTCGATAGCTGCCAGGACAGCTGATGGTATGTGAAGTGCATGAGGCAGATGGAGTTGTTTTGGCACTGGAAGAGCTGTGCTGCTGCTTCGGGCAGTTACCATTCACCACCACACTACCTTCCCTAGGTGTCATAGCCACTTTCAGACATATGTACTGCCAGAGCTCTTGGTTTCCGTTTCAGCAGGAAATGGCTTGGGCTCTGAACTTGTGTTTGGCTGTGGGGTTTTGCCAGCCTTCAGTGAGGAGCCCCATGTTAGTTTTGTATGGATGCTCAAACTGCTTAATTCCATCCCACTGGGCTCAAAGGGCATGGGACCGGAAGTGAGCAAACAGGGTTTCCTAGATAGCTGCCATCACACCTGATGGTATGTGAAGTGCATAAGGCAGGTGGAGTTGTTTTGGCACTGGAAGAGCTGTGCTGCTGCTTTGGGATGTTGCCATTCACCACCACACTACCTTCAATAGGTGTCATAGCCACTTTCAGACATATGTGCTGATAGAGCACTTGGTTTCCTTGGCAGCGGGAAATGGCTTATGCACTGAACTTGTGTTTGGCTGTGGAGTTTTGAGCGCCTTGAGTGAGGAGCGCCATGTTAGTTTTGTGTGGGTGCTCAAGCTGCTTGATTCCATCCAACTGGGCTTAATTGGCATTGGACCAGAAGTGAGCAAACAGGGTTTCCTAGATAGCTGCCAGGACAGCTGATGGTATGTGAAGTTTGTGATTTCTGTGGAGTTGTTTTGGCACTGGAAGAGCTGTGCTGCTGCTTCGGGCAGTTGCCATTCACCACCACACTACCTTTCCTAGGTGTCATAGCCACTTTCAGACATATGTGCTGCCAGAGCACTTGGTTTCCATGGCAGCGGGAAATGGCTTGGGCCCTGAACTTGTGATTGGCTGTGGAGTTTTGAGCGCCTTGAGTGAGGAGCTGCATGTTAGTTTTGTGTGGGTGCTCAAGCTGCTTGATTCCATCCCACTGGGCACAATGGGTATGGGACCGGAAGTGACCTAACACAGTTTAATGTATAGCTGCCATGACAGCTGATGGTATGTGAAGTGTATGAGGCAGGTGGAGTTGTTTTGGCACTGGAAGAGCTGTGCTGCTGCTTCGGGCAGTTGCCATTCACCACCACACTACCTTCAATAGGTGTCATAGCCACTTTCAGACATATGTGCTGCCAGAGCACTTGGTTTCAATGGCAGCAGGAAATGGCTTGGGCTCTGAACTTGTCTTTGGCTGTGGAGTTTTGAGCGCCTTGAGTGAGGAGCTGCATGTTAGTTTTGTGTAGGTGCTCAAGCTGCTTGATTCCATCCCACTGTGCTCAATGGGCATTGGTCTTGAAGTGAGGGTTTCCTCGATAGCTGCCAGGACAGCTGATGGTATGTGAAGTGCATGAGGCAGGTGGAGTTGTTTTGGCACTGGAAGAGCACTGCTGCTGCTTCGGGCAGTTGCCATTCACCACCACACTACCATGCCTAGGTGTCATAGCCACTTTCAGACATATGTGCTGCCAGAGCACTTGGTTTCCATGGCAGCAGGAAATGGCTTCGGCACTTAACTTGTGTTTGGCTGTGGAGTTTTGAGCGCCTTGAGTGAGGAGCTCCATGTTAGTTTTGTGTGGGTGCTCAAGCTGCTTGATTCCATCCCACTGGGCTCAATGGGCATTGGACCGGAAGTGAGCAAACAGGGTTTCCTAGATAGCTGCCAGGACAGCTGATGGTATTTGAAGTGCATGAGGCAGGTGGAGTTGTTTTGGCACTGGAAGAGCTGTGCTGCTGCTTCGGGCAGTTGCCATTCACCACCACACTACCTTCAATAGGTGTCATAGCCACTTTCAGACATATGTGCTGCCAGAGCACTTGGTTTCCATGGCAGCGGGAAATGGCTTGGGCGCTGAACTTGTGTTTGGCTGTGGAGTTTTGAGCGCCTTGAGTGAGGAGCTGCATGTTAGTTTTGTGTGTGTGCTCAAGCTGCTTGATTCCATCCCGCTGGGCTCAATGTGCATTGGACCGGAAGTGAGCAAACAGGGTTTCCTAGATAGCTGCCAGGACAGCTGATGGTATGTGAAGTTTGTGATTTGTGTGGAGTTGTTTTGGCACTGGAAGAGCTGTGCTGCTGCTTCGGGCAGTTGCCATTCACCACCACACTACCATGCCTAGGTGTCATAGCCACTTTCAGACATATGTGCTGCCAGAGCACTTGGTTTCCATGGCAGCGGGAAATGGCTTTGGCCCTGAACTTGTGATTGGCTGTGGAGTTTTGAGCGCCTTGAGTGAGGAGCTGCATGTTAGTTTTGTGTGGGTGCTCAAGCTGCTTGATTCCATCCCACTGGGCTCAATGGGTATGGGACCGGAAGTGACCAAACACTGTTTAATGGATAGCTGCCATGACAGCTGATGGTTTGTGAAGTGCATGAGGCAGGTGGAGTTGTTTTGGCACTGGAAGAGCTGTGCTGCTGCTTCCGGCAGTTGCCATTCACCACCACACTACCTTCCCTAGGTGTCATAGCCACTTTCAGACATATGTGCTGATAGAGCACTTGGTTTCCATGGCAGCAGGAAATGGCTTCAGCAATGAACTTGTGTTTGGCTGTGGAGTTTTGAGCGCCTTGAAGGAGGAGCTCCATGTTAGTTTTGTGTGGATGCTCAAGCTGCTTGATTCCATCCCACTGTGCTCAATGGGCATTGGTCTTGAAGTGAGGGTTTCCTCGATAGCTGCCAGGACAGCTGATGGTATGTGAAGTGCATGAGGCAGGTGGAGTTGTTTTGGCACTGGAAGAGCTGTGCTGCTGCTTCGGGCAGTTGCCATTCACCACCACACTACCATGCCTAGGTGTCATAGCCACTTTCAGACATATGTGCTGCCAGAGCACTTGGTTTCCATGGCAGCGGGGAATGGCTTTGGCACTAAACTTGTGATTGGCTGTGGAGTTTTGAGCGCCTTGAGTGAGGAGCTGCATGTTAGTTTTGTGTGGGTGCTCAAGCTGCTTGATTCCATCCCACTGGGCTCAATGTGCATTGGACTGGAAGTGAGCAAACAGGGTTTCCTCGATAGCTGGCAGGACAGATGATGGTATGTGAAGTTTGTGATTTATGTGGAGTTGTTTTGGCACTGGAAGAGCTGTGCTGCTGCTTCGGGCAGTTGCCATTCACCACCACACTACCTTCCCTAGGTGTCATAGCCACTTTCAGACATATGTGCTGCCAGAGCACTTGGTTTCCATGGCAGCGGGAAATGGCTTTGGCACTGAACTTGTGTTTGGATGTGGAGTTTTGAGCGCCTTGAGGGAGGAGCTCCATGTTAGTTTTGTGTGGGTGCTCAAGCTGCTTGATTCCATCCCACTGGGCTCAATGTGCATGGGACCGGAAGAGAGCAAACAGGGTTTCCTAGATAGCTGCCAGAACAGCTGATGGTGTGTGAAGTTTGTGATTTATGTGGAGTTGTTTTGGCACTGGAAGAGCTGTGCTGCTGCTTCGGGCAGTTGCCATTCACCACCACACTACCTTCCCTAGGTGTCATAGCCACTTTCAGACATATGTGCTGATAGAGCACTTCCTTTCCATGGTAGCGGGAAATGGCTTATGCACTGAACTTGTCTTTGGCTGTGGAGATTTGTGCGCCTTGAGTGAGGAGCTGCATGTTAGTTTTGTGTAGGTGCTCAAGCTGCTTGATTCTATCCCACTGGGCTCAATGGGCATGGGACCGGAAGTGACCAAACAGGGTTTCCTAAATAGCTGCCTGGACAGCTGATGGTATGTGAAGTGCATGAGGCAGGTGGAGTTGTTTTGGTACAGGAAGAGCTGTGCTGCTGCTTCGGGCAGTTGCCATTCACCACCACACTCCCTTCCCTAGGTGTAATAGTCACTTTCAGACATATGTGCTGATAGAGCACTTGGTTTCCATGTAGCGGGAAATGGCTTATGCACTGAACTTGTGTTTGGCTGTGGAGTTCTGAGCGCCTTGAGTGAGGGGCTCCATGTTAGTTTTGTGTGGGTGCTCAAGCTGCTTGATTCCATCCCACTATGCTCAATGGGCATTGGACCGGAAGTGAGGGATTCCTCGATAGCTGCCAGGACAGCTGATGGTATGTGAAGTGCATGAGGCAGGTGGAGTTGTTTGGCACTGGAAGAGCTGTTCTGCTGCTTCTTGCAGTTGCCATTCACCACCACACTACCATGCCTAGGTGTCATAGCCACTTTCAGACATATGTGCTGCCAGAGCCCTTGGTTTCCATGGCAGCAGGAAATGGCTTGGGCTCTGAACTTGTGTTTGGCTGTGGAGTTTTGAACGCCTTGAGTGAGGAGCTCCATGTTAGTTTTGTGTGGGTGCTCAAGCTGCTTGATTCCATCCCACTGGGCTCAATGGGCATGTGATCATAAGTGAGGAAACAGGGTTTCCTAGATAGCTGCCAGGACAGCTGATGGTATGTGAAGTTCATGAGGCAGGTGGAGTTGTTTTGGCACTGGAAGAGCTGTGCTGCTGCTTCAGGCAGTTGCCATTCACCACCACACTACCTTCCCTAGGTGTTATAGGCACTTTCAGACATATGTGCTGCCAGAGCACTTGGTTTCCATGGCAGCGGGAAATGGCTTGGGCGCTGAACTTGTGTTTGGCTGTGGAGGTTTGAGCACCTTGAGTGAGAAACTGCATGTTAGTTTTGTGTGGGTGCTCAAGCTGCTTGATTCCATCCCACTGGGCTCAATGGGCATTGGACCGGAAGTGAGCAAACAGGGTTTCTTCGATAGCTGCCAGGACAGCTGATGGTATGTGAAGTGCATGAGGCAGATGGAGTTGTTTTGGCACTGGAAGAGCTGTGCTGCTGCTTCGGGCAGTTACCATTCACCACCACACTACCTTCCCTAGGTGTCATAGCCACTTTCAGACATATGTACTGCCAGAGCTCTTGGTTTCCGTTTCAGCAGGAAATGGCTTGGGCTCTGAACTTGTCTTTGGCTGTGGGGTTTTGCCAGCCTTCAGTGAGGAGCCCCATGTTAGTTTTGTATGGATGCTCAAACTGCTTAATTCCATCCCACTGGGCTCAAAGGGCATGGGACCGGAAGTGAGCAAACAGGGTTTCCTAGATAGCTGCCATCACACCTGATGGTATGTGAAGTGCATAAGGCAGGTGGAGTTGTTTTGGCACTGGAAGAGCTGTGCTGCTGCTTTGGGAAGTTGCCATTCACCACCACACTACCTTCAATAGGTGTCATAGCCACTTTCAGACATATGTGCTGATAGAGCACTTGGTTTCCTTGGCAGCGGGAAATGGCTTATGCACTGAACTTGTGTTTGGCTGTGGAGTTTTGAGCGCCTTGAGTGAGGAGCGCCATGTTAGTTTTGTGTGGGTGCTCAAGCTGCTTGATTCCATCCCTCTGGGCTCAATGGGCATGGGACCGGAAGTGACCAAACAGGGTTTCCTAGATAGCTGCCAGGACAGCTGATGTTATGTGAAGTGCATGAGGCAGGTGGAGTTGTTTTGGCACTGGAAGAGCTGTGCTGCTGCTTCGGACAGTTGCCATTCACCACCACACTACCTTTCCTAAGTGTCATAGCCACTTTCAGACATATGTGCTGCCAGAGCACTTGGTTTCCATGGCAGCGGGAAATGGCTTGGGCTCTGAACTTGTCTTTGTTGTGGAGTTTTGAGCGCCTTGAGTGAGGAGCTGCATGTTAGTTTTGTGTGGGTGCTCAAGCTGCTTCATTCCATCCCACTGGGCTCAAAGGGCATTGGACTGGGAGTGAGCAAACAGGGATTCCTCGATAGCTGGCGGGACAGCTGATGGTATGTGAAGTGCATGGGGCAGGTGGAGTTGTTTTGCACTGGAAGATCTGTGCTGCTGCTTCCGGCAGTTGCCATTCACCACCACACTATCTTCCCTAGGTGTCATAGCTACTTTCAGACATATGTGCTGCCAGAGCTCTTGGTTTCCATGGCAGCGGGAAATGGCTTGTCCTGAACTTGTCTTTGGCTGTGGAGTTTTGAGTGCCTTGAGTGAGGAGCTGCATGTTAGTTTTGTGTGGGTGCTCAAGCTGTTGATTCCATCCCACTGGGCTCAATGTGCATGGGACCGGAAGTGAACAAACAGGATTTCTTAGATAGCTGGCAGGACAGCTGATGTTATGTGAAGTTCATAAGGCAGGTGGAGTTGTTTTGGCACTGGAAGAGCTGTGCTGCTGCTTCGGGCAGTTGCCATTCACCACCACACTACCATGCCTAGGTGTCATAGCCACTTTCAGACATATGTGCTGCCAGAGCACTTGGTTTCCATGGCAGTGGGAAATGGCTTTGGCGCTGACTTGTGTTTGGCTGTGGAGTTTTGAGCGCCTTGAGTGAGGAGCTGCATGTTAGTTTTGTGTGGGTGCTCAAGCTGCTTGATTCCATCCCACTGGGTTCAATGGGCATGGGACCGGAAGTGAGCAAACAGGGTTTCCTAGATACCTGGCAGGACAGCTGATGGTATGTGAAGTGCATGAGGCAGGTGGAGTTGCTTTGGCACTGGAAGAGCTGTGCTGCTGCTTCAGGCAGTTGCCATTCACCACCACACTACCTTTCCTAGGTGTTATAGGCACTTTCAGACATATGTGCTGCCAGAGCACTTGGTTTCCATGGCAGCGGGAAATGGCTTGGGCTCTGAACTTGTGTTTGTCTGTGGAGTTTTGAGCGCCTTGAGTGAGAAACTGCATGTTAGTTTTGTGTGGGTGCTCAAGCTGCTTGATTCCATCCCACTGGGCTCAATGGGCATTGGACCGGAAGTGAGCAAACAGGTTTTCCTAGATAGCTGCCAGGACAGCTGATGGTATGTGAAGTGCATGAGGCAGGTGGAGTTGTTTTGGCACTGGAAGAGCTGTGCTGCTGCTTCGGGCAGTTGCCATTCACCACCACACTACCTTCCCTAGGTGTCATAGCCACTTTCAGACATATGTGCTGCCAGAGCACTTCGTTTCCATGGCAGCGGGAAATGGTTTTGGCCCTGAACTTGTGATTGGCTGTGGAGTTTTGAGCGACTTGAGTGAGGAGCTGCATGTTAGTTTTGTGTGGGTGCTCAAGCTGCTTGATTCCATCCCCCTGGGCTCAAAGTGCATGGGACCGGAAGTGAGCAAACAGGGTTTCCTAGATAGCTGCCAGGACAGCTGATGGTATGTGAAGTGCATGAGGCAGGTGGAGTTGTTTTGGCACTGGAAGAGCTGTGCTGCTGCTTCCGGCAGTTGCCATTCACCACCACACTACCTTCCCTAGGTGTCATAGCCACTTTCAGACATATGTGCCAGTAGAGCACTTGATTTCAATGGCAGCGGGAAATGGCTTGGACTCTGAACTTGTCTTTGGCTGTGGAGTTTTGAGCGCCTTGAGTGAGGAGCTGCATGTTAGTTTTGTGTGGGTGCTCAAGCTGCTTGATTCCATCCCACTGGGCTCAATGTGCATGGGACCGGATTTGAGCAAACAGGGTTTCCTAGATAGCTGCCAGGACAGCTGATGGTATGTGAAGTTTGTGATTTATGTAGAGTTGTTTTGGCACTGGAAGAGCTGTGCTGCTGCTTCGGGCAGTTGCCATTCACCACCACACTACCTTCAATAGGTGTCATAGCCACTTTCAGACATATGTGCTGCCAGAGCACTTGGTTTCCATGGTAGCGGGAAATGGCTTGGGCTTTGAACTTGTCATTTGCTTTGTAATTTTGGGCGCCTTGAGTGAGGAGCTGCATGTTAGTTTTGTGTGGGTGCTCAAGCTTCTTGATTCTATCCCACTGGGCTCAATGGGCATTGGACCGGAAGTGACCAAACAGGGTTTCCTAGATAGCTGCCTGGACAGCTGATGGTATGTGAAGTGCATGAGGCAGGTGGAGTTGTTTTGGCACTGGAAGAGCTGTGCTGCTGCTTCGGGCAGTTGCCATTCACCACCACACTACCTTCCCTAGGTGTCATAGTCACTTTCAGACATATGTGCTGATAGAGCACTTGGTTTCCATGGCAGCAGGAAATGGCTTGAGCAATGAACTTGTGTTTGGCTGTGGAGTTTTGAGCGCCTTGAGGGAGGAGCTCCATGTTAGTTTTGTGTGGGTGCTCAAGCTGCTTGATTCCATCCCACTGTGCTCAATGCGCATTGGTCTTGAAGTGAGGGTTTCATCGATAGCTGCCAGGACAGCTGATGGTATGTGAAGTGCATGAGGCAGGTGGAGTTGTTTTGGCACTGGAAGAGCTGTGCTGCTGCTTCGGGCAGTTGCCATTCACCACCACACTACCTTTCATAGTTGTCATAGCCACTTTCAGACATATGTGCTGCCAGAGCACTTGGTTTCCATGGCAGCGGGAAATGGCTTGATCAATGAACTTGTGTTTGGCTGTGGAGTTTTGAGCGCCTTGAGTGAGGAGCTCCATGTTAGTTTTGTGTGGGTGCTCAAGCTGCTTGATTCCATCCCACTGGGCTCAATGGGCTTGGGCCCGGAAGTGAGCAAACAGGGTTTCCTAGATAGCTGCCTGGACAGCTGATGGTATGTGAAGTGCATGAGGCAGGTGGAGTTGTTTTGGCACTGGAAGAGCTGTGCTGCTGCTTCGGGCAGTTGCCATTCACCACCACACTACCTTCCCTAGGTGTCATAGCCACTTTCAGACATATGTGCTGCCAGAGCACTTGGTTTCCATGGCACGGGAAATGGCTTGGGCGCTGAACTTGTCTTTGGCTGTGGAGTTTTGAGCGCCTTGAGTGAGGAGCTCCATGTTAGTTTTGTGTGGGTGCTCAAGCTGCTTGATTCCATCCCACTGGGCTCAATGGGCTTGGGCCCGGAAGTGAGCAAACAGGGTTTCCTAGATAGCTGGCAGGACAGCTGATGGTATGTGAAGTGCATGAGGCAGGTGGAGTTGTTTTGGCACTGGAAGAGCTGTGCTGCTGCTTCGGGCAGTTGCCATTCACCACCACAATACCATGCCTAGGTGTCATAGCCACTTTCAGACATATGTGCTGCCAGAGCACTTGGTTTCCATGGCAGCAGGAAATGGCTTGGGCTCTGAACTTGTCGTTTTTGTGGAGCTTTGAGCGCCTTGAGTGAGGAGCTCCATGTTAGTTTTCCTTGTTGGTGCTTAAGCTGCTTGATTCCATCCCACAGGGCTCAATGGGCATTGGACCGGAAGTGAGCAAACAGGGTTTCCTAGATAGCTGGCAGGACAGCTGATGGTATGTGAAGTGCATGAGGCAGGTGGAGTTGTTTTGGCACTGGAAGAGCTGTGCTGCTGCTTCGGGCAGTTGCCATTCACCACCACACTACCATGCCTAGGTGTCATAGCCACTTTCAGACATATGTGCTGCCGAGCACTTGGTTTCCATGCCAGCGGGAAATGGCTTCGGCTCTGAACTTGTCGTTGTTGTGGAGCTTTGAGCGCCTTGAGTGAGGAGCTGCATGTTAGTTTTGTGTGGGTGCTCAAGCTGCTTGATTCCATCCCACTGGGCTCAATGGGCATGGGAATGGAAGTGAGCAAACAGGGTTTCCTAGATAGCTGCCAGGACAGCTGATGGTATGTGAAGTGCATGAGGCAGGTGGAGTTGTTTTGGCACTGGAAGAGCTGTGCTGCTGCTTCGGGCAGTTGCCATTCACCACCACACTCCTTTCCCTAGGTGTCATAGCCACTTTCAGACATATGTGCTGCCAGAGCACTTCGTTTCCATGGCAGCGGGAAATGGTTTTTACCCTGAACTTGTGATTGGCTGTGGAGTTTTGTGCGCCTTGAGTGAGGAGCTCCATGTTAGTTTTGTGTGGGTGCTCAAGCTGCTTGATTCCATCCCACTGGGCTCAATGGGCATTGGACCGGATGTGAGCAAACAGGGTTTCCTAGATAGCTGCCAGGACAGCTGATGGTATGTGAAGTTTGTGATTTGTGTGGAGATGTTTTGGCACAGGAAGAGCTGTGCTGCTGCTTCGGACAGTTGCCATTCACCACCACACTACCTTCCCTAAGTGTCATAGCCACTTTCAGACATATGTGCTGCCAGAGCACTTGGTTTCCATGCCAGCGGGAAATGGCTTTGGCCCTGAACTTGTGATTGTCTGTGGAGTTTTGAGTGCCTTGAGTGAGGAGCTGCATGTTAGTTTTGTGTGGGTGCTCAAGCTGCTTGATTCCATCCCACTGGGCTCAATGGGTATGGGACCGGAAGTGACCAAACACAGTTTAATGAATAGCTGCCATGACAGCTGATGGTATGTGAAGTGCATGATGCAGGTGGAGTTGTTTTGGCACTGGAAGAGCTGTGCTGCTGCTTCGGGCAGTTGCCATTCACCACCACACTACCTTCCCTAGGTGTCATAGTCACTTTCAGACATATGTGCCAGTAGAGCACTTGGTTTCAATGGCAGCGGGAAATGGCATGGGCTCTGAACTTGTCTTTGGCTGTGGAGTTTTGAGCGCCTTGAGTGAGGAGCTGCATGTTAGTTTTTTGTGGGTGCTCAAGCTGCTTGATTCCATCCCACTGGGCTCAATGTGCATGGGACCGGATTTGAGCAAACAGGGTTTCCTAGATAGCTGCCAAGACAGCTGATGGTATGTGAAGTTTGTGATTTATGTAGAGTTGTTTTGGCACTGGAAGAGCTGTGCTGCTGCTTCGGGCAGTTGCCATTCACCACCACACTACCTTCCCTAGGTGTCATAGCCACTTTCAGACATATGTGCTGCCAGAGCACTTGGTTTCCATGGCACGGGAAATGGCTTGGGCGCTGAACTTGTCTTTGGCTGTGGAGCTTTCAGCACCTTCAGTGAGGAGCTCCATGTTAGTTTTTTGTGGGTGCTCAAGCTGCTTGATTCCATCCCACTGTGCTCAATGGGCATTGGTCTTGAAGTGAGGGTTTCCTAGATAGCTGCCAGGACAGGTGTTGGTGTGTGAAGTGCATGAGGCAGGTGGAGTTGTTTTGGCACTGGAAGAGCTGTGCTGCTGCTTTGGGATGTTGCCATTCACCACCACACTACCTTCAATAGGTGTCATAGCCACTTTCAGACATATGTGCTGCCAGAGCATTTGGTTTCCATGGCAGCGGGAAATGGCTTGAGCAATGAACTTGTGTTTGGCTGTGGAGTTTTAAGCGCCTTGAGGGAGGAGCTCCATGTTAGTTTTGTGTGGGTGCTCAAGCTGCTTGATTCCATCCCACTGGGATCAATGGGCTTGGGCCCGGAAGTGAGCAAACAGGGTTTCCTATCTAGCTGCCAGGACAACTGATGGTATGTGAAGTTCATGAGGCAGGTGGAGTTGTTTTGGCACTGGAAAGCTGTGCTGCTGCTTCGGGCAGTTGCCATTCACCACCACACTACCATGCCTAAGTGTCATAGCCACTTTCAGACATATGTGCTGCCAGAGCACTTCGTTTCCATGGCAGCGGGAAATGGTTTTGGCCCTGAACTTGTGATTGGCTGTGGAGTTTTGAGCGCCTTGAGTGAGGAGCTGCATGTTAGTTTTTTGTGGGTGCTCAAGCTGCTTGATTCCATCCCACTGGGCTCAAAGAGCATGGGACCGGAAGTGAGCAAACAGGGTTTCGTAGATAGCTGCCAGGACAGCTGATGGTATGTGAAGTGCATGAGGCAGGTGGAGTTGTTTTGGCACTGGAAGAGCTGTGCTGCTGCTTCCGGCAGTTGCCATTCACCACCACACTACCTTCCCTAGATGTCATACCTACTTTCAGACATATGTGCTGCCAGAGCACTTGGTTTCCATGGCAGTAGGAAATGGCTTGGGCTCTGAACTTGTCGTTGTTGTGGAGCTTTGAGCGCCTTGAGTGAGGAGCTCCATGTTAGTTTTCCTTGTTGGTGCTTAAGCTGCTTGATTCCATCCCACTGGGCTCAATGGGCATTGGACCGGAAGTGAGCAAACAGGGTTTCCAAGATAGCTGCCATGACAGCTGATGGTATGTGAAGTGCATGAGGCAGGTGGAGTTGTTTTGGCACTGGAAGAGCTGTGCTGCTGCTTCGGGCAGTTGCCATTCACCACCACACTCCTTTCCCTAGGTGTCATAGCCACTTTCAGACATATGTGCTGCCGGAACCATTGGTTTCCATGGCAGCGGGAAATGGCTTATGCACTAAACTTGTCTTTGGCTGTGGAGTTTTGAGCGCCTTGAGTAAGGAGCTCCATGTTAGTTTTGTGTGGGTGCTCAAGCTGCTTGATTCCATCCCACTGGGCTCAATGGGCATGAGACCGGAAGTGAGCAAACAGGGTTTCCTAGATAGCTGCCAGGACAGCTGATGGTATGTGAAGTGCATGAGGCAGGTGGAGTTGTTTTATCACTGGAAGAGCTGTGCTGCTGCTTCGGGCAGTTGTCATTCACCATCAAACTACCTTCCCTAGGTGTCATAGCTACTTTCAGACATATGTGCTGCCAGAGCACTTGGTTTCCATGGCAGCGGGAAATGGCTTGGGCTCTGAACTTTTGTTTGGCTGTGGAGTTTTGAGCGCCTTGAGTGAGGAGCTGCATGTTAGTTTTGTGTGGGTGCTCAAGCTGCTTGATTCCATCCCACTGGGCTCAATGGGCATTGGACCGGAAGTGAGCAAACAGGGTTTCCTAGATAGCTGGCAGGACAGCTGATGGTATGTGAAGTGCATGAGGCAGGTGGAGTTGTTTTGGCACTGGAAGAGCTGTGCTGCTGCTTCCGGCAGTTGCCATTCACCACCACACTACCATGCCTAGGTGTCATAGCCACTTTCAGACATATGTGCTGCCAGAGCACTTGGTTTCCATGGCAGCAGGAAATGGCTTGGGCTCTGAACTTGTCGTTTTTGTGGAGCTTTGAGCGCCTTGAGTGAGGAGCTCCATGTTAGTTTTCCTTGTTGGTGCTTAAGCTGCTTGATTCCATCCCACAGGGCTCAATGGGCATTGGACCGGAAGTGAGCAAACAGGGTTTCCTAGATAGCTGCCAGGACAGCTGATGGTATGTGAAGTGCATGAGGCAGGTGGAGTTGTTTTGGCACTGGAAGAGCTGTGCTGCTGCTTCGGGCAGTTGCCATTCACCACCACACTACCTTCCCTAGGTGTCATAGTCACTTTCAGACATATGTGCCAGTAGAGCACTTGGTTTCAATGGCAGCGGGAAATGGCTTGGGCTCTGAACTTGTCTTTGGCGGTGGAGTTTTGAGCGCCTTGAGTGAGGAGCTGCATGTTAGTTTTGTGTGGGTGCTCAAGCTGCTTGATTCCATCCCACTGGGCTCAATGTGCATGGGACCGGATTTGAGCAAACAGGGTTTCCTAGATAGCTGCCAGGACAGCTGATGGTATGTGAAGTTTGTGATTTATGTTGAGTTGTTTTGGCACTGGAAGAGCTGTGCTGCTGCTTCGGGCAGTTGCCATTCACCACCACACTACCTTCCCTAGGTGTCATAGCCACTTTCAGACATATGTGCTGCCAGAGCACTTGGTTTCCATGGTAGCGGGAAATGGCTTGGGCTTTGAACTTGTCATTTGGTCTGTAATTTTTGGCGCCTTGAGTGAGGAGATACATGTTAGTTTTGTGTGGGTGCTCAAGCTGCTTGATTCTATCCCACTGGGCTCAATGGGCATTGGACCGGAAGTGACCAAACAGGGTTTCCTAGATAGCTGCCTGGACAGCTGATGGTATGTGAAGTGCATGAGGCAGGTGGAGTTGTTTTGGTACAGGAAGAGCTGTGTTGCTGCTTCGGGCAGTTGCCATTCACCACCACACTACCTTCCCTAGGTGTCATAGTCACTTTCAGACATATGTGCTGATAGAGCACTTGGTTTCCATGGCAGCAGGAAATGGCTTGAGCAATGAACTTGTGTTTGGCTGTGGAGTTTTGAGCGCCTTGAGGGAGGAGCTCCATGTTAGTTTTTTGTGGGTGCTCAAGCTGCTTGATTCCATCCCACTGTGCTCAATGGGCATTGGTCTTGAAGTGAGGGTTTCCTCGATAGCTGCCAGGACAGGTGTTGGTGTGTGAAGTGCATGAGGCAGGTGGAGTTGTTTTGGCACTGGAAGAGCTGTGCTGCTGCTTCGGGCAGTTGCCATTCACCACCACACTACCATGCCTAGGTGTAATAGCCACTTTCAGACATATGTGCTGCCAGAGCACTTGGTTTCCATGGCAGCGGGAAATGGCTTGGGCAATGAACTTGTGTTTTGCTGTGGAGTTTTAAGCGCCTTGAGGGAGGAGCTCCATGTTAGTTTTGTGTGGGTGCTCAAGCTCCTTGATTCCATCCCACTGGGCTCAATGGGCTTGGGCCCGGAAGTGAGCAAACTGGGTTTCATATCTAGCTGCCGGGACAACTGATGGTATGTGAAGTTCATGAGGCAGGTGGAGTTGTTTTGGCACTGGAAAGCTGTGCTGCTGCTTCGGGCAGTTGCCATTCACCACCACACTACCTTCCCTAGGTGTCATAGCCACTTTCAGACATATGTGCTGCCAGAGCACTTGGTTTCCATGGCAGCGGGAAATGGCTTTGGCACTGAACTTGTGTTTGGCTGTGGAGTTTTGAGCGCCTTGAGTGAGGAGCTGCATGTTAGTTTTGTGTAGGTGCTCAAGCTGCTTGATTCCATCCCACTGGGCTCAATGGGCATTGGACCGGAAGTGAGCAAACAGGGTTTCCTAGATAGCTGCCAGGACAGCTGATGGTATGTGAAGTGCATGAGGCTGGTGGAGTTGTTTTGGCACTGGAAGAGCTGTGCTGCTGCTTCCGGCAGTTGCCATTCACCACGACACTACCTTTCCTAGGTGTCATAGCCACTTTCAGACATATGTGCTGCCAGAGCACTTCGTTTCCATGGCAGCGGGAAATGGTTTTGGCCCTGAACTTGTGATTGGCTGTGGAGTTTTGAGCGCCTTGAGTGAGGAGCTGCATGTTAGTTTTTTGTGGGTGCTCAAGCTGCTTGATTCCATTCCCCTGGGCTCAAAGAGCATTGGACCGGAAGTGAGCAAACAGGGTTTCGTAGATAGCTGCGAGGACAGCTGATGGTATGTGAAGTGCATGAGGCAGGTGGAGTTGTTTTGGCACTGGAAGAGCTGTGCTGCTGCTTCCGGCAGTTGCCATTCACCACCACACTACCTTCCCTAGATGTCATACCTACTTTCAGACATATGTGCTGCCAGAGCACTTGGTTTCCATGGCAGCGGGAAATGGCTTGGGCTCTGAACTTGTCGTTGTTGTGGAGCTTTGAGCGCCTTTAGTGAGGAGCTCCATGTTAGTTTTCCTTGTTGGTGCTTAAGCTGCTTGATTCCATCCCACTGGGCTCAATGGGCATTGGACCGGAAGTGAGCAAACAGGGTTTCCAAGATAGCTGCCATGACAGCTGATGGTATGTGAAGTGCATGAGGCAGGTGGAGTTGTTTTGGCACTGGAAGAGCTGTGCTGCTGCTTCGGGCAGTTGCCATTCACCACCACACTACCATGTCTAGGTGTCATAGCCACTTTCAGACATATGTGCTGCCAGAGCACTTGGTTTCCATGGCAGCAGGAAATGGCTTGGGCTCTGAACTTGTCGTTTTTGTGGAGCTTTGAGCGCCTTGAGTGAGGAGCTCCATGTTAGTTTTCCTTGTTGGTGCTTAAGCTGCTTGATTCCATCCCACTGGGCTCAATGGGCATTGGACCGGAAGTGAGCAAACAGGGTTTCCAAGATAGCTGGCAGGACAGCTGATGGTATGTGAAGTGCATGAGGCAGGTGGAGTTGTTTTGGCACTGGAAGAGCTGTGCTGCTGCTTCGGGCAGTTGCCATTCACCACCACACTACCTTCCCTAGGTGTCATAGCCACTTTCAGACATATGTGCTGCCAGAGCACTTGGTTTCCATGGCAGCGGGAAAATGGCTTGGGCTCTGAACTTGTGATTGGCTGTGGGGTTTTGAGCGCCTTGAGTGAGGAGCTGCATGTTAGTTTTGTGTGGGTGCTCAAGCTGCTTGATTCCATCCCACTGGGCTCAATGTGCATGGGACCGGATTTGAGCAAACAGGGTTTCCAAGATAGCTGCCAGGACAGCTGATGGTATGTGAAGTGCATGAGGCAGGCAGAGTTGTTTTGGCACTGGAAGAGCTGTGCTGCTGCTTCGGGCAGTTGCCATTCACCACCACACTCCCTTCCCTAGGTGTCATAGCCACTTTCAGACATATGTGCTGCAACAGCCATTGGAATTCATGCAGCGGGAAATGGCTTTGGCCCTGAACTTGTCTTTGGCTGTGAAGTTTTGAGCGCCTTGAGTGAGGAGCTGCATGTTAGTTTTGTGTGGGTGCTCAAGCTGCTTGATTCCATCCCACTGGGCTCAATGGGCATGGGACCGGAAGTGAGCAAACAGGGTTTCGTAGATAGCTGGCAGGACAGCTGATGGTATGTGAAGTGCATGAGGCAGGTGGAGTTGTTTTGGCACTGGAAGAGCTGTGCTGCTGCTTCGGGCAGTTGCCATTCACCACCACACTCCCTTCCCTAGGTGTCATAGCCACTTTCAGACATATGTGCTGCCAGAGCACTTGGTTTCCATGGCAGCGGGAAATGGCTTGGGCTCTGAACTTGTCTTTGGCTGTGGAGTTTTGAGTGCCTTGAGTGAGGAGCTGCATGTTAGTTTTGTGTGGGTGCTCAAGCTGCTTGATTCCATCCCACAGGGCTCAATGGGCATTGGACCGGAAGTGAGCAAACAGGGTTTCCTAGATAGCTGCCAGGACAGCTGATGGTATGTGAGGTGCATGAGGCAGGTGTTGCTGTTTTGGCACTGGACGAGCTGTGCTGTTGTTTTGGGCAGTTGCCATTCACCACCACACTATCTTCCCTAGGTGTCATAGCCACTTTCAGACATATGTGCTGCCAGAGCCCTTGGTTTCCATGGCAGCGGGAAATGGCTTGGGCTCTGAACTTGTCTTTGGCTGTGGAGTTTTGATCGCCTTGAGTGAGGAGCTCCATGTTAGTTTTGTGTGGGTGCTCAAGCTGCTTGATTCCTTCCCACTGGGCTCAATGGGCATGGGACCGGAAGTGACCAAACAGGGTTTCCTAGATAGCTGCCAGGACAGCTGATGGTATGTGAAGTGCATGAGGCAGGTGGAGTTGTTTTGGCACTGGAAGAGCTGTGCTGCTGCTTCCGGCAGTTGCCATTCACCACCACACTACACTCTCTAGGTGTCATAGCCACTTTCAGACATATGTGCTGCCAGAGCACTTGGTTTCCATGGCAGTGGGAAATGGCTTGGGCGCTGAACTTGTGATTGGCTGTGGGGTTTTGAGCGCCTTGAGTGAGGAGCTGCATGTTAGTTTTGTGTGGGTGCTCAAGCTGCTTGATTCCATCCCACTGGGCTCAATGTGCATGGGACCGGATTTGAGCAAACAGGGTTTCCAAGATAGCTGCCAGGACAGCTGATGGTATGTGAAGTTTGTGATTTATGTAGAGTTGTTTTGGCAGTGGAAGAGCTGTGCTGCTGCTTCGGGCAGTTGCCATTCACCACCACACTACCTTCCCTAGGTGTCATAGCCACTTTCAGACATATGTGCTGCCAGAGCACTTGGTTTCCATGGCAGCGGGAAATGGCTTGGGCTTCGAACTTGTCTTTTGCTCTGTAATTTTGGGCGCCTTGAGTGAGGAGCTGCATGTTAGTTTTTTGTGGGTGCTCAAGCTGCTTGATTCTATCCCACTGGGCTCAATGGGCATTGGACCGGAAGTGACCAAACTGGGTTTCCTAGATAGCTGCCTGGACAGCTCATAGTATGTGAAGTGCATGAGGCTGGTGGAGTTGTTTTGGTACAGGAAGAGCTGTGTTGCTGCTTCGGGCAGTTGCCATTCACCACCACACTACCTTCCCTAGGTGTCATAGTCACTTTCAGACATATGTGCTGATAGAGCACTTGGTTTCCATGGCAGCAGGAAATGGCTTGAGCAATGAACTTGTGTTTGGCTGTGGAGTTTTGAGCGCCTTGAGTGAGGAGCTGCATGTTAGTTTTCCTTGTTGGTGCTCAAGCTGCTTGATTCCATCCCACTGGGCTCAATGGGCATTGAACCGGAAGTGAGCAAACAGTTTTTCCTAGATAGCCGCCAGGACAGCTGATGGTATGTGAAGTGCATGAGGCAGGTGGAGTTGTTTTGGCACTGGAAGAGCTGTGCTGCTGCTTCGGGCAGTTGCCATTCACCACCACACTACCTTCCTTAGGTGTCATAGCCACTTTCAGACATATGTGCTGCCAGAGCCCTTGGTTTCCATGGCAGCGGGAAATGGCTTTGGCTCTGAACTTGTCTTTGGCTGTGGAGTTTTGAGCGCTTTGAGGGAGGAGCTGCATGTTAGTTTTCCTTGTTGGTGCTTAAGCTGCTTGATTCCATCCCACTGGGCTCAATGGGCATGGGACCGGAAGTGAGCAAACAGGGTTTCCTAGATAGCTGCCAGGACAGCTGATGGTATGTGAAGTGCATGAGGCAGGTGGAGTTGTTTTGGCACTGGAAGAGCTGTGCTGCTGCTTCGGGCAGTTGCCATTCACCACCACACTACCTTTCATAGTTGTCATAGCCACTTTCAGACATATGTGCTGCCAGAGCACTTGGTTTCCATGGCAGAGGGAAATGTCTTTGGCCCTGAACTTGTGTTTGGCTGTGGAGTTTTGATCGCCTTGAGTGAGGAGCTGCATGTTAGTTCTGTGTGGGTGTTCAAGCTGCTTGATTCCATCCCACTGGGCTCAATGGGCATTGGACCGGAAGTGAGCAACAGGGTTTCCTCGATAGCTGCCAGGACAGCTGATGGTATGTGAAGTTCATGAGGCAGGTGGAGTTGTTTTGGCACTGGAAGAGCTGTGCTGCTGCTTCCGGCAGTTGCCATTCACCAGCAAACTACCTTCCCTAGGTGTCATAGCCACTTTCAGACATATGTGCTGCCAGAGCACTTGGTTTCCATGCAGCGGAAAATGGCTTGGGCGCTGAACTTGTCTTTGGCTGTGGAGTTTTGATCGCCTTGAGTGAGGAGCTGCATGTTAGTTTTGTGTGGGTGCTCAAGCTGCTTGATTCCATCCCACTGGGCTCAATGGGCATGGGACCGGAAGTGAGCAAACAGGGTTTCCTAGATAGCTGCCAGGACAGCTGATGGTATGTGAAGTGCATGAGGCAGGTGGAGTTGTTTTGGCACTGGAAGAGCTGTGCTGCTGCTTCGGGCAGTTGCCATTCACCACCACACTACCTTCCCTAGGTGTCATAGCCACTTTCAGACATATGTGCTGCCAGAGCACTTGGTTTCCATGGCAGCGGGAAATGCCTTGGGCTCTGAACTTGTCTTTGGCTGTGGAGTTTTGAGTGCCTTGAGTGAGGAGCTGCATGTTAGTTTTGTGTGGGTGTTCAACCTGCTTGATTCCATCCCACTGGGCTCAATGGGCATTGGACCGGAAGTGACAAAACAGGGTTTCCTAGATAGCTGCCAGGACAGCTGATGGTATGTGAAGTGCATGAGGCAGGTGGAGTTGTTTTGGCACTGGAAGAGCTGTGCTGCTGCTTCCGGCAGTTGCCATTCACCACCACACTACCTTCCCTAGGTGTCATAGCCACTTTCAGACATATGTCCTGCCAGAGCACTTGGTTTCCATGGCAGTGGGAAATGGCTTGTGCTCTGAACTTGTCTTTGGCTGTGGAGTTTTGAGTGCCTTGAGTGAGGAGCTGCATGTTAGTTTTGTGTGGGTGCTCAAGCTGCTTGATTCCATCCCACTGGGCTCAATGGGCATTGGACTGGTAGTGAGCAAACAGGGTTTCCTCGATAGCTGGCAGGACAGCTGATGGTATGTGAAGTGCATGAGGCAGGTGGAGTTGTTTTGGCAGTGGAAGAGCTGTGCTGCTGCTTCGGGCAGTTGCCATTCACCACCACACTACCTTCCCTAGGTGTCATAGCCACTTTCAGACATATGTGCTGCCAGAGCCCTTGGTTTCGATGGCAGCGGGAAATGGCTTGCGCTCTAAACTTGTCTTTGGCTGTGGAGTTTTGAGCGCCTTGAGTGAGGAGCTGCATGTTAGTTTTGTGTGTGTGCTCAAGCTGCTTGATTCCATGCTACTGGGCTCAATTGACATGGGACCGGAAGTGACCAAACAGGGTTTCCTAGATAGCTGCCAGGACAGCTGATGGTATGTGAAGTTTGTGATTTATGTGGAGTTGTTTTGGCACTGGAAGAGCTGTGCTGCTGCTTCCAGCAGTTGCCATTCACCACCACACTCCCTTCCCTAGGTGTCATAGCCACTTTCAGACATATGTGCTGCCAGAGCCCTTGGTTTCCATGGCAGCGGGAAATGGCTTGGGCTCTGAACTTGTGTTTCGCTGTGGAGTTTTGAGCGCCTTGAGTGAGGAGCTGCATGTTAGTTTTGTGTGGGTGCTCAAGCTGCTTGATTCCATCCCACTGGGCTCAATGGGCATGGGACCGGAAGTGAGCAAACAGCGTTTCCTAGATAGCTGGCAGGACAGCTGATGGTATGTGAAGTGCATGAGGCAGGTGGAGTTGTTTTGGCACTGGAAGAGCTGTGCTGCTGCTTCGGGCAGTTGCCATTCACCACCACACTACCTTCCCTAGGTGTCATAGCCACTTTCAGACATATGTGCTGCCAGAGCACTTGGTTTCCATGGCAGCGGGAAATGGCTTTGGCCCTGAACTTGTCTTTGGCTGTGGAGTTTTGAGCGCCTTGAGTGAGGAGCTGCATGTTAGTTTTGTGGGGGTGCTCAAGCTGCTTGATTCCATGCTACTGGGCTCAATTGACATGGGACCGGAAGTGAGCAAACAGGGTTTCCTAGATAACTGGCAGGACAGCTGATGGTATGTGAAGTGCATGAGGCATGTGGAGTTGTTTTGGCACTGGAAGAGCTGTGCTGCTGCTTCGGGCAGTTGCCATTCACCACCACACTCCCTTCCCTAGGTGTCATAGCCACTTTCAGACATATGTGCTGCCAGAGCACTTGGTTTCCATGGCAGCGGGAAATTGCTTTGGTGCTGAACTTGTCTTTGGCTGTGGAGTTTTGAGCGCCTTGAGTGAGGAGCTCCATGTTAGTTTTCCTTGTTGGTGCTTAAGCTGCTTGATTCCATCCCACTGGGCTCAATGGGCATTGAACCTCAAGTGAGCAAACAGGGTTTCCTAGATAGCTGCCAGGACAGCTGATGGTATGTGAAGTGCATGAGGCAGGTGGAGTTGTTTTGGCAGTGGAAGAGCTGTGCTGCTGCTTCGGGCAGTTGCCATTCACCACCACACTACCTTCCCTAGGTGTCATAGCCACTTTCAGACATATGTGCTGCCAGAGCCCTTGGTTTCCATGGCAGCGGGAAATGGCTTTGGCCCTGAATTTGTGTTTGGCTGTGGAGTTTTGAGCGCCTTGAGTGAGAAGCTGCATGTTAGTTTTGTGTGGGTGCTCAAGCTGCTTGATTCCATCCCACTGGACTCAATGGGCATGGGACCGGAAGTGAGCAAACAGGGTTTCCTAGATACTGGCAGGACAGCTGATGGTATGTGAAGTTTGTGATTTATGTGGAGTTGTTTTGGCACTGGAAGAGCTGTGCTGCTGCTTCGGGCAGTTGCCATTCACCACCACACTCCCTTCCCTAGGTGTCATAGCCACTTTCAGACATATGTGCTGCCAGAGCCCTTGGTTTCGATGGCAGCGGGAAATGGCTTGGGCTCTGAACTTGTGTTTCGCTGTGGAGTTTTGAGCGCCTTGAGTGAGGAGCTCCATGTTAGTTTTGTGTGGGTGCTCAAGCTGCTTGATTCCATCCCACTGGGCTCAATGGGCATGGGACCGGAAGTGAGCAAACAGCGTTTCCTAGATAGCTGGCAGGACAGCTGATGGTATGTGAAGTGCATGAGGCAGGTGGAGTTGTTTTGGCACTGGAAGAGCTGTGCTGCTGCTTCGGGCAGTTGCCATTCACCACCACACTCCCTTCCCTAGGTGTCATAGCCACATTCAGACATATGTGCTGCCAGAGCACTTCGTTTCCATCGCAGCGGGAAATGGCTTGGGCGCTGAACTTGTCTTTGGCTGTGGAGTTTTGAGCGCCTTGAGTGAGGAGCTCCATGTTAGTTTTGTGTGGGTGCTCAAGCTGCTTGATTCCATCCCACTGGGCTCAATGGGCATTGGACCGGAAGTGACCAAACAGGGTTTCCTAGATAGCTGGCAGGACAGCTGATGGTATGTGAAGTGCATGAGGCAGGTGGAGTTGTTTTGGCACTGGAAGAGCTGTGCTGCTGCTTCGGGCAGTTGCCATTCACCACCACACTCCCTTCCCTAGGTGTCATAGCCACTTTCAGACATATGTGCTGTCAGAGCACTTGGTTTCCATGGCAGCGGGAAATGGCTTGGTCTCTGAACTTGTCTTTGGCTGTGGAGTTTTGAGCGCCTTGAGTGAGGAGCTGCATGTTGGTTTTGTGTGGGTGCTCAAGCTGCTTGATTCCATCCCACTGGGCTCAATGGGCATCTGACCGGAAGTGAGCAAACAGCGTTTCCTAGATAGCTTCCAGGATAGCTGATGGTATGTGAAGTGCAAGAGACAGGTGGAGTTGTTTTGGCACTGGAAGAGCTGTGCTGCTGCTTCGGGAAGTTACCATTCACCACCACATTACCTTTCCTAGGTGTCATAGCCACTTTCAGACATATGTGCTGCCAGAGCACTTGGTTTCCATGGCAGCGGGAAATGGCTTCTGCTCTGAACTTGTCTTTGGCTGTGGAGTTTTGAGCACCATGCGTGAGGAGCTACATGTTGGTTTTGTGTGGGGGCTCAAGCTGCTTGATTCCATCCCACTGGGCTCAATGGGCATTGAACCGGAAGTGAGCAAACAGTTTTTCCTAGATAGCCGCCAGGACAGCTGATGGTATGTGAAGTGCATGAGGCAGGTGGAGTTGTTTTGGCACTGGAAGAGCTGTGCTGCTGCTTCGGGCAGTTGCCATTCACCACCACACTCCCTTCCCTAGGTGTCATAGCCACTTTCAGACATATGTGCTGCAACAGCCATTGGAATTCATGCAGCGGGAAATGGCTTTGGCCCTGAACTTGTCTTTGGCTGTGAAGTTTTGAGCGCCTTGAGTGAGGAGCTGCATGTTAGTTTTGTGTGGGTGCTCAAGCTGCTTGATTCCATCCCACTGGGCTCAATGGGCATGGGACCGGAAGTGAGCAAACAGGGTTTCGTAGATAGCTGGCAGGACAGCTGATGGTATGTGAAGTGCATGAGGCAGGTGGAGTTGTTTTGGCACTGGAAGAGCTGTGCTGCTGCTTCGGGCAGTTGCCATTCACCACCACACTACCTTTCATAGTTGTCATAGCCACTTTCAGACATATGTGCTGCCAGAGCACTTGGTTTCCATGGCAGCGGGAAATGGCTTTGGCCCTGAACTTGTCTTTGGCTGTGGAGTTTTGAGCGCCTTGAGTGAGGAGCTGCATGTTAGTTTTGTGTGGGTGTTCAAGCTGCTTGATTCCATCCCACTGGGCTCAATGGGCATTGGACCGGAAGTGAGCAACAGGGTTTCCTCGATAGCTGCCAGGACAGCTGATGGTATGTGAAGTTCATGAGGCAGGTGGAGTTGTTTTGGCACTGGAAGAGCTGTGCTGCTGCTTCCGGCAGTTGCCATTCACCAGCAAACTACCTTCCCTAGGTGTCATAGCCACTTTCAGACATATGTGCTGCCAGAGCACTTGGTTTCCATGCAGCGGAAAATGGCTTGGGCGCTGAACTTGTCTTTGGCTGTGGAGTTTTGATCGCCTTGAGTGAGGAGCTGCATGTTAGTTTTGTGTGGGTGCTCAAGCTGCTTGATTCCATCCCACTGGGCTCAATGGGCATTGGACCGGAAGTGACAAAACAGGGTTTCCTAGATAGCTGCCAGGACAGCTGATGGTATGTGAAGTGCATGAGGCAGGTGGAGTTGTTTTGGCACTGGAAGAGCTGTGCTGCTGCTTCGGGCAGTTGCCATTCACCACCACACTACCTTCCCTAGGTGTCATAGCCACTTTCAGACATATGTGCTGCCAGAGCACTTGGTTTCCATGGCAGTGGGAAATGGCTTGTGCTCTGAACTTGTCTTTGGCTGTGGAGTTTTGAGCGCCTTGAGTGAGGAGCTGCATGTTAGTTTTGTGTGGGTGCTCAAGCTGCTTGATTCCATCCCACTGGGCTCAATGGGCATTGGACTGGTAGTGAGCAAACAGGGTTTCCTCGATAGCTGGCAGGACAGCTGATGGTATGTGAAGTGCATGAGGCAGGTGGAGTTGTTTTGGCACTGGAAGAGCTGTGCTGCTGCTTCGGGCAGTTGCCATTCACCACCACACTACCTTCCCTAGGTGTCATAGCCACTTTCAGACATATGTGCTGCCAGAGCCCTTGGTTTCCATGGCAGCGGGAAATGGCTTGCGCTCTAAACTTTTCTTTGGCTGTGGAGTTTTGAGCGCCTTGAGTGAGGAGCTGCATGTTAGTTTTGTGTGTGTGCTCAAGCTGCTTGATTCCATGCTACTGGGCTCAATTGACATGGGACCGGAAGTGACCAAACAGGGTTTCCTAGATAGCTGCCAGGACAGCTGATGGTATGTGAAGTTTGTGATTTATGTGGAGTTGTTTTGGCACTGGAAGAGCTGTGCTGCTGCTTCCGGCAGTTGCCATTCACCACCACACTCCCTTTCCTAGGTGTCATAGCCACTTTCAGACATATGTGCTGCCAGAGCCCTTGGTTTCCATGGCAGCGGGAAATGGCTTGGGCTCTGAACTTGTGTTTGGCTGTGGAGTTTTGAGCGCCTTGAGTGAGGAGCTGCATGTTAGTTTTGTGTGGGTGCTCAAGCTGCTTGATTCCATCCCACTGGGCTCAATGGGCATGGGACCGGAAGTGAGCAAACAGCGTTTCCTAGATAGCTGGCAGGACAGCTGATGGTATGTGAAGTGCATGAGGCAGGTGGAGTTGTTTTGGCACTGGAAGAGCTGTGCTGCTGCTTCGGGCAGTTGCCATTCACCACCACACTCCCTTCCCTAGGTGTCATAGCCACTTTCAGACATATGTGCTGCCAGAGCACTTGGTTTCCATGGCAGCGGGAAATGGCTTGGGCGCTGAACTTGTGTTTGGCTGTGGAGTTTTGAGCGCCCTGAGTGAGGAGCTGCATGTTAGTTTTCCTTGTTGGTGCTTAATCTGCTTGATTCCATCCCACTGGGCTCAATGGGCATCTGACCGGAAGTGAGCAAACAGCGTTTCCTAGATAGCTTCCAGGATAGCTGATGGTATGTGAAGTGCAAGAGACAGGTGGAGTTGTTTTGGCACTGGAAGAGCTGTGCTGCTGCTTCGGGAAGTTGCCATTCACCACCACATTACCTTTCCTAGGTGTCATAGCCACTTTCAGACATATGTGCTGCCAGAGCACTTGGTTTCCATGGCAGCGGGAAATGGCTTGGGCTCTGAACTTGTCTTTGGCTGTGGAGTTTTGAGCACCATGAGTGAGGAGCTACATGTTGGTTTTGTGTGGGGGCTCAAGCTGCTTGATTCCATCCCACTGGGCTCAATGGGCATTGAACCGGAAGTGAGCAAACAGTTTTTCCTAGATAGCCGCCAGGACAGCTGATGGTATGTGAAGTGCATGAGGCAGGTGGAGTTGTTTTGGCACTGGAAGAGCTGTGCTGCTGCTTCGGGCAGTTGCCATTCACCACCACACTACCTTCCTTAGGTGTCATAGCCACTTTCAGACATATGTGCTGCCAGAGCTCTTGGTTTCCATGGCAGCGGGAAATGGCTTTGGCTCTGAACTTGTCTTTGGCTGTGGAGTTTTGAGCGCTTTGAGGGAGGAGCTGCATGTTAGTTTTCCTTGTTGGTGCTTAAGCTGCTTGATTCCATCCCACTGGGCTCAATGGGCATTGGACCGGAAGTGAGCAAACAGGGTTTCCTAGATAGCTGCCAGGACAGCTGATGGTATGTGAAGTGCATGAGGCAGGTGGAGTTGTTTTGGCACTGGAAGAGCTGTGCTGCTGCTTCCGGCAGTTGCCATTCACCACCACACTACCTTTCATAGTTGTCATAGCCACTTTCAGACATATGTGCTGCCAGAGCACTTGGTTTCCATGGCAGAGGGAAATGTCTTTGGCCCTGAACTTGTGTTTGGCTGTGGAGTTTTGAGCGCCTTGAGTGAGGAGCTGCATGTTAGTTTTGTGTGGGTGTTCAAGCTGCTTGATTCCATCCCACTGGGCTCAATGGGCATTGGACCGGAAGTGAGCAACAGGGTTTCCTCGATAGCTGCCAGGACAGCTGATGGTATGTGAAGTTCATGAGGCAGGTGGAGTTGTTTTGGCACTGGAAGAGCTGTGCTGCTGCTTCCGGCAGTTGCCATTCACCACCACACTACCTTCCCTAGGTGTCATAGCCACTTTCAGACATATGTGCTGCCAGAGCACTTGGTTTCCATGCAGCGGAAAATGGCTTGGGCGCTGAACTTGTCTTTGGCTGTGGAGTTTTGATCGCCTTGAGTGAGGAGCTGCATGTTAGTTTTGTGTGGGTGCTCAAGCTGCTTGATTCCATCCCACTGGGCTCAATGGGCATGGGACCGGAAGTGAGCAAACAGGGTTTCCTAGATAGCTGGCAGGACAGCTGATGGTATGTGAAGTGCATGAGGCAGGTGGAGTTGTTTTGGCACTGGAAGAGCTGTGCTGCTGCTTCGGGCAGTTGCCATTCACCACCACACTCCCTTCCCTAGGTGTCATAGCCACTTTCAGACATATGTGCTGCCAGAGCACTTGGTTTCCATGGCAGCGGGAAATGGCTTGGGTGCTGAACTTGTCTTTGGCTGTGTAGTTTTGAGTGCCTTGAGTGAGGAGCTGCATGTTAGTTTTGTGTGGGTGTTCAAGCTGCTTGATTCCATCCCACTGGGCTCAATGGGCATTGGACCGGAAGTGACAAAACAGGGTTTCCTAGATAGCTGCCAGGACAGCTGATGGTATGTGAAGTGCATGAGGCAGGTGGAGTTGTTTTGGCACTGGAAGAGCTGTGCTGCTGCTTCCGGCAGTTGCCATTCACCACCACACTACCTTCCCTAGGTGTCATAGCCACTTTCAGACATATGTGCTGCCAGAGCACTTGGTTTCCATGGCAGTGGGAAATGGCTTGTGCTCTGAACTTGTCTTTGGCTGTGGAGTTTTGAGCGCCTTGAGTGAGGAGCTGCATGTTAGTTTTGTGTGGGTGCTCAAGCTGCTTGATTCCATCCCACTGGGCTCAATGGGCATTGGACTGGTAGTGAGCAAACAGGGTTTCCTCGATAGCTGGCAGGACAGCTGATGGTATGTGAAGTGCATGAGGCAGGTGGAGTTGTTTTGGCACTGGAAGAGCTGTGCTGCTGCTTCGGGCAGTTGCCATTCACCACCACACTACCTTCCCTAGGTGTCATAGCCACTTTCAGACATATGTGCTGCCAGAGCCCTTGGTTTCGATGGCAGCGGGAAATGGCTTGCGCTCTAAACTTGTCTTTGGCTGTGGAGTTTTGAGCGCCTTGAGTGAGGAGCTGCATGTTAGTTTTGTGTGGGTGCTCAAGCTGCTTGATTCCATGCTACTGGGCTCAATTGACATGGGACCGGAAGTGAGCAAACAGGGTTTCCTAGATAGCTGCCAGGACAGCTGATGGTATGTGAAGTGCATGAGGCATGTGGAGTTGTTTTGGCACTGGAAGAGCTGTGCTGCTGCTTTGGGCAGTTGCCATTCACCACCACACTCCCTTCCCTAGGTGTCATAGCCACTTTCAGACATATGCGCTGCCAGAGCACAAAGTTTCCATTGTTACGGGAAATGGCTTTGGCTTTGAACTTGTCTTTGGCTGTGGAGTTTTTAGTGTTTGAGTGAGGAGCTCCATGTTAGTTTTGTGTGGGTGCTCAAGCTGCTTGATTCCATCCCACTGGGCTCAATGGGCATTGGACCGGAAGTGACCAAACAGGGTTTCCTCAATAGCTGCCAGGACAGCTGATGGTATGTGAAGTTCATGAGGCAGGTGGAGTTGTTTTGGCACGGGAAGAGCTGTGCTGCTGCTTCGGGCAGTTGCCATTCACCACCACACTCCCTTCCCTAGATGTCATACCTACTTTCAGACATATGTGCTGCCAGAGCACTTCGTTTCCATGGCAGCGGGAAATGGCTTGGGCGCTGAACTTGTCTTTGGCTGTGGAGTTTTGAGCGCCTTGAGTGAGGAGCTCCATGTTAGTTTTCCTTGTTGGTGCTTAAGCTGCTTGATTCCATCCCCCTGGGCTCAATGGGCATCTGACCGGAAGTGAGCAAACAGGGTTTCCTAGATATCTGCCAGGACAGCTGATGGTATGTGAAGTGCATGAGGCAGGTGGAGTTGTTTTGGCACTGGAAGAGCTGTGCTGCTGCTTCCGGCAGTTGCCATTCACCACCACACTACATTCCATAGTTGTCATAGCCACTTTCAGACATATGTGCTGCCAGAGCACTTGGTTTCCATGGCAGCGGGAAATGTCTTTGGCCCTGAACTTGTGTTTGGCTGTGGAGTTTTGAGCGCCTTGAGTGAGGAGCTGCATGTTAGTTTTGTGTGGGTGCTCAAGCTGCTTGATTCCATCCCACTGGGCTCAATGGGCATGGGACCGGAAGTGAGCAAACAGGGTTTCCTAGATAGCTGCCAGGACAGCTGATGGTATGTGAAGTTTGTGATTTATGTGGAGTTGTTTTGGCACTGGAAGAGCTGTGCTGCTGCTTTGGGAAGTTGCCATTCACCACCACACTACCTTCCCTAGGTGTCATAGCCACTTTCAGACATATGTGCTGCCAGAGCACTTGGTTTCCATGGCAGCGGGAAATGGCTTTGGTGCTGAACTTGTCTTTGGCTGTGGAGTTTTGATCGGCTTGAGTGAGGAGCTCCATGTTAGTTTTCCTTGTTGGTGCTTAAGCTGCTTGATTCCATCCCACTGGGCTCAATGGGCATTGAACCGCAAGTGAGCAAACAGGGTTTCCTAGATAGCTGCCAGGACAGCTGATGGTATGTGAAGTGCATGAGGCAGGTGGAGTTGTTTTGGCACTGGAAGAGCTGTGCTGCTGCTGCTTCGGGCAGTTGCCATTCACCACCACACTACCTTCCCTGGGTGTCATAGCCACTTTCAGACATATGTGCTGCCAGAGCCCTTGGTTTCCATGGCAGCGGGAAATGGCTTTGGCCCTGAATTTGTGTTTGGCTGTGGAGTTTTGAGCGCCTTGAGTGAGGAGCTCCATGTTAGTTTTGTGTGGGTGCTCAAGCTGCTTGATTCCATCCCACTGGACTCAATGGACATGGGACCGGAAGTGAGCAAACAGCGTTTCCTAGATAGCTGCCAGGACAGCTGATGGTATGTGAAGTGCATGAGGCAGGTGGAGTTGTTTTGGCACTGGAAGAGCTGTGCTGCTGCTTCGGGCAGTTGCCATTCACCACCACACTACCTTCCCTAGGTGTCATAGCCACTTTCAGACATATGTGCTGCAAGAGCACTTGGTTTCCATGGCAGCGGGAAATGGCTTGGGCGCTGAACTTGTCTTTGGCTGTGGAGTTTTGAGCGCCATGAGTGAGGAGCTCCATGTTAGTTTTGTGTGGGTGCTCAAGCTGCTTGATTCCATCCCACTGGGCTCAATGGGCATTGGACCGGAAGTGACCAAACAGGGTTTCCTCGATAGCTGCCAGGACAGCTGATGGTATGTGAAGTTCATGAGGCAGGTGGAGTTGTTTTGGCACGGGAAGAGCTGTGCTGCTGCTTCGGGCAGTTGCCATTCACCACCACACTCCCTTCCCTAGATGTCATACCTACTTTCAGACATATGTGCTGCCAGAGCACTTGGTTTCCATGGCAGCGGGAAATGGCTTGGGCGCTGAACTTGTCTTTGGCTGTGGAGTTTTGAGCACCTTGAGTGAGGAGCTCCATGTTAGTTTTCCTTGTTGGTGCTTAAGCTGCTTGATTCCATCCCCCTGGGCTCAATGGGCATTGGACCGGAAGTGAGCAAACAGGGTTTCCTAGATATCTGCCAGGACAGCTGATGGTATGTGAAGTGCATGAGGCAGGTGGAGTTGTTTTGGCACTGGAAGAGCTGTGCTGCTGCTTCCGGCAGTTGCCATTCACCACCACACTACCTTCCATAGCTGTCATAGCCACTTTCAGACATATGTGCTGCCAGAGCACTTGGTTTCCATGGCAGCGGGAAATGGCTTTGGCGCTGAACTTGTCTTTGGCTGTGGAGTTTTGAGCGCCTTGAGTGAGGAGCTGCATGTTAGTTTTGTGTGGGTGCTCAAGCTGCTTGATTCCATCCCACTGGGCTCAATGGGCATGGGACCGGAAGTGAGCAAACAGGGTTTCCTAGATAGCTGCCAGGACAGCTGATGGTATGTGAAGTTTGTGATTTATGTGGAGTTGTTTTGGCACTGGAAGAGCTGTGCTGCTGCTTCGGGCAGTTGATATTCACCACCACACTCCCTTCCCTAGGTGTCATAGCCACTTTCAGACATATGTGCTGCCAGAGCACTTGGTTTCCATGGCAGCGGGAAATGGCTTTGGTGCTGAACTTGTCTTTGGCTGTGGAGTTTTGATCGGCTTGAGTGAGGAGCTCCATGTTAGTTTTCCTTGGTGGTGCTTAAGCTGCTTGATTCCATCCCACTGGGCTCAATGGGCATTGAACCGCAAGTGAGCAAACAGGGTTTCCTAGATAGCTGCCAGGACAGCTGATGGTATGTGAAGTGCATGAGGCAGGTGGAGTTGTTTTTGCACTGGAAGAGCTGTGCTGCTGCTTCGGGCAGTTGCCATTCACCACCACACTACCTTCCCTAGGTGTCATAGCCACTTTCAGACATATGTGCTGCCAGAGCCCTTGGTTTCCATGGCAGCGGGAAATGGCTTTGGCCCTGAATTTGTGTTTGGCTGTGGAGTTTTGAGCGCCTTGAGTGAGGAGCTGCATGTTAGTTTTGTGTGGGTGCTCAAGCTGCTTGATTCCATCCCACTGGACTCAATGGGCATGGGACCGGAAGTGAGCAAACAGCGTTTCCTAGATAGCTGCCGGGACAGCTGATGGTATGTGAAGTGCATGAGGCAGGTGGAGTTGTTTTGGCACTGGAAGAGCTGTGCTGCTGCTTCGGGCAGTTGCCATTCACCACCACACTACCTTCCCTAGGTGTCATAGCCACTTTCAGACATATGTGCTGCCAGAGCACTTCGTTTCCATGGCAGTGGGAAGTGGCTTGAGCCCTGAACTTGTGTTTCGCTGTGGAGTTTGAGCGCCTTGAGTGAGGAGCTCCATGTTAGTTTTGTGTGAGTGCTAAAGCTGCTTGATTCCCTCCCACTGGGCTCAATGGGCATTGGACCGGAAGTGAGCAAACAGGGTTGCCTAGATAGCTGCCAGGACAGCTGATGGTATGTGAAGTGCATGAGGCAGGTGGAGTTGTTTTGGCACTGGAAGAGCTGTGCTGCTGCTTCGGGCAGTTGCCATTCACCACCACACTACCTTCCCTACGTGTCATAGCCACTTTCAGACATATGTGCTGCCAGAGCACTTGGTTTCCATGGCAGCGGGAAATGGCTTGGGCGCTGAACTTGTCTTTGGCTGTGGAGTTTTGAGCGCCTTGAGTGAGGAGCTCCATGTTAGTTTTGTGTGGGTGCTCAAGCTGCTTGATTCCATTACTCTGGGCTCAATGGGCATTGAACCGGAAGTGAGCAAACAGGGTTTCCTAGATAGCTGCCAGGACAGCTGATGGTATGTGAAGTGCATGAGGCAGGTGGAGTTGTTTTGGCACTGGAAGAGCTGTGCTGCTGCTTCGGGAAGTTGCCATTCACCACCACACTCCCTTCCCTAGGTGTCATAGCCACTTTCAGACATATGTGCTGCCAGAGCACTTGGTTTCCATGGCAGCGGGAAATGGCTTGTGCTCTGAACTTCTCTTTGGCTGTGGAGTTTTTAGTGCCTTGAGTGTGGAGCTCCATGTTAGTTTTGTGTGGGTGCTCAAGCTGCTTGATTCCATCCCACTGGGCTCAATGGGCATTGGACCGGAAGTGAGCAAACAGGGTTTCCTAGATAGCTGCAAGCGCAGCTGATGGTATGTGAAGTGCATGAGGCAGGTGGAGTTGTTTTGGCACTGGAAGAGCTGTGCTGCTGCTTCGGGCAGTTGCCATTCACCACCACACTACCATTCCTAGGTGTCATAGCCACTTTCAGACATATGTGCTGCCAGAGCTCTTGGTTTCCATGGCAGCGGGAAATGGCTTTGGCCCTGAACTTGTCTTTGGCTGTGGAGTTTTGAGCGCCTTGAGTGAGGAGCTGCATGTTAGTTTTGTGTGGGTGCTCAAGCTGCTTGATTCCATCCCACTGGGCTCAATGGGCATGGGACCGGAAGTGAGCAAACAGGGTTTCCTAGATAGCTGCCAGGACAGCTGATGGTATGTGAAGTTTGTGATTTATGTGGAGTTGTTTTGGCACTGGAAGAGCTGTGCTGCTGCTTTGGGAAGTTGCCATTCACCACCACACTCCCTTCCCTAGGTGTCATAGCCACTTTCAGACATATGTGCTGCCAGAGCACTTGGTTTCCATGGCAGCGGGAAATGGCTTTGGTGCTGAACTTGTCTTTGGCTGTGGAGTTTTGATCGGCTTGAGTGAGGAGCTCCATGTTAGTTTTCCTTGTTGGTGCTTAAGCTGCTTGATTCCATCCCACTGGGCTCAATGGGCATTGAACCGCAAGTGAGCAAACAGGGTTTCCTAGATAGCTGCCAGGACAGCTGATGGTATGTGAAGTGCATGAGGCAGGTGGAGTTGTTTTTGCACTGGAAGAGCTGTGCTGCTGCTGCTTCGGGCAGTTGCCATTCACCACCACACTACCTTCCCTGGGTGTCATAGCCACTTTCAGACATATGTGCTGCCAGAGCCCTTGGTTTCCATGGCAGCGGGAAATGGCTTTGGCCCTGAATTTGTGTTTGGCTGTGGAGTTTTGAGCGCCTTGAGTGAGGAGCTGCATGTTAGTTTTGTGTGGGTGCTCAAGCTGCTTGATTCCATCCCACTGGACTCAATGGGCATGGGACCGGAAGTGAGCAAACAGCGTTTCCTAGATAGCTGCCAGGACAGCTGATGGTATGTGAAGTGCATGAGGCAGGTGGAGTTGTTTTGGCACTGGAAGAGCTGTGCTGCTGCTTCGGGCAGTTGCCATTCACCACCACACTACCTTCCCTAGGTGTCATAGCCACTTTCAGACATATGTGCTGCCAGAGCACTTCGTTTCCATGGCAGTGGGAAGTGGCTTGAGCCCTGAACTTGTCTTTGGCTGTGGAGTTTGAGAGCCTTGAGTGAGGAGGTGCATGTAAGTTTTGTGTGAGTGCTCAAGCTGCTTGATTCCCTCCCACTGGGCTCAATGGGCATTGGACCGGAAGTGAGCAAACAGGGTTTCCTAGATAACTGGCAGGACAGCTGATGGTATGTGAAGTGCATGAGGCAGGTGGAGTTGTTTTGGCACTGGAAGAGCTGTGCTGCTGCTTCGGGCAGTTGCCATTCACCACCACACTCCCTTCCCTAGATGTCATACCTACTTTCAGACATATGTGCTGCCAGAGCACTTGGTTTCCATGGCAGCGGGAAATGGCTTGGGCGCTGAACTTGTCTTTGGCTGTGGAGTTTTGAGCGCCTTGAGTGAGGAGCTCCATGTTAGTTTTCCTTGTTGGTGCTTAAGCTGCTTGATTCCATCCCCCTGGGCTCAATGGGCATTGGACCGGAAGTGAGCAAACAGGGTTTCCTAGATATCTTCCAGGACAGCTGATGGTATGTGAAGTGCATGAGGCAGGTGGAGTTGTTTTGGCACTGGAAGAGCTGTGCTGCTGCTTCCGGCAGTTGCCATTCACCACCACACTACCTTCCATAGCTGTCATAGCCACTTTCAGACATATGTGCTGCCAGAGCACTTGGTTTCCATGGCAGCGGGAAATGGCTTTGGCGCTGAACTTGTCTTTGGCTGTGGAGTTTTGAGCGCCTTGAGTGAGGAGCTGCATGTTAGTTTTGTGTGGGTGCTCAAGCTGCTTGATTCCATCCCACTGGGCTCAATGGGCATGGGACCGGAAGTGAGCAAACAGGGTTTCCTAGATAGCTGCCAGGACAGCTGATGGTATGTGAAGTTTGTGATTTATGTGGAGTTGTTTTGGCACTGGAAGAGCTGTGCTGCTGCTTCGGGCAGTTGCCATTCACCACCACACTCCCTTCCCTAGGTGTCATAGCCACTTTCAGACATATGTGCTGCCAGAGCACTTGGTTTCCATGGCAGCGGGAAATGGCTTTGGTGCTGAACTTGTCTTTGGCTGTGGAGTTTTGATCGGCTTGAGTGAGGAGCTCCATGTTAGTTTTCCTTGGTGGTGCTTAAGCTGCTTGATTCCATCCCACTGGGCTCAATGGGCATTGAACCGCAAGTGAGCAAACAGGGTTTCCTAGATAGCTGCCAGGACAGCTGATGGTATGTGAAGTGCATGAGGCAGGTGGAGTTGTTTTGGCAGTGGAAGAGCTGTGCTGCTGCTTCGGGCAGTTGCCATTCACCACCACACTACCTTCCCTAGGTGTCATAGCCACTTTCAGACATATGTGCTGCCAGAGCCCTTGGTTTCCATGGCAGCGGGAAATGGCTTTGGCCCTGAATTTGTGTTTGGCTGTGGAGTTTTGAGCGCCTTGAGTGAGGAGCTGCATGTTAGTTTTGTGTGGGTGCTCAAGCTGCTTGATTCCATCCCACTGGACTCAATGGGCATGGGACCGGAAGTGAGCAAACAGGGTTTCCTAGATAGCTGCCAGGACAGCTGATGGTATGTGAAGTGCATGAGGCAGGTGGAGTTGTTTTGGCACTGGAAGAGCTGTGCTGCTGCTTCGGGCAGTTGCCATTCACCACCACACTACCTTCCCTAGGTGTCATAGCCACTTGCAGACATATGTGCTGCCAGAGCACTTGGTTTCCATGGCAGCGGGAAATGGCTTGAGCCCTGAACTTGTCTTTGGCTGTGGAGTTTGAGAGCCTTGAGTGAGGAGGTGCATGTTAGTTTTGTGTGAGTGCTCAAGCTGCTTGATTCCCTCCCACTGGGCTCAATGGGCATTGGACCGGAAGTGAGCAAACAGGGTTTCCTAGATAGCTGCCAGGACAGCTGATGGTATGTGAAGTGCATGAGGCAGGTGGAGTTGTTTTGGCACTGGAAGAGCTGTGCTGCTGCTTCGGGCAGTTGCCATTCACCACCACACTACCTTCCCTAGGTGTCATAGCCACTTTCAGACATATGTGCTGCAAGAGCACTTGGTTTCCATGGCAGCGGGAAATGGCTTGGGCGCTGAACTTGTCTTTGGCTGTGGAGTTTTGAGCGCCATGAGTGAGGAGATCCATGTTAGTTTTGTGTGGGTGCTCAAGCTGCTTGATTCCATCCCACTGGGCTCAATGGGCATGGGACCGGAAGTGAGCAAACAGGGTTTCCTAGATAGCTGCCAGGACAGCTGATGGTATGTGAAGTTTGTGATTTATGTGGAGTTGTTTTGGCACTGGAAGAGCTGTGCTGCTGCTTCGGGCAGTTGCCATTCACCACCACACTCCCTTCCCTAGGTGTCATAGCCACTTTCAGACATATGTGCTGCCAGGGCACTTGGTTTCCATGGCAGCGGGAAATGGCTTTGGTGCTGAACTTGTCTTTGGCTGTGGAGTTTTGATCGGCTTGAGTGAGGAGCTCCATGTTAGTTTTCCTTGGTGGTGCTTAAGCTGCTTGATTCCATCCCACTGGGCTCAATGGGCATTGAACCGCAAGTGAGCAAACAGGGTTTCCTAGATAGCTGCCAGGACAGCTGATGGTATGTGAAGTGCATGAGGCAGGTGGAGTTGTTTTTGCACTGGAAGAGCTGTGCTGCTGCTTCGGGCAGTTGCCATTCACCACCACACTACCTTCCCTAGGTGTCATAGCCACTTTCAGACATATGTGCTGCCAGAGCCCTTGGTTTCCATGGCAGCGGGAAATGGCTTTGGCCCTGAATTTGTGTTTGGCTGTGGAGTTTTGAGCGCCTTGAGTGAGGAGCTGCATGTTAGTTTTGTGTGGGTGCTCAAGCTGCTTGATTCCATCCTACTGGACTCAATTTGCATGGGACCGGAAGTGAGCAAACAGCGTTTCCTAGATAGCTGCCGGGACAGCTGATGGTATGTGAAGTGCATGAGGCAGGTGGAGTTGTTTTGGCACTGGAAGAGCTGTGCTGCTGCTTCGGGCAGTTGCCATTCACCACCACACTACCTTCCCTAGGTGTCATAGCCACTTTCAGACATATGTGCTGCCAGAGTACTTCGTTTCCATGGCAGTGGGAAGTGGCTTGAGCCCTGAACTTGTGTTTCGCTGTGGAGTTTGAGCGCCTTGAGTGAGGAGCTCCATGTTAGTTTTGTGTGAGTGCTAAAGCTGCTTGATTCCCTCCCACTGGGCTCAATGGGCATTGGACCGGAAGTGAGCAAACAGGGTTTCCTAGATAGCTGCCAGGACAGCTGATGGTATGTGAAGTGCATGAGGCAGGTGGAGTTGTTTTGGCACTGGAAGAGCTGTGCTGCTGCTTCGGGCAGTTGCCATTCACCACCACACTACCTTCCCTAGGTGTCATAGCCACTTTCAGACATATGTGCTGCCAGAGCACTTGGTTTCCATGGCAGCGGGAAATGGCTTGGGCGCTGAACTTGTCTTTGGCTGTGGAGTTTTGAGCGCCTTGAGTGAGGAGCTCCATGTTAGTTTTGTGTGGGTGCTCAAGCTGCTTGATTCCATTACTCTGGGCTCAATCGTCATTGAACCGGAAGTGAGCAAACAGGGTTTCCTAGATAGCTGGCAGGACAGCTGATGGTATGTGAGGTGCATGAGGCAGGTGGAGTTGTTTTGGCACTGGAAGAGCTGTGCTGCTGCTTCGGGAAGTTGCCATTCACCACCACACTCCCTTCCCTAGGTTTCATAGCCACTTTCAGACATATGTGCTGCCAGAGCACTTGGTTTCCATGGCAGCGGGAAATGGCTTGGGCTCTGAACTTGTCTTTGGCTGTGGAGTTTTGAGCGCCTTCAGTGAGGAGCTGCATGTTGGTTTTGTGTGGGTGCTCAAGCTGCTTGATTCCATCCCACTGGGCTCAATGGGCATGGGACCGGAAGTGAGCAAACAGGGTTTCCTAGATAGCTGCCAGGACAGCTGATGGTATGTGAAGTGCATGAGGCAGGTGGAGTTGTTTTGGCACTGGAAGAGCTGTGCTGCTGCTTCGGGCAGTTGCCATTCACCACCACACTACCATTCCTAGGTGTCATAGCCACTTTCAGACATATGTGCTGCCAGAGCTCTTGGTTTCCATGGCAGCGGGAAATGGCTTGGGCGCTGAACTTGTCTTTGGCTGTGGAGTTTTGAGCGCCTTGAGTGAGGAGCTCCATGTTAGTTTTGTGTGGGTGCTCAAGCTGCTTGATTCCATCTCACTGGGCTCAATGGGCATGGGACCGGAAGTGAGCAAACAGGGTTTCCTAGATAGCTGCCAGGACAGCTGATGGTATGTGAAGTGCATGAGGCAGGTGGAGTTGTTTTGGCACTGGAAGAGCTGTGATGCTGCTTTGGGCAGTTGCCATTCACCACCACACTCCCTTCCCTAGATGTCATACCTACTTTCAGACATATGTGCTGCCAGAGCACTTGGTTTCCATGGCAGCGGGAAATGGCTTGGGCGCTGAACTTGTCTTTGGCTGTGGAGTTTTGAGCTCCTTGAGTGAGGAGCTCCATGTTAGATTTCCTTGTTGGTGCTTAAGCTGCTTGATTCCATCCCACTGGGCTCAATGGGCATTGAACCGCAAGTGAGCAAACAGGGTTTCCTAGATAGCTGCCAGGACAGCTGATGGTATGTGAAGTGCATGAGGCAGGTGGAGTTGTTTTGGCACTGGAGGAGCTGTGTTGCTGCTTCCGGCAGTTGCCATTCACCACCACACTACCTTCCCCAGGTGTCATAGCCACTTTCAGACATATGTGCTGCCAGAGCACTTGGTTTCCATGGCAGCGGGAAATGGCTTTGGCCCTGAATTTGTGTTTCGCTGTGGAGTTTTGAGCGCCTTGAGTGAGGAGCTGCATGTTAGTTTTGTGTGGGTGCTCAAGCTGCTTGATTCCATCCCACTGGACTCAATGGGCATGGGACCGGAAGTGAGCAAACAGGGTTTCCTAGATAGCTGCCAGGACAGCTGATGGTATGTGAAGTTTGTGATTTATGTGGAGTTGTTTTGGCACTGGAAGAGCTGTGCTGCTGCTTCGGGCAGTTTCCATTCACCACCACACTACCTTCCCTAGGTGTCATAGTCACTTTCAGACATATGTGCTGCAAGAGCACTTGGTTTCCATGGCAGCGGGAAATGGCTTGTGCTCTGAACTTGTCTTTGGCTGTGGAGTTTGAGAGCCTTGAGTGAGGAGGTGCATGTTAGTTTTGTGTGAGTGCTCAAGCTGCTTGATTCCCTCCCACTGGGCTCAATGGGCATTGGACCGGAAGTGAGCAAACAGGGTTTCCTAGATAGCTGCCAGGACAGCTGATGGTATGTGAAGTGCATGAGGCAGGTGGAGTTGTTTTGGCAGTGGAAGAGCTGTGCTGCTGCTTCGGGCAGTTGCCATTCCCCACCACACTACCTTCCCTACGTGTCATAGCCACTTTCAGACATATGTGCTGCCAGAGCACTTGGTTTCCATGGCAGCGGGAAATGGCTTGGGCGCTGAACTTGTCTTTGGCTGTGGAGTTTTGAGCGCCTTGAGTGAGGAGCTCCATGTTAGTTTTGTGTGGGTGCTCAAGCTGCTTGATTCCATCCCACTGGGCTCAATGGGCATTGGACCGGAAGTGAGCAAACAGGGTTTCCTCGATAGCTGCCAGGACAGCTGATGGTATGTGAAGTGCATGAGGCAGGTGTAGTTGTTTTGGCACTGGAAGAGCTGTGCTGCTGCTTCGGGAAGTTGCCATTCACCACCACACTCCCTTCCCTAGGTGTCATAGCCACTTTCAGACATATGTGCTGCCAGAGCCCTTGGTTTCCATGGCAGCGGGAAATGGCTTGGGCGCTGAACTTGTCTTTGGCTGTGGAGTTTTGATCGGCTTGAGTGAGGAGCTGCATGTTAGTTTTCCTTGTTGGTGCTCAAGCTGCTTGATTCCATCCCACTGGGTTCAGTGGCCATGGGACCGGAAGTGAACAAACAGGGTTTCCTAGATAGCTGCCAGGACAGCTGATGGTATGTGAAGTGCATGAGGCAGGTGGAGTTGTTTTGGCACTGGAAGAGCTGTGCTGCTGCTTCCGGCAGTTGCCATTCACCAGCAAACTACCTTCCCTAGATGTCATACCTACTTTCAGACATATGTGCTGTCAGAGCACTTGGTTTCCATGCAGCGGGAAATGGCTTGGGCGCTGAACTTGTCTTTGGCTGTGGAGTTTTGATCGCCTTGAGTGAGGAGCTGCATGTTAGTTTTGTGTGGGTGCTCAAGCTGCTTGATTCCATCCCACTGGGCTCAATGGGCATGGGACCGGAAGTGAGCAAACAGGGTTTCCTAGATAGCTGGCAGGACAGCTGATGGTATGTGAAGTGCATGAGGCAGGTGGAGTTGTTTTGGCACTGGAAGAGCTGTGCTGCTGCTTCCGGCAGTTGCCATTCACCACCACACTACCTTCAATAGGTGTCATAGCCACTTTCAGACATATGTGCTGCCAGAGCACTTGGTTTCCATGGCAGCGGGAAATGGCTTGGGCGCTGAACTTGTCTTTGGCTGTGGAGTTTTGAGCGCCATGAGTGAGGAGCTCCATGTTAGTTTTGTGTGGGTGCTCAAGCTGCTTGATTCCATCCCACTGGGCTCAATGGGCATTGGACCGGAAGTGACCAAACAGGGTTTCCTAGATAGCTGCCAGGACAGCTGATGGTATGTGAAGTTTGTGATTTATGTGGAGTTGTTTTGGCACTGGAAGAGCTGTGCTGCTGCTTCGGGAAGTTGCCATTCACCACCACATTACCTTTCCTAGGTGTCATAGCCACTTTCAGACATATGTGCTGCCAGAGCACTTGGTTTCCATGGCAGCGGGAAATGGCTTGGGCTCTGAACTTGTCTTTTACTGTGGAGTTTTGAGCGCCATGAGTGAGGAGCTACATGTTGGTTTTGTGTGGGTGCTCAAGCTGCTTGATTCCATCCCACTGGGCTCAATGGGCATGGGACCGGAAGTGACCAAACAGGGTTTCCTCGATAGCTGGCAGGACAGCTGATGGTATGTGAAGTGCATGAGGCAGGTGGAGTTGTTTTGGCACTGGAAGAGCTGTGCTGCTGCTTCGGGCAGTTGCCATTCACCACCACACTACCTTCCTTAGGTGTCATAGCCACTTTCAGACATATGTGCTGCCAGAGCTCTTGGTTTCCATGGCAGCGGGAAATGGCTTGGGCTCTGAACTTGTCTTTGGCTGTGGAGTTTTGAGCGCTTTGAGGGAGGAGCTGCATGTTAGTTTTGTGTGGGTGCTCAAGCTGCTTGATTCCATCCCACTGGGTTGAATGGGCATGGGACCGGAAGTGAACAAACAGGGTTTCCTAGATAGCTGCCAGGACAGCTGATGGTATGTGAAGTGCATGAGGCATGTGGAGTTGTTTTGGCACTGGAAGAGCTGTGCTGCTGCTTCGGGCAGTTGCCATTCACCACCACACTACCTTCCCTAGGTGTCATAGCCACTTTCAGATATATGTGCTGCCAGAGCACTTGGTTTCCATGCAGCGGGAAATGGCTTGGGAGCTGAACTTGTCTTTGGCTGTGGAGTTTGATCGCCTTGAGTGAGGAGCTGCATGTTAGTTTTGTGTGGGTGCTCAAGCTGCTTGATTCCATCTCACTGGGCTCAATGGGCTTGGGACCGGAAGTGAGCAAACAGGGTTTCCTAGATAGCTGCCAGGACAGCTGATGGTATGTGAAGTGCATGAGGCATGTGGAGTTGTTTTGGCACTGGAAGAGCTGTGCTGCTGCTTCGGGCAGTTGCCATTCACCACCACACTCCCTTCCCTAGATGTCATACCTACTTTCAGACATATGTGCTGCCAGAGCACTTGGTTTCCATGGCAGCGGGAAATGGCTTGGGTGCTGAACTTGTCTTTGGCTGTGGAGTTTTGAGCGCCTTGAGTGAGGAGCTCCATGTTAGTTTTGTGTGGGTGCTCAAGCTGCTTGATTCCATCCCACTGGGCTCAATGGGCATGGGACCGGAAGTGACAAAACAGGGTTTCCTAGATAGCTGCCAGGACAGCTCATGGTATGTGAAGTTCATGAGGCAGGTGGAGTTGTTTTGGCACTGGAAGAGCTGTGCTGCTGCTTCGGGCAGTTGCCATTCACCACCACACTACCTTCCCTAGGTGTCATAGCCACTTTCAGACATATGTGCTGCCAGAGCACTTGGTTTCCATGGCAGCGGGAAATGGCTTGGGCTCTGAACTTGTGTTTGGCTGTGGAGTTTTGAGCGCCTTGAGTGAGGAGCTCCATGTTAGTTTTGTGTGGGTGCTCAAGCTGCTTGATTCCATCCCACGGGGCTCAATGGGCATTGGACTGGTAGTGAGCAAACAGGGTTTCCTCGATAGCTGGCAGGACAGCTGATGGTATGTGAAGTGCATGAGGCAGGTGTAGTTGTTTTGGCACTGGAAGAGCTGTGCTGCTGCTTCGGGCAGTTGCCATTCACCACCACACTACCTTCCCTAGGTGTCATAGCCACTTTCAGACATATGTGCTGCCAGAGCACTTGGTTTCCATGGCAGCGGGAAATGGCTTGGGCGCTGAACTTGTCTTTGGCTGTGGAGTTTTGAGCGCCATGAGTGAGGAGCTCCATGTTAGTTTTGTGTGGGTGCTCAAGCTGCTTGATTCCATCCCACTGGGCTCAATGGGCATGGGACCGGAAGTGACCAAACAGGGTTTCCTCGATAGCTGCCAGGACAGCTGATGGTATGTGAAGTTCATGAGGCAGGTGGAGTTGTTTTGGCACTGGAAGAGCTGTGCTGCTGCTTCGGGCAGTTGCCATTCACCACCACACTCCCTTCCCTAGATGTCATACCTACTTTCAGACATATGTGCTGCCAGAGCACTTGGTTTCCATGGCAGCGGGAAATGGCTTGGACGCTGAACTTGTCTTTGGCTGTGGAGTTTTGAGCTCCTTGAGTGAGGAGCTCCATGTTAGTTTTCCTTGTTGGTGCTTAAGCTGCTTGATTCCATCCCCCTGGGCTCAATGGGCATTGGACCGGAAGTGAGCAAACAGGGTTTCCTAGATAGCTGGCAGGACAGCTGATGGTATGTGAAGTGCATGAGGCAGGTGGAGTTGTTTTGGCACTGGAAGAGCTGTGCTGCTGCTTCGGGCAGTTGCCATTCACCACCACACTACCTTCCCTAGGTGTCATAGCCACTTTCAGACATATGTGCTGCCAGAGCACTTGGTTTCCATGGCAGCGGGAAATGGCTTGGGCTCTGAACTTGTGTTTGGCTGTGGAGTTTTGAGCGCCTTGAGTGAGGAGCTCCATGTTAGTTTTGTGTGGGTGCTCAAGCTGCTTGATTCCATCCCACTGGGCTCAATGGGCATTGGACTGGTAGTGAGCAAACAGGGTTTCCTCGATAGCTGGCAGGACAGCTGATGGTATGTGAAGTGCATGAGGCAGGTGTAGTTGTTTTGGCACTGGAAGAGCTGTGCTGCTGCTTCGGGCAGTTGCCATTCACCACCACACTACCTTCCCTAGGTGTCATAGCCACTTTCAGACATATGTGCTGCCAGAGCACTTGGTTTCCATGGCAGCGGGAAATGGCTTATGCACTGAACTTGTCTTTGGCTGTGGAGTTTTGAGCGCCATGAGTGAGGAGCTCCATGTTAGTTTTGTGTGGGTGCTCAAGCTGCTTGATTCCATCCCACTGGGCTCAATGGGCATTGGACCGGAAGTGACCAAACAGGGTTTCCTCGATAGCTGCCAGGACAGCTGATGGTATGTGAAGTTCATGAGGCAGGTGGAGTTGTTTTGGCACTGGAAGAGCTGTGCTGCTGCTTCGGGCAGTTGCCATTCACCACCACACTCCCTTCCCTAGATGTCATACCTACTTTCAGACATATGTGCTGCCAGAGCACTTGGTTTCCATGGCAGCGGGAAATGGCTTGGGCGCTGAACTTGTCTTTGGCTGTGGAGTTTTGAGCTCCTTGAGTGAGGAGCTGCATGTTAGTTTTCCTTGTTGGTGCTTAAGCTGCTTGATTCCATCCCCCTGCGCTCAATGGGCATTGGACCGGAAGTGAGCAAACAGGGTTTCCTAGATAGCTGCCAGGACAGCTGATGGTATGTGAAGTGCATGAGGCAGGTGGAGTTGTTTTGGCACTGGAAGAGCTGTGCTGCTGCTTCCGGCAGTTGCCATTCACCACCACACTACCTTCCATAGTTGTCATAGCCACTTTCAGACATATGTGCTGCCAGAGCACTTGGTTTCCATGGCAGCGGGAAATGTCTTTGGCCTTGAACTTGTGTTTGGCTGTGGAGTTTTGAGCGCCTTGAGTGAGGAGCTCCATGTTAGTTTTGTGTGGGTGCTCAAGCTGCTTGATTCCATCCCACTGGGCTCAATGGGCATGGGACCGGAAGTGAGCAAACAGGGTTTCCTAGATAGCTGCCAGGACAGCTGATGGTATGTGAAGTGCATGAGGCAGATGGAGTTGTTTTGGCACTGGAAGAGCTGTGCTGCTGCTTCGGGCAGTTGCCATTCACCACCACACTCCCTTCCCTAGGTGTCATAGCCACTTTCAGACATATGTGCTGCCAGAGCACTTGGTTTCCATGGCAGCGGGAAATGGCTTGGGCGCTGAACTTTTCTTTGGCTGTGGAGTTTTGAGCGCCTTCAGTGAGGAGCTCCATGTTAGTTTTGTGTGGGTGCTCAAGCTGCTTGATTCCATCCCACTGGGCTCAATGGGCATGGGACCGGAAGTGAGCAAACAGGTTTTCCTAGATAGCTGCCAGGACAGCTGATGGTATGTGAAGTGCATGAGGCAGGTGGAGTTGTTTTGGCACTGGAAGAGCTGTGCTGCTGCTTCGGGCAGTTGCCATTCACCACCACACTCCCTTTCCTAGGTGTCATAGCCACTTTCAGACATATGTGCTGCCAGAGCACTTGGTTTCCATGGCAGCGGGAAATGGCTTGGGCGCTGAACTTGTCTTTGGCTGTGGAGTTTTGATCGGCTTCAGTGAGGAGCTGCATGTTAGTTTTCCTTGTTGGTGCTTAAGCTGCTTGATTCCATCCCACTGGGCTCAATGGGCATGGGACCGGAAGTGACCAAACAGGGTTTCCTAGATAGCTTCCAGGATAGCTGATGGTATGTGAAGTGCATGAGGCAGGTGGAGTTGTTTTGGCACTGGAAGAGCTGTGCTGCTGCTTCGGGAAGTTGCCATTCACCACCACATTACCTTTCCTAGGTGTCATAGCCACTTTCAGACATATGTGCTGCCAGAGCACTTGGTTTCCATGGCAGCGGGAAATGGCTTGGGCTCTGAACTTGTCTTTGGATGTGGAGTTTTGACCGCCATGAGTGAGGAGCTACATGTTGGTTTTGTGTGGGTGCTCAAGCTGCTTGATTCCATCCCACTGGGCTCAATGGGCATGGGACCGGAAGTGACCAAACAGGGTTTCCTAGATAGCCGCCAGGACAGCTGATGGTATGTGAAGTGCATGAGGCAGGTGGAGTTGTTTTGGCACTGGAAGAGCTGTGCTGCTGCTTCGGGCAGTTGCCATTCACCACCACACTACCTTCCTTAGGTGTCATAGCCACTTTCAGACATATGTGCTGCCAGAGCCCTTGGTTTCCATGGCAGCGGGAAATGGCTTTGGCCCTGAACTTGTGTTTGGCTGTGGAGTTTTGAGCGCCTTGAGTGAGGAGCTGCATGTTAGTTTTGTGTGGGTGCTCAAGCTGCTTGATTCCATCCCACTGGGCTCAATGGGCATTGGACCAGAAGTGAGCAAACAGGGTTTCCTAGATGGCTGCCAGGACAGCTGATGGTATGTGAAGTGCATGAGGCAGGTGGAGTTATTTTGGCACTGGAAGAGCTGTGCTGCTGCTTCTGGCAGTTGCCATTCACCAGCAAACTACCTTACCTAGATGTCATACCTACTTTCAGACATATGTGCTGTCAGAGCACTTGGTTTCCATGCAGCGGGAAATGGCTTGGGCGCTGAACTTGTCTTTGGCTGTGGAGTTTTGATCACCTTGAGTGAGGAGCTGCATGTTGGTTTTGTGTGGGTGCTCAAGCTGCTTGATTCCATCCCACTGGGCTCAATGGGCATTGAACCGCAAGTGAGCAAACAGGGTTTCCTAGATAGCTGCCAGGACAGCTGATGGTATGTGAAGTGCATGAGGCAGGTGGAGTTGTTTTGGCACTGGAAGAGCTGTGCTGCTGCTTCCGGCAGTTGCCATTCACCAGCAAACTAACTTCCCTAGATGTCATACCTACTTTCAGACATATGTGCTGTCAGAGCACTTGGTTTCCATGCAGCGGGAAATGGCTTGGGCGCTGAACTTGTCTTTGGCTGTGGAGTTTTGATCGCCTTGAGTGAGGAGCTGCATGTTAGTTTTGTGTGGGTGCTCAAGCTGCTTGATTCCATCTCACTGGGCTCAATGGGCATGGGACCGGAAGTGAGCAAACAGGGTTTCCTAGATAGCTGCCAGGACAGCTGATGGTATGTGAAGTGCATGAGGCAGGTGGAGTTGTTTTGGCACTGGAAGAGCTGTGCTGCTGCTTCGGGAAGTTGCCATTCACCACCACACTCCCTTTCCTAGGTGTCATAGCCACTTTCAGACATATGTGCTGCCAGAGCACTTGGTTTCCATGGCAGCGGGAAATGGCTTGGGCGCTGAACTTGTCTTTGGCTGTGGAGTTTTGATCGGCTTCAGTGAGGAGCTGCATGTTAGTTTTCCTTGTTGGTGCTTAAGCTGCTTGATTCCATCCCACTGGGCTCAATGGGCATGGGACCGGAAGTGACCAAACTGGGTTTCCTAGATAGCTTCCAGGATAACTGATGGTATGTGAAGTGCATGAGGCAGGTGGAGTTGTTTTGGCACTGGAAGAGCTGTGCTGCTGCTTCCGGCAGTTGCCATTCACCACCACATTACCTTTCCTAGGTGTCATAGCCACTTTCAGACATATGTGCTGCCAGAGCACTTGGTTTCCATGGCAGCGGGAAATGGCTTGGGCTCTGAACTTGTCTTTGTCTGTGGAGTTTTGACCGCCATGAGTGAGGAGCTACATGTTGGTTTTGTGTGGGTGCTCAAGCTGCTTGATTCCATCCCACTGGGCTCAATGGGCATGGGACCGGAAGTGACCAAACAGGGTTTCCTAGATAGCCGCCAGGACAGCTGATGGTATGTGAAGTGCATGAGGCAGGTGGAGTTGTTTTGGCACTGGAAGAGCTGTGCTGCTGCTTCGGGCAGTTGCCATTCACCACCACACTACCTTCCTTAGGTGTCATAGCCACTTTCAGACATATGTGCTGCCAGAGCCCTTGGTTTCCATGGCAGCGGGAAATGGCTTTGGCCCTGAACTTGTGTTTGGCTGTGGAGTTTTGAGCGCCTTGAGTGAGGAGCTGCATGTTAGTTTTGTGTGGGTGCTCAAGCTGCTTGATTCCATCCCACTGGGCTCAATGGGCATTGGACCAGAAGTGAGCAAACAGGGTTTCCTAGATGGCTGCCAGGACAGCTGATGGTATGTGAAGTGCATGAGGCAGGTGGAGTTGTTTTGGCACTGGAAGAGCTGTGCTGCTGCTTCTGGCAGTTGCCATTCACCAGCAAACTACCTTCCCTAGATGTCATACCTACTTTCAGACATATGTGCTGTCAGAGCACTTGGTTTCCATGGCAGCGGGAAATGGCTTGGTCGCTGAACTTGTCTTTGGCTGTGGAGTTTTGATCACCTTGAGTGAGGAGCTGCATGTTGGTTTTGTGTGGGTGCTCAAGCTGCTTGATTCCATCCCACTGGGCTCAATGGGCATTGAACCGCAAGTGAGCAAACAGGGTTTCCTAGATAGCTGCCAGGACAGCTGATGGTATGTGAAGTGCATGAGGCATGTGGAGTTGTTTTGGCACTGGAAGAGCTGTGCTGCTGCTTCGGGCAGTTGCCATTCACCACCACACTACCTTCAATAGGTTTCATAGCGACTTTCAGACATATGTGCTGCCAGAGCACTTGGTTTCCATGGCAGCGGGAAATGGCTTTGGTGCTGAACTTGTCTTTGGCTGTGGAGTTTTGAGCGCCTTGAGTGAGGAGCTCCATGTTAGTTTTGTGTGGGTGCTCAAGCTGCTTGATTCCATCCCACTGGGCTCAATGGGCATGGGACCGGAAGTGACAAAACAGGGTTTCCTAGATAGCTGCCAGGACAGCTGATGGTATGTGAAGTGCATGAGGCATGTGGAGTTGTTTTGGCACTGGAAGAGCTGTGCTGCTGCTTCGGGCAGTTGCCATTCACCAGCAAACTAACTTCCCTAGATGTCATACCTACTTTCAGACATATGTGCTGTCAGAGCACTTGGTTTCCATGGCAGCGGGAAATGGCTTGGGCGCTGAACTTGTCTTTGGCTGTGGAGTTTTGATCACCTTGAGTGAGGAGCTGCATGTTGGTTTTGTGTGGGTGCTCAAGCTGCTTGATTCCATCCCACTGGGCTCAATGGGCATTGAACCGCAAGTGAGCAAACAGGGTTTCCTAGATAGCTGCCAGGACAGCTGATGGTATGTGAAGTGCATGAGGCAGGTGGAGTTGTTTTGGCACTGGAAGAGCTGTGCTGCTGCTTCCGGCAGTTGCCATTCACCAGCAAACTAACTTCCCTAGATGTCATACCTACTTTCAGACATATGTGCTGTCAGAGCACTTGGTTTCCATGCAGCGGGAAATGGCTTGGGCGCTGTACTTGTCTTTGGCTGTGGAGTTTTGATCGCCTTGAGTGAGGAGCTGCATGTTAGTTTTGTGTGGGTGCTCAAGCTGCTTGATTCCATCCCACTGGGCTCAATGGGCATGGGACCGGAAGTGACAAAACAGGGTTTCCTAGATAGCTGCCAGGACAGCTGATGGTATGTGAAGTGCATGAGGCAGGTGGAGTTGTTTTGGCACTGGAAGAGCTGTGCTGCTGCTTCGGGCAGTTGCCATTCACCACCACACTACCTTCCCTAGGTGTCATAGCCACTTTCAGACATATGTGTTGCCAGAGCACTTGGTTTCCATGGCAGCGGGAAATGGCTTGGGCTCTGAACTTGTGTTTGGCTGTGGAGTTTTGAGCGCCTTGAGTGAGGAGCTCCATGTTAGTTTTGTGTGGGTGCTCAAGCTGCTTGATTCCATCCCATGGGGCTCAATGGGCATTGGACTGGTAGTGAGCAAACAGGGTTTCCTTGATAGCTGGCAGGACAGCTGATGGTATGTGAAGTGCATGAGGCAGGTGGAGTTGTTTTGGCACTGGAAGAGCTGTGCTGCTGCTTCGGGCAGTTGCCATTCACCACCACACTACCTTCCCGAGGTGTCATAGCCACTTTCAGACATATGTGCTGCCAGAGCACTTGGTTTCCATGGCAGCGGGAAATGGCTTGGGCGCTGAACTTGTCTTTGGCTGTGGAGTTTTGAGCGCCATGAGTGAGGAGCTGCATGTTAGTTTTGTGTGGGTGCTCAAGCTGCTTGATTCCATCCCACTGGGCTCAATGGGCATTGGACCGGAAGTGACCAAACAGGGTTTCCTCGATAGCTGCCAGGACAGCTGATGGTATGTGAAGTGCATGAGGCAGGTGGAGTTGTTTTGGCACTGGAAGAGCTGTGCTGCTGCTTCGGGCAGTTGCCATTCACCACCACACTCCCTTCCCTAGATGTCATACCTACTTTCAGACATATGTGCTGCCAGAGCACTTGGTTTCCATGGCAGCGGGAAATGGCTTGGGCGCTGAACTTTTCTTTGGCTGTAGAGTTTTGAGCTCCTTGAGTGAGGAGCTCCATGTTAGTTTTCCTTGTTGGTGCTTAAGCTGCTTGATTCCATCCCCCTGTGCTCAATGGGCATTGGACCGGAAGTGAGCAACAGGGTTTCCTAGATAGCTGCCAGGACAGCTGATGGTATGTGAAGTGCATGAGGCAGGTGGAGTTGTTTTGGCACTGGAAGAGCTGTGCTGCTGCTTCCGGCAGTTGCCATTCACCACCACACTACCTTCCATAGTTGTCATAGCCACTTTCAGACATATGTGCTGCCAGAGCACTTAGTTTCCATGGCAGCGGGAAATGTCTTTGGCCCTGAACTTGTGTTTGGCTGTGGAGTTTTGAGCGCCTTGAGTGAGGAGCTGCATGTTAGTTTTGTGTGGGTGCTCAAGCTGCTTGATTCCATCCCACTGGGCTCAATGGGCATGGGACCGGAAGTGAGCAAACAGGGTTTCCTAGATAGCTGCCAGGACAGCTGATGGTATGTGAAGTTTGTGATTTATGTGGAGTTGTTTTGGCACTGGAAGAGCTGTGCTGCTGCTTCGGGCAGTTGCCATTCACCACCACACTCCCTTTCCTAGGTGTCATAGCCACTTTCAGACATATGTGCTGCCAGAGCCCTTGGTTTCCATGGCAGCGGGAAATGGCTTGGGCGCTGAACTTGTCTTTGGCTGTGGAGTTTTGATCGGCTTCAGTGAGGAGCTGCATGTTAGTTTTCCTTGTTGTTGCTTAAGCTGCTTGATTCCATCCCACTGGGCTCAATGGGCATTGGACCGGAAGTGACCAAACAGGGTTTCCTAGATAGCTTCCAGGATAGCTGATGGTATGTGAAGTGCATGAGGCAGGTGGAGTTGTTTTGGCACTGGAAGAGCTGTGCTGCTGCTTCGGGAAGTTGCCATTCACCACCACATTACCTTTCCTAGGTGTCATAGCCACTTTCAGACATATGTGCTGCCAGAGCACTTGGTTTCCATGGCAGCGGGAAATGGCTTGGGCTCTGAACTTGTCTTTGGCTGTGGAGTTTTGAGCGCCATGAGTGAGGAGCTACATGTTGGTTTTGTGTGGGTGCTCAAGCTGCTTGATTCCATCCCACTGGGCTCAATGGGCATGGGACCGGAAGTGAGCAAACAGGGTTTCCTAGATAGCTGCCAGGACAGCTGATGGTATGTGACGTTTGTGATTTATGTGGAGTTGTTTTGGCACTGGAAGAGCTGTGCTGCTGCTTCGGGCAGTTGCCATTCACCACCACACTCCCTTCCCTAGGTGTCATAGCCACTTTCAGACATATGTGCTGCCAGAGCACTTGGTTTCCATGGCAGCGGGAAATGGCTTGGGCTCTGAACTTGTCTTTGGCTGTGGAGTTTTGAGCGCCATGAGTGAGGAGCTACATGTTGGTTTTGTGTGGGTGCTCAAGCTGCTTGATTCCATCCCACTGGGCTCAATGGGCATTGAATCGGAAGTGAGCAAACAGGGTTTCCTAGATGGCTGCCAGGACAGCTGATGGTATGTGAAGTGCATGAGGCAGGTGGAGTTGTTTTGGCACTGGAAGAGCTGTGCTGCTGCTTCGGGCAGTTTCCATTCACCACCACACTACCTTCCTTAGGTGTCATAGCCACTTTCAGACATATGTGCTGCCAGAGCTCTTGGTTTCCATGGCAGCGGGAAATGGCTTGGGCTCTGAACTTGTCTTTGGCTGTGGAGTTTTGAGCGCTTTGAGGGAGGAGCTGCATGTTAGTTTTGTGTGGGTGCTCAGGCTGCTTGATTCCATCCCACTGGGTTCAATGGGCATGGGACCGGAAGTGAACAAACAGGGTTTCCTAGATAGCTGCCAGGACAGCTGATGGTATGTGAAGTGCATGAGGCAGGTGGAGTTGTTTTGGCACTGGAAGAGCTGTGCTGCTGCTTCGGGCAGTTGCCATTCACCACCACACTACCTTCCCTAGGTGTCATAGCCACTTTCAGATATATGTGCTGCCAGAGCCCTTGGTTTCCATGGCAGCGGGAAATGGCTTTGGCCCTGAACTTGTGTTTGGCTGTGGAGTTTTGAGCGCCTTGAGTGAGGAGCTCCATGTTAGTTTTGTGTGGGTGCTCAAGCTGCTTGATTCCATCCCACTGGGCTCAATGGGCATTGGACCGGAAGTGAGCAAACCGGGTTTCCTAGATGGCTGCCAGGACAGCTGATGGTATGTGAAGTGCATGAGGCAGGTGTAGTTGTTTTGGCACTGGAAGAGCTGTGCTGCTGCTTCCGGCAGTTGCCATTCACCAGCAAACTACCTTCCCTAGATGTCATACCTACTTTCAGACATATGTGCTGTCAGAGCACTTGGTTTCCATGGAGCGGGAAATGGCTTGGGCGCTGAACTTGTCTTTGGCTGTGGAGTTTTGATCACCTTGAGTGAGGAGCTGCATGTTGGTTTTGTGTGGGTGCTCAAGCTGCTTGATTCCATCCCACTGGGCTCAATGGGCATTGAACCGCAAGTGAGCAAACAGGGTTTCCTAGATAGCTGCCAGGACAGCTGATGGTATGTGAAGTGCATGAGGCAGGTGGAGTTGTTTTGGCACTGGAAGAGCTGTGCTGCTGCTTCCGGCAGTTGCCATTCACCAGCAAACTACCTTCCCTAGATGTCATACCTACTTTCAGACATATGTGCTGTCAGAGCACTTGGTTTCCATGCAGCGGGAAATGGCTTGGGCTCTGAACTTGTCTTTGGCTGTGGAGTTTTGAGCGCCTTCAGTGAGGAGCTGCATGTTAGTTTTGTGTGGGTGCTCAAGCTGCTTGATTCCATCCCACTGGGCTCAATGGGCATGGGACCAGAAGTGAGCAAACAGGGTTTCCTAGATATCTGCCAGGACAGCTGATGGTATGTGACGTTTGTGATTTATGTGGAGTTGTTTTGGCACTGGAAGAGCTGTGCTGCTGCTTCGGGCAGTTGCCATTCACCACCACACTCCCTTCCCTAGGTGTCATAGCCACTTTCAGACATATGTGCTGCCAGAGCACTTGGTTTCCATGGCAGCGGGAAATGGCTTGGGCTCTGAACTTGTCTTTGGCTGTGGAGTTTTGAGCGCCATGAGTGAGGAGCTACATGTTGGTTTTGTGTGGGTGCTCAAGCTGCTTGATTCCATCCCACTGGGCTCAATGGGCATTGAATCGGAAGTGAGCAAACAGGGTTTCCTAGATAGCTGCCAGGACAGCTGATGGTATGTGAAGTGCATGAGGCAGGTGGAGTTGTTTTGGCACTGGAAGAGCTGTGCTGCTGCTTCGGGCAGTTGCCATTCACCACCACACTACCTTCCTTAGGTGTCATAGCCACTTTCAGACATATGTGCTGCCAGAGCTCTTGGTTTCCATGGCAGCGGGAAATGGCTTGGGCTCTGAACTTGTCTTTGGCTGTGGAGTTTTGAGCGCTTTGAGGGAGGAGCTGCATGTTAGTTTTGTGTGGGTGCTCAAGCTGCTTGATTCCATCCCACTGGGTTCAATGGGCATGGGACCGGAAGTGAACAAACAGGGTTTCCTAGATAGCTGCCAGGACAGCTGATGGTATGTGAAGTGCATGAGGCAGGTGGAGTTGTTTTGGCACTGGAAGAGCTGTGCTGCTGCTTCGGGCAGTTGCCATTCACCACCACACTACCTTCCCTAGGTGTCATAGCCACTTTCAGATATATGTGCTGCCAGAGCCCTTGGTTTCCATGGCAGCGGGAAATGGCTTTGGCCCTGAACTTGTGTTTGGCTGTGGAGTTTTGAGCGCCTTGAGTGAGGAGCTCCATGTTAGTTTTGTGTGGGTGCTCAAGCTGCATGATTCCATCCCACTGGGCTCAATGGGCATTGGACCGGAAGTGAGCAAACAGGGTTTCCTAGATGGCTGCCCGGACAGCTGATGGTATGTGAAGTGCATGAGGCAGGTGGAGTTGTTTTGGCACTGGAAGAGCTGTGCTGCTGCTTCCGGCAGTTGCCATTCACCAGCAAACTACCTTCCCTAGATGTCATACCTACTTTCAGACATATGTGCTGTCAGAGCACTTGGTTTCCATGCAGCGGGAAATGGCTTGGGCGCTGAACTTGTCTTTGGCTGTGGAGTTTTGATCACCTTGAGTGAGGAGCTGCATGTTGGTTTTGTGTGGGTGCTCAAGCTGCTTGATTCCATCCCACTGGGCTCAATGGGCATTGAACCGCAAGTGAGCAAACAGGGTTTCCTAGATAGCTGCCAGGACAGCTGATGGTATGTGAAGTGCATGAGGCAGGTGGAGTTGTTTTGGCACTGGAAGAGCTGTGCTGCTGCTTCCGGCAGTTGCCATTCACCAGCAAACTACCTTCCCTAGATGTCATACCTACTTTCAGACATATGTGCTGTCAGAGCACTTGGTTTCCATGCAGCGGGAAATGGCTTGGGCTCTGAACTTGTCTTTGGCTGTGGAGTTTGAGTGCCTTCAGTGAGGAGCTGCATGTTAGTTTTGTGTGGGTGCTCAAGCTGCTTGATTCCATCCCACTGGGCTCAATGGGTATGGGACCAGAAGTGAGCAAACAGGGTTTCCTAGATATCTGCCAGGACAGCTGATGGTATGTGAAGTGCATGAGGCAGGTGGAGTTGTTTTGGCACTGGAAGAGCTGTGCTGCTGCTTCGGGCAGTTGCCATTCACCACCACACTCCCTTCCCTAGGTGTCATAGCCACTTTCAGACATATGTGCTGCCAGAGCACTTGGTTTCCATGGCAGCGGGAAATGGCTTGTGCTCTGAACTTCTCTTTGGCTGTGGAGTTTTTAGTGCCTTGAGTGTGGAGCTCCATGTTAGTTTTGTGTGGGTGCTCAAGCTGCTTGATTCCATCCCACTGGGCTCAATGGGCATGGGACCGGAAGTGAGCAAACCGGGTTTCCTAGATGGCTGCCAGGACAGCTGATGGTATGTGAAGTGCATGAGGCAGGTGGAGTTGTTTTGGCACTGGAAGAGCTGTGCTGCTGCTTCCGGCAGTTGCCATTCACCACCACACTACCTTCCCTAGATGTCATACCTACTTTCAGACATATGTGCTGTCAGAGCACTTGGTTTCCATGCAGCGGGAAATGGCTTGGGCTCTGAACTTGTCTTTGGCTGTGGAGTTTTGATCACCTTGAGTGAGGAGCTGCATGTTGGTTTTGTGTGGGTGCTCAAGCTGCTTGATTCCATCCCACTGGGCTCAATGGGCATTGAACCGGAAGTGAGCAAACAGGGTTTCCTAGATAGCTGGCAGGACAGCTGATGCTATGTGAAGTGCATGAGGCAGGTGGAGTTGTTTTGGCACTGGAAGAGCTGTGCTGCTGCTTCCGGCAGTTGCCATTCACCACCACACAACCTTCCCTAGGTGTCATAGCTACTTTCAGACATATGTGCTGCCAGAGCTCTTGATTTCCATGGCAGCGGGAAATGGCTTGAGCACTGAACTTGTCTTTGGCTGTGGAGTTTTGAGCGCCTTGAGTGAGGAGCTCCATGTTAGTTTTCCTTGTTGGTGCTCAAGCGCTTGATTCCATCCCACTGGGCTCAATGGGCATGGGACCGGAAGTGAGCAAACAGGGTTTCCTAGATAGCTTCCAGGACAGCTGATGGTATGTGAAGTGCATGAGGCAGGTGGAGTTGTTTTGGCACTGGAAGAGCTGTGCTGCTGCTTCGGGCAGTTGCCATTCACCACCACACTACCTTCCCTAGGTGTCATAGCCACTTTCAGACATATGTGCTGCCAGAGCCCTTGGTTTCCATGGCAGCGGGAAATGGCTTTGGCGCTGAACTTGTCTTTGGCTGTGGAGTTTTGAGCGCCTTGAGTGAGGAGCTCCATGTTAGTTTTGTGTGGGTGCTCAAGCTGCTTGATTCCATATCACTGGGCTCAATGGGCATGGGACCGGAAGTGAGCAAACAGGGTTTCCTAGATAGCTGCCAGGACAGCTGATGGTATGTGAAGTGTATGAGGCAGGTGGAGTTGTTTTGGCACTGGAAGAGCTGTGCTGCTGCTTCGGGCAGTTGCCATTCACCACCACACTACATTCAATAGGTGTCATAGCCACTTTCAGACATATGTGCTGTCAGAGCACTTGGTTTCCATGGCAGCGGGAAATGGCTTGGGCTCTGAACTTGTCTTTGGCTGTGGAGTTTTGAACGCCTTGAGTGAGCAACTGCATGTTAATTTTGTGTTTGTGCTCAAGCTGCATGATTCCATCCCACTGGGCTCAATGGGCATGGGACCAGAAGTGAGCTAACATGGTTTCCTCGATAGCTGGCAGGACAGCTGATGGTATGTGAAGTGCATGAGGCAGGTGGAGTTGTTTTGGCATTGGAAGAGCTGTGCTGCTGCTTCGGGCAGTTGCCATTCACCACCACACTACCTTCAATAGGTGTCATAGCCACTTTCAGACATATGTGCTGCCAGAGCTCTTGGTTTCCATGGCAGCGGGAAATGGCTTGGGCTCTGAACTTGTCTTTGACTGTGGAGTTTTGAGCGCCTTGAGTGAGGAGCTCCATGATGGTTTTGTGTGGGTGCTCAAGCGCTTGATTCCATCCCCCTGGGCTCAATGGGCATGGGACCGGAAGTGAGCAAGCAGGGTTTCCTAGATAGCTGCTAAGACAGCTGATGGTATGTGAAGTGTATGAGGCAGGTGGAGTTGTTTTGGCACTGGAAGAGCTGTGCTGCTGCTTCGGGCAGTTGCCATTCACCACCACACTACCTTCCCTAGGTGTCATAGCCACTTTCAGACATATGTGCTGCCAGAGCACTTGGTTTCCATGGCAGGTGAAATGCCTTGGGCTCTGAAATTGTGTTTGGCTGTGGAGTTTTGAGTGCCTTGAGTGAGGAGCTGCATGTTAGTTTTGTGTGGGTTCTCAAGCTGCTTGATTCCATCCCACAGGGCTCAATGGGCATGGGACCAGAAGTGAGCAAACAGGGTTTCCTAGATAGCTGGCAGGACAGCTGATGGTATGTGAAGTGCATGAGGCAGGTGGAGTTGTTTTGGCACTGGAAGAGCTGTGCTGCTGCTTCGGGCAGTTGCCATTCACCACCACACTACCTTTCCTAGGTGTCATAGCCACTTTCAGACATATGTGCTGCCAGAGCTCTTGGTTTCCATGGCAGCGGGAAATGGCTTGGGCTTTGAACTTGCCTTTGGCTGTGGAGTTTTGAGCGCCTTGAGTGAGGAGCTGCATGTTAGTTTTGTGTGGGTGCTCAAGCTGCTTGATTCCATCCCACTGGGCTCAATGGGCATGGGACCGGAAGTGAGCAAACAGGGTTTCCTAGATAGCTGCCAGGACAGCTGATGGTATGTGAAGTGCATGAGGCAGGTGGAGTTGTTTTGGCACTGGAAGAGCTGTGCTGCTGCTTCGGGCAGTTGCCATTCACCACCACACTACCTTCCCTAGGTGTCATAGCCACTTTCAGACATATGTGCTGCCAGAGCACTTGGTTTCCATGGCAGCGGGAAATGGCTTGGGCGCTGAACTTGTTTTTGGCTTTCGAGGTTTGAGCGCCTTGAGTGAGGAGCTGCATGTTAGTTTTGTGTGGGTGATCAAGCTGCTTGATTCCATCCCACTGGGCTCAATGGGCATTGCAATGGGAGTGAGCAAACAGCGTTTCCTAGATAGCTGGCAAGACAGCTGATGGTATGTGAAGTGCATGAGGCAGGTGGAGTTGTTTTGGCACTGGAAGAGCTGTGCTGCTGCTTCGAGCAGTTGCCATTCACCACCACATTATCTTTCCTAGGTGTCATAGCCACTTTCAGACATATGTGCTGCCAGAGCACTTGGTTTCCATGGCAGCGGGAAATGGCTTGGGCCCTGAACTTGTCTTTGGCTGTGGAGTTTTGAGCGCCTTGAGTGAGGAGCTCCATGTTAGTTTTCCTTGTTGGTGCTTAAGCTGCTTGATTCCATCCCACTGGGCTCAATGGACATTGAACCGGAAGTGAGCAAACAGGGTTTCCTAGATAGCTGGCAGTACAGCTGATGGTATGTGAAGTGCATGAGGCAGGTGGAGTTGTTTTGGCACTGGAAGAGCTGTGCTGCTGCTTCGGGCAGTTGCCATTCACCACCACACTACCTTCCCTAGGTGTCATAGCCACTTTCAGACATATGTGCTGCCAGAGCTCTTGGTTTCCATGGCAGCAGGAAATGGCTTTGGCCCTGAACTTGTCTTTGGCTGTGGAGTTTTGAGCGCCTTGAGTGAGGAGCTCCATGTTAGTTTTGTGTGGGTGCTCAAGCTGCTTGATTCCATCCCACGAGGTTCAATGGGCATAGGACCGGAATTGAGCAAACAGGGTTTCCTAGATAGCTGCCAGGACAGCTGATGGTATGTGAAGTGCATGAGGCAGGTGGAGTTGTTTTGGCACTGGGAGAGCTGTGCTGCTGCTTCCGGCAGTTGCCATTCACCACCACACTACCTTCAATAGGTGTCATAGCCACTTTCAGACATATGTGCTGCCAGAGCACTTGGTTTCCATGGCAGCGCGAAATGGCTTGGGCTCTGAAGTTGTCTTTGGCTGTGGAGTTTTGAGCCTCTTGAGTGAGGAGCTCCATGTTAGTTTTCCTTGTTGGTGCTTAAGCTGCTTGATTCCATCCCACTGGGCTCAATGGGCATAGGACCGGAAGTGAGCAAACAGGGTTTCCTAGATAGCTGGCAGGACAGCTGATGGTATGTGAAGTGCATGAGGCAGGTGGAGTTGTTTTGGCACTGGAAGAGCTGTGCTGCTGCTTCGGGCAGTTGCCATTCACCACCACACTACCTTCAATAGGTGTCATAACCACTTTCAGACATATGTGCTGCCAGAGCCCTTGGTTTCCATGGCAGCGGGTAATGGCATTGGCCCTGAACTTGTCTTTGCTGTGGAGTTTTGAGTGCCTTGAGTGAGGAGCTGCATGTTTGTTTTGTGTGGGTGCTGAAGCTGCTTGATTCCATCCCACTGGGCTCAATGGGCATTGGACCGGAAGTGACCAAACAGGGTTTCCTCGATACCTGGCAGGACAGCTGATGGTATGTGAAGTGCATGAGGCAGGTGGAGTTGTTTTGGCACTGGAAGAGCTGTGCTGCTGCTTCGGGCAGTTGCCATTCACCACCACACTACCTTCCCTAGGTGTCATAGCCACTTTCAGACATATGTGATGCCAGAGCTCTTGGTTTCCATGGCAGCGGGAAATGGCTTCGGCTCTGAACTTGTCTTTGGCTGTGGAGTTTTGAGCGCCATGAGTGAGGAGCTGCATGTTAGTTTTGTGTGGGTGCTCAAGCTGCTTGATTCCATCCCACTGGGCTCAATGGGCATTGGACTGGGAGTGAGCAAACAGGGTTTCCTAGATAGCTGCCAGGACAGCTGATGGTATGCGAAGTGCATGAGGCAGGTGGAGTTGTTTTGGCACTGGAAGAGCTGTGCTGCTGCTTCGGGCAGTTGCCATTCACCACCACACTACCTTCCCTAGGTGTCATAGCCACTTTCAGACATATGTGCTGCCAGAGCATTTGGTTTCCATGGCAGCGGGAAATGGCTTTGGCCCTGAACTTGTGTTTGGCTGTGGAGTTTTGAGCGCCTTGAGTGAGGAGCTGCATGTTAGTTTTGTGTGGGTGCTCAAGCTGCTTGATTCCATCCCACTGGGCTCAATGGGCATGGGACCAGAAGTGAGCAAACAGGGTTTCCTAGATAGCTGCCAGGACAGCTGATGGAATGTGAAGTTCATGAGGCAGGAGGAGGTGTTTTGGCGCTGGAAGAGCTGTGCTGCTGCTTCGGGCAGTTGCCATTCACCACCACACTACCTTCCCTAGGTGTCATAGCCACTTTCAGACATATGTGCTGCCAGAGCTCTTGGTTTCCATGGCAGCGGGAAATGGCTTGGGCGCTGAACTTGTCTTTGGCTGTGGAGTTTTGAGCGCCTTGAGTGAGGAGCTGCATGTTAGTTTTGTTTGGGTGCTCAAGCTGCTTGATTCCATCCCACTGGGCTCAATGGGCATTGGAACGGAAGTGACCAAACAGGGTTTCCTAGAAATCTGCCAGGACAGATGATGGTATGTGAAGCTCAATAGGCAGGTGGAGTTGTTTTGGCACTGGAAGAGCTGTGCTGCTGCTTCGGGCAGTTGCCATTCACCACCACATTACCTTTCCTAGGTGTCATAGACACTTGCAGACATATGTGCTGCCAGAGCACTTGGTTTCCATGGCAGCGGGAAATGGCTTGGGCGCTGAACTTGTCTTTGGCTGTGGAGTTTTGAGCGCCTTGAGTGAGGAGGTCCATGTTAGTTTTGTGTGGGTGCTCAAGCTGCTTGATTCCATCCCACTGGGCTCAATGGGTATTGGACCGGAAGTGAGCAAACAGGGTTTCCTCGATAGCTGCCAGGACAGCTGATGGTATGTGAAGTGCATGAGGCAGGTGGAGTTGTTTTGGCACTGGAAGAGCTGTGCTGCTGTTTCGAGCAGTTGCCATTCACCAAAACACTACCTTCCCGAGGTGTCATAGCCACTTTCAGACATATGTGCTGCCAGAGCACTTGGTTTCCATGGCAGCGGGAAATGCCTTGAGCTCTGAACTTGTCTTTGGCTGTGGAGTTTTGAGCGCCATGAGTGAGGAGCTGCATGTAAGTTTTCTGTGGGTGCTCAAGCTGCTTGATTCCTTCCCACTGGGCTCAATGGGCATGGGACCGGAAGTGACCAAGCAGGGTTTCCTAAATAGCTGGCAGGACAGCTGATGGTATGTGAGGTGCATGAGGCAGGTGGACTTGTTTTGGCACTGGAAGAGCTGTGCTGCTGCTTCGGGCAGTTGCCATTCACCACCACACTACCTTCCCTAGATGTCATAGACACTTGCAGACATATGTGCTGCCAGAGCACTTGGTTTCCATGGCAGCGGGAAATGGCTTGGTCTCTGAACTTGTCTTTGGCTGTGGAGTTTTGAGCGCCTTGAGTGAGGAGCTGCATGTTAGTTTTGTGTGGGTGCTCAAGCTGCTTGATTCCATCCCACTGGGCTCAAGGTGCAGGGGACCCGAAGTGAGCAAACAGGGTTTCCTAGATAGCTGCCAGAACAGCTGATGGTATGTGAAGTGCATGAGGCAGGTGGAGTTGTTTTGGCACTGGAAGAGCTGTGCTGCTGCTTCGGGCAGTTGCCATTCACCACCACACTACCTTCCCTAGGTGTCATAGCCACTTTCAGACATATGTGCTGCCAGAGCACTTGGTTTCCATGGCAGCGGGAAATGGCTTGGGCTCTGAACTTGTTTTTGGCTGTGAAGTTTTGAGCGCCTTCAGTGAGAAGCTCCATATTAGTTTTGTGTGGGTGCTCAAGCTGCTTGATTCCATCCCACTGGGCTCAATGGGCATGGGACCGGAAGTCAGCAAACAGGGTTTCCCAGATAGCTGCCAGGACAGCTGATGGTATGTGAAGTGCATGAGGCAGGTGGAGTTGTTTTGGCACTGGAAGAGCTGTGCTGCTGCTTCGGGCAGTTGCCATTCACCACCACACTACCTTCAATAGGTGTCATAGCCACTTTCAGACATATGTGCTGCCAGAGCACTTGGTTTCCATGGCAGAGGGAAATGGCTTTGGCCCTGAACTTGTGTTTGGCTGTGGAGCTTTGAGCACGTTGAGTGAGGAGCTCCATGTTAGTTTTGTGTGGGTGCTCAAGCTGCTTGATTCCATCCCACTGGGCTCAATGGGCATGGGACCGGAAGTGAGCAAACAGGGTTTCCTAGATAGCTGCCAGAACAGCTGATGGTATGTGAAGTGCATGAGGCAGGTGGAGTTGTTTTGGCACTGGAAGAGCTGTGCTGCTGCTTCGGGCAGTTGCCATTCACCACCACACTACCTTCAATAGGTGTCATAGCCACTTTCAGACATATGTGCTGCCAGAGCCCTTGGTTTCCATGGCAGCGGGAAATGGCTTTGGCCCTGAACTTGTGTTTGGCTGTGGAGTTTTGAGCGCCTTGAGTGAGGAGCTGCATGTTAGTTTTGTGTGGGTGCTCAAGCTGCTTGATTCCATCCCACTGGGCTCAATGGGCATGGGACCGGAAGTGAGCAAACAGGGTTTCCTAGATAGCTGCCAGGACAGCTGATGGTATGTGAAGTTCATGAGGCAGGAGGAGTTGTTTTGGCACTGGAAGAGCTGTGCTGCTGCTTCGGGCAGTTGCCATTCACCACCACACTCCCTTCCCTAGGTGTCATAGCCACTTTCAGACATATGTGCTGCCAGAGCACTTGGTTTCCATGGCAGCGGGAAATGGCTTGGGCGCTGAACTTGTCTTTGGCTGTGGAGCTTTGAGCGCCTTCAGTGAGGAGCTCCATGTTAGTTTTGTGTGGGTTCTCAAGCTGCTTGATTCCATCCCACTGGGCTCAATGGGCATGGGACCGGAAGTGAGCAAACAGGGTTTCCTAGATAGCTGCCAGGACAGCTGATGGTATGTGAAGTGCATGAGGCAGGTGGAGTTGTTTTGGCACTGGAAGAGCTGTGCTGCTGCTTCGAGCATTTGCCATTCACCACCACACTACCTTCCCTAGGTGTCATAGCCCCTTTCAGACATATGTGCTGCCAGAGCACTTGGTTTCCATGGCAGCGGGAAATGGCTTTGGCGCTGAACTTGTTTTTGGCTGTGGAGTTTTGAGTGCCATGAGTGAGGAGCTGCATGTTAGTTTTGTGTGGGTGCTCAAGGTGCTTGATTCCATTACTCTGGGCTCAAAGGGCGTTGGACCGGAAGTGAGCAAACAGGGTTTCCTAGATAGCTGCCAGGACAGCTGATGGTATGTGAAGTGCATGAGGCAGGTTGAGTTGTTTTGGCACTGGAAGAGCTGTGCTGCTGCTTGGGGCAGTTGCCATTCACCACCACACTACCTTCCCTAGGTGTCATAGCCACTTTCAGACATATGTGCTGCCAGAGCCCTTGGTTTCCATGGCAGAGCGAAATGGCATTGGCACTGAACTTGTGTTTGGCTGTGGAGTTTTGAGTGCCATTAGTGAGGAGCTGCATGTTAGTTTTGTGTGGGTGCTCAAGCTGCTTGATTCCATCCCACTGGGCTCAATGGGCATGGGACCGGAAGTGAGCAAACAGGGTTTCCTAGATAGCTGCCAGAACAGCTGATGGTATGTGATGTGCATGAGGCAGGTGGAGTTGTTTTGGCACTGGAAGAGCTGTGCTGCTGCTTCGGGCAGTTGCCATTCACCACCACACTACCATTCCTAGGTGTCATAGCCACTTTCAGACATATGTGCTGCCAGAGCTCTTGGTTTCCATGGCAGCGGGAAATGGCTTTATCCCTGAACTTGTGTTTTGCTGTGGAGTTTTGAGCGCCTTGAGTGAGGAGCTCCATGTTAGTTTTGTGTGGGTGCTCAAGCTGCTTGATTCCATCCCACTGGGCTCAATGGGCATGGGACCGGAAGTGAGCAAACAGGGTTTCCTCGATAGCTGCCAGGACAGCTGATGGTATGTGAAGTGCATGAGGCAGGTGGAGTTGTTTTGGCACTGGAAGAGCTGTGCTGCTGCTTCGGGCAGTTGCCATTCACCACCACACTACCTTCAATAGGTGTCATAGCCACTTTCAGACATATGTGCTGCCAGAGCCCTTGGTTTCCATGGCAGCGGGAAATGGCTTTGGCCCTGAACTTGTGTTTGGCTGTGGAGTTTTGAGCGCCTTGAGTGAGGAGCTGCATGTTAGTTTTGTGTGGGTGCTCAAGCTGCTTGATTCCATCCCACTGGGCTCAATGGGCATGGGACCGGAAGTGAGCAAACAGGGTTTCCTAGATAGCTGCCAGGACAGCTGATGGTATGTGAAGTGCATGAGGCAGGAGGAGTTGTTTTGGCACTGGAAGAGCTGTGCTGCTGCTTCGGGCAGTTGCCATTCACCACCACACTCCCTTCCCTAGGTGTCATAGCCACTTTCAGACATATGTGCTGCCAGAGCACTTGGTTTCCATGGCAGCGGGAAATGGCTTGGGCGCTGAACTTGTCTTTGGCTGTGGAGCTTTGAGCGCCTTCAGTGAGGAGCTCCATGTTAGTTTTGTGTGGGTTCTCAAGCTGCTTGATTCCATCCCACTGGGCTCAATGGGCATGGGACCGGAAGTGAGCAAACAGGGTTTCCTAGATAGCTGCCAGGACAGCTGATGGTATGTGAAGTGCATGAGGCAGGTGGAGTTGTTTTGGCACTGGAAGAGCTGTGCTGCTGCTTCGGGCAGTTGCCATTCACCACCACACTACCTTCCCTAGGTGTCATAGCCACTTTCAGACATATGTGCTGCCAGAGCACTTGGTTTCCATGGCAGAGGGAAATGGCTTTGGCCCTGAACTTGTGTTTGGCTGTGGAGCTTTGAGCGCCTTCAGTGAGGAGCTCCATGTTAGTTTTGTGTGGGTGCTCAAGCTGCTTGATTCCATCCCACTGGGCTCAATGGGCATGGGACTGGAAGTGAGCAAACAGGGTTTCCTAGAAATCTGCCAGAACAGCTGATGGTATGTGAAGTGCATGAGGCAGGTGGAGTTGTTTTGGCACTGGAAGAGCTGTGCTGCTGCTTCGGGCAGTTGCCATTCACCACCACACTACCTTCCCTAGGTGTCATAGCCACTTTCAGACATATGTGCTGCCAGAGCTCTTGGTTTCCATGGCAGCAGGAAATGGCTTGGGCTCTGAACTTGTCTTTGGCTGTGGAGTTTTGAGCGCCTTGAGTGAGGAGGTCCATGTTAGTTTTGTGTGGGTGCTCAAGCTGCTTGACTCCATCCGACTGGGCTCAATGGGCATGGGACAGGAAGTGAACAAACAGGGTTTCCTAGATAGCTCCCAGGACAGATGATGGTATGTGAAGTGCATGAGGCAGGTGGAGTTGTTTTGGCACTGGAAGAGCTGTGCTGCTGCTTCGGGCAGTTGCCATTCACCACCACACTCCTTTCCCTAGGTGTCATAGCCACTTTCAGATATATGTGCTGCCAGAGCACTTGGTTTCCATGGCAGCGGGAAATGGCTTGGGCTCTGAACTTGTCTTTGGCTGTGGAGTTTTGAGCCCCTTGAGTGAGGAGGTCCATGTTAGTTTTGTTTGGGTGCTCAAGCTGCTTGATTCCATCCCACTGGGCTCAATGGGCATTGGACTGGGAGTGAGCAAACAGGGTTTCCTCGATAGCTGGCAGGACAGCTGATGGTATGTGAAGTGCATGAGGCAGGTGGAGTTGTTTTGGCACTGGAAGAGCTGTGCTGCTATTTCGAGCAGTTGCCATTCACCAAAACACTACCTTCCCGAGGTGTCATAGCCACTTTCAGACATATGTGCTGCCAGAGCACTTGGTTTCCATGGCAGCGGGAAATGCCTTGGGCTCTGAACTTGTCTTTGGCTGTGGAGTTTTGAGCGCCTTCAGTGAGGAGCTGCATGTAAGTTTTGTGTGGGTGCTCAAGCTGCTTGATTCCATCCCACTGGGCTCAATGGGCATTGAATCGGAAGTGACCAAGCAGGGTTTCCTAAATAGCTGGCAGGACAGCTGATGGTATGTGAGGTGCATGAGGCAGGTTGAGTTGTTTTGGCACTGGAAGAGCTGTGCTGCTGCTTCGGGCAGTTGCCATTCACCACCACACTACCTTCCCTAGATGTCATAGCCACTTTCAGACATATGTGCTGCCAGAGCACTTGGTTTCCATGGCAGCGGGAAATGGCTTGGGCTCTGAACTTGTCTTTTCCTGTGGAGTTTTGAGCGCCTTGAGTGAGGAGCTGCATGTTAGTTTTCTGTGGGTGCTCAAGCTGCTTGATTCCATCCCACTGGGCTCAAGGGGCAGGGGACCCGAAGTGAGCAAACAGGGTTTCCTAGATAGCTGCCAGGACAGCTGATGGTATGTGAAGTGCATGAGGCAGGAGGAGTTGTTTTGGCACTGGAAGAGCTGTGCTGCTGCTTCGGGCAGTTGCCATTCACCACCACACTCCCTTCCCTAGGTGTCATAGACACTTGCAGACATATGTGCTGCCAGAGCACTTGGTTTCCATGGCAGCGGGAAATGGCTTTGGCCCTGAACTTGTCTTTGGCTGTGGAGTTTTGAGCGCCTTGAGTGAGGAGCTCCATGTTAGTTTTGTGTGGGTGCTCAAGCTGCTTGATTCCATTACACTGGGCTCAATGGGCATGGGACCGGAAGTGACCAAACAGGGTTTCCTAGATAGCTGCCAGGACAGCTGATGGTATGTGAAGTTCAGGAAGCAGGTGGAGTTGTTTTGGCATTGGAAGAGCTGTGCTGCTGCTTCGGGCAGTTGCCATTCACCACCACACTACCTTCCCTAGGTGTCATAGCCACTTTCAGACATATGTGCTGCCAGAGCACTTGGTTTCCATGGCAGCGGGAAATGGCTTGGGCTCTGAACTTGTCTTTTCCTGTGGAGTTTTGAGCGCCTTGAGTGAGGAGCTCCATGTTAGTTTTGTGTGGGTGCTCAAGCTGCTTGATTCCATCCCACTGGGCTCAATGGGCATTGGACCGGAAGTGAGCAAACAGGGTTTCCTAGATAGCTGCCAGGACAGCTGATGGTATGTGAAGTGCATGAGGCAGGTGGAGTTGTTTTGGCACTGGAAGAGCTGTGTTGCTGCTTCGTGCAGTTGCCATTCACCACCACACTACCTTCCCTAGGTGTCATAGCCACTTTCAGACATATGTGCTGCCAGAGCACTTGGTTTCCATGGCAGCGGGAAATGGCTTGGGCTCTGAACTTGTCTTTGGCTGTGGAGTTTTGAGCGCCTTGAGTGAGGAGCTCCATGTTAGTTTTTTGTGGGTGCTCAAGCTGCTTGATTCCATCCCACTGGGCTCAATGGGCATGGGACCGGAAGTGAGCAAACAGGGTTTCCTAGATAGCTGGCAGGACAGCTGATGGTATGTGAAGTGCATGAGGCAGGTGGAGTTGTTTTGGCACTGGAAGAGCTGTGCTGCTGCTTCGGGCAGTTGCCATTCACCACCACACTACCTTCCCTAGGTGTCATAGCCACTTTCAGATATATGTGCTGCCAGAGCCGTTGGTTTCCATGGCAGAGCGAAATGGCATTGGCCCTGAACTTGTGTTTGGCTGTGGAGTTTTGAGTGCCATGAGTGAGGAGCTGCATGTTAGTTTTGTGTGGGTGTTCAAGCTGCTTGATTCCATCCCACTGGGCTCAATGGGCATGGGACCGGAAGTGAGCAAACAGGGTTTCCTAGATAGCTGCCAGGAGAGCTGATGGTATGTGAAGTGCATGAGGCAGATGGAGTTGTTTTGGCACTGGAAGAGCTGTGCTGCTGCTTCGGGCAGTTGCCATTCACCACCACACTACCTTCCCTAGGTGTCATAGCCACTTTCAGACATATGTGCTGCCAGAGCACTTGGTTTCCATGGCAGCAGGAAATGGCTTTGGCCTTGAACTTGTCTTTGGCTGTGGAGTTTTGAGCACCTTGAGTGAGGAGCTGCATGTTAGTTTTGTGTTTGTGCTCAAGCTGCTTGATTCCATCCCACTGGGCTCAATGGGCATTGGACTGGGAGTGAGCAAACAGGGTTTCCTCGATAGCTGGCAGGACAGCTGATGGTATGTGAAGTGCATGAGGCAGGTGGAGTTGTTTTGGCACTGGAAGAGCTGTGCTGCTGCTTCAGGCAGTTGCCATTCACCACCACACTACCTTCAATAGGTGTCATAGCCACTTTCAGACATATGTGCTGCCAGAGCACTTGGTTTCCATGGCAGCGGGAAATGCCTTGAGCTCTGAACTTGTGTTTGGCTGTGGAGTTTTGAGCGCCATGAGTGAGGAGCTCGATGTTAGTTTTGTGTGGGTGCTCAAGCTGCTTGATTCCCTCCCACTGGGCTCAATGGGCATTGGACCGGAAGTGACCAAACATTGTTTCCTAGATAGCTGCCAGGACAGCTGATGGTATGTGAAGTGCATGAGGCAGGTGGAGTTGTTTTGGCACTGGAAGAGCTGTGCTGCTGCTTCGGGCAGTTGCCATTCACCACCACACTACCTTCCCTAGGTGTCATAGCCACTTTCAGACATATGTGCTGCCAGAGCACTTGGTTTCCATGGCAGCGGGAAATGGCTTTGGCCCTGAACTTGTCTTTGGCTGTGGAGTTTTGAGCGCCTTCAGTGAGGAGCTCCATGTTAGTTTTGTGTGGGTGCTCAAGCTGCTTGATTCTATCCCTCTGGGCTCAATGGGCATGGGACCGGAAGTGACCAAACAGGGTTTCCTAATAATCTGCCAGGACAGCTCATGGTATGTGAATTGCATGAAGCAGGTGGAGTTGTTTTGGCACTGGAAGAGCTGTGCTGCTGCTTCGGGCAGTTGCCATTCACCACCACACTACCTTCCCTAGGTGTCATAGCCACTTTCAGACATATGTGCTGCCAGAGCACTTGGTTTCCATGGCAGCGGGAAATGGCTTGGGCCCTGAACTTGTCTTTGGCTGTGGAGCTTTCAGCGCCTTCAGTGAGGAGCTCCATGTTAGTTTCGTGTGGGTGCTCAAGCTGCTTGATTCTATCCCCCTGGGCTCAATGGGCATGGGACCGGAAGTGACCAAACAGGGTTTCCTAGATAGCTGCCAGGACAGCTGATGGTATGTGAAGTGCATGAGGCAGGTGGAGTTGTTTTGGCATTGGAAGTGCTGTGCTGCTGCTTCGGGCAGTTGCCATTCACCACCACACTACCTTCCCTAGGTGTCATAGCCACTTTCAGACATATGTGCTGCCAGAGCACTTGGTTTCTATGGCAGCGGGAAATGGCTTGGGCTCTGAACTTGTCTTTGGCTGTGGAGTTTTGAGCACCTTGAGTGAGGAGCTCCATGTTAGTTTTGTGTGGGTGCTCAAGCTGCTTGATTCCATCCCACTGGGCTCAATGGGCATGGGACCGGAAGTGACCAAACAGGGTTTCCTAGATAGCTGCTAGGACAGCTGATGGTATGTGAAGTGCATGAGGCAGGTGGAGTTGTTTTGGCACTGGAAGAGCTGTGCTGCTGCTTCGGGCAGTTGCCATTCACCACCACACTACCTTCCCTAGGTGTCATAGCCACGTTCAGACATATGTGCTGCCAGAGCACTTGGTTTCCATGGCATTGGGAAATGGCTTGGGCTCTGAACTTGTCTTTGGCTGTGGAGTTTTGAGCGCCTTCAGTGAGGAGCTGCATGTTAGTTTTGTGTGGGTGCTCAATCTGCTTGATTCCATCCCACTGGGCTCAATGTGCATGGGACCAGAAGTGACCAAACAGGGTTTCCTATATAGCTGCAGGACAGCTGATGGTATGTGAAGTGCATGAGGCAGGTGGAGTTGTTTTGGCACTGGAAGAGCTGTGCTGCTGCTTCGGGCAGTTGCCATTCACCACCACACTACCTTCCCTAGGTGTCATAGCCACTTTCAGACATATGTGCTGCCAGAGCCCTTGGTTTCCATGGCAGAGCGAAATGGCATTGGCCCTGAACTTGTGTTTGGCTGTGGAGTTTTGAGTGCCATGAGTGAGGAGCTGCATGTTAGTTTTGTGTGGGTGTTCAAGCTGCTTGATTCCATCCCACTGGGCTCAATGGGCATGGGACCGGAAGTGAGCAAACAGGGTTTCCTAGATAGCTGCCAGGAGAGCTGATGGTATGTGAAGTGCATGAGGCAGATGGAGTTGTTTTGGCACTGGAAGAGCTGTGCTGCTGCTTCGGGCAGTTGCCATTCACCACCACACTACCTTCCCTAGGTGTCATAGCCACGTTCAGACATATGTGCTGCCAGAGCACTTGGTTTCCATGGCAGCAGGAAATGGCTTTGGCCTTGAACTTGTCTTTGGCTGTGGAGTTTTGAGCACCTTGAGTGAGGAGCTGCATGTTAGTTTTGTGTTTGTGCTCAAGCTGCTTGATTCCATCCCACTGGGCTCAATGGGCATTGGACTGGGAGTGAGCAAACAGGGTTTCCTCGATAGCTGGCAGGACAGCTGATGGTATGTGAAGTGCATGAGGCAGGTGGAGTTGTTTTGGCACTGGAAGAGCTGTGCTGCTGCTTCGGGCAGTTGCCATTCACCACCACACTACCTTCAATAGGTGTCATAGCCACTTTCAGACATATGTGCTGCCAGAGCACTTGGTTTCCATGGCAGCGGGAAATGCCTTGAGCTCTGAACTTGTGTTTGGCTGTGGAGTTTTGAGCGCCATGAGTGAGGAGCTCGATGTTAGTTTTGTGTGGGTGCTCAAGCTGCTTGATTCCCTCCCACTGGGCTCAATGGGCATTGGACCGGAAGTGACCAAACATTGTTTCCTAGATAGCTGCCAGGACAGCTGATGGTATGTGAAGTGCATGAGGCAGGTGGAGTTGTTTTGGCACTGGAAGAGCTGTGCTGCTGCTTCGGGCAGTTGCCATTCACCACCACACTACCTTCCCTAGGTGTCATAGCCACTTTCAGACATATGTGCTGCCAGAGCACTTGGTTTCCATGGCAGCGGGAAATGGCTTTGGCCCTGAACTTGTCTTTGGCTGTGGAGTTTTGAGCGCCTTCAGTGAGGAGCTCCATGTTAGTTTTGTGTGGGTGCTCAAGCTGCTTGATTCTATCCCTCTGGGCTCAATGGGCATGGGACCGGAAGTGACCAAACAGGGTTTCCTAATAATCTGCCAGGACAGCTCATGGTATGTGAATTGCATGAAGCAGGTGGAGTTGTTTTGGCACTGGAAGAGCTGTGCTGCTGCTTCGGGCAGTTGCCATTCACCACCACACTACCTTCCCTAGGTGTCATAGCCACTTTCAGACATATGTGCTGCCAGAGCACTTGGTTTCCATGGCAGCGGGAAATGGCTTGGGCCCTGAACTTGTCTTTGGCTGTGGAGCTTTCAGCGCCTTCAGTGAGGAGCTCCATGTTAGTTTCGTGTGGGTGCTCAAGCTGCTTGATTCTATCCCCCTGGGCTCAATGGGCATGGGACCGGAAGTGACCAAACAGGGTTTCCTAGATAGCTGCCAGGACAGCTGATGGTATGTGAAGTGCATGAGGCAGGTGGAGTTGTTTTGGCATTGGAAGTGCTGTGCTGCTGCTTCGGGCAGTTGCCATTCACCACCACACTACCTTCCCTAGGTGTCATAGCCACTTTCAGACATATGTGCTGCCAGAGCACTTGGTTTCTATGGCAGCGGGAAATGGCTTGGGCTCTGAACTTGTCTTTGGCTGTGGAGTTTTGAGCACCTTGAGTGAGGAGCTCCATGTTAGTTTTGTGTGGGTGCTCAAGCTGCTTGATTCCATCCCACTGGGCTCAATGGGCATGGGACCGGAAGTGACCAAACAGGGTTTCCTAGATAGCTGCTAGGACAGCTGATGGTATGTGAAGTGCATGAGGCAGGAGGAGTTGTTTTGGCACTGGAAGAGCTGTGCTGCTGCTTCGGGCAGTTGCCATTCACCACCACACTACCTTCCCTAGGTGTCATAGCCACGTTCAGACATATGTGCTGCCAGAGCACTTGGTTTCCATGGCATTGGGAAATGGCTTGGGCTCTGAACTTGTCTTTGGCTGTGGAGTTTTGAGCGCCTTCAGTGAGGAGCTGCATGTTAGTTTTGTGTGGGTGCTCAATCTGCTTGATTCCATCCCACTGGGCTCAATGTGCATGGGACCAGAAGTGACCAAACAGGGTTTCCTAGATAGCTGCCAGGACAGCTGATGGTATGTGAAGTGCATGAGGCAGGTGGAGTTGTTTTGGCACTGGAAGAGCTGTGCTGCTGCTTCGGGCAGTTGCCATTCACCACCACACTACCTTCCCTAGGTGTCATAGCCACTTTCAGACATATGTGCTGCCAGAGCACTTGGTTTCCATGGCAGCGGGAAATGCCTTGAGCTCAGAACTTGTCTTTGGCTGTGGAGTTTTGAGCGCCTTGAGTGAGGAGCTCCGTGTTAGTTTTGTGTGGGTACTCAAGCTGCTTGATTCCATCCCACTGGGCTCAATGGACATGGGACCGGAAGTGACCAAACAGGTTTCCTAGATAGCTGCCAGGACAGCTGATGGTATGTGAAGTGCATGAGGCAGGTGGAGTTGTTTTGGCAGTGGAAGAGCTGTGCTGCTGCCTCGGGCAGTTGCCATTCACCACCACATTACCTTCCCTAGGTGTCATAGCCACTTTCAGACATATGTGCTGCCAGAGCCCTTGGTTTCCATGGCAGCGGGAAATGGCTTTGGCCCTGAACTTGTCTTTGGCTGTGGAGTTTTGAGTGCCATGAGTGAGGAGCTGCATGTTAGTTTTGTGTGGGTGCTCAAGCTGCTTGATTCCATCCCACTGGGCTCAATGGGCATGGGACCGGAAGTGACCAAACAGGGTTTCCTTGATAGCTGCCAGGACAGCTGATGGTATGTGAAGTGCATGAGGAAGGAGGAGTTGTTTTGGCACTGGAAGAGCTGTGCTGCTGCTTCGGGCAGTTGCCATTCACCAGCACACTACCTTCCCTAGGTGTCATAGCCACTTTCAGACATATGTGCTGCCAGAGCACTTGGTTTCCATGGCAGCGGGAAATGGCTTGGGCCCTGAACTTGTCTTTGGCTGTGGAGCTTTCAGCGCCTTCAGTGAGGAGCTCCATGTTAGTTTTGTGTGGGTGCTCAAGCTGCTTGATTCCATCCTACTGGGCTCAAATGGGCATGGGACCGGAAGTGACCAAACAGGGTTTCCTAGATAGCTGCTAGGACAGCTGATGGTATGTGAAGTGCATGAGGCAGGTGGAGTTGTTTTGGCACTGGAAGAGCTGTGCTGCTGCTTCGGGCAGTTGCCATTCACCACCACACTACCTTCCCTAGGTGTCATAGCCACTTTCAGACATATGTGCTGCCAGAGCACTTGGTTTCCATGGCAGCGGGAAATGGCTTGGGCTCTGAACTTGTCTTTGGCTGTGGAGTTTTGAGCGCCTTCAGTGAGGAGCTGCATGTTAGTTTTGTGTTGGTGCTGAAGCTGCTTGATTCCATCCCACTGGGCTCAATGGGCATGGGACCGGAAGTGACCAAACAGGGTTTCCTAGATAGCGGCCAGGACAGCTGATGGTATGTGAAGTGCATGAGGCAGGTGGAGTTGTTTTGGCACTGGAAGAGCTGTGCTGCTGCTTCGGGCAGTTGCCATTCACCACCACACTACCTTCCCTAGGTGTCATAGCCACTTGCAGACATATGTGCTGCTAGAGCCCTTGGTTTCCATGGCAGCGGGAAATGGCTTGGGCCCTGAACTTGTGTTTGGCTGTGGAGTTTTGAGTGCCTTGAGTGAGGAGCTGCATGTTAGTTTTGTGTGGGTGCTTAAGCTACTTGATTCCATCCCACTGGGCTCAATGGGCATTGGACCGGAAGTGACCAAACAGGGTTTCCTAGATAGCTGCCAGGACAGCTGATGGTATGTGAAGTGCATGAGGCAGGTGGAGTTGTTTTGGCACTGGAAGAGCTGTGCTGCTGCTTCGGGCATTTGCATTCACCACCACACTACCTTCCCTAGGTGTCATAGCCACTTTCAGACATATGTGCTGCCAGAGCACTTGGTTTCCATGGCAGCGGGAAATGGCTTGGGCCCTGAATTTGTCTTTGGCTGTGGAGCTTTCAGCACCTTCAGTGAGGAGCTCCATGTTAGTTTTGTGTGGGTGCTCAAGCTGCTTGATTCCATCCCACTGGGCTCAAATGGGCATGGGACCGGAAGTGACCAAACAGGGTTTCCTAGATAGCTGCTAGGACAGCTGATGGTATGTGAAGTGCATGAGGCAGGTGGAGTTGTTTTGGCACTGGAAGAGCTGTGCTGCTGCTTCGGGCAGTTGCCATTCACCACCACACTACCTTCCCTAGGTGTCATAGCCACTTGCAGACATATGTGCTGCCAGAGCCCTTGGTTTCCATGGCAGCGGGAAATGGCTTGGGCGCTGAACTTGTCTTTGGCTGTGAAGTTTTGAGCGCCTTGAGTGAGGAGGTGCATGTTAGTTTTGTGTTGGTGCTCAAGCTGCTTGATTCTATCCCACTGGGCTCAATGGGCATGGGACCGGAAGTGACCAAACAGGGTTTCCTTGATAGCTGCCAGGACAGCTGATGGTATGTGAAGTGCATGAGGAAGGAGGAGTTGTTTTGGCACTGGAAGAGCTGTGCTGCTGCTTCGGGCAGTTGCCATTCACCACCACACTACCTTCCCTAGGTGTCATAGCCACTTTCAGACATATGTGCTGCCAGAGCCCTTGGTTTCCATGGCAGCGGGAAATGGCATTGGCCCTGAACTTGTCTTTTGCTGTGGAGTTTTGAGTGCCATGAGTGAGGAGGTGCATGTTAGTTTTGTGTGGGTGCTCAAGCTGCTTGATTCAATCCCACTGGGCTCAAAGGGCATGGGACCGGAAGTGAGCAAACAGGGTTTCCTAGATAGCTGCCAGGACAGCTGATGGTATGTGAAGTTCATGAGGCAGGTGGAGTTGTTTTGGCACTGGAAGAGCTGTGCTGCTGCTTCGGGCAGTTGCCATTCACCAGCACACTACCTTCCCTAGGTGTCATAGCCACTTTCAGACATATGTGCTGCCAGAGCACTTGGTTTCCATGGCAGCGGGAAATGGCTTGGGCCCTGAACTTGTCTTTGGCTGTGGAGCTTTCAGCGCCTTCAGTGAGGAGCTCCATGTTAGTTTTGTGTGGGTGCTCAAGCTGCTTGATTCCATCCTACTGGGCTCAAATGGGCATGGGACCGGAAGTGACCAAACAGGGTTTCCTAGATAGCTGCTAGGACAGCTGATGGTATGTGAAGTGCATGAGGCAGGTGGAGTTGTTTTGGCACTGGAAGAGCTGTGCTGCTGCTTCGGGCAGTTGCCATTCACCACCACACTACCTTCCCTAGGTGTCATAGCCACTTTCAGACATATGTGCTGCCAGAGCACTTGGTTTCCATGGCAGCGGGAAATGGCTTGGGCTCTGAACTTGTCTTTGGCTGTGGAGTTTTGAGCGCCTTCAGTGAGGAGCTGCATGTTAGTTTTGTGTGGGTGCTGAAGCTGCTTGATTCCATCCCACTGGGCTCAATGGGCATGGGACCGGAAGTGACCAAACAGGGTTTCCTAGATAGCGGCCAGGACAGCTGATGGTATGTGAAGTGCATGAGGCAGGTGGAGTTGTTTTGGCACTGGAAGAGCTGTGCTGCTGCTTCGGGCAGTTGCCATTCACCACCACACTACCTTCCCTAGGTGTCATAGCCACTTGCAGACATATGTGCTGCTAGAGCCCTTGGTTTCCATGGCAGCGGGAAATGGCTTGGGCCCTGAACTTGTCTTTGGCTGTGGAGTTTTGAGCGCCTTGAGTGAGGAGCTGCATGTTAGTTTTGTGTGGGTGCTTAAGCTACTTGATTCCATCCCACTGGGCTCAATGGGCATTGGACCGGAAGTGACCAAACAGGGTTTCCTAGATAGCTGCCAGGACAGCTGATGGTATGTGAAGTGCATGAGGCAGGTGGAGTTGTTTTGGCACTGGAAGAGCTGTGCTGCTGCTTCGGGCAGTTGCCATTCACCACCACACTACCTTCCCTAGGTGTCATAGCCACTTTCAGACATATGTGCTGCCAGAGCACTTGGTTTCCATGGCAGCGGGAAATGGCTTGGGCCCTGAATTTGTCTTTGGCTGTGGAGCTTTCAGCACCTTCAGTGAGGAGCTCCATGTTAGTTTTGTGTGGGTGCTCAAGCTGCTTGATTCCATCCCACTGGGCTCAAATGGGCATGGGACCGGAAGTGAGCAAACAGGGTTTCCTAGATAGCTGCTAGGACAGCTGATGGTATGTGAAGTGCATGAGGCAGGTGGAGTTGTTTTGGCACTGGAAGAGCTGTGCTGCTGCTTCGGGCAGTTGCCATTCACCACCACACTACCTTCCCTAGGTGTCATAGCCACTTGCAGACATATGTGCTGCCAGAGCCCTTGGTTTCCATGGCAGCGGGAAATGGCTTGGGCGCTGAACTTGTCTTTGGCTGTGAAGTTTTGAGCGCCTTGAGTGAGGAGGTGCATGTTAGTTTTGTGTTGGTGCTCAAGCTGCTTGATTCTATCCCACTGGGCTCAATGGGCATGGTACCGGAAGTGACCAAACAGGATTTCCTAGATAGCTGCCAGGACAGCTGATGGTATGTGAAGTGCATGAGGCAGGAGGAGTTGTTTTGGCACTGGAAGAGATGTGCTGCTGCTTCGGGCAGTTGCCATTCACCACCACACTACCTTCCCTAGGTGTCATAGCCACTTGCAGACATATGTGCTGCTAGAGCCCTTGGTTTCCATGGCAGCGGGAAATGGCTTGGGCCCTGAACTTGTCTTTGGCTGTGGAGTTTTGAGCGCCTTGAGTGAGGACCTCCATGTTAGTTTTGTGTGGGTGCTCAAGCTACTTGATTCCATCCCACTGGGCTCAAATGGGCATGGGACCGGAAGTGAGCAAACAGGGTTTCCTAGATAGCTGCTAGGACAGCTGATGGTATGTGAAGTGCATGAGGCAGCAGGAGTTGTTTTGGCACTGGAAGAGCTGTGCTGCTGCTTCGGGCAGTTGCCATTCACCACCACACTACCTTCCCTAGGTGTCATAGCCACTTTCAGACATATGTGCTGCCAGAGCCCTTGGTTTCCATGGCAGCGGGAAATGGCATTGGCCCTGAACTTGTCTTTGGCTGTGGAGTTTTGAGCGCCTTCAGTGAGGAGCTGCATGTTAGTTTTGTGTGGGTGCTCAAGCTGCTTGATTCTATCCCACTGGGCTCAATGGGCATGGGACCGGAAGTGACCAAACAGGGTTTCCTAGATAGCGGCCAGGACAGCTGATGGTATGTGAAGTGCATGAGGCAGGTGGAGTTGTTTTGGCACTGGAAGAGCTGTGCTGCTGCTTCGGGCAGTTGCCATTCACCACCACACTACCTTCCCTAGGTGTCATAGCCACTTGTAGACATATGTGCTGCCAGAGCCCTTGGTTTCCATGGCAGCGGGAAATGGCTTGGGCTCTGAACTTGTCTTTGGCTGTGGAGTTTTGAGCACCTTGAGTGAGGAGCTCCATGTTAGTTTTGTGTGGGTGCTCAAGCTGCTTGATTCCATCCCACTGGGCTCAATGGGCATGGGACCGGAAGTGAGCAAACAGGGTTTCCTAGATAGCTGCCAGGACAGCTGATGGTATGTGAAGTGCATGAGGCAGGTGGAGTTGTTTTGGCACTGGAAGAGCTGTGCTGCTGCTTCGGGCAGTTGCCATTCACCACCACACTACCTTCCCTAGGTGTCATAGCCACTTTCAGACATATGTGCTGCCAGAGCCCTTGGTTTCCATGGCAGCGGGAAATGGCTTGGGCGCTGAACTTGTCTTTGTCTGTGGAGTTTTGAGCGCCTTGAGTGAGGAGGTGCATGTTAGTTTTGTGTGGGTGCTCAAGCTGCTTGATTCCATCCCACTGGGCTCAATGGGCATGGGACTTGAAGTGACCAAACAGGGTTTCCTAGATAGCTGCCAGGACAGCTGATGGTATGTGAAGTGCATGAGGCAGGTGGAGTTGTTTTGGCACTGGAAGAGCTGTGCTGCTCCGTCGGGCAGTTGCCATTCACCACCACACTACCTTCCCTAGGTGTCATAGCCACTTTCAGACATATGTGCTGCCAGAGCCCTTGGTTTCCATGGCAGCGGGAAATGGCTTGGGCCCTGAACTTGTCTTTGGCTGTGGAGTTTTAAGCGCCTTCAGTGAGGAGCTCCATGTTAGTTTTGTGTGGGTGCTCAAGCTACTTGATTCCATCCCTCTGGGCTCAATGGGCATGGGACTGGAAGTGACCAAACAGGGTTTCCTAGATAGCTGCCAGGACAGCTGATGGTATGTGAAGTGCATGAGGCAGCAGGAGTTGTTTTGGTACTGGAAGAGCTGTGCTGCTGCTTCGGGCAGTTGCCATTCACCACCACACTACCTTCCCTAGGTGTCATAGCCACTTTCAGACATATGTGCTGCCAGAGCACTTGGTTTCCCTGGCAGCGGGAAATGGCTTGGGCCCTGAACTTGTCTTTGGCTGTGGAGCTTTCAGCGCCTTCAGTGAGGAGCTCCATGTTAGTTTTGTGTGGGTGCTCAAGCTGCTTGATTCTATCCCACTGGGCTCAATGGGCATGGGACCGGAAGTGACCAAACAGGGTTTCCTAGATAGCGGCCAGGACAGCTGATGGTATGTGAAGTGCATGAGGCAGGTGGAGTTGTTTTGGCACTGGAAGAGCTGTGCTGCTGCTTTGGGCAGTTGCCATTCACCACCAAACTACCTTCCCTAGGTGTCATAGCCACGTTCAGACATATGTGCTGCCAGAGCACTTGGTTTCCATGGCACGGGAAATGGCTTGGGCTCTGAACTTGTCTTTGGCTGTGGAGTTTTGAGCACCTTGAGTGAGGAGCTCCATGTTAGTTTTGTGTGGGTGCTCAAGCTGCTTAATTCCATCCTACTGGGCTCAAATGGGCATGGGACCGGAAGTGACCAAACAGGGTTTCCTAGATAGCTGCTAGGACAGCTGATGGTATGTGAAGTGCATGAGGCAGGTGGAGTTGTTTTGGCAGTGGAAGAGCTGTGCTGCTGCTTCGGGCAGTTGCCATTCACCACCACACTACCTTCCCTAGGTGTCATAGCCACTTTCAGACATATGTGCTGCCAGAGCACTTGGTTTCCATGGCAGCGGTAAATGGCTTGGGCTCTGAACTTGTCTTTGGCTGTGGAGTTTTGAGCGCCTTCAGTGAGGAGCTGCATGTTAGTTTTGTGTGGGTGCTGAAGCTGCTTGATTCCATCCCACTGGGCTCAATGGGCATGGGACCGGAAGTGACCAAACAGGGTTTCCTAGATAGCGGCCAGGACAGCTGATGGTATGTGAAGTGCATGAGGCAGGTGGAGTTGTTTTGGCACTGGAAGAGCTGTGCTGCTGCTTCGGGCAGTTGCCATTCACCACCACACTACCTTCCCTAGGTGTCATAGCCACTTGCAGACATATGTGCTGCCAGAGCACTTGGTTTCCATGGCAGCTGGAAATGGCTTGGGCCCTGAACTTGTCTTTGGCTGTGGAGTTTTGAGCGCCTTGAGTGAGGACCTCCATGTTAGTTTTGTGTGGGTGCTCAAGCTGCTTGATTCCATCCCACTGGGCTCAATGGGCATGGGACCTGAAGTGACCAAACAGGGTTTCCTTGATAGCTGCCAGGACAGCTGATGGTATGTGAAGTGCATGAGGAAGGAGGAGTTGTTTTGGCACTGGAAGAGCTGTGCTGCTGCTTCGGGCAGTTGCCATTCACCACCACACTACCTTCCCTAGGTGTCATAGCCACTTTCAGACATATGTGCTGCCAGAGCCCTTGGTTTCCATGGCAGTGGGAAATGGCATTGGCCCTGAACTTGTGTTTTGCTGTGGAGTTTTGAGTGCCATGAGTGAGGAGGTGCATGTTAGTTTTGTGTGGGTGCTCAAGCTGCTTGATTCAATCCCACTGGGCTCAAAGGGCATGGGACCGGAAGTGAGCAAACAGGGTTTCCTAGATAGCTGCCAGGACAGCTGATGGTATGTGAAGTTCATGAGGCAGGTGGAGTTGTTTTGGCACTGGAAGAGCTGTGCTGCTGCTTCGGGCAGTTGCCATTCACCACCACACTACCTTCCCTAGGTGTCATAGCCACTTTCAGACATATGTGCTGCCAGAGCACTTGGTTTCCATGGCAGCGGGAAATGGCTTGGGCCCTGAACTTGTCTTTGGCTGTGGAGCTTTCAGCGCCTTCAGTGAGGAGCTCCATGTTAGTTTTGTGTGGGTGCTCAAGCTGCTTGATTCCATCCTACTGGGCTCAAATGGGCATGGGACCGGAAGTGACCAAACAGGGTTTCCTAGATAGCTGCTAGGACAGCTGATGGTATGTGAAGTGCATGAGGCAGGTGGAGTTGTTTTGGCAGTGGAAGAGCTGTGCTGCTGCTTCGGGCAGTTGCCATTCACCACCACACTACCTTCCCTAGGTGTCATAGCCACTTTCAGACATATGTGCTGCCAGAGCACTTGGTTTCCATGGCAGCGGGAAATGGCTTGGGCTCTGAACTTGTCTTTGGCTGTGGAGTTTTGAGCGCCTTCAGTGAGGAGCTGCATGTTAGTTTTGTGTGGGTGCTGAAGCTGCTTGATTCCATCCCACTGGGCTCAATGGGCATGGGACCGGAAGTGACCAAACAGGGTTTCCTAGATAGCGGCCAGGACAGCTGATGGTATGTGAAGTGCATGAGGCAGGTGGAGTTGTTTTGGCACTGGAAGAGCTGTGCTGCTGCTTCGGGCAGTTGCCATTCACCACCACACTACCTTCCCTAGGTGTCATAGCCACTTGCAGACATATGTGCTGCTAGAGCCCTTGGTTTCCATGGCAGCGGGAAATGGCTTGGGCCCTGAACTTGTCTTTGGCTGTGGAGTTTTGAGCGCCTTGAGTGAGGAGCTGCATGTTAGTTTTGTGTGGGTGCTTAAGCTACTTGATTCCATCCCACTGGGCTCAATGGGCATTGGACCGGAAGTGACCAAACAGGGTTTCCTAGATAGCTGCCAGGACAGCTGATGGTATGTGAAGTGCATGAGGCAGGTGGAGTTGTTTTGGCACTGGAAGAGCTGTGCTGCTGCTTCGGGCAGTTGCCATTCACCACCACACTACCTTCCCTAGGTGTCATAGCCACTTTCAGACATATGTGCTGCCAGAGCACTTGGTTTCCATGGCAGCGGGAAATGGCTTGGGCCCTGAATTTGTCTTTGGCTGTGGAGCTTTCAGCACCTTCAGTGAGGAGCTCCATGTTAGTTTTGTGTGGGTGCTCAAGCTGCTTGATTCTATCCCACTGGGCTCAATGGGCATGGGACCAGAAGTGACCAAACAGGGTTTCCTAGATAGCTGCCAATACAGCTGATGGTATGTGAAGTGCATGAGGCAGGTGGAGTTGTTTTGGCACTGGAAGAACTGTGCTGCTGCTTCGGGCAGTTGCCATTCACCACCAAACTACCTTCCCTAGGTGTCATAGCCACGTTCAGACATATGTGCTGCCAGAGCACTTGGTTTCCATGGCACGGGAAATGGCTTGGGCTCTGAACTTGTCTTTAGCTGTGGAGTTTTGAGCACCTTGGGTGAGGAGCTCCATGTTAGTTTTGTGTGGGTGCTCAAGCTGCTTGATTCCATCCCACTGGGCTCAAATGGGCATGGGACCGGAAGTGACCAAACAGGGTTTCCTAGATAGCCGCTAGGACAGCTGATGGTATGTGAAGTGCATGAGGCAGGTGGAGTTGTTTTGGCACTGGAAGAGCTGTGCTGCTGCTTCGGGCAGTTGCCATTCACCACCACACTACCTTCCCTAGGTGTCATAGCCACTTGCAGACATATGTGCTGCCAGAGCCCTTGGTTTCCATGGCAGCGGGAAATGGCTTGGGCGCTGAACTTGTCTTTGGCTGTGAAGTTTTGAGCGCCTTGAGTGAGGAGGTGCATGTTAGTTTTGTGTTGGTGCTCAAGCTGCTTGATTCTATCCCACTGGGCTCAATGGGCATTGGACCGGAAGTGACCAAACAGGATTTCCTAGATAGCTGCCAGGACAGCTGATGGTATGTGAAGTGCATGAGGCAGGAGGAGTTGTTTTGGCACTGGAAGAGATGTGCTGCTGCTTCGGGCAGTTGCCATTCACCACCACACTACCTTCCCTAGGTGTCATAGCCACTTTCAGACATATGTGCTGCCAGAGCACTTGGTTTCCCTGGCAGCGGGAAATGGCTTGGGCCCTGAACTTGTCTTTGGCTGTGGAGCTTTCAGCGCCTTCAGTGAGGAGCTCCATGTTAGTTTTGTGTGGGTGCTCAAGCTGCTTGATTCTATCCCACTGGGCTCAATGGGCATGGGACCGGAAGTGAGCAAACAGGGTTTCCTAGATAGCGGCCAGGACAGCTGATGGTATGTGAAGTGCATGAGGCAGGTGGAGTTGTTTTGGCACTGGAAGAGCTGTGCTGCTGCTTCGGGCAGTTGCCATTCACCACCAAACTACCTTCCCTAGGTGTCATAGCCACGTTCAGACATATGTGCTGCCAGAGCACTTGGTTTCCATGGCACGGGAAATGGCTTGGGCTCTGAACTTGTCTTTGGCTGTGGAGTTTTGAGCACCTTGAGTGAGGAGCTCCATGTTAGTTTTGTGTGGGTGCTCAAGCTGCTTGATTCCATCCTACTGGGCTCAAATGGGCATGGGACCGGAAGTGACCAAACAGGGTTTCCTAGATAGCTGCTAGGACAGCTGATGGTATGTGAAGTGCATGAGGCAGGTGGAGTTGTTTTGGCAGTGGAAGAGCTGTGCTGCTGCTTCGGGCAGTTGCCATTCACCACCACACTACCTTCCCTAGGTGTCATAGCCACTTTCAGACATATGTGCTGCCAGAGCCCTTGGTTTCCATGGCAGCGGGAAATGGCTTGGGCCCTGAACTTGTCTTTGGCTGTGGAGTTTTAAGCGCCTTCAGTGAGGAGCTCCATGTTAGTTTTGTGTGGGTGCTCAAGCTACTTGATTCCATCCCACTGGGCTCAATGGGCATGGGACTGGAAGTGACCAAACAGGGTTTCCTAGATAGCTGCCAGGACAGCTGATGGTATGTGAAGTGCATGAGGCAGCAGGAGTTGTTTTGGTACTGGAAGAGCTGTGCTGCTGCTTCGGGCAGTTGCCATTCACCACCACACTACCTTCCCTAGGTGTCATAGCCACTTTCAGACATATGTGCTGCCAGAGCACTTGGTTTCCCTGGCAGCGGGAAATGGCTTGGGCCCTGAACTTGTCTTTGGCTGTGGAGCTTTCAGCGCCTTGAGTGAGGAGCTGCATGTTAGTTTTGTGTGGGTGCTCAAGCTGCTTGATTCTATCCCACTGGGCTCAATGGGCATGGGACCGGAAGTGAGCAAACAGGGTTTCCTAGATAGCGGCCAGGACAGCTGATGGTATGTGAAGTGCATGAGGCAGGTGGAGTTGTTTTGGCACTGGAAGAGCTGTGCTGCTGCTTTGGGCAGTTGCCATTCACCACCAAACTACCTTCCCTAGGTGTCATAGCCACGTTCAGACATATGTGCTGCCAGAGCACTTGGTTTCCATGGCACGGGAAATGGCTTGGGCTCTGAACTTGTCTTTGGCTGTGGAGTTTTGAGCACCTTGAGTGAGGAGCTCCATGTTAGTTTTGTGTGGGTGCTCAAGCTGCTTGATTCCATCCTACTGGGCTCAAATGGGCATGGGACCGGAAGTGACCAAACAGGGTTTCCTAGATAGCTGCTAGGACAGCTGATGGTATGTGAAGTGCATGAGGCAGGTGGAGTTGTTTTGGCAGTGGAAGAGCTGTGCTGCTGCTTCGGGCAGTTGCCATTCACCACCACACTACCTTCCCTAGGTGTCATAGCCACTTTCAGACATATGTGCTGCCAGAGCACTTGGTTTCCATGGCAGCGGTAAATGGCTTGGGCTCTGAACTTGTCTTTGGCTGTGGAGTTTTGAGCGCCTTCAGTGAGGAGCTGCATGTTAGTTTTGTGTGGGTGCTGAAGCTGCTTGATTCCATCCCACTGGGCTCAATGGGCTTGGGACCGGAAGTGACCAAACAGGGTTTCCTAGATAGCTGCCAGGACAGCTGATGGTATGTGAAGTGCATGAGGCAGGTGGAGTTGTTTTGGCACTGGAAGAGCTGTGCTGCTGCTTCGGGCAGTTGCCATTCACCACCACACTACCTTCCCTAGGTGTCATAGCCACTTTCAGACATATGTGCTGCCAGAGCCCTTGGTTTCCATGGCAGCTGGAAATGGCTTGGGCCCTGAACTTGTCTTTGGCTGTGGAGTTTTGAGCGCCTTGAGTGAGGACCTCCATGTTAGTTTTGTGTGGGTGCTCAAGCTACTTGATTCCATCCCACTGGGCTCAATGGGCATTGGACCGGAAGTGACCAAACAGGGTTTCCTTGATAGCTGCCAGGACAGCTGATGGTATGTGAAGTGCATGAGGCAGGTGGAGTTGTTTTGGCAGTGGAAGAGCTGTGCTGCTGCTTCGGGCAGTTGCCATTCACCACCACACTACCTTCCCTAGGTGTCATCGCCACTTTCAGACATATGTGCTGCCAGAGCACTTGATTTCCATGGCAGCGGGAAATGGCTTGGGCGCTGAACTTGTCTTTGGCTGTGGAGCTTTCAGCACCTTCAGTGAGGAGCTCCATGTTAGTTTTGTGTGGGTGCTCAAGCTGCTTGATTCTATCCCACTGGGCTCAATGGGCATGGGACCAGAAGTGACCAAGCAGGGTTTCCTAGATAGCTGCCAGGACAGCTGATGGTATGTGAAGTGCATGAGGCAGGTGGAGTTGTTTTGGCACTGGAAGAACTGTGCTGCTGCTTCGGGCAGTTGCCATTCACCACCACACTACCTTCCCTAGGTGTCATAGCCACGTTCAGACATATGTGCTGCCAGAGCACTTGGTTTCCATGGCACGGGAAATGGCTTGGGCTCTGAACTTGTCTTTGGCTGTGGAGTTTTGAGCACCTTGAGTGAGGAGCTCCATGTTAGTTTTGTGTGGGTGCTCAAGCTGCTTGATTCCATCCCACTGGGCTTAATGGGCATTAGACCGGATGTGACCAAACAGGGTTTCCTAGATAGCTGCCAGGACAGCTGATGGTATGTGAAGTGCATGAGGCAGGAGGAGTTGTTTTGGCACTGGAAGAGCTGTGCTGCTGCTTCGGGCAGTTGCCATTCACCACCACACTACCTTCCCTAGGTGTCATAGCCACTTTCAGACATATGTGCTGCCAGAGCACTTGGTTTCCATGGCATTGGGAAATGGCTTGGGCTCTGAACTTGTCTTTGGCTGTGGAGTTTTGAGCGCCTTCAGTGAGGAGCTGCATGTTAGTTTTGTGTGGGTGCTCAATCTGCTTCATTCCATCCCACTGGGCTCAATGGGCATGGGACCGGAAGTGACCAAACAGGGTTTCCTAGATAGCTGCCAGGACAGCTGATGGTATGTGAAGTGCATGAGGCAGGAGGAGTTGTTTTGGCACTGGAAGAGCTGTGCTGCTGCTTCGGGCAGTTGCCATTCACCACCACACTACCTTCCCTAGGTGTCATAGCCACTTTCAGACATATGTGCTGCCAGAGCACTTGGTTTCCATGGCAGCGGGAAATGCCTTGAGCTCAGAACTTGTCTTTGGCTGTGGAGTTTTGAGCGCCTTGAGTGAGGAGCTCCGTGTTAGTTTTGTGTGGGTACTCAAGCTGCTTGATTCCATCCCACTGGGCTCAATGGACATGGGACCGGAAGTGACCAAACAGGTTTCCTAGATAGCTGCCAGGACAGCTGATGGTATGTGAAGTGCATGAGGCAGGTGGAGTTGTTTTGGCAGTGGAAGAGCTGTGCTGCTGCTTCGGGCAGTTGCCATTCACCACCACATTACCTTCCCTAGGTGTCATAGCCACTTTCAGACATATGTGCTGCCAGAGCCCTTGGTTTCCATGGCAGCGGGAAATGGCTTTGGCCCTGAACTTGTCTTTGGCTGTGGAGTTTTGAGTGCCATGAGTGAGGAGCTGCATGTTAGTTTTGTGTGGGTGCTTAAGCTACTTGATTCCATCCCACTGGGCTCAATGGGCATTGGACCGGAAGTGACCAAACAGGGTTTCCTAGATAGCTGCCAGGACAGATGATGGTATGTGAAGTGCATGAGGCAGGTGGAGTTGTTTTGGCACTGGAAGAGCTGTGCTGCTGCTTCGGGCAGTTGCCATTCACCACCACACTACCTTCCCTAGTTGTCATAGCCACTTTCAGACATATGTGCTGCCAGAGCACTTGGTTTCCATGGCAGCGGGAAATGGCTTGGGCACTGAACTTGCCTTTGGCTGTGGAGCTTTCAGCACCTTCAGTGAGGAGCTCCATGTTAGTTTTGTGTGGGTGCTCAAGCTGCTTGACTCTATCCCACTGGGCTCAATGGGCATGGGACCAGAAGTGACCAAACAGGGTTTCCTAGATAGCTGCCAATACAGCTGATGGTATGTGAAGTGCATGAGGCAGGTGGAGTTGTTTTGGCACTGGAAGAACTGTGCTGCTGCTTCGGGCAGTTGCCATTCACCACCAAACTACCTTCCCTAGGTGTCATAGCCACGTTCAGACATATGTGCTGCCAGAGCACTTGGTTTCCATGGCACGGGAAATGGCTTGGGCTCTGAACTTGTCTTTGGCTGTGGAGTTTTGAACACCTTGGGTGAGGAGCTCCATGTTAGTTTTGTGTGGGTGCTTAAGCTGCTTGATTCCATCCTACTGGGCTCAAATGGGCATGGGACCGGAAGTGACCAAACAGGGTTTCCTAGATAGCTGCTAGGACAGCTGATGGTATGTGAAGTTCATGAGGCAGGTGGAGTTGTTTTGGCACTGGAAGAGCTGTGCTGCTGCTTCGGGCAGTTGCCATTCACCACCACACTACCTTCCCTAGGTGTCATAGCCACTTGCAGACATATGTGCTGCCAGAGCCCTTGGATTCCATGGCAGCGGGAAATGGCTTGGGCTCTGAACTTGTCTTTGGCTGTGAAGTTTTGAGCGCCTTGAGTGAGGAGGTGCATGTTAGTTTTGTGTTGGTGCTCAAGCTGCTTGATTCTATCCCACTGGGCTCAATGGGCATGGGACCGGAAGTGACCAAACAGGGTTTCCTAGATAGCTGCCAGGACAGCTGATGGTATGTGAAGTGCATGAGGCAGGAGGAGTTGTTTTGGCACTGGAAGAGCTGTGCTGCTGCTTCGGGCAGTTGCCATTCACCACGACACTACCTTCCCTAGGTGTCATAGCCACTTGCAGACATATGTGCTGCCAGAGCCCTTGGTTTCCATGGCAGCGGGAAATGGCTTGGGCCCTGAACTTGTCTTTGGCTGTGGAGTTTTGAGCGCCTTGAGTGAGGACCTCCATGTTAGTTTTGTGTGGGTGCTCAAGCTACTTGATTCCATCCCACTGGGCTCAAATGGGCATGGGACCGGAAGTGAGCAAACAGGGTTTCCTAGATAGCTGCTAGGACAGCTGATGGTATGTGAAGTGCATGAGGCAGCAGGAGTTGTTTTGGCACTGGAAGAGCTGTGCTGCTGCTTCGGGCAGTTGCCATTCACCACCACACTACCTTCCCTAGGTGTCATAGCCACTTTCAGACATATGTGCTGCCAGAGTCCTTGGTTTCCATGGCAGCGGGAAATGGCTTGGGCCCTGAACTTGTCTTTGGCTGTGGAGCTTTCAGCGCCTTGAGTGAGGAGCTGCATGTTAGTTTTGTGTGGGTGCTCAAGCTGCTTGATTCCATCCCACTGGGCTCAATGGGCATGGGACCGGAAGTGACCAAACAGGGTTTCCTAGATAGCTGCCAGGACAGATGATGGTATGTGAAGTGCATGAGGCAGGTGGAGTTGTTTTGGCACTGGAAGTGCTGTGCTGCTGCTTCGGGCAGTTGCCATTCACCACCACACTACCTTCCCTAGGTGTCATAGCCACTTTCAGACATATGTGCTGCCAGAGCCCTTGGTTTCCATGGCAGCGGGAAATGGCATTGGCCCTGAACTTGTCTTTGGCTGTGGAGTTTGAGTGCCATGAGTGAGGAGGTGCATGTTAGTTTTGTGTGGGTGCTCAAGCTGCTTGATTCCATCCCCCTGGGCTCAAATGGGCATGGGACCGGAAGTGACCAAACAGGGTTTCCTAGTTAGCGGCCAGGACAGCTGATGGTATGTGAAGTGCATGAGGCAGGTGGAGTTGTTTTGGCACTGGAAGAGCTGTGCTGCTGCTTCGGGCAGTTGCCATTCACCACCACACTACCTTCCCTAGGTGTCATAGCCACTTTCAGACATATGTGCTGCCAGAGCCCTTGGTTTCCATGGCAGCGGGAAATGGCTTGGGCCCTGAACTTGTCTTTGGCTGTGGAGTTTTGAGCGCCTTGAGTGAGGACCTCCATGTTAGTTTTGTGTGGGTGCTCAAGCTACTTGATTCCATCCCACTGGGCTCAATGGGCATTGGACCGGAAGTGACCAAACAGGGTTTCCTAGATAGCGGCCAGGACAGCTGATGGTATGTGAAGTGCATGAGGCAGGTGGAGTTGTTTTGGCACTGGAAGAGCTGTGCTGCTGCTTCGGGCAGTTGCCATTCACCACCACACTACCTTCCCTAGGAGTCATAGCCACTTTCAGACATATGTGCTGCCAGAGCACTTGATTTCCATGGCAGCAGGAAATGGCTTGGGCGTTGAACTTGTCTTTGGCTGTGGAGCTTTCAGCACCTTCAGTGAGGAGCTCCATGTTAGTTTTGTGTGGGTGCTCAAGCTGCTTGATTCTATCCCACTGGGCTCAATGGGCATGGGACCAGAAGTGACCAAGCAGGGTTTCCTAGATAGCTGCCAGGACAGCTGATGGTATGTGAAGTGCATGAGGCAGGTGGAGTTGTTTTGGCACTGGAAGAACTGTGCTGCTGCTTCGGGCAGTTGCCATTCACCACCAAACTACCTTCCCTAGGTGTCATAGCCACGTTCAGACATATGTGCTGCCAGAGCACTTGGTTTCCATGGCACGGGAAATGGCTTGGGCTCTGAACTTGTCTTTGGCTGTGGAGTTTTGAGCACCTTGAGTGAGGAGCTCCATGTTAGTTTTGTGTGGGTGCTCAAGCTGCTTGATTCCATCCCACTGGGCTCAAATGGGCATGGGACCGGAAGTGAGCAAACAGGGTTTCCTAGATAGCTGCTAGGACAGCTGATGGTATGTGAAGTGCATGAGGCAGCAGGAGTTGTTTTGGCACTGGAAGAGCTGTGCTGCTGCTTCGGGCAGTTGCCATTCACCACCACACTACCTTCCCTAGGTGTCATAGCCACTTTCAGACATATGTGCTGCCAGAGCACTTGGTTTCCATGGCAGCGGGAAATGGCTTGGGCCCTGAACTTGTCTTTGGCTGTGGAGCTTTCAGCGCCTTCAGTGAGGAGCTCCATGTTAGTTTTGTGTGGGTGCTCAAGCTGCTTGATTCTATCCCCCTGGGCTCAATGGGCATGGGACCGGAAGTGACCAAACAGGGTTTCCTAGATAGCTGCCAGGACAGATGATGGTATGTGAAGTGCATGAGGCAGGTGGAGTTGTTTTGGCATTGGAAGTGCTGTGCTGCTGCTTCGGGCAGTTGCCATTCACCACCACACTACCTTCCCTAGGTGTCATAGCCACTTTCAGACATATGTGCTGCCAGAGCACTTGGTTTCCATGGCAGCGGGAAATGGCTTGGGCCCTGAACTTGTCTTTGGCTGTGGAGCTTTCAGCGCCTTCAGTGAGGAGCTCCATGTTAGTTTTGTGTGGGTGCTCAAGCTGCTTGATTCTATCCCCCTGGGCTCAATGGGCATGGGACCGGAAGTGACCAAACAGGGTTTCCTAGATAGCTGCCAGGACAGATGATGGTATGTGAAGTGCATGAGGCAGGTGGAGTTGTTTTGGCATTGGAAGTGCTGTGCTGCTGCTTCGGGCAGTTGCCATTCACCACCACACTACCTTCCCTAGGTGTCATAGCCACTTTCAGACATATGTGCTGCCAGAGCACTTGGTTTCCATGGCAGCGGGAAATGGCTTGGGCTCTGAACTTGTCTTTGGCTGTGGAGTTTGAGAGCCTTGAGTGAGGAGCTCCATGTTAGTTTTGTGTGGGTGCTCAAGCTGCTTGATTCCATCCCACTGGGCTCAATGGGCATGGGACCGGAAGTGACCAAACAGGGTTTCCTAGATAGCTGCCAGGACAGCTGATGGTATGTGAAGTGCATGAGGCAGGTGGAGTTGTTTTGGCACTGAAAGAGCTGTGCTGCTGCTTCGGGCAGTTGCCATTCACCACCACACTACCTTCCCTAGGTGTCATAGCCACTTTCAGACATATGTGCTGCCAGAGCACTTGGTTTCCATGGCATTGGGAAATGGCTTGGGCTCTGAACTTGTCTTTGGCTGTGGAGTTTTGAGCGCCTTGAGTGAGGAGCTGCATGTTAGTTTTCTGTGGGTGCTGAAGCTGTTTGATTCCATCCCACTGGGCTCAATGGGCATGGGACCGGAAGTGCCCAAACAGGGTTTCCTAGATAGCTGCCAGGACAGCTGATGGTATGTGAAGTGCATGAGGCAGGTGGAGTTGTTTTGGCAGTGGAAGAGCTGTGCTGCTGCTTCGGGCAGTTGCCATTCACCACCACACTACCTTCCCTAGGTGTCATAGCCACTTTCAGACATATGTGCTGCCAGAGCACTTGGTTTCCATGGCAGCGGGAAATGGCTTGAGCTCAGAACTTGTCTTTGGCTGTGGAGTTTTGAGCGCCTTGAGTGAGGAGCTCCGTGTTAGTTTTGTGTGGGTACTCAAGCTGCTTGATTCCATCCCACTGGGCTCAATGGACATGGGACCGGAAGTGACCAAACAGGGTTTCCTAGATAGCGGCCAGGACAGCTGATGGTATGTGAAGTGCATGAGGCAGGTGGAGTTGTTTTGGCACTGGAAGAGCTGTGCTGCTGCTTCGGGCAGTTGCCATTCACCACCACATTACCTTCCCTAGGTGTCATAGCCACTTTCAGACATATGTGCTGCCAGAGCCCTTGGTTTCCATGGCAGCGGGAAATGGCTTTGGCCCTGAACTTGTCTTTGGCTGTGGAGTTTTGAGTGCCATGAGTGAGGAGCTGCATGTTAGTTTTGTGTGGGTGCTCAAGCTGCTTGATTCAATCCCACTGGGCTCAAAGGGCATGGGACCGGAAGTGAGCAAACAGGGTTTCCTAGATAGCTGCCAGGACAGCTGATGGTATGTGAAGTTCATGAGGCAGGTGGAGTTGTTTTGGCAGTGGAAGAGCTGTGCTGCTGCTTCGGGCAGTTGCCATTCACCAGCACACTACCTTCCCTAAGTGTCATAGCCACTTTCAGACATATGTGCTGCCAGAGCACTTGGTTTCCATGGCAGCGGGAAATGGCTTGGGCCCTGAACTTGTCTTTGGCTGTGGAGCTTTCAGCGCCTTCAGTGAGGAGCTCCATGTTAGTTTTGTGTGGGTGCTCAAGCTGCTTGATTCCATCCCACTGGGCTCAATGGGCATGGGACCGGAAGTGACCAAACAGGGTTTCCTAGATAGCTGCCAGGACAGCTGATGGTATGTGAAGTGCATGAGGCAGGTGGAGTTGTTTTGGCAGTGGAAGAGCTTCGCTGCTGCTTCGGGCAGTTGCCATTCACCACCACACTACCTTCCCTAGGTGTCATAGCCACTTTCAGACATATGTGCTGCCAGAGCACTTGGTTTCCATGGCAGCTGGAAATGGCTTTGGCTCTGAACTTGTCTTTGGCTGTGGAGTTTTGAGCACCTTGAGTGAGGAGCTCCATGTTAGTTTTGTGTGGGTGCTCAAGCTGCTTGATTCCATCCCCCTGGGCTCAATGGGCATGGGACCGGAAGTGAGCAAACAGGGTTTCCTAGATAGCTGCCAGGACAGCTGATGGTATGTGAAGTGCATGAGGCAGGAGGAGTTGTTTTGGCACTGGAAGAGCTGTGCTGCTGCTTCGGGCAGTTGCCATTCACCACCACACTACCTTCCCTAGGTGTCATAGCCTCTTTCAGACATATGTGCTGCCAGAGCCCTTGGTTTCCATGGCAGCGGGAAATGGCTTGGGCTCTGAACTTGTCTTTGGCTGTGGAGCTTTCAGCGCCTTCAGTGAGGAGCTCCATGTTAGTTTTGTTTGGGTGCTCAAGCTGCTTGATTCCATCCCACTGGGCTCAATGGGCATGGGACCAGAAGTGACCAAACAGGGTTTCCTAGATAGCTGCCAGGACAGCTGATGGTATGTGAAGTGCATGAGGCAGGTGGAGTTGTTTTGGCACTGGAAGAACTGTGCTGCTGCTTCGGGCAGTTGCCAATCACCACCAAACTACCTTCCCTAGGTGTCATAGCCACTTTCAGACATATGTGCTGCCAGAGCCCTTGGTTTCCATGGCAGCGGGAAATGGCTTGGGCGCTGAACTTGTCTTTGGCTGTGGAGTTTTGAGCGCCTTCAATGAGGAGCTGCATGTCAGTTTTGTGTGGGTGCTCAAGCTGCTTGATTCCATCCCCCTGGGCTCAATGGGCATGGGACCGGAAGTGACCAAACAGGGTTTCCTAGATAGCGGCCAGGACAGCTGATGGTTTGTGAAGTGCATGAGGCAGGTGGAGTTGTTTTGGCACTGGAAGAGCTGTGCTGCTGCTTCGGGCAGTTGCCATTCACCACCACACTACCTTCCCTAGGTGTCATAGCCACTTGCAGACATATGTGCTGCCAGAGCACTTGGTTTCCATGGCAGCGGGAAATGGCTTGGGCACTGAACTTGTCTTTGGCTGTGGAGTTTTGTTGCCATGAGTGAGGAGCTCCATGTTAGTTTTGTGTGGGTGCTCATGCTGCTTGATTCCATCCCGCTGGGCTCAATGTGCATGGGACCGGAAGTGACCAAACAGGGTTTCCTTGATAGCTGCCACGACAGCTGATGGTATGTGAAGTGCATGAGGCAGGAGGAGTTGTTTTGGCACTGGAAGAGCTGTGATGCTGCTTCGGGCAGTTGCCAATCACCACCACACTACCTTCCCTAGGTGTCATAGCCACTTTCAGACATATGTGCTGCCAGAGCCCTTGGTTTCCATGGCAGCGGGAAATGGCTTGGGCTCTGAACTTGTCTTTGGCTGTGGAGTTTTGAGCGCCTTGAGTGAGGAGCTCCGTGTTAGTTTTGTGTGGGTGCTCAAGCTGCTTGATTCCATCCCACTGGGCTCAATGGGCATGGGACCGGAAGTGACCAAACAGGGTTTCCTAGATAGCTGCCAGGACAGCTGATGGTATGTGAAGTTCATGAGGCAGGTGGAGTTGTTTTGGCACTGGAAGAGCTGTGCTGCTGCTTCGGGCAGTTGCCATTCACCACCACACTACCTTCCCTAGGAGTCATAGCCACTTTCAGACATATGTGCTGCCAGAGCCCTTGGTTTCCATGGCAGCGGGAAATGGCTTGGGCGCTGAACTTGTCTTTGGCTGTGGAGTTTTGAGCGCCTTCAATGAGGAGCTGCATGTCAGTTTTGTGTGGGTGCTCAAGCTGCTTGATTCCATCCCACTGGGCTCAATGGGCATTGGACCAGAAGTGAGCAAACAGGGTTTCCTAGATAGCTGCCAGGACAGCTGATGGTATGTGAAGTGCATGAGGCAGGTGGAGTTGTTTTGGCACTGGAAGAGCTGTGCTGCTGCTTCGGGCAGTTGCCATTCACCACCACACTACCTTCCCTAGGTGTCAGAGCCACTTTCAGACATATGTGCTGCCAGAGCACTTGGTTTCCATGGCAGCGGGAAATGGCTTGGGCCCTGAACTTGTCTTTGGCTGTGGAGTTTTGAGCGCCTTCAATGAGGAGCTGCATGTCAGTTTTGTGTGGGTGCTCAAGCTGCTTGATTCCATCCCCCTTGGATCAATGGGCATGGGACCGGAAGTGACCAAACAGTGTTTCCTAGATAGCTACCAGGACAGCTGATGGTATGTGAAGTGCATGAGGCAGGTGGAGTTGTTTTGGCACTGGAAGAGCTGTGCTGCTGCTTCGGGCAGTTGCCATTCACCACCACACTACCTTCCCTAGGTGTCATAGCCACTTGCAGACATATGTGCTGCCAGAGCCCTTGGTTTCCATGGCAGCGGGAAATGGCTTGGGCGCTGAACTTGTCTTTGGCTGTGGAGTTTTGAACACCTTGAGTGAGGAGCTCCATGTTAGTTTTGTGTGGGTGCTCAAGCTGCTTGATTCTATCCCACTGGGCTCAATGGGCATGGGACTGGAAGTGACCAAACAGGGTTTCCTAGATAGCTGCCAGGACAGCTGATGGTATGTGAAGTGCATGAGGCAAGTGGAGTTGTTTTGGCAAGGGAAGAGCTGTGCTGCTGCGTCGGGCAGTTGCCATTCACCACCACACTACCTTCCCTAGGTGTCATAGCCACTTTCAGACATATGTGCTGCCAGAGCACTTGGTTTCCATGGCAGCGGGAAATGGCTTGGGCTCTGAACTTGTCTTTGGCTGTGGAGTTTTAAGCGCCTTCAGTGAGGAGCTCCATGTTAGTTTTGTGTGGGTGCTCAAGCTACTTGATTCCATCCCACTGGGCTCAATGGGCATGAAACTGGAAGTGACCAAACAGGGTTTCCTAGATATCTGTCAGGACACCTGATGGTATGTGAAGTGCATGAGGCAGCAGGAGTTGTTTTTTCACTGGAAGAGCTGTGCTGCTGCTTCGGGCAGTTGCCATTCACCACCACACTACCTTCCCTAGGTGTCATAGCCACTTTCAGACATATGTGCTGCCAGAGCACTTGGTTTCCATGGCAGCGGGAAATGGCTTGGGCGCTGAACTTGTCTTTGGCTGTGGAGTTTTGAGCGCCTTCAATGAGGAGCTGCATGTCAGTTTTGTGTGGGTGCTCAAGCTGCTTGATTCCATCCCACTGGGCTCAATGGGCATGGGACTGGAAGTGACCAAACAGGGTTTCCTAGATAGCTGCCAGGACAGCTGATGGTATGTGAAGTGCATGAGGCAGGTGGAGTTGTTTTGGCACTGGAAGAGCTGTGCTGCTGCTTCGGGCAGTTGCCATTCACCACCACACTACCTTCCCTAGGTGTCATAGCCACGTTTAGACATATGTGCTGCCAGAGCACTTGGTTTCCATGGCAGCGGGAAATGGCTTGGGCCCTGAACTTGTCTTTGGCTGTGGAGCTTTCAGCGCCTTCAGTGAGGAGCTCCATGTTAGTTTTGTGTGGGTGCTCAAGCTGCTTGATTCCATCCCACTGGGCTCAATGGGCATGGGACCGGAAGTGAGCAAACAGGGTTTCCTAGATAGCTGCCAGGACAGCTGATGGTATGTGAAGTGCATGAGGCAGGTGGAGTTGTTTTGGCAGTGGAAGAGCTTCGCTGCTGCTTCGGGCAGTTGCCATTCACCACCACACTACCTTCCCTAGGTGTCATAGCCACTTTCAGACATATGTGCTGCCAGAGCACTTGGTTTCCATGGCAGCAGGAAATGGCTTGGTCGCGGAACTTGTGTTTGGCTGTGGAGTTTTGAGCACCTTGAGTGAGGAGCTCCATGTTAGTTTTGTGTGGGTGCTCAAGCTGCTTGATTCCATCCCACTGGGCTCAATGGGCATGGGACCGGAAGTGAGCAAACAGGGTTTCCTAGAAAACTGCCGGGACAGCTGATGGTATGTGAAGTGCATGAGGCAGGAGGAGTTGTTTTGGCACTGGAAGAGCTGTGCTGCTGCTTCGGGCAGTTGCCATTCACCACCACACTACCTTCCCTAGGTGTCATAGCCACGTTCAGACATATGTGCTGCCAGAGCACTTGGTTTCCATGGCAGCGGGAAATGGCTTGGACTCTGAACTTGTCTTTGGCTGTGGAGTTTTGAGCACCTTGAGTGAGGAGCTCCATGTTAGTTTTGTGTGGGTGCTCAAGCTGCTTGATTCCATCCCACTGGGCTCAATGGGCATGAGACTGGAAGTGACCAAAAAGGGTTTCCTAGATAGCTGCCAGGACAGCTGATGGTATGTGAAGTGCATGAGGCAGGTGGAGTTGTTTTGGCAGTGGAAGAGCTGTGCTGCTGCTTCGGGCAGTTGCCATTCACCACCACACTACCTTCCCTAGGTGTCAGAGCCACTTTCAGACATATGTGCTGCCAGAGCCCTTGGTTTCCATGGCAGCGGGAAATGGCTTGGGCCCTGAACTTGTGTTTGGCTGTGGAGTTTTGAGTGCCTTCAGTGAGGAGCTGCATGTTAGCTTTGTGTGGGTGCTCAAGCTGCTTGATTCCATCCCACTGGGCTCAATGGGCATGGGACCGGAAGTGAGCAAACAGGGCTTCCTAGATATCTGCTAGGACAGCTGATGGTATGTGAAGTGCATGAGGCAGGAGGAATTGTTTTGGCACTGGAAGAGCTGTGCTGCTGCTTCGGGCAGTTGCCATTCACCACCACACTACCTTCCCTAGGAGTCATAGCCACTTTCAGACATATGTGCTGCCAGAGCCCTTGGTTTCCATGGCAGCGGGAAATGGCTTGGGCGCTGAACTTGTCTTTGGCTGTGGAACTTTGAGCGCGTTGAGTGAGGGCTCCATGTTAGTTTTGTGTGGGTGCTCAAGCTGCTTGATTCCATCCCACTGGGCTCAATGGGCATTGGACCAGAAGTGAGCAAACAGGGTTTCCTAGATAGCTGCCAGGACAGCTGATGGTATGTGAAGTGCATGAGGCAGGTGGAGTTGTTTTGGCACTGGAAGAGCTGTGCTGCTGCTTCGGGCAGTTGCCATTCACCACCAAACTACCTTCCCTAGGTGTCATAGCCACGTTCAGACATATGTGCTGCCAGAGCCCTTGGTTTCCATGGCAGCGGGAAATGGCTTGGTCGCGGAACTTGTGTTTGGCTGTGGAGTTTTGAGCACCTTGAGTGAGGAGCTCCATGTTAGTTTTGTGTGGGTGCTCAAGCTGCTTGATTCCATCCCACTGGGCTCAATGGGTATGAGACCAGAAGTGACCAAACAGGGTTTCCTAGATAGCCGCTAGGACAGCTGATGGTATGTGAAGTGCATGAGGCAGGTGGAGTTGTTTTGGCACTGGAAGAGCTGTGCTGCTGCTTCGGGCAGTTGCCATTCACCACCACACTACCTTCCCTAGGTGTCATAGCCACGTTCAGACATATGTGCTGCCAGAGCCCTTGGTTTCCATGGCAGCGGGAAATGGCTTGGGCCCTGAACTTGTGTTTGGCTGTGGAGTTTTGAGTGCCTTCAGTGAGGAGCTGCATGTCAGTTTTGTGTGGGTGCTCAAGCTGCTTGATTCCATCCCACTTGGCTCAATGGGCATGGGACCGGAAGTAACCAAACAGGGTTTCCTAGATAGCTGCCAGGACAGCTGATGGTATGTGAAGTGCATGAGGCAGGTGGAGTTGTTTTGGCACTGGAAGAGCTGTGCTGCTGCTTCGGGCAGTTGCCATTCACCACCACACTACCTTCCCTAGGTGTCATAGCCACTTTCAGACATATGTGCTGCCAGAGCCCTTGGTTTCCATGGCAGCGGGAAATGGCTTGGGCACTGAACTTGTCTTTGGCTGTGGAGTTTTGAGTGCCATGAGTGAGGAGCTCCATGTTAGTTTTGTGTGGGTGCTCATGCTGCTTGATTCCATCCCACTGGGCTCAATGGGCATGGGACCGGAAGTGACCAAACAGGGTTTCCTTGATAGCTGCCACGACAGCTGATGGTATGTGAAGTGCATGAGGCAGGAGGAGTTGTTTTGGCACTGGAAGAACTGTGATGCTGCTTCGGGCAGTTGCCAATCACCACCACACTACCTTCCCTAGGTGTCATAGCCACTTTCAGACATATGTGCTGCCAGAGCCCTTGGTTTCCATGGCAGCGGGAAATGGCTTGGGCTCTGAACTTGTCTTTGGCTGTGGAGTTTTGAGCGCCTTGAGTGAGGAGCTCCGTGTTAGTTTTGTGTGGGTGCTCAAGCTGCTTGATTCCATCCCACTGGGCTCAATGGGCATGGGACCGGAAGTGACCAAACAGGGTTTCCTAGATAGCTGCCAGGACAGCTGATGGTATGTGAAGTTCATGAGGCCGGTGGAGTTGTTTTGGCACTGGAAGAGCTGTGCTGCTGCTTCGGGCAGTTGCCATTCACCACCACACTACCTTCCCTAGGTGTCAGAGCCACTTTCAGACATATGTGCTGCCAGAGCCCTTGGTTTCCATGGCAGCGGGAAATGGCTTGGGCGCTGAACTTGTCTTTGGCTGTGGAGCTTTGAGCGCCTTGAGTGAGGAGCTCCATGTTAGTTTTGTGTGGGTGCTCAAGCTGCTTGATTCCATCCCACTGGGCTCAATGGGCATGGGACCAGAAGTGAGCCAACAAGGTTTCCTAGATAGCTGCCAGGACAGCTGATGGTATGTGAAGTGCATGAGGCAGGTGGAGTTGTTTTGGCACTGGAAGAGCTGTGCTGCTGCTTCGGACAGTTGCCATTCACCACCACACTACCTTCCCTAGGTGTCATAGCCACTTTCAGACATATGTGCTGCCAGAGCCCTTGGTTTCCATGGCAGCGGGAAATGGCTTGGGCCCTGAACTTGTCTTTGGCTGTGGAGCTTTGAGCGCGTTGAGTGAGGAGCTCCATGTTATTTTTGTGTGGGTGCTCAAGCTGCTTGATTCCATCCCACTGGGCTCAATGGGCATTGGACCGGAAGTGCCCAAACAGGGTTTCCTAGATAGCTGCCAGGACAGCTGATGGTATGTGAAGTGCATGAGGCAGGTGGAGTTGTTTTGGCACTGGAAGAGCTGTGCTGCTGCTTCGGGCAGTTGCCATTCACCACCACACTACCTTCCCTAGGGGTCATAGCCACTTTCAGACATATGTGCTGCCAGAGCCCTTGGTTTCCATGGCAGCGGGAAATGCCTTGAGCTCTGAACTTGTATTTGGCTGTGGAGTTTTGAGCGCCTTGAGTGAGGAGCTCCGTGTTAGTTTTGTGTGGGTGCTCAAGCTGCTTGATTCCATCCCACTGGGATCAATGGGCATGGGACCGGAAGTGAGCAAACAGGGTTTCCTAGATAGCTGCCAGGACAGCTGATGGTATGTGAAGTGCATGAGGCAGGTGGAGTTGTTTTGGCACTGGAAGAGCTGTGCTGCTGCTTCGGGCAGTTGCCATTCACCACCACACTACCTTCCCTAGGGGTCATAGCCACTTGCAGACATATGTGCTGCCAGAGCCCTTGGTTTCCATGGCAGCGGGAAATGGCTTGGGCGCTGAACTTGTCTTTGCCTGAGGAGCTTTCAGCACCTTGAGTGAGGAGCTCCATGTTAGTTTTGTGTGGGTGCTCAAGCTGCTTGATTTTATCCCACTGGGCTCAAAGGGCATGGGACCAGAAGAGACCAAACAGGGTTTCCTAGATAGCTGCCAGGACAGCTGATGGTATATGAAGTGCATGAGGCAGGTGGAGTTGTTTTGGCACTGGAAGAGCTGTGCTGCTGCTTCAGGCAGTTGCCATTCACCACCACACTACCTTCCCTAGGTGTCATAGCCACTTTCAGACATATGTGCTGCAGAGCCCTTGCTTTGCATGGCAGCAGGAAATGGCTTGGGCCCTGAACTTTTCTTTGACTGTGTAGCTTTCAGCACCTTCAGTGAGTAGCTGCATGTTAGTTTTGTGTGGGTGCTCAAGCTGCTTGATTCTATCCCACTGGGCTCAATGGGCATTGGACCAGAAGTGACCAATCAGGGTTTCCTAGATAGCTGCCTGGACAGCTGATGGTATGTGAAGTGCATGAGGCAGGTGGAGTTATTTTGGCTCTGGAAGAGCTGGGCTGCTGCTTCGGGCAGTTGCCATTCACCACCACACTACCTTCCCTAGGTGTCATAGCCACTTTCAGACATATGTGCTGCCAGAGCACTTGGTTTCCATGGCAGCGGGAAATGGCTTGGGCCCTGAACTTGTGTTTGGCTGTGGAGTTTTGAGCGCCTTCAGTGAGGAGCTGCATGTCAGTTTTGTGTGGGTACTCAAGCTGCTTGATTCCATCCCACTGGGCTCAATGGGCATGGGACCGGAAGTGAGCAAACAGGGCTTCCTAGATATCTGCTAAGACAGCTGATGGTATGTGAAGTGCATGAGGCAGGAGGAGTTGTTTTGGCACTGGAAGAGCTGTGCTGCTGCTTCGGGCAGTTGCCATTCACCACCACACTACCTTCCCTAGGTGTTAGAGCCACTTTCAGACATATGTGCTGCCAGAGCCCTTGGTTTCCATGGCAGCGGGAAATGGCTTGGGCGCTGAACTTGTCTTTGGCTGTGGAGCTTTGAGCGCCTTCAGTGAGGAGCTCCATGTTAGTTTTTTGTGGGTGCTCAAGCTGCTTGATTCCATCCCACTGGGATCAATGGGCATGGGACCAGAAGTGAGCCAACAGGGTTTCCTAGATAGCTGCCAGGACAGCTGATGGTATGTGAAGTGCATGAGGCAGGTGGAGTTGTTTTGGCACTGGAAGAGCTGTGCTGCTGCTTCGGGCAGTTGCCATTCACCACCACACTACCTTCCCTAGGGGTCATAGCCACTTTCAGACATATGTGCTGCCAGAGCCCTTGGTTTCCATGGCAGCAGGAAATGGCTTGGGCCCTGAACTTGTCTTTGGCTGTGGAGCTTTGAGCGCGTTGAGTGAGGAGCTGCATGTTAGTTTTGTGTGGGTGCTCAAGCTGCTTGATTCCATCCCACTGGGCTCAATTGGCATGGGACCGGAGTGAGCAAACAGGGTTTCCTTGATAGCTGCCAGGACAGCTGATGGTATGTGAAGTTCATGAGGCAGGTGGAGTTTTTTTGGCACTGGAAGAGCTGTGCTGCTGCTTCGGGCAGTTGCCATTCACCACCACACTACCTTCCCTAGGGGTCATAGCCACTTTCAGACATATGTGCTGCCAGAGCCCTTGGTTTCCATGGCAGCGGGAAATGCCTTGAGCTCTGAACTTGTGTTTGGCTGTGGAGTTTTGAGCGCCTTGAGTGAGGAGCTCCGTGTTAGTTTTGTGTGGGTGCTCAAGCTGCTTCATTCCATCCCACTGGGCTCAATGGGCATGGGACCGGAAGTGAGCAAACAGGGTTTCCTAGATAGCTGCCAGGACAGCTGATGGTATGTGAAGTGCATGAGGCAGGTGGAGTTGTTTTGGCACTGGAAGAGCTGTGCTGCTGCTTCGGGCAGTTGCCATTCACCACCACACTACCTTCCCTAGGTGTCATAGCCACTTTCAGACATATGTGCTGCCAGAGCCCTTGGTTTCCATGGCAGCGGGAAATGGCTTGGGCGCTGAACTTGTCTTTGCCTGAGGAGTTTTCAGCACCTTCAGTGAGGAGCTCCATGTTAGTTTTGTGTGGGTGCTCAAGCTGCTTGATTCTATCCCACTGGGCTCAAAGGGCATGGGACCAGAAGAGACCAAACAGGGTTTCCTAGATAGCTGCCAGGACAGCTGATGGTATATGAAGTTCATGAGGCAGGTGGAGTTGTTTTGGCACTGGAAGAGCTGTGCTGCTGCTTCAGGCAGTTGCCATTCACCACCACACTACCTTCCCTAGGTGTCATAGCCACTTTCAGACATATGTGCTGCCAGAGCCCTTGCTTTGCATGGCAGCAGGAAATGCCCTGGGCCCTGAACTTGTGTTTGGCTGTGTAGCTTTCAGCACCTTCAGTGAGTAGCTGCATGTTAGTTTTGTGTGGGTGCTCAAGCTGCTTGATTCTATCCCACTGGGCTCAATGGGCATTGGACCAGAAGTGACCAAACAGGGTTTCCTAGATAGCTGCCTGGACAGCTGATGGTATGTGAAGTGCATGAGGCAGGTGGAGTTATTTTGGCACTCGAAGAGCTGTGCTGCTGCTTCGGGCAGTTGCCATTCACCACCACACTCCCTTCCCTAGGTGTCATAGCCACTTTCAGACATATGTGCTGCCAGAGCACTTGGTTTCCATGGCAGCGGGAAATGGCTTTGGCCCTGAACTTGTGTTTGGCTGTGGAGTTTTGAGTGCCTTCAGTGAGGAGCTGCATTTTAGTTTTGTGTGGGTACTCAAGCTGCTTGATTCCATCCCACTGGGCTCAATGGGCATGGGACCGGAAGTGAGCAAACAGGGCTTCCTAGATATCTGCTAAGACAGCTGATGGTATGTGAAGTGCATGAGGCAGGAGGAGTTGTTTTGGCACTGGAAGAGCTGTGCTGCTGCTTCGGGCAGTTGCCATTCACCACCACACTACCTTCCCTAGGGGTCAGAGCCACTTTCAGACATATGTGCTGCCAGAGCACTTGGTTTCCATGGCAGCGGGAAATGGCTTGGGCGCTGAACTTGTCTTTGGCTGTGGAGCTTTGAGCGCCTTCAGTGAGGAGCTCCATGTTAGTTTTGTGTGGGTGCTCAAGCTGCTTGATTCCATCCCACTGGGATCAATGGGCATGGGACCAGAAGTGAGCCAACAGGGTTTCCTAGATAGCTGCCAGGACAGCTGATGGTATGTGAAGTGCATGAGGCAGGTGGAGTTGTTTTGGCACTGGAAGAGCTGTGCTGCTGCTTCGGGCAGTTGCCATTCACCACCACACTACCTTCCCTAGGGGTCATAGCCACTTTCAGACATATGTGCTGCCAGAGCCCTTGGTTTCCATGGCAGGGGGAAATGGCTTGGGCCCTGAACTTGCCTTTGGCTGTGGAGCTTTGAGCGCCTTGAGTGAGGAGCTGCATGTTAGTTTTGTGTGTGTGCTCAAGCTGCTTGATTCCATCCCACTGGGCTCAATGGGCATTGGACCGGAAGTGACCAAACAGGGTTTCCTTGATAGCTGCCAGGACAGCTGATGGTATGTGAAGTGCATGAGGCAGCAGGAGTTTTTTTGGCACTGGAAGAGCTGTGCTGCTGCTTCGGGCAGTTGCCATTCACCACCACACTACCTTCCCTAGGTGTCATAGCCACGTTCAGACATATGTGCTGCCAGAGCCCTTGGTTTCCATGGCAGCGGGAAATGGCTTGGGCCCTGAACTTGTCTTTGGCTGTGGAGTTTTGAGCGCGTTGAGTGAGGAGCTCCGTGTTAGTTTTGTGTGGGTGCTCAAGCTGCTTGATTCCATCCCACTGGGCTCAATGGGCATGGGACCGGAAGTGCCTAAACAGGGTTTCCTAGATAGCTGCCAGGACAGCTGATGGTATGTGAAGTGCATGAGGAAGGAGGAGTTGTTTTGGCACTGGAAGAGCTGTGCTGCTGCTTCAGGCAGTTGCCATTCACCACCACACTACCTTCCCTAGGTGTCATAGCCACTTTCAGACATATGTGCTGCCAGAGCCCTTGGTTTCCATGGCAGCGGGAAATCGCTTTATTTGCTCTGAACTTGTCTTTGGCTGTGGAGTTTTGAGCGCCTTGAGTGAGGAGCTCCGTGTTAGTTTTGTGTGGGTGCTCAAGCTGCTTGATTCCATCCCACTGGGCTCAATGGGCATGGGACCGGAAGTGACCAAACAGGGTTTCCTAGATATCTGTCAGGACAGCTGATGGTATGTGAAGTTCATGAATCAGGTGGAGTTGTTTTGGCACTGGAAGAGCTGTGCTGCTGCTTCGGGCAGTTGCCATTCACCACCACACTACCTTCCCTAGGTGTCATAGCCACTTTCAGACATATGTGCTGCCAGAGCCCTTGGTTTCCATGGCAGCGGGAAATGGCTTGGGCGCTGAACTTGCCTTTGGCTGTGGAGTTTTGAGCGCCTTGAGTGAGGAGCTCCATGTTAGTTTTGTGTGGGTGCTCAAGCCACTTGATTCCATCCCACTGGGCTCAATGGGCATGGGACCGGAAGTGAGCAAACAGGGTTTCCTAGATAGCTGCCAGGACAGCTGATGGTATGTGAAGTGCATGAGGCAGGTGGAGTTGTTTTGGCACTGGAAGAGCTGTGCTGCTGCTTCGGGCAGTTGCCATTCACCACCACACTACCTTCCCTAGGTGTCATAGCCACTTTCAGACATATGTGCTGCCAGAGCACTTGGTTTCCATGGCAGCGGGAAATGGCTTGGACACTGAACTTGTCTTTGGCTGTGTAGCTTTCAGCACCTTCAGTGAGGAGCTCCATGTTAGTTTTGTGTGGGTGCTCAAGCTGCTTGATTCCATCCCACTGGGCTCAATGGGCATGGGACCAAAAGTGACCAAACAGGGTTTCCTAGATAGCTGCCAGGACAGCTGATGGTATGTGAAGTGCATGAGGCAGGTGGAGTTGTTTTGGCACTGGAAGAGCTGTGCTGCTGCTTCGGGCAGTTGCCATTCACCACCACACTACCTTCCCTAGGTGTCATAGCCACTTTCAGACATATGTGCTGCCAGAGCCCTTGGTTTCCATGGCAGCGGGAAATCGCTTTATTGGCTCTGAACTTGTCTTTGGCTGTGGAGTTTTGAGCGCCTTGAGTGAGGAGCTCCGTGTTAGTTTTGTGTGGGTGCTCAAGCTGCTTGATTCTATCCCACTGGGCTCAATGGGCATTGGACCGGAAGTGCCCAAACAGGGTTTCCTAGATAGCTGCCAGGACAGCTGATGGTATGTGAAGTGGATGAGGAAGGAGGAGTTGTTTTGGCACTGGAAGAGCTGTGCTGCTGCTTCGGGCAGTTGCCATTCACCACCACACTACCTTCCCTAGGTGTCATAGCCACTTGCAGACATATGTGCTGCCAGAGCCCTTCGTTTCCATGGCAGCGGGAAATGGCTTGGGCCCTGAACTTGTCTTTGGCTGTGGAGCTTTGAGTGCGTTGAGTGAGGAGCTCCGTGTTAGTTTTGTGTGGGTGCTCAAGCTGCTTGATTCCATCCCACTGGGCTCAATGGGCATGGGACCGGAAGTGACCAAACAGGGTTTCCTAGATAGCTGCCAGGACAGCTGATGGTATGTGAAGTGCATGAGTAAGGAGGAGTTGTTTTGGCACTGGAAGAGCTGTGCTGCTGCTTCGGGCAGTTGCCATTCACCACCACACTACCTTCCCTAGGTGTCATAGCCACTTGCAGACATATGTGCTGCCAGAGCACTTGGTTTCCATGGCAGCGGGAAAGGCCTTGAGCTCTGAACTTGTCTTTGGCTGTGGAGTTTTGAGCGCCTTGAGTGAGTAGCTCCATGTTAGTTTTGTGTGGGTGCTGAAGCTGCTTGATTCCATCCCACTGTGCTCAATGGGCATTGGACCGGAAGTGCCCAAACAGGGTTTCCTAGATAGCTGCCAGGACAGCTGATGGTATGTGAAGTGCATGAGGAAGGAGGAGTTGTTTTGGCACTGGAAGAGCTGTGCTGCTGCTTCGGGCAGTTGCCATTCACCACCACACTACCTTCCCTAGGTGTCATAGCCACTTTCAGACATATGTGCTGCCAGAGCCCTTGGTTTCCATGGCAGCGGGAAATGGCTTGGGCGCTGAACTTGTCTTTGGCTGTGGAGCTTTGAGCGCCTTCAGTGAGGAGCTCCATGTTAGTTTTGTGTGGGTGCTCAAGCTGCTTGATTCCATCCCACTGGGCTCAATGGGCATGGGACCGGAAGTGCCCAAACAGGGTTTCCTAGATAGCTGCCAGGACAGCTGATGGTATGTGAAGTGCATGAGGCAGGTGGAGTTGTTTTGGCACTGGAAGAGCTGTGCTGCTGCTTCGGGCAGTTGCCATTCACCACCACACTACCTTCCCTAGGTGTCAGAGCCACTTTCAGACATATGTGCTGCCAGAGCCCTTGGTTTCCATGGCAGCGGGAAATGGCTTGGGCCCTGAACTTGTGTTTGGCTGTGGAGTTTTGAGCGCCTTGAGTGAGAAGCTGCATGTTAGTTTTGTGTGGGTGCTCAAGCTGCTTGATTCCATCCCACTGGGCTCAATGTGCATGGGACCTTAAGTGAGCCAACAGGGTTTTCTAGATAGCTGCCAGGACAGCTGATGGTATGTGAAGTGCATGAGGCAGGTGGAGTTGTTTTGGCACTGGAAGAGCTGTGCTGCTGCTTCAGGCAGTTGCCATTCACCACCACACTACCTTCCCTAGGTGTCAGAGCCACTTTCAGACATATGTGCTGCCAGAGCCCTTGGTTTCCATGGCAGCGGGAAATGGCTTTGGCGCTGAACTTGTCTTTGGCTGTGGAGTTTTGAGCGCCTTGAGTGAGGAGCTGCATGTTAGTTTTGTGTGGGTGCTCAAGCTGCTTGATTCCATCCCACTGGGCTCAATGGGCATGGGACCGGAAGTGAGCAAACAGGGTTTCCTAGATAGCTGCCAGGACAGCTGATGGTATGTGAAGTGCATGAGGCAGGTGGAGTTGTTTTGGCACTGGAAGAGCTGTGCTGCTGCTTCGGGCAGTTGCCATTCACCACCACACTACCTTCCCTAGGTGTCATAGCCACTTTCAGACATATGTGCTGCCAGAGCCCTTGGTTTCCATGGCAGAGGGAAATGGCTTGGGCCCTGAACTTGTCTTTGGCTGTGGAGTTTTGAGCGCCGTCAGTGAGGAGCTCCATGTTAGTTTTGTGTGGGTGCTCAAGCTGCTTGATTCCATCCCACTGGGCTCAATGGGCATGGGACCGGAAGTGAACAAACAGGGTTTCCTAGATATCTGTCAGGACAGCTGATGGTATGTGAAGTTCATGAATCAGGTGGAGTTGTTTTGGCACTGGATGAGCTGTGCTGCTGCTTCGGGCAGTTGCCATTCACCACCACACTACCTTCCCTAGGTGTCATAGCCACTTTCAGACATATGTGCTGCCAGAGCCCTTGGTTTCCATGGCAGCGGGAAATGGCTTTGGCGCTGAACTTGTCTTTGGCTGTGGAGTTTTGAGCGCCTTGAGTGAGGAGCTCCATGTTAGTTTTGTGTGGGTGCTCAAGCTACTTGATTCCATCCCACTGGGCTCAATGGGCATGGGACCGGAAGTGAGCAAACAGGGTTTCCTAGATAGCTGCCAGGACAGCTGATGGTATGTGAAGTGCATGAGGCAGGTGGAGTTGTTTTGGCACTGGAAGAGCTGTGCTGCTGCTTCGGGCAGTTGCCATTCACCACCACACTACCTTCCCTAGGTGTCAGAGCCACTTTCAGACATATGTGCTGCCAGAGCACTTGGTTTCCATGGCAGCGGGAAATGGCTTGGACACTGAACTTGTCCTTGGCTGTGGAGCTTTGAGCGCCTTCAGTGAGGAGCTCCATGTTAGTTTTGTGTGGTGCTCAAGCTGCTTGATTCTATCCCACTGGGTTCAATGGGCATTGGACGAGAAGTGAGCAAACAGGGTTTCCTAGATAGCTGCCAGGACAGCTGATGGTATGTGAAGTGCATGAGGCAGGTGGAGTTGTTTTGGCACTGGAAGAGCTGTGCTGCTGCTTCGGGCAGTTGCCATTCACCACCAAACTACCTTCCCTAGGTGTCATAGCCACGTTCAGACATATGTGCTGCCAGAGCACTTGGTTTCCATGGCAGCGGGAAATGGCTTGGGCGGTGAACTTGTCTTTGGCTGTGGAGTTTTGAGCACCTTGAGTGAGGAGCTCCATGTAAGTTTTGTGTGGGTGCTCAAGCTGCTTGATTCCATCCCACTGGGCTCAATGGGCATGGGACCGGAAGTGACCAAACTGGGCTTCCTAGATATCTGCTAGAACAGCTGATGGTATGTGAAGTGCATGAGGCAGGAGAGTTGTTTTGGCATTGGAAGAGCTGTGCTGCTGCTTCGGGCAGTTGCCATTCACCACCACACTACCTTCCCTAGGTGTCATAGCCACTTTCAGACATATGTGCTGCCAGAGCCCTTGGTTTCCATGGCAGCGGGAAATGGCTTTGGCCCTGAACTTGTGTTTGGCTGTGGAGTTTTGAGCGCCTTGAGTGAGGACCTCCATGTTAGTTTTGTGTGGGTGCTCAAGCTGCTTGATTCCATCCCCCTCTGCTCAATGGGCATGGGACCGGACGTGAGCAAACAGGGTTTCCTAGTTAGCTGCCAGGACAGCTGAAGGCATCTGAAGTTCATGAGGCAGGTGGAGTTGTTTTGGCAGTGGAAGAGCTGTGCTGCTGCTTCGGGCAGTTGCCATTCACCACCACACTACCTTCCCTAGGTGTCATAGCCACTTTCAGACATATGTGCTGCCAGAGCACTTGGTTTCCATGGCAGCGGGAAATGGCTTGGGCGCTGAACTTGTCTTTGGCTGTGGAGTTTTGAGCGCCTTGAGTGAGGAGCTCCATGTAAGTTTTGTTTGGGTGCTCAAGCTGCTTGATTCCATCCCACTGGGCTCAAATGGGCATGGGACCGGAAGTGACCAAACAGGGATTCCTAGATAGCTGACAGGACAGCTGATGGTATTTCAAGTGCATGAGGCAGGTGGAGTTGTTTTGGCACTGGAAGAGCTGTGCTGCTGCTTCGGGCATTTGCATTCACCACCACACTACCTTCCCCAGGTGTCATAGCCACTTTCAGACATATGTGCTGCCAGAGCCCTTGGTTTCCATGGCAGCGGGAAAAGGCGTGAGCTCTGAACTTGTCTTTGGCATTGGAGTTTTGAGCGCCATGAGTGAGGAGCTGCATGTTCGTTTTGTTTGGGTGCTCAAGCTGCTTGATTCCACCCCCTCTGCTCAATGGGCATGGGACCGTAAGTGAGCAAACAGGGTTTCCTAGATAGCTGCCAGGACAGCTGATTGTATGTGAAGTTCATGAGACAGGTGGAGTTGTTTTGGCAGTGGAAGAGCTGTGCTGCTGCTTCGGGCAGTTGCCATTCACCACCACACTACCTTCCTTAGGTGTCATAGCCACTTTCAGACATATGTGCTGCCGAGCACTTGGTTTCCATGGCAGCAGGAAGTGGCTTGGGCGCTGAACTTGTCTTTGGCTGTGGAGTTTTGAGCGCCTTGAGTGAGGAGCTCCATGTTAGTTTTGTGTGGGTGCTCAAGCTGCTTGATTCCATCCCGCTGGGCTCAATGGGCATGGGACCGGAAGTGAGCAAACAGGGTTTCCTAGATAGCTGCCAGGACAGCTGATGGTATGTGAAGTGCATGAGGCAGGTGGAGTTGTTTTTTCACTGGAAGAGCTGTGCTGCTGCTTCGGGCAGTTGCTATTCACAACCACACTACCTTCCCTAGGTGTCATAGCCACTTTCAGACATATGTGCTGCCAGAGCACTTGGTTTCCATGGCAGCGGGAAATGGCTTGGGCTCTGAACTGGTCTTTGGCTGTGGAGTATTGAACTCCTTGAGTGAGGAGCTCCATGTTAGTTTTGTGTGGGTGCTCAAGCTGCTTGATTCCATCCCACTAGGCTCAATGGGCATGGGACCGGAAGTGACTAAATAGGGTTTGCTAGATAGCTGCCAGGACAGCTGATGGTATGTGAAGTTCATGAGGCAGGTGGAGTTGTTTTGACAGTGGAGGAGCTGTGCTGCTGCTTCGGGCAGTTGCCATTCACCACCACACTACCTTCCTGTTGGGAGCCGTGCACTATAACCACACTGAAGCCATTTTGAATATAGACCCATGGGATAGTGGAAACCCCCACTTGGCTAGATGCTTGGGAAAGAAGTTATGAAACTAATCACACGCTTAGCTTCAATTGTTCCTAGCTACTGTTTCAGAATGTGATTGATGCTGTACTTACCGACATCTTGTTACTGATTACCTATGCTATTGTTGATATGCTGGTTACTATTGTTGATATGGTGGCTGCTCAAGAACAATCGGTCTTGAGACCATGGCTTGCGTCCCAGCTTCTCTTTCCCTGAGCCTTAGTTACTGAAGAATATAAAAACCCTCAGTTGAAATCAATAAACTGACAGCTTGATCAGACCTACTGTCTTGCTGTCCATTCTTTGTGTCTCTTGTCCCTTCATTCTCTCCTAGGTGGCTGCGACCCCGTTGACTGTCCTGCTGGACAGGACAAATTGGCGCCCAACGTGGATGTGTGCAGACCACCGACAGAGAGAACGCCGTGCCATCATTCATGGAGAGGCCTCTCGTGGTGTCGAAAGGAACACCGGTTGAGCAGTTTCACGGTTTACCCGCCGGAAGTCGAGCTCGTGGGAAATATTCACGGCGCAAATCTTACGGAGCCAAGGTAAGATGGGACAAGCATTATCATAACATGACCTATTCTTGCAAGGTCTTATAGATTCATTCAAGACACGAGGAATTAGGGTGAAAAAGAAAGACCTCAAAACCTTTTTGGATTTTGTTGGTCTGATTTGTTCCTGGCATCCCCAGGACGGTTCTATTGATGAGAAAACTTGGTGTAGAGTAGGTGATTGTTTTAAAGATTATAATGAGGTTTTTGGATCTAAGAAAATTCCTGTTACTGCTTTTAATTATTGGACTTTGATTTATGATATTTTAAAGATTAAGTCTCAACATCCAGATTTACAGGATCTGGCTTTTGAGGGAGAACGATCTCTTAAAAAGAGTCACTCTCGGCTGTCCACACCTGTCCCCTCACCTTCCCCCGGTTCTCGACCATCTTCTGTCATTATAGATATTGAGGCAGAGTCCAGTGCCAAGCCCCTTGATCAATCTGCCCCAGAAACTATATGCTCTCAGATTAATAGTCATTCACGACGCCTCTCACCCACCTCCACCTTATGCTTCAGAAGCAGCAGCTCCTTCAGCCCCTGCCTCATTACTAGAAGAGGAACCTGTAATAGAACCCGTAAGAGTGAGGCTTCAGATCTCCCCAAGAAGAGTGTAATATGCTGCCCTGTTATTCAGACCCCTGCACGAGGTGGTGGACACCACGCCACGAACATCAACCACTGCAGTTTAAAGATCTAAAAAATATTAAGTAAGCAGTGAAAGATTATGGTACTCAGGCACCTTTTACCCTTGCTCTGATTGAGTCCTTTTCAGGCATGCATCTCCCACTTCTTTACCCAGCCCCTTAGCTGAGAGAGGGTAAGATAAGCCATTTAAGGTTTATTAAAAAAAAAAAAGAAAGAAAAAGAAAAGAAAAGAAAAAGAAAAATAAGTTCTGTAACTTGATGTAACAAAAGTAATCTGATAAAGAGTGATCCAAATCCACTGTTAAATTAACTTAAAGCATGAGATGAACCTATGTGTGCTTGTTTTATAAAATATCTCCAGGTTAAAGTATTTTGAAGAAGAGTCTGGAAGTTGCAACAGGTTTGAGAGTTATATGTCTCTGTTTCGACATGTTTGGTGTTTGTGCTTATGTTTGTTTTGTCAATATTCTTGGTGTTCTATTATTTTTGTCCGGACAAAACTAAATTTTGTTTTAATATTCTTTCTCCAGTTGTGTCTTTGTCTTGAATTGTTAAGTTGTTGTTCTTGTTCTGAATTGGGTGCATGTGTGACTGACAGACGAGATGGGACAGACCATGACTACCCCTTTTTCTCTCTCCTGGTAAATAGTTTTAGAGAGGTCTAACAAATTTAACAGGACCTGGCCAGACCAGACTCCCCACCTCCACTGGGAAAAAAATTTTGTGTCATTTTCTTGCTGTTTGGTCTTTAGCTTACAGTGCTGTCCTGGCATTGATTAGGTCTAACAGTATTCAACATGTTCAGTTAAATGCTAAAGGTACTTTTTGTTTAACTCATTTAGACCTCTAAATTCTTCAGAGTTTTAAACCAGGTCTCATGACTTTGGGGGTTCCAGTAGGATCCCTGGAACTCTCAAAGGCTGAGACAAAATTTAAATAATGTACTTGTCATTTAAAATAATTTGGATTATAATCTCACAATATTACAAAATTATGCTAAATTTATTGCATCGTATATGCTATTAAAATAGAAGAGCATTTATGTTCATTGGTAAAAATGTTTCCTACTCATGAAATTGATCCAGATTGTAAATTACTTGTGTTCTTACTTACAAAAAAATGTGAGATTTTGCCTTGCAGGAGAACAACGAATTCTTTAAAGATGTATAGTAAAATTGGTCATAATGTGTATATTTTCTGAATGTTTGCCTTTAAAACAATGGAGTTGAAGTCTGATTCTTTGTGAAAAACAGTGTTTTAACGTCTTCTTTAAAGTAATTTTCATCTTATTGATAACCAAACCTGTTAACTAACTTCAGTAAATTCCAAGGTAGTCTCTCAAGACAACAGCTAAATTTAAGTTTTTTCAGCTCTCTTGACTTCAATAAAACAGAAGCTTAGGGGAAGCTCCAGGCCTATCAGCCATAAAACAAGGAAGGGACATGCTTGGAGTCTGCCCTTTGAAAAATTTGGGACTTTGACTTTGTCCCTGTTGTGGTGATTCTTATCTGCCTTCATTTTAAAAGGGAAAAATTTCCAAATCAGCTAGAAGAAGACTGAAAAAACTTCTCTTTCCCAGTTTTGAGGAGGATTTGTGCTAAAATGTGTTTCCATGAATTAGGAGAAATGATTGAAAATTGCTTAAAGCCATTGTATTTAAAAGTTGGTATGCTTTTATTAAGAAAATGTTTTAAGAAAAGTTGAGGAATGAATCTTGTAAGCTTTGCGTATAATTGGCTATAATTTTAAAGATACTATTACAACATTGTGTAAGTCTTTAACATTAATACCTAATACATGCTGATGTTAGAATTGATATCTGTATTCAAAAAAAGTTTTTGAAGTGTGTATACATAGCAATGCTAGTAAATACCTAAAAATAAAAATATCTTCAATTGTGAAAACTTAAAAAATGTAAGCATTGAAAAAAAAAAATTGAAGCATTGAACTTTAAATAGCCTCTGTTTAATTGGTGACTTTGTCAATTGCCCATCCAGCTTCAGTAAGCTCTATTCTTGTTCCAACCTTTGAGTTTGTTACAGTTCTTAAACAGTTAAGAGATGATTTTATGCACTAATTCCCATGTTTAAGGTTATATCTCCCTTTTGGTGACTGACTAAGGAAATATACATTTTGCCTTTCAGTTAGATAATCCCTTGTGTTCTGTATATTGTCTTTGTTAAATTCTCATGATTTAAAAGAACTGTGTTTAAGGGTATTTTCTGGTATGTATTTACTTTAAAATGTTTGGGTGATCATTTATAAGTGATAAAAAAAAATTTTTTTTTTGATGTGTTGCTGTTTGAATCAGTCTGACTAAATGAATGGATATTCTAATGAGGAATCTTTGATCAGATACTTTAAGAACTCTTGGCATATTTAATAGGTTTAACTCTTCTGGTTCTGGAATTTCTAAATAGGCCCCTGACAGTCTCAAACTCAGAAGAATGTGTTTCAAAGGTTGCATCTTTTGGTTAGTGGAATTAATTATAGAACAGATAATTGATTAGATCTGTAAAAAAAAAAAAATGGTGGGGGAGGAGGCAATTGCAGAAAAGACATTGGGAAACCTTGCCAGTGGGGAGCCAGGACAGCTAAGTCTAAAAAGTACAAGAGTGTGTAAAATCCTACAGGTGGTATCAGAGCTAAACATAGATACTTTGTTTTCTAGGATTCCAGCAAGCCTATTGTATTCATTAAAGCTAAAGTTTAATTGTAAACTATAGTTTTGGTTTATTCAGATTACTAAGAGCAAAATATAACTCTAAACAATTGGTAACTTTAACACACTTAAGAGAATTCTCAAGTAGCTGTTACAAAAGCTGTTTCGTTTCTTATGTGTTACCCCATATGCATGTGCATATTTATGAATGAGAATTGCTAAGCTAAATCCTTTTTAAAAATTATGTATAGATGCATAATTAGGCTCTTAGAGAGTCATGTCTGTTACTGTTTTCTTAGGACCTACAAGATCTGTTCAGCTCAATAGTTCTACACGATTTTAAATGGACTTACGGCTAGCGTACAGTTTCAAGATTGGCCGTGGGAGCCCAAATCCTCATAAGCTAGATGGAAAATATATGGGTATATGTATACAAGTGTTTAATGATAATTCAGATGTCAGAGAATGTTAAAATGCTCCAACATGGGAAACAGCTCTTACAGCAGACTCATAGACTGTCAATTTTAAGAAGCACTCAGTGGCCTCAGAATCAGCCCAAAAGGCATTCTGATCTGACAGGAGAGCCAGCAAGAGAGCAAGCATATCAGGTGTGGAATGCCAGGACACTGCTGCTAAGAGTGTCCCTCCGTGAAAGAGCTCAGTGGTCCACGCCCCAGTGCAAAGAAGCAACCACCGAGGATGGTTGTGCTCTTCTCTCAATGGAGGAGAGAACTTCCACTTTGTGTGTTGCCAGGTCTGATGGGGTTGTTGTTGATTCAAGAGGCTTCCACAGCCTAAACATTGCGTGTCTAGAGCCTCAGGTGATCACTGACATCACATATAAGAGTGCTAATTTGTTAAATCCACTAGAGTCACTGTGTACACTGACTTCCCATGCAGGACCATATATTTAGAGTTAGAGTAAAAGTAATAGTATATCTTGCTGCATTTTAGTATAAAGATTTATCATCTCAGTTTTGGTTAGGTCTGAATATTTAACTCTTTTGCTGTAATAAGTCAGCTTGCATTTACCTGTCCTGTGATGGTCTTATATCCTAATGCTGTATGCTAATCCTTGCATTGTTACTGTGCCTTCTGATTGATCTAGGTTAGCAATTTCATGCAGCTAAAAGAAGGTTCATGTGTTCCATTGAGCTCATTGAATATGTTCCAAAATTTGAGACTTCAAGGAGTTAATTTAGACAGATGTAAATCTAGTCCACAGTCTTATATTAAAGTTTACTCTGACAAAGATTGAAAGCTAACAATTCTTTTACATCTAAGTTCTGAAGCTCAAGTATTCAAACTGCTAACCGAACTCACAACCTGCTAGGCTGGGAAAGTTAACTATGTTATGTCTTGTTATTTAGACTTCAAGAAAGAGAAACCTTTCAAGTGCCAGAATGTACATCGAACACCTAATGACTTCTGCCTTCTATCAGGAACCACTAGATGGATCCCCTACAGCTGCTGTTACCCAACGGCGCCCCCCTCTCAGCAGGAAGTAGTTAAGAACAGATGACGGCGTCCCTTTTCCCTAAAAGCAGCTGGGGTCCATTTCTGTGTTTGGAAATGTAGGAGCTAGATGGGATAATGGGCAGTTAGGGTCTCCGGTTCCTGGTAAAACTGTCTTGTGTACATGTAACAATGTTAGTGTTATGAGATTCTTGAATGTTAGTAGTTTCAACAATACTTATATATTGTTAAGTATGTCCTTTTGAATCTCACCAGCCAGCTACTCCCCAATATACCATCATATATGTGTCACTCCAGTAAAAGTCCACAATGTTTCGGCCAGAGTGATAAAAATCAATCAATACCTCCAGGGACAATGGTCTAGTGCCTTCCTAAATTTCACCAGTTAGCCACCAGTATAATTAAAGTAAATGAGACCCGAGTTCCACTCATGTCAGGAGAAGTTATTCTAAATGGCATTAAATTGGCAGCTTGCATGTTCAAGGAATGGAGCAGGATTATGGCCTTAGAAACCTTGATGGTTGCTGTGCTAGTAGTTGCCATGCTCTTCCTGTACTGCATGCACAAACAGCAGGCCTGGGAGCAAGTTGTCATTGGACAAGCCATGATGGCACTGGTTGTGGAAAATCCTAGCACTCAAGTTTGGCTGAGCATGATGTGTTAATAGGTGATCAGAGACGGATAAGATCTGACGGGACTCTCCAAGTGATAACCCCCCACATCATGCCATGCGGCTCCAGTCTTCAAAGAGGCTTGTCTAATATAATGGGGCACAGCCTTTGCCAGATAAGTGTTTAGCCAATGACGGGCACCTTTCTGATACCCCACCAACCTAAGACAGGGAGCCCTGGATGACTGGCAGGGCTGCCCAGAGATGGGTAAGAGCTGAGGGTCCCTCAGAATGAACCTAAGACAGGCAGCGCTTATCTTGCTTCACGAACCTTTCTCTTTTCGCCGCTTTCATTGATATATAGAAAAAAGGGGGAGATGTTGGGAGCCGTGCACTATAGCCACACTGAAGCCATTTTGAATATAGACCCATGGGATAGTGGAAACCCCCGCTTGGCTAGATGCTTGGGAAAGAAGTTATGAAACTAATCACACGCTTAGCTTCAATTGCTCCTAGCAACTGTTTCAGAATGTGATTGATGCTGTACTTACCGACATCTTGTTACTGATTACCAATGCTATTGTTGATATGCTGGTTACTATTGTTGATATGGTGGCTGCTCAAGAACAATCGGTCTTGAGACCATGGCTTGCGTCCCAGCTTCTCTTTCCTTGAGCCTTAGTTACTGAAGAATATAAAAACCCTCAGTTGAAATCAATAAACTGACAGCTTGATCAGACCTACTGTCTTGCTGTCCATTCTTTGTGTCTCTTGTCCCTTCATTCTCTCCTAGGTGGCTGCGAACCCGTTGACTGTCCTGCTGGACAGGACACCTTCCCTAGGTGTCATAGCCACTTTCAGACATATGTGCTGCCAGAGCACTTGGTTTCCATGGCAGCGGGAAATGGCTTGGACTCTGAACTTGTCTTTGGCTGTGGAGTTTTGAGCGCCTTGAGTGAGGAGCTGCATGTAAGTTTTGTGTGGGTGCTCAAGCTGCTTGATTCCATCCCACTAGGCTCAATGGGCATGGGACCGGAAGTGAGCAAAAAGGGTTTCCTAGACAGCTGCCAGGACAGCTGATGGTATGTGAAGTGCATGAGGCAGGTGGAGTTGTTTTGGCACTGGAAGAGCTGTGCTGCTGCTTCGGGCAGTTGCAATTCACCACCACACTTCCTTCCCTAGGTGTCATAGCCACTTTCAGACATATGTGCTGCCAGAGCACTTGCTTTCCATGGCAGCGGGAAATGGCTTGGGCTCTGAACTGGACTTTGGATGTGGAGTTTGGAGCGCCTTGAGTGAGGAGCTCCATGTTAGTTTTGTGTGGGTGCTCAAGCTGCTTGATTCTATCCCACTGGGTTCAATGGGCATGGGACCGGACGTAAGCAAACATGGTTTCCTAGATAGCTGCCAGGACAGCTGAAGGCATCTGAAGTTCATGAGGCAGGTGGAGTTGTTTTGGCAGTGGAAGAGCTGTGCTGCTGCTTCGGGCAGTTGCCATTCACCACCACACTACCTTCCCTATGTGTCATAGCCACTTTCAAATATATGTGCTGCCAGAGCACTTGGTTTCCACGACAGCGGGAAATGGCTTGTGCTCTGAACTTGTCTTTGGCTGTGGAGTTTTGAGCGCCTTGAGTGAGGAGCTCAATGTAAGTTTTGTGTGGGTGCTCAAGCTGCTTGATTCCATCCCACTGGGCTCAATGGGCATTGGACTGGAAGTGAGCAAACAGCGTTTCCTAGATAGCTGCCTGGACAGCTGATGGTATGTGAAGTGCATGAGGCAGGTGGAGTTGTTTTGGCCCTGGAAGAGCTGTGCTTCTTTGGGAAGTTGTCATTCACCACCACACTACCTTCCCTAGGTGTCATAGCCACGTTCAGACAAATCTGCTGTCAGAGCACTTGGTTTCCATGGCAGCGGGAAATGGCTTGGGCTCTGAACTGGTCTTTAGCTGTGAAGTTTTGAGCGACTTGAGTGAGGAGCTGCATGTAAGTTTTTTGTGGGTGCTCAAGCTGCTTGATTCCATCCCACTGGGCTCAATGGGCATTGGACAGGAAGTGAGCAAACAGGGTTTCCTAGATAGCTGCCAGGACAGCTGATGGTATGTGAAGTGCATGAGGCAGGTGGAGTTGTTTTGGCCCTGGAAGAGCTGTGCTGCTTTGAGAAGTTGCCATTCACCACCACACTACCTTCCGTAGGTGTCATAGCCACTTTCAGACAAATCTGCTGTCAGAGCACTTGGTTTCCATGACAGCGGGAAATGGCTTCGGCCCTGAACTTGTCTTTGGCTGTGGAGTTTTGAGGGCCATGAGTAATTAGCTCCATATAAGTTTTGTGTGGGTGCTCAAGCTGCTTGATTCCATCACACTGGGCACAATAGCCTTGCGACCGGAAGTGAGCAAACAGGGTTTCCTAGATAGCTGGCAGGACAGCTGATGGTATGTGAAGTTCATGAGGCAGGTGGAGTTGTTTTTGCAGTGGAGGAGCTGTGCTGCTGCTTCGGGCAGTTGCCATTCACCACCACACTACCTTCCCTAGGTGTCATAGCCACTTTCAGACATATGTGCTGCCAGAGCACTTGGTTTCCATGGCAGCGGCAAATGGCTTGGGCTCTGAACTTGTCTTTGGCTGTGGAGTTTTGAGCGCCTTGAGTGAGGAGCTCCATGTTAGTTTTGTGTGGGTGCTCAAGCTGCTTGATTCCATCCCACTTAGGTCAAGGGGCATGGGACCGGAAGTGACCAAAAAGGGTTTCCTAGATAGCTGCCAGGACAGCTGATGGTATGTGAAGTTCATGAGGCAGGTCGAGTTGTTTTGGCAGTGGAAGAGCTGTGCTGCTGCGTCGGGCAGTTGCCATTCACCACCACACTACATTCCCTAGGTGTCATAGCCACTTTCAGACATATGTGCTGCCAGAGCACTTGGTTTCCATGGCAGCGGGAAATGGCTTGAGCTCTGAACTTGTCTTTGGCTGTGGAGTTTTGAGCGCCGTCAGTGAGGAGCTCCATGTAAGTTTTGTGTGGGTGCTCAAGCTGTATGATTCCATCCCACTGGGCTCATTGGGCATTGGACTGGAAGTGAGCAAACAGCGTTTCCTAGATAGCTGCGAGGACAGCTGATGGTATGTGAAGTGCATGAGGCAGGTGGAGTTGTTTTGGCCCTGGAAGAGCTGTGCTTCTTTGGGAAGTTGCCATTCACCACCACACTACCTTCCCTAGGTGTCATAGCCACTTTCAGACATATGTGCTGCCAGAGCACTTGGTTTCCATGGCAGCGGGAAATGGCTTGGGGCACTGAACTTGTGTTTCTCTGTGGAGTTGTGAGCACCTTGAGTGAGGAGCTCCATGTTCGTTTTGTGTGGGTGCTCAAGCTGCTTGATTCCATCCCACTGGGCTCAATGGGCATGGGACCGGAAGTGAGCAAACAGGGTTTCCTAGATAGCTGCCAGGACAGCTGATGGTATGTGAAGTGCATGAGGCAGGTGGAGTTGTTTTGGCAGTGGAAGAGCTGTGCTGCTGCTTCGGGCAGTGGCCATTCACCACCACACTACCTTCCCTAGGTGTCATAGCCACTTTCAGACATATGTGCTGCCAGAGCACTTGGTTTCCATGGCAGCGGGAAATGGCTTGGGGCACTGAACTTGTGTTTCTCTGTGGAGTTGTGAGCACATTGAGTGAGGAGCTCCATGTTCGTTTTGTGTGGGTGCTCAAGCTGCTTGATTCCATCCCACTGGGCTCAATGGGCATGGGACCGGAAGTGACCAAACAGGGTTTCCTAGATAGCTGCCAGGACAGCTGATGGTATGTGAAGTGCATGAGGCAGGTGGAGTTGTTTTGGCACTGGATGAGCTGTGCTGCTGCTTCGGGCAGTTGCCATTCACCACCACACTACCTTCCCTAGGTGTCATAGCCACTTTCAGACATATGTGCTGCCAGAGCACTTGGTTTAAAAGGCAGCGGGAAACGTCTTGGGCTCTGAACTTGTGTTTCTCTGTGGAATTTTGAGCACCTTGAGTGAGGAGCTGCATGTTAGTTTTGTGTGGGTGCTCAAGCTGCTTGATTCCATCCCACTGGGCTCAATGGGCATGGGACCGGAAATGACCAAACAGGGTTTCCTTGTTAGCTGCCAGGACAGCTGATGGTGTCGGAAGTTTGTGCAGCAGGGGGAGTTGTTTTTTCACTGGAAGAGCTGTGCTGCTGCTTCGGGCAGTTGCCACTCACCACCACACTACCTTCCCTAGGTGTCATAGCCACTTTCAAATATATGTGCTGCCAGAGCACTTGTTTTCCATGGCAGCGGTAAATGGCTTGGGCGCTGAACTTGTGTTTCCCTGTGGAGTTTTGAGCGCCTTGAGTGAGGAGCTCCATGTAAGTTTTGTGTGGGTGCTCAAGCTGCTTGATTCCATCCCACTTTGCTCAATGGGCATGGGACTGGAAGTGAGCAAACAGGGTTTCCTAGACAGCTGCCAGGACAGCTGATGGTATGTGAAGTGCATGAGGCAAGTGGAGTTGATTTCGCCCTGGCAGAGCTGTGCTGCTGCTTCGGGCATTTGCCATTCACCACCACACTACCTTCCCTAGGTGTCATAGCCACTTTCAGACATATGTGCTGCCAGAGAACTTGGTTTCCATGGCAGCACATAGTGGCTTGCGCGCTAAACTTGTCTTTGGCTGTGGAGTTTTGAGCGCCTTGAGTGAGGAGCTGCATGTTAGTTTTTTGTGGGTGCTCAAGCTGCTTGATTCCATCCCACTGGGCTCAATGGGCATTGGACCGGAAGTGAACAAACAGGGTTTCCTAGATAGCTGCCAGGACAGTTGATGGTATGTGAAGTTCATGAGGCAGGTGGAGTTGTTTTGGCATTGGAAGAGCTGTGCTGCTGCTTTGGGCAGTTGCCATTCACCACCAAACTGCCTTCCCCAGGTGTCATAGCCACTTTCAGACATATGTGCTGCCAGAGCCCTTGGTTTCCATGACAGTGGGAAATGGGCGCTGAACTTGTCTTTGTCTGTGGAGTTTTGAGCGCCTTGAGTGAGGAGCTCCATGTTAGTTTTGTGTGGATGCTCAAGCTGCTTGATTCCATCCCACTGGGCTCAATGGGCATGGGACCGGAAGTGAGCAAACAGGGTTTCCTAGATAGCTGCCAGGACAGCTGATTGTATGTCAAGTGCATGAGGCTGTTGGAGTTGTTTTGGCACTGGAAGAGCTGTGCTGCTGCTTCGGGCAGTTGCCATTCACCACCACACTACCATCCTTAAGTGTCATAGCCACTTTCCGACATATGTGCTGCCAGAGCACTTGGTTTCCATGGCAGCAGGAAGTGGCTTGCGCGCTAGACTTGTCTTTGGCTGTGGAGTTTTGAGCGCCTTGAGGGAGGAGCTCCATGTAAATTTTGTGTGGGTGCTCAAGCTGCTTGATTCCATCCCACTGGGCTCAATATGTGTTGGACCGGAAGTGAACAAACATGGTTTCCTAAACAGCTGCCAGGACAGCTGATGGTATGTGAAGTGCATGAGGCAGGTGGAGTTGTTTTTTCACTGAAAGAGCTGTGCTGCTGCTTCGGGCAGTTGCTATTCACAACCAGACTACCTTCCCTAGCTGTCATAGCCACTTTCAGACATATGTACTGCCAGAGCACTTAGTTTCCATGGCAACGGGAAATGTCTTGGGCGCTGAAATAGTCTTTGGCTATGGAGTTTTGAGCGCCTTGAGTGAGGAGCTGCATGTTAGTTTTGTGTGGGTGCTCAAGCTGCTTGATTCCATCCCACTGGGCTCAATGGGCATGGGACCGGAAGTGAGCAAACAGGGTTTCCTAGATAGCTGCCAGGACAGCTGATGGTATGCGAAGTGCATAAGGCAGGTGGAGTTGTTTTGGCACTGGAAGAGCTGTGCTGCTGCTTTGGGCAGTTGCCATTCAGCACCACACTACCTTCCCTAGGTGTCATAGCCACTTTCAGACATATGTGCTGCCAGAGCACTTGGTTTCCATGGCAGTGGGAAATGGCTTGAGCTCTGAACTTGTCTTTGGCTGTCGAGTTTTGAGCGCCGTCAGTGAGGAGCTCCATGTAAGTTTTGTGTGGGTGCTCAAGCTGTATGATTCCATCCCACTGGGCTCAATGGGCATGGGACCGGAAGTGAGTAAACAGGGTTTCCTAGATAGCTGCCAGGACAGCTGATGGTATGTGAAGTGCATGAGGCAGGTGGAGTTGTTTTGGCCGTGGAAGAGCTGTGCTGCTGCTTCGGGCAGTGGCCATTCACCACCACACTACCTTCCCTAGGTGTCATAGCCACTTTGAGACATATGTGCTGCCAGAGCACTTGGTTTCCATGGCAGCGGGAAATGGCTTGGGCACTGAACTTGTGTTTCTCTGTGAAGTTGTGAGCACCTTGAGTGAGGAGCTCCATGTTCGTTTTGTTTGGGTGCTCAAGCTGCTTGATTCCATCCCACTGGGCTCAATGGGCATGGGACCGGAAGTGAGCAAACAGGGTTTCCTAGATAGCTGCCAGGACAGCTGATGGTATGTGAAGTTCATGAGGCAGGTGGAGTTGTTTTGGCAGTGGAAGAGCTGTGCTGCTGCTTCGGGCAGTTGCCATTCACCACCACACTACCTTCCCTAGGTGTCATAGCCACTTTCAGACATATGTGCTGCCAGAGCACTTGGTTTAAAAGGCAGCGGGAAACGTCTTGGGCTCTGAACTTGTGTTTCTCTGTGGAATTTTGAGCACCTTGAGTGAGGAGCTGCATGTTAGTTTTGTGTGGGTGCTCAAGCTGCTTAATTCCATCCCACTGGGCTCAATGGGCATGGGACCGGAAATGACCAAACAGGGTTTCCTTGTTAGCTGCCAGGACAGCTGATGGTGTCGGAAGTTTGTGCAGCAGGGGGAGTTGTTTTGACACTGGAAGAGCTGTGCTGCTGCTTCGGGCAGTTGTCACTCACCACCACACTACCTTCCCTAGGTGTCATAGCCACTTTCAAATATATGTGCTGCCAGAGCACTTGGTTTCCATGGCAGCACATAGTGGCTTGCGTGCTAAACTTGTCTTTGGCTGTGGAGTTTTGAGCGCCTTGAGTGAGGAGCTGCATGTTAGTTTTGTGTGGGTGCTCAAGCTGCTTGATTCCATCCCACTGGGCTCAATGGGCATGGGACCGGAAGTGAGCAAACAGGGTTTCCTAGACAGCTGACAGGACAGTTGATGGTATGTGAAGTTCATGAGGCAGGTGGAGTTGTTCTGGCAGTGGAAGAGCTGTGCTGCTGCTTTGGGCAGTTGCCATTCACCACCACACTACCTTCCCTAGGTGTCATAGCCACTTGCAGACATATGTGCTGCCAGAGCACTTGGTTTCCATGGCAGCAGGAAATGGCTTGGGCTCTGAACTGGTCTTTGGCTGTGGAGTTTTGAGCGACTTGAGTGAGGAGCTGCATGTAAGTTTTGTGTGGGTGCTCAAGCTGCTTGATTCCATCCCACTGGGCTCAATTGGCATGGGACCGGAAGTGACCAAACGGTTTCCTAGATAGCTGCCAGGACAGCTGATGGTATGTGAAGTGCATGAGGCAGGTGGAGTTGTTTTGGCCCTGGAAGAGCTGTGCTGCTGCTTCAGGCAGTTGCCATTCACCACCACACTACCTTCCCTAGGTCTCATAGCCACTTTCAGACATATGTGCTGCCAGAGCACTTGGTTTCCATGGCAACGGGAAACCGCTTTAATGGCTCTGACTTGTCTTTGGCTGTGGAGTTTTGAGCGCCTTGAGTGAGGAGCTGCATGTTAGTTTTGTGTGCTTGCTCAAGCTGCTTGATTCCATCATACTGGGCTCAATGGGCATTGGACCGGAAGTGAACAAACAGGGTTTCCTAGATAGCTGCCAGGACAGTTGATGGTATGTGAAGTTCATGAGGCAGGTGGAGTTGTTTTGGCATTGGAAGAGCTGTGCTGCTGCTTTGGGCAGTTGCGATTCATCACCAAACTGCCTTCCCTAGGTGTCATAGCCACTTTCAGACATATGTGCTGCCAGAGCACTTGGTTTCCATGGCAGCGGGAAATGGCTTGGGTGCTGAACTTGTCTTTGGCTGTGGAGTTTTGAGCGCCTTGAGTGAGGAGCTCCATGTTAGTTTTGTGTGGGTGCTCAAGCTGCTTGATTCCATCCCACTGGGCTCAATGGGCATGGGACCGGAAGTGAGCAAACAGGGTTTCCTAGATAGCTGCCAGGACAGCTGATTGTATGTCAAGTGCATGAGGCTGTTGGAGTTGTTTTGGCACTGGAAGAGCTGTGCTGCTTCTTCGGGCAGTTGCCATTCACCACCACACTACCATCCTTAAGTGTCATAGCCACTTTCCGACATATGTGCTGCCAGAGCACTTGGTTTCCATGGCAGCAAGAAGTGGCTTGGGCTCTGAACTTGTCTTTGGCTGTGGAGTTTTGAGCGCCTTGAGGGAGGAGCTCCATGTTAGTTTTGTGTGGGTGCTCAAGCTGCTTGATTCCATCCCACTGGGCTCAATATGTGTTGGACCGGAAGTGAACAAACATGGTTTCCTAAACAGCTGCCAGGACAGCTGATGGTATGTGAAGTGCATGAGGCAGGTGGAGTTGTTTTTTCACTGGAAGAGCTGTGCTGCTGCTTCGGGCAGTTGCTATTCACAACCAGACTCCCTTCCCTAGCTGTCATAGCCACTTTCAGACATATGTACTGCCAGAGCACTTAGTTTCCATGGCAACGGGAAATGGCTTGGGCGCTGAAATAGTCTTTGGCTATGGAGTTTTGAGCGCCTTGAGTGAGGAGCTGCATGTTAGTTTTGTGTGGGTGCTCAAGCTGCTTGATTCCATCCCACTGGGCTCAATGGGCATGGGACCGGAAGTGAGCAAACAGGGTTTCCTAGATAGCTGCCAGGACAGTTGATGGTATGAGAAGTGCATAAGGCAGGTGGAGTTGTTTTGGCACTGGAAGAGCTGTGCTGCTGCTTTGGGCAGTTGCCATTCACCACCACACTACCTTCCCTAGGTGTCATAGCCACTTTCAAACATATGTGCTGCCAGAGCACTTGGTTTCCATGGCAGCGGGACATGGCTTGGGCGCTGAACTTGTCTTTGGCTGTGGAGTATTGAGCGCCTTGAGTGAGGAGCTCCATGTTAGTTTTGTGTGGGTGCTCAAGCTGCTTGATTCCATCCCACTGGGCTCAATGGGCATGGGACCGGAAGTGCCCAAACAGGGTTTCCTAGATAGCTGCCAGGACAGCTGATGGTATGTGAAGTGCATGAGGCAGGTGGAGTTGTTTTTGCACTGGAAGAGCTGTGCTTCTTTGGGAAGTTGCCATTCACCACCACACTACCTTCCCTAGGTGTCATAGCCACGTTCAGACAAAATGCTGCCAGAGCACTTGCTTTCCATGGCATTTGGAAATGGCTTGGGCTCTGAACTTGTCTTTGTCTGTGGAATATTGAGCGCCTTGTGTGAGGAGGTGCATGTTAGTTTTGTGTGGGTGCTCAACCTGACTGATTTCATCCCACTGGGCTCAATATGCGTTGGACCCGAAGTGAGCAAACAGGGTTTCCTAGATAGCTGCCAGGACAGCTGATGGTACCTGAAATTTGTGAGGCAGGTGGAGTTGTTTTGGCACTGGAAGAGCTGTGCTGCTGCTTCGGGCAGTTGCCATTCACCACCACACTACCCTCCCTAGGTGTCATAGCCACTTTCAGACATATGTGCTGCCAGAGCCCTTGGTTTCCATGGCAGCGGGAAATGGCTTGGGCCCTGAACTTGTCTTTGGCTGTGGAGCTTTGAGCGCGTTGAGTGAGGAGTTCCATGATATTTTTGTGTGGGTGCTCAAGCTGCTTGATTCCATCCCACTGGGCTCAATGGGCATGGGACCGGAAGTGCCCAAACAGGGTTTCCTAGATAGCTGCCAGGACAGCTGATGGTATGTGAAGTGCATGAGGCAGGTGGAGTTGTTTTTGCACTGGAAGAGCTGTGCTTCTTTGGGAAGTTGCCATTCACCACCACACTACCTTCCCTAGGTGTCATAGCCACGTTCAGACAAAATGCTGCCAGAGCAGTTGGTTTCCATGGCAGCGGGAAATGGCTTGGGCTCTGAACTGGTCTTTAGCTGTGAAGTTTTGATTGACTTGAGGGAGGAGCTGCATGTAAGTTTCGTGTGGGTGCTCAAGCTGCTTGATTCCATCCCACTGGGCTCAATGGGCATTGGACCGGAAGTGAGCAAACAGGGTTTCCTAGATAGCTGCCAGGACAGCTGATGGTATGTGAAGTGCATGAGGCAGGTGGAGTTGTTTTGGCCCTGGAAGAGCTGTGCTGCTTTGAGAAGTTGCCATTCACCACCACACTACCTTCCCTAGGTGTCATAGCCACTTTCAGACATATGTGCTGCCAGAGCACTTGGTTTCCATGGCAGCGGGAAATGGCTTGGGCCCTGAACTTGTCTTTGGCTGTGGAGTTTTGAGCGCCTTGAGTAATTAGCTCCATGTAAGTTTTGTGTGGGTGCTCAAGCTGCTTGATTCCATCCCATTGGGCTCAATGGGCATGGGACCAGAAGTGACCAAGCAGGGTTTCCTAGATAGCTGCCAGGACAGCTGATGGTATGTGAAGTTCATGAGGCAGGTGGAGTTGTTTTGGCAGTAGAAGAGCTGTGCTGCTGCTTCGGGCATTTGCATTCACCACCACACTACCTTCCCTAGGTGTCATAGCCACTTTCAGACATATGTGCTGCCAGAGCCCTTGGTTTCCATGGCAGCAGGAAGTGGCTTGGGCTCTGAACTTGTCTTTGGCTGTGGAGTTTTGAGCGCCTTGAGTGAGGAGCCTCATGTTAGTTTTGTGTGGGTGCTCAAGCTGCTTGATTCCATCCCACTGGGCTCAATGGGCATGGGACTGGAAGTGACCCAACAGGGTTTCCTAGATAGCTGCCAGGACAGCTGGTTGTATGTGAAGTGCATGAGGCTGTTGGAGTTGTTTTGGCACTGGAAGAGCTGTGCTGCTGCTTCGGGCAGTTGCCATTCACCACCACACTACCATCCTTAAGTGTCATAGCCACTTTCCGACATATGTGCTGCCAGAGCCCTTGGTTTCCATGGCAGCAGGAAGTGGCTTGGGCTCTGAACTTGTCTTTGGCTGTGGAGTTTTGAGCGCCTTGAGGGAGGAGCTCCATGTAAGTTTTGTTTGGGTGCTCAAGCTGCTTGATTCCATCCCACTGGGCTCAATATGTGTTGGACCAGAAGTGAACAAACATGGTTTCCTAAACAGCTGCCAGGACAGCTGATGGTATGTGAAGTGCATGAGGCAGGTGGAGTTGTTTTTTCACTGGAAGAGCTGTGCTGCTGCTTCGGGCAGTTGCTATTCACAACCAGACTACCTTCCCTAGCTGTCATAGCCACTTTCAGACATATGTACTGCCAGAGCACTTATTTTCCATGGCAACGGGAAATGGCTTGAGCGCTGAAATAGTCTTTGGCTATGGAGTTTTGAGCGCCTTGAGTGAGGAGCTGCATGTTAGTTTTGTGTGGGTGCTCAAGCCACTTGATTCCATCCCACTGGGCTCAATGGGCATGGGACCGGAAGTGAGCAAACAGGGTTTCCTAGATAGCTGCCAGGACAGCTGAGGGTATGTGAAGTGCATGAGGCAGGTGGAGTTGTTTTGGCACTGGAAGAGCTGTGCTGCTGCTTCTGGCAGTTGCCATTCAGCACCACACTACCTTCCCTAGGTGTCATAGCCACTTTCAGACATATGTGCTGCCAGAGCACTTGGTTTCCATGGCAGCGGGAAATGGCTTGGGCTCTGAACTGGTCTTTAGCTGTGAAGTTTTGAGCGACTTGAGGGAGGAGCTGCATGTAAGTTTCGTGTGGGTGCTCAAGCTGCTTGATTCCATCCCACTGGGCTCAATGGGCATTGGACCGGAAGTGAGCAAACAGGGTTTCCTAGACAGCTGACAGGACAGCTGATGGTATGTGAAGTGCATGAGGCAGGCGGAGTTTTTTTTTCACTGGAAGAGCTGTGCTGCTGCTTCGGGCAGTTGCCATTCACCACCACACTACCTTCCCTACGTTTCATAGCCACTTTCAGACCTATGTGCTGCCAGAGCACTTGCATTCCATGGCAGTTGGAAATGGCTTGGGCGCTGAACTTGTGTTTGGCTATTCAGTTTTGAGCGCCTTGAGTGAGGAGCTGCATGTTAGTTTTGTGTGGGTGCTCAAGCTGCTTGATTCCATCCCACTGGGCTCAATGGGCATGGGACCGGAAGTGACCAAGCAGGGTTTCCTAGATAGCTGCCAGGACAGCTGATGGTATGTGAAGTGCATGAGGCAGGTGGAGTTGTTTTGGCACTGGAAGAGCTGTGCTGCTGCTTCTGGCAGTTGCCATTCAGCACCACACTACCTTCCCTAGGTGTCATAGCCACTTTCAGACATATGTGCTGCCAGAGCACTTGGTTTCCATGGCAGCGGGAAATGGCTTGGGCTCTGAACTGGTCTTTAGCTGTGAAGTTTTGAGCGACTTGAGGGAGGAGCTGCATGTAAGTTTCGTGTGGGTGCTCAAGCTGCTTGATTCCATCCCACTGGGATCAGTGGGCATGGGACCGGAAGTGACCAAGCAGGGTTTCCTAGATAGCTGCCAGGACAGCTGATGGTATGTGAAGTGCATGAGGCAGGTGGAGTTGTTTTGGCACTGGAAGAGCTGTGCTGCTGCTTCGGGCAGTTGCCATTCACCACCACACTACCTTCCCTAGGTGTCATAGCCACTTTCAGACATATGTGCTGCCAGAGCCCTTGGTTTCCATGGCAGCGGGTAGTGGCTTGCGCGCTAAACTTGTCTTTGGCTGTGGAGTTTTGAGCGCCTTGAGTGAGGACCTCCATGTTAGTTTTGTGTGGGTGCTCAAGCTACTTGATTCCATCCCACTGGGCTCAATGGGCATGGGACCGGAAGTGAACAAACAGGGTTTCCTAGATAGCTGCCAGGACAGCTGATGGTATGTGAAGTGCATGAGGCAGGAGGAGTTGTTTTGGCACTGGAAGAGCTGTGCTGCTGCTTCGGGCAGTTGCCATTCACCACCACACTACCTTCCCTAGGTGTCATAGCCACTTTCAGACATATGTGCTGCCAGAGCACTTGGTTTCCATGGCAGCGGGAAATGGCTTGGACTCTGAACTTGTCTTTGGCTGTGGAGCTTTCAGCACCTTCAGTGAGGAGCTCCATGTTAGTTTTGTGTGGGTGCTCAAGCTGCTTGATTCCATCCCACTGGGCTCAATGGGCATGGGACCAAAAGTGACCAAACAGGGTTTCCTAGATAGCTGCCAGGACAGCTGATGGTATGTGAAGTGCATGAGGCAGGTGGAGTTGTTTTGGCACTGGAAGAGCTGTGCTGCTGCTTTGGGCAGTTGCCATTCACCACCACACTACCTTCCCTAGGTGTCATAGCCACTTTCAGACATATGTGCTGCCAGAGCCCTTGGTTTCCATGGCAGCGGGAAATGTCTTTTCGCTGAACTTGCCTTTGGTTGTGGAGTTTTGAGCGCGTTGAGTGAGGAACTCCATGTTAGTTTTGTGTGGGTGCTCAAGCTGCTTGATTCCATCCCACTGGGCTCAATGGGCATGGGACCGGAAGTGAGCAAACAGGGTTTCCTAGATAGCTGCCAGGACAGCTGATGGTATGTGAAGTGCGTGAGGCAGGAGGAGTTGTTTTGGCACTGGAAGAGCTGTGCTGCTGCTTCGGGCAGTTGCCATTCACCACCACACTACCTTCCCTAGGTGTCATAGCCACGTTCAGACATATGTGCTGCCAGAGCCCTTGGTTTCCATGGCAGCGGGAAATGGCTTGGGCGTTGAACTTGTCTTTGGCTGTGGAGCTTTGAGCACCTTGAGTGAGGAGCTCCATGTTAGTTTTGTGTGGGTGCTCAAGCTGCTTGATTCCATCCCACTGGGCTCAATGGGCATGGGACTGGAAGTGACCAAACAGGGTTTCCTAGATAGCTGCCAGGACAGCTGATGGTATGTGAAGTGCATGAGGCAGGTGGAGTTGTTTTGGCACTGGAAGAGCTGTGCTGCTGCTTCGGGCAGTTGCCATTCACCACCACACTACCTTCCCTAGGTGTCATAGCCACTTTCAGACATATGTGCTGCCAGAGCACTTGGTTTCCATCGCAGCGGGAAATGCCTTGAGCTCTGAACTTGTCTTTGGCTGTGGAGTTTTGAGCGCCTTGAGTGAGGAGCTCCGTGTTAGTTTTGTTTGGGTGTTCAAGCTGCTTGATTCCATCCCACTGGGCTCAATGGGCATGGGACCGGAAGTGAGCAAACAGGGTTTCCTAGATATTTGTCAGGACAGCTGATGGTATGTGAAGTTCATGAGGCAGGTGGAGTTGTTTTGGCACTGGAAGAGCTGTGCTGCTGCTTCGGGCAGTGGCCATTCACCACCACACTACCTTCCCTAGGTGTCATAGCCAATTTCAGACATATGTGCTGCCAGAGCCCTTGGTTTCCATGGCAGCGGGAAATGTCTTTTCGCTGAACTTGCCTTTAGTTGTGGAGTTTTGAGCGCGTTGAGTGAGGAACTCCATGTTAGTTTTGTGTGGGTGCTCAAGCTGCTTGATTCCATCCCACTGGGCTCAATGGGCATGGGACCGGAAGTGACCAAACAGGGTTTCCTAGATAGCTGCCAGGACAGCTGATGGTATGTGAAGTTCATGAGGCAGGAGGAGTTGTTTTGGCACTGGACGAGCTGTGCTGCTGCTTCGGGCAGTTGCCATTCACCACCACACTACCTTCCCTAGGTGTCATAGCCACGTTCAGACATATGTGCTGCCAGAGCCCTTGGTTTCCATGGCAGCGGGAAATGGCTTGGGATCTGAACTTGTCTTTGGCTGTGGAGTTTTGAGCGCCTTGAGTGAGGAGCTCCATGTTAGTTTTGTGTGGGTGCTCAAGCTGCTTGATTCCATCCCACTGGGCTCAATGGGCATGGGACCGGAAGTGAACAAACAGGGTTTCCTAGATAGCTGCCAGGACAGCTCATGGTATGTGAAGTGCATGAGGCAGGTGGAGTTGTTTTAGCTCTGGAAGAGCTGTGCTGCTGCTTCGGGCAGTTGCCATTCACCACCATACTACCTTCCCTAGGTGTCATAGCCACTTTCAGACATATGTGCTGCCGAGCACTTGGTTTCCATGGCAGCAGGAAGTGGCTTATGCCCTGAACTTGTCTTTGGCTGTGGAGTTTTGAGCGCCTTGAGTGAGGAGCTCCATGTTAGTTTTGTGTGGGTGCTCAAGCTGCTTGATTCCATCCCACTGGGCTCAATGGGCATGGGACCGGAAGTGACCAAACAGGGTTTCCTAGATAGCTGCCAGGACAGCTGATGGTATGTGAAGTGCATGAGGCAGGTGGAGTTGTTTTTTCACTGGAAGAGCTGTGCTGCTGCTTCGGGCAGTTGCTATTCACAACCACACTACCTTCCCTAGGTGTCATAGCCACTTTCAGACATATGTGCTGCCAGAGCACTTGGTTTCCATGGCAGCGGGAAATGGCTTGGGCTCTGAACTGGTCTTTGGCTGTGGAGTATTGAGCTCCTTGAGTGAGGAGCTCCATGTTAGTTTTGTGTGGGTGCTCAAGCTGCTTGATTCCATCCCACTAGGCTCAATGGGCATGGGACCGGAAGTGACTAAATAGGGTTTGCTAGATAGCTGCCAGGACAGCTGATGGTATGTGAAGTTCATTAGGCAGTGGAGTTGTTTTGACAGTGGAGGAGCTGTGCTGCTGCTTCGGGCAGTTGCCATTCACCACCACACTACCTTCCTGTTGGGAGCCGTGCACTATAGCCACACTGAAGCCATTTTGAATATAGACCCATGGGATAGTGGAAACCCCCACTTGGCTAGATGCTTGGGAAAGAAGTTATGAAACTAATCACACGCTTAACTTCAATTGTTCCTAGCAACTGTTTCAGAATGTGATTGATGCTGTACTTACCGACATCTTGTTACTGATTACCTATGCTATTGTTGATATGCTGGTTACTATTGTTGATATGGTGGCTGCTCAAGAACAATCGGTCTTGAGACCATGGCTTGCGTCCCAGCTTCTCTTTCCCTGAGCCTTAGTTACTGAAGAATATAAAAACCCTCAGTTGAAATCAATAAACTGACAGCTTGATCAGACCTACTGTCTTGCTGTCCATTCTTTGTGTCTCTTGTCCCTTCATTCTCTCCTAGGTGGCTGTGACCCCGTTGACTGTCCTGCTGGACAGGACAAATTGGCGCCCAACGTGGATGTGTGCAGACCACCGACAGAGAGAACGCCGTGCCATCATTCATGGAGAGGCCTCTCGTGGTGTCGAAAGGAACACCGGTTGAGCAGTTTCACGGTTTACCCGCCGGAAGTCGAGCTCGTGGGAAATATTCACGGCGCAAATCTTACGGAGCCAAGGTAAGATGGGACAAGCATTATCATAACATGACCTATTCTTGCAAGGTCTTATAGATTCATTCAAGACACGAGGAATTAGGGTGAAAAAGAAAGACCTCAAAACCTTTTTGGATTTTGTTGGTCTGATTTGTTCCTGGCATCCCCAGGACGGTTCTATTGATGAGAAAACTTGGTGTAGAGTAGGTGATTGTTTTAAAGATTATAATGAGGTTTTTGGATCTAAGAAAATTCCTGTTACTGCTTTTAATTATTGGACTTTGATTTATGATATTTTAAAGATTAAGTCTCAACATCCAGATTTACAGGATCTGGCTTTTGAGGGAGAACGATCTCTTAAAAAGAGTCACTCTCGGCTGTCCACACCTGTCCCCTCACCTTCCCCCGGTTCTCGACCATCTTCTGTCATTATAGATATTGAGGCAGAGTCCAGTGCCAAGCCCCTTGATCAATCTGCCCCAGAAACTATATGCTCTCAGATTAATAGTCATTCACGACGCCTCTCACCCACCTCCACCTTATGCTTCAGAAGCAGCAGCTCCTTCAGCCCCTGCCTCATTACTAGAAGAGGAACCTGTAATAGAACCCGTAAGAGTGAGGCTTCAGATCTCCCCAAGAAGAGTGTAATATGCTGCCCTGTTATTCAGACCCCTGCACGAGGTGGTGGACACCACGCCACGAACATCAACCACTGCAGTTTAAAGATCTAAAAATATTAAGTAAGCAGTGAAAGATTATGGTACTCAGGCACCTTTTACCCTTGCTCTGATTGAGTCCTTTTCAGGCATGCATCTCCCACTTCTTTACCCAGCCCCTTAGCTGAGAGAGGGTAAGATAAGCCATTTAAGGTTTATTAAAAAAAAAAAGAAAGAAAGAAAAAGAAAAGAAAAGAAAAAGAAAAGAAAAATAAGTTCTGTAACTTGATGTAACAAAAGTAATCTGATAAAGAGTGATCCAAATCCACTGTTAAATTAACTTAAAGCATGAGATGAACCTATGTGTGCTTGTTTTATAAAATATCTCCAGGTTAAAGTATTTTGAAGAAGAGTCTGGAAGTTGCAACAGGTTTGAGAGTTATATGTCTCTGTTTCGACATGTTTGGTGTTTGTGCTTATGTTTGTTTTGTCAATATTCTTGGTGTTCTATTATTTTTGTCCGGACAAAACTAAATTTTGTTTTAATATTCTTTCTCCAGTTGTGTCTTTGTCTTGAATTGTTAAGTTGTTGTTCTTGTTCTGAATTGGGTGCATGTGTGACTGACAGACGAGATGGGACAGACCATGACTACTCCTTTTTCTCTCTCCTGGTAAATAGTTTTAGAGAGGTCTAACAAATTTAACAGGACCTGGCCAGACCAGACTCCCCACCTCCACTGGGAAAAAAATTTTGTGTCATTTTCTTGCTGTTTGGTCTTTAGCTTACAGTGCTGTCCTGGCATTGATTAGGTCTAACAGTATTCAACATGTTCAGTTAAATGCTAAAGGTACTTTTTGTTTAACTCATTTAGACCTCTAAATTCTTCAGAGTTTTAAACCAGGTCTCATGACTTTGGGGGTTCCAGTAGGATCCCTGGAACTCTCAAAGGCTGAGACAAAATTTAAATAATGTACTTGTCATTTAAAATAATTTGGATTATAATCTCACAATATTACAAAATTATGCTAAATTTATTGCATCGTATATGCTATTAAAATAGAAGAGCATTTATGTTCATTGGTAAAAATGTTTCCTACTCATGAAATTGATCCAGATTGTAAATTACTTGTGTTCTTACTTACAAAAAAATGTGAGATTTTGCCTTGCAGGAGAACAACGAATTCTTTAAAGATGTATAGTAAAATTGGTCATAATGTGTATATTTTCTGAATGTTTGCCTTTAAAACAATGGAGTTGAAGTCTGATTCTTTGTGAAAAACAGTGTTTTAACGTCTTCTTTAAAGTAATTTTCATCTTATTGATAACCAAACCTGTTAACTAACTTCAGTAAATTCCAAGGTAGTCTCTCAAGACAACAGCTAAATTTAAGTTTTTTCAGCTCTCTTGACTTCAATAAAACAGAAGCTTAGGGGAAGCTCCAGGCCTATCAGCCATAAAACAAGGAAGGGACATGCTTGGAGTCTGCCCTTTGAAAAATTTGGGACTTTGACTTTGTCCCTGTTGTGGTGATTCTTATCTGCCTTCATTTTAAAAGGGAAAAATTTCCAAATCAGCTAGAAGAAGACTGAAAAAACTTCTCTTTCCCAGTTTTGAGGAGGATTTGTGCTAAAATGTGTTTCCATGAATTAGGAGAAATGATTGAAAATTGCTTAAAGCCATTGTATTTAAAAGTTGGTATGCTTTTATTAAGAAAATGTTTTAAGAAAAGTTGAGGAATGAATCTTGTAAGCTTTGCGTATAATTGGCTATAATTTTAAAGATACTATTACAACATTGTGTAAGTCTTTAACATTAATACCTAATACATGCTGATGTTAGAATTGATATCTGTATTCAAAAAAAGTTTTTGAAGTGTGTATACATAGCAATGCTAGTAAATACCTAAAAATAAAAATATCTTCAATTGTGAAAACTTAAAAAATGTAAGCATTGAAAAAAAAAAATTGAAGCATTGAACTTTAAATAGCCTCTGTTTAATTGGTGACTTTGTCAATTGCCCATCCAGCTTCAGTAAGCTCTATTCTTGTTCCAACCTTTGAGTTTGTTACAGTTCTTAAACAGTTAAGAGATGATTTTATGCACTAATTCCCATGTTTAAGGTTATATCTCCCTTTTGGTGACTGACTAAGGAAATATACATTTTGCCTTTCAGTTAGATAATCCCTTGTGTTCTGTATATTGTCTTTGTTAAATTCTCATGATTTAAAAGAACTGTGTTTAAGGGTATTTTCTGGTATGTATTTACTTTAAAATGTTTGGGTGATCATTTATAAGTGATAAAAAAAAATTTTTTTTTTGATGTGTTGCTGTTTGAATCAGTCTGACTAAATGAATGGATATTCTAATGAGGAATCTTTGATCAGATACTTTAAGAACTCTTGGCATATTTAATAGGTTTAACTCTTCTGGTTCTGGAATTTCTAAATAGGCCCCTGACAGTCTCAAACTCAGAAGAATGTGTTTCAAAGGTTGCATCTTTTGGTTAGTGGAATTAATTATAGAACAGATAATTGATTAGATCTGTAAAAAAAAAAAAATGGTGGGGGAGGAGGCAATTGCAGAAAAGACATTGGGAAACCTTGCCAGTGGGGAGCCAGGACAGCTAAGTCTAAAAAGTACAAGAGTGTGTAAAATCCTACAGGTGGTATCAGAGCTAAACATAGATACTTTGTTTTCTAGGATTCCAGCAAGCCTATTGTATTCATTAAAGCTAAAGTTTAATTGTAAACTATAGTTTTGGTTTATTCAGATTACTAAGAGCAAAATATAACTCTAAACAATTGGTAACTTTAACACACTTAAGAGAATTCTCAAGTAGCTGTTACAAAAGCTGTTTCGTTTCTTATGTGTTACCCCATATGCATGTGCATATTTATGAATGAGAATTGCTAAGCTAAATCCTTTTTAAAAATTATGTATAGATGCATAATTAGGCTCTTAGAGAGTCATGTCTGTTACTGTTTTCTTAGGACCTACAAGATCTGTTCAGCTCAATAGTTCTACACGATTTTAAATGGACTTACTGCTAGCGTACAGTTTCAAGATTGGCCGTGGGAGCCCAAATCCTCATAAGCTAGATGGAAAATATATGGGTATATGTATGCAAGTGTTTAATGATAATTCAGATGTCAGAGAATGTTAAAATGCTCCAACATGGGAAACAGCTCTTACAACAGACTCATAGACTGTCAATTTTAAGAAGCACTCAGTGGCCTCAGAATCAGCCCAAAAGGCATTCTGATCTGACAGGAGAGCCAGCAAGAGAGCAAGCATATCAGGTGTGGAATGCCAGGACACTGCTGCTAAGAGTGTCCCTCCGTGAAAGAGCTCAGTGGTCCACGCCCCAGTGCAAAGAAGCAACCACCGAGGATGGTTGTGCTCTTCTCTCAATGGAGGAGAGAACTTCCACTTTGTGTGTTGCCAGGTCTGATGGGGTTGTTGTTGATTCAAGAGGCTTCCACAGCCTAAACATTGCGTGTCTAGAGCCTCAGGTGATCACTGACATCACATATAAGAGTGCTAATTTGTTAAATCCACTAGAGTCACTGTGTACACTGACTTCCCATGCAGGACCATATATTTAGAGTTAGAGTAAAAGTAATAGTATATCTTGCTGCATTTTAGTATAAAGATTTATCATCTCAGTTTTGGTTAGGTCTGAATATTTAACTCTTTTGCTGTAATAAGTCAGCTTGCATTTACCTGTCCTGTGATGGTCTTATATCCTAATGCTGTATGCTAATCCTTGCATTGTTACTGTGCCTTCTGATTGATCTAGGTTAGCAATTTCATGCAGCTAAAAGAAGGTTCATGTGTTCCATTGAGCTCATTGAATATGTTCCAAAATTTGAGACTTCAAGGAGTTAATTTAGACAGATGTAAATCTAGTCCACAGTCTTATATTAAAGTTTACTCTGACAAAGATTGAAAGCTAACAATTCTTTTACATCTAAGTTCTGAAGCTCAAGTATTCAAACTGCTAACCGAACTCACAACCTGCTAGGCTGGGAAAGTTAACTATGTTATGTCTTGTTATTTAGACTTCAAGAAAGAGAAACCTTTCAAGTGCCAGAATGTACATCGAACACCTAATGACTTCTGCCTTCTATCAGGAACCACTAGATGGATCCCCTACAGCTGCTGTTACCCAACGGCGCCCCCCTCTCAGCAGGAAGTAGTTAAGAACAGATGACGGCGTCCCTTTTCCCTAAAAGCAGCTGGGGTCCATTTCTGTGTTTGGAAATGTAGGAGCTAGATGGGATAATGGGCAGTTAGGGTCTCCGGTTCCTGGTAAAACTGTCTTGTGTACATGTAACAATGTTAGTGTTATGAGATTCTTGAATGTTAGTAGTTTCAACAATACTTATATATTGTTAAGTATGTCCTTTTGAATCTCACCAGCCAGCTACTCCCCAATATACCATCATATATGTGTCACTCCAGTAAAAGTCCACAATGTTTCGGCCAGAGTGATAAAAATCAATCAATACCTCCAGGGACAATGGTCTAGTGCCTTCCTAAATTTCACCAGTTAGCCACCAGTATAATTAAAGTAAATGAGACCCGAGTTCCACTCATGTCAGGAGAAGTTATTCTAAATGGCATTAAATTGGCAGCTTGCATGTTCAAGGAATGGAGCAGGATTATGGCCTTAGAAACCTTGATGGTTGCTGTGCTAGTAGTTGCCATGCTCTTCCTGTACTGCATGCACAAACAGCAGGCCTGGGAGCAAGTTGTCATTGGACAAGCCATGATGGCACTGGTTGTGGAAAATCCTAGCACTCAAGTTTGGCTGAGCATGATGTGTTAATAGGTGATCAGAGACGGATAAGATCTGACGGGACTCTCCAAGTGATAACCCCCCACATCATGCCATGCGGCTCCAGTCTTCAAAGAGGCTTGTCTAATATAATGGGGCACAGCCTTTGCCAGATAAGTGTTTAGCCAATGACAGGCACCTTTCTGATACCCCACCAACCTAAGACAGGGAGCCCTGGATGACTGGCAGGGCTGCCCAGAGATGGGTAAGAGCTGAGGGTCCCTCAGAATGAACCTAAGACAGGCAGCGCTTATCTTGCTTCACGAACCTTTCTCTTTTCGCCGCTTTCATTGATATATAGAAAAAAGGGGGAGATGTTGGGAGCCGTGCACTATAGCCACACTGAAGCCATTTTGAATATAGACCCATGGGATAGTGGAAACCCCCACTTGGCTAGATGCTTGGGAAAGAAGTTATGAAACTAATCACACGCTTAGCTTCAATTGCTCCTAGCAACTGTTTCAGAATGTGATTGATGCTGTACTTACCGACATCTTGTTACTGATTACCTATGCTATTGTTGATATGCTGGTTACTATTGTTGATATGGTGGCTGCTCAAGAACAATCGGTCTTGAGACCATGGCTTGCGTCCCAGCTTCTCTTTAACTGAGCCTTAGTTACTGAAGAATATAAAAACCCTCAGTTGAAATCAATAAACTGACAGCTTGATCAGACCTACTGTCTTGCTGTCCATTCTTTGTGTCTCTTGTCCATTCATTCTCTCCTAGGTGGCTGCGAACCCGTTGACTGTCCTGCTGGACAGGACACCTTCCCTAGGTGTCATAGCCACTTTCAGACATATGTGCTGCCAGAGCACTTGGTTTCCATGGCAGCGGGAAATGGCTTGGACTCTCAACTTGTCTTTGGCTGTGGAGTTTTGAGCGCCTTGAGTGAGGAGCTGCATGTAAGTTTTGTGTGGGTGCTCAAGCTGCTTGATTCCATCCCACTGGGCTCAATGGGCATGGGACCGGAAGTGAGCCAACAGGGTTTCCTAGATAGCTGCCAGGACAGCTGATGGTATGTGAAGTGCATGAGGCAGGTGGAGTTGTTTTGGCACTGGAAGAGCTGTGCTGCTGCTTCGGGCAGTTGCAATTCACCACCACACTTCCTTCCCTAGGTGTCATACCACTTTCAGACATATGTGCTGCCAGAGCACTTGGTTTCCATGGCAGCGGGAAATGGCTTGGGCTCTGAACTTGTCTTTGGCTGTGGAGTTTGGAGCGCCTTGAGTGAGGAGCTCCATGTTAGTTTTGTGTGGGTTCTCAAGCTGCTTGATTCCATCCCACTGGGCTCAATGGGCATTAGACCGGAAGTGAGCAAACACGGTTTCCTAGATAGCTGCCAGGACAGCTGATGGTATGTGAAGTGCATGAGGCAGGTGGAGTTGTTTTGGCACTGGAAGAGCTGTGCTGCTTTGATAAGTTGCCAATCACCACCACACTACCTTCGCTAGGTGTCATAGCCACTTTCAGACAAATCTGCTGTCAGAGCCCTTGGTTTCAATGGCAGTGGGAAATGGCTTGGGCTCTGAACTTGTCTTTGGCTGTGGAGTTTTGAGCGCCTTGAGTGAGGAGCTGCATGTAAGTTTTGTGTGGGTGCTCAACCTGCCTGATTCCATCCCACTGGGCTCAATATGCGTTGGACCCGAAGTGAGCTAACATGGTTTCCTAGATAGCTGCCAGGACAGCTGATGGTATGTGAAGTGCATGAGGCAGGTGGAGTTGTTTTGGCAGTGGAAGAGCTGTGCTGCTGCTTCGGGCAGTTGACATTCACCACCACACTACCTTCCCTAGGTGTCATAGCCACTTTCAGACATATGTGCTGCCAGACCACTTGGTTTCCATGGAAGCGGGAAATGCCTTGGGCTCTGAACTTGTCTTTGGCTGTGGAGTTTTGAATGCCTTGAGTAATTAGCTCCATGTAAGTTTTGTGTGGGTGCTCAAGCTGCTTGATTCCATCCCACTGGGCTCAATTTGCATGGGACCGGAAGTGACCAAACAGGGTTTCCTAGATAGCTGCCAGGACAGCTGATGTTATGTGAAGTGCATGAGGCAGGTGGAGTTGTTTTGGCCCTGGAAAAGCTGTGCTGCTGCTTCGGGCAGTTGCCATTCACCACCACACTACCTTCCCTAGGTGTCATAGCCACTTTCATACATATGTGCTGCCAGAGCACTTGGTTTCCATGGCAGCGGGAAACGGCTAGGGCGCTGAACTTGTCTTTGGTTGTGAAGTTTTGATCACCTTGAGTGAGGAGCTCCATGTTAGTTTTGTGTGGGTGCTCAAGCTGCTTGATTCCATCCCACTGGACTCAATGGACATGGGACTGGAAGTGAGCAAACAGGGTTTCCTAGATAGCTGCCAGGACAGCTGATGGTATGTGAAGTGCATGAGGCAGGTGGAGTTGTTTTGGCAGTAGAATAGCTGTGCTGCTGCTTCGGGCAGTTGCCATTCACCACCACACTACCTTCCCTAGGTGTCATAGCCACTTTCAGACATATGTGCTGCCAGAGCACTTGGTTTCCATGGCAGCGGGAAGTGGCTTGCGTGCTGAACTTGTCTTTGGCTGTGGAGTTTTGAGCGCCTTGAGTGAGGAGCTGCATGTTATTTTTGTGTGGGTTCTCAAGCTGATTGATTTCATCCCACTGGGCTCAATGGGCATGGGACCAGAAGTGAGCAAACACGGTTTCCTAGATAGCTGCCAGGACAGCTGATGGTTTGTGAAGTGCATGAGGCAGGTGGAGTTGTTTTGGCACTGGAAGTGCTGTGCTGCTGCTTTGGGCAGTTGCCATTCACCACCACACTACCTTCCCTAGGTGTCATAGCCACTTTCAGACATATGTGCTGCCAGATCCCTTGGTTTCCATGGCAGCGGGAAATGGCTTGGGCGCTGAACTTGTATTTGTCTGTGGAGTTTTGAGCGCCTTGAGTGAGGAGCTGCATGTTAGTTTTCTGTGGGTGCTCAAGCTGCTTGATTCCATCCCACTGGGCTCAATCGGCATTGGACCGGAAGTGACCAAACAGGTTTTCCTAGATAGCTGCCAGGACAGCTGATGGTATGTGAAGTGCATGAGGCAGGTGGAGTTGTTTTGGCACTGGAAGAGCTGTGCTGCTGCATCAGGCAGTTGCCATTCACCACCACACTACCTTCCCTAGGTGTCATAGCCACTTGCAGACATATGTGCTGCCAGAGCCCTTGGTTTCCATGGCAGCGGGAAATGGCATTGGCCCTGAACTTGCCTTTGGCTGTGGAGTTTGAGCACCTTGAGTGAGGAGCTCCATGTTAGTATTGTGTGGGTGCTCAAGCTGCTTGATTCCATCCCACTGGGCTCAATGGGCATGGGACCGGAAGTGAGCAAACAGGGTTTCCTAGATAGCGGCCAGGACAGCTGATGGTATGTGAAGTTCATGAGGCAGGTGGAGTTGTTTTGGCACTGGAAGAGCTGTGCTGCTGCTTCGGGCAGTTGCCATTCACCACCACACTACCTTCCCTAGGTGTCATAGCCACTTTCAGACATATGTGCTGCCAGAGCACTTGGTTTCCATGGCAGCAGGAAATGGCTTGGGCGCTGAACTTGTCTTTGGCTGTGGAGCTTTGAGCGCCTTGAGTGAGGAGCTCCATGTTAGTTTTGTGTGGGTGCTCATGCTGCTTGATTCCATCCCACTGGGCTCAATGGGCATGGGACCGGAAGTGACCAAACTGGGTTCCCTAGATAGCTGCCAGGACAGCTGATGGTATGTGAAGTTCATGAGGCAGGTGGAGTTGTTTTGGCACTGGAAGAGCTGTGCTGCTACTTCAGGCAGTTGCCATTCACCACCACACTACCTTCCCTAGGTGTCATAGCCACTTTCAGACATATGTGCTGCCAGAGCACTTGGTTTCCATGGCAGCGGGAAACCGATTTAATGGCTCTGAACTTGTCTTTGGCTGTGGAGTTTTGAGCGCCTTGAGTGAGGAGCTGCATGTTAGTTTTGTGTGGGTGCTCAAGCTGCTTGATTCCATCCCACTGGGCTCAATGGGCATGGGACCGGAAGTGAGCAAACAGGGTTTCCTAGATAGCTGCCAGGACAGCTGATGGTATGTGAAGTTCATGAGGCAGATGGAGTTCTTTTGGCACTGGAAGAGCTGTGCTGCTGCTTCGGGCAATTGCCATTCACCACCACACTACCTTCCCTAGGTGTCATAGCCACTTGCAGACATATGTGCTGCCAGAGCCCTTGGTTTCCATGGCAGCGGGAAATGCCTTGGGCTCTGAACTTGTCTTTGGCTGTGGAGTTTTGAGCACCTTGATTGAGGAGCTGCATGTTAGTTTTGTGTGGGTGCTCAAGCTGCTTGATTCCATCCCACTGGGCTCAATGGGCATGGGACCGGAAGTGACCAAACAGGGTTTCCTAGATAGCTGCCAGGACAGCTGATGGTATGTGAAGTGCATGAGGCAGGTGGAGTTGTTTTGGCACTGGAAGAGCTGTGCTGCTGCTTCAGGCAGTTGCCATTCACCACCACACTACCTTCCCTAGGTGTCATAGCCACTTGCAGACATATGTGCTGCCAGAGCACTTGGTTTCCATGGCAGCGGGAAAAGGCTTGGGCGCTGAACTTGTCTTTGGCTGTGAAGTTTTGATCACCTTGAGTGAGGAGCTCCATGTTAGTTTTGTGTGGGTGCTCAAGCTGCTTGATTCCATCCCACTGGGCTCAATCGGCATCGGACTGGAAGTGAGCAAACAGGGTTTCCTAGATAGCTGCCAGGACAGCTGATGTTATGTGAAGTGCATGAGGCAGGTGGAGTTGTTTTGGCAGTGGAAGAGCTGTGCTGCTGCTTCGGGCAGTTGCCATTCACCACCACACTACCTTCCCTAGGTGTCATAGCCACTTTCAGACATATGTGCTGCCAGAGCCCTTGGTTTCCATGGCAGCGGGAAATGGCTTTGGCCCTGAACTTGCCTTTGGCTGTGGAGTTTGAGCACCTTGAGTGAGGAGCTCCATGTTAGTATTGTGTGGGTGCTCAAGCTGCTTGATTCCATCCCACTGGGCTCAATGGGCATGGGACCGGAAGTGGGCAAACAGGGTTTCCTAGATAGCTGCCAGGACAGCTGATGGTATGTGAAGTGCATGAGGCAGGTGAAGTTGTTTTGGCACTGGAAGAGCTGTGCTGCTACTTCAGGCAGTTGCCATTCACCACCACACTACCTTCCCTAGGTGTCATAGCCACTTTCAGACATATGTGCTGCCAGAGCACTTGGTTTCCATGGCAGCGGGAAACCGATTTAATGGCCCTGAACTATCTTTGGCTGTGGAGTTTTGAGCGCCTTGAGTGAGGAGCTGCATGTTAGTTTTGTGTGGGTGCTCAAGCTGCTTGATTCCATCCCACTGGGCTCAAAGGGCATTGGACCGGAAGTGACCAAACAGGGTTTCCTAGATAGCTGCCAGGACAGCTGATGGTATGTGAAGTGCATGAGGCAGGTGGAGTTGTTTTGGCACTGGAAGAGCTGTGCTGCTGCTTCGGGCAATTGCCATTCACCACCACACTACCTTCCCTAGGTGTCATAGCCACTTGCAGACAAATCTGCTGCCAGAGCACTTGGTTTCCATGGCAGCGGGAAATGCCTTGGGCTCTGAACTTGTCTTTGGCTGTGGAGTTTTGAGCGCCTTGAGTGAGGAGCTGCATGTAAGTTTTGTGTGTGCACAACCTGCCTGATTCCATCCCACTGGGCTCAAAATGCGTTGGACCGGAAGTACCCAACAGGGTTTCCTAGATAGCTGCCAGGACAGCTGATGGTATGTGAAGTGCATGAGGCAGGTGGAGTTGTTTTGGCACTGGAAGAGCTGTGCTGCTGCTTCGGGAAGTTGCCATTCACCACCACACTACCTTCCCTAGGTGTCATAGCCACTTGCAGACAAATCTGCTGCCAGAGCACTTGGTTTCCATGGCAGCGGGAAATGCCTTGGGCTCTGAACTTGTCTTTGGCTGTGGAGTTTTAGTGCCTTGAGTGAGGAGCTGCATGTAAGTTTTGTGTGGGTGCTCAAGCTGCTTGATTCCATCCCCCTGGGCTCAATTTGCATGGGACCGGAAGTGACCAAACAGGGTTTCCTAGATAGCTGCCCTGACAGCTGATGGTATGTGAAGTGCATGAGGCAGGTGGAGTTTTGGCACTGGAAGAGCTGTGCTGCTGCTTCAGGCAGTTGCCATTCACCACCACACTACCTTCCCTAGGTGTCATAGCCACTTGCAGACATATGTGCTGCCAGAGCACTTGGTTTCCATGGCAGCGGGAAAAGGCTTGGGCGCTGAACTTGTCTTTGGCTGTGAAGTTTTGATCACCTTGAGTGAGGAGCTCCATGTTAGTTTTGTGTGGGTGCTCAAGCTGCTTGATTCCATCCCACTGGGCTCAATCGGCATGGGACTGGAAGTGAGCAAACAGGGTTTCCTAGATAGCTGCCAGGACAGCTGATGGTATGTGAAGTTCATGAGGCAGGTGGAGTTGTTTTGGCAGTGGAAGAGCTGTGCTGCTGCTTCGGGCAGTTGCCATTCACCACCACACTACCTTCCCTAGGTGTCATAGCCACTTTCAGACATATGTGCTGCCAGAGCACTTGGTTTCCATGGCAGCGGAAGTGGCTTGCGCGCTGAACTTGTCTTTGGCTGTGGAGTTTTGAGCGCCTTGAGTGAGGAGCTCCATGTTAGTTTTGTGTGGGTTCTCAAGCTGCTTGATTCCATCCCACTGGGCTCAATGGGCATTAGACCGGAAGTGAGCAAACAGGGTTTCCTAGATAGCTGCCAGGACAACTGATGGTATGTGAAGTGCATGAGGCAGTTGGAGTTGTTTTGGCCCTGGAAGAGCTGTGCTGCTGCTTCGGGCAATTGCCATTCACTACCACACTACCTTCCCTAGGTGTCATAGCCACTTGCAGACAAATCTGCTGTCAGAGCACTTGGTTTCCATGACAGTGGGAAATGGGAGCTGAACTTGTCTTTGTCTGTGGAGTTTTGAGCGCCTTGAGTGAGGAGCTGCATGTAAGTTTTGTGTGGGTGCTCAAGCTGCTTGATTCCATCCCACTGGGCTCAATGGGCATGGGACCGGAAGTGGGCAAACAGGGTTTCCTAGATAGCGGCCAGGACAGCTGATGGTATGTGAAGTTCATGAGGCAGGTGAAGTTGTTTTGGCACTGGAAGAGCTGTGCTGCTGCTTCGGGAAGTTGCCATTGACCACCACACTACCTTCCCTAGGTGTCATAGCCACTTTCAGACATATGTGCTGCCAGAGCCCTTGGTTTCCATGGCAGCGGGAAGTGGCTTGCGTGCTGAACTTGTCTTTGGCTGTGGAGTTTTGAGCGCCGTCAGTGAGGAGCTGCATGTTAGTTTTGTGTGGGTGCTCAAGCTGCTTGATTCCATCCCACTGGGCTCAATGGGCATTGGACCGGAAGTGAGCAAACAGGGTTTCCTAGATAGCTGCCAGGACAGCTGATGGTATGTGAAGTTCATGAGGCAGGTGGAGTTGTTTTGGCACTGGAAGAGCTGTGCTGCTGCTTCGGGCAGTTGCCATTCACCACCACACTACCTTCCCTAGGTGTCATAGCCACTTTCAGACATATGTGCTGCCATTTCCCTTGGTTTCCATGGCAGCGGGAAATGGCTTTGGCCCTGAACTTGTCTTTTGCTGTGGAGCTTTGAGCACCTTGAGTGAGGAGGTGCATGTTTGTTTTGTGTGGGTGCTCAAGCTGCTTGATTCCATCCCACTGGGCTCAATGGGCATGGGACCGGAAGTGAGCAAACAGGGTTTCCTAGATAGCTGCCAGGACAGCTGATGGTATGTGAAGTGCATGAGGCAGGTGGAGTTGTTTTGGCACTGGAAGAGCTGTGCTGCTGCTTCGGGCAGTTGCCATTCACCACCACACTACCTTCCCTAGGTGTCATAGCCACTTTCAGACATATGTGCTGCCAGAGCACTTGGTTTCCATGGCAGCGGGAAATGGCTTTGGCCCTGAACTTGTCTTTGGCTGTGTAGTTTTGAGCGCCTTGAGTGAGGAGGTGCATGTTAGTTTTGTGTGGGTGCTCAAGCTGCTTGATTCCATCCCACTGGGCTCAATGGACACTGGACCGGAAGTGAGCAAACAGGGTTTCCTAGATAGCTGCCACGACAGCTGATGGTATGTGAAGTTCATGAGGCAGGTGGAGTTGTTTTGGCACTGGAAGAGCTGTGCTGCTGCTTCGGGCAGTTGCCATTCACCACCACACTACCTTCCCTAGGTGTCATAGCCACTTGCAGACATATGTGCTGCCAGAGCCCTTGGTTTCCATGGCAGCGGGAAATGGCTTTGGCTCTGAACTTGTCTTTGGCTGTGGAGTTTTGAGCGCCTTGATTGAGTAGGTGCATGTTAGTTTTGTGTGGGTGCTCAAGCTGCTTGATTCCATCCCACTGGGCTCAATGGGCATTGGACCGGAAGTGAGCAAACAGGGTTTCCTAGATAGCTGCCAGGACAGCTGATGGTATGTGAAGTGCATGAGGCAGGTGGAGTTGTTTTGGCACTGGAAGAGCTGTGCTGCTGCTTCGGGCAGTTGCCATTCACCACCACACTACCTTCCCTAGGTGTCATAGCCACTTTCAGACATATGTGCTGCCAGAACACTTGGTTTCCATGGCAGCGGGAAATGGCTTGGGCCCTGAAATTGCCTTTGGCTGTGGTGTTTTGAGCGCCTTGAGTGAGGAGGTGCATGTTTGTTTTGTGTGGGTGCTCAAGCTGCTTGATTCCATCCCACTGGGCTCAATTGGCATGGGATCGGAAGTGACCAAACAGGGTTTCCTAGATAGCTGCCAGGACAGCTGATGGTTTGTGAAGTGCATGAGGCAGGTGGAGTTGTTTTGGCACTGGAAGAGCTGTGCTGCTGCTTCGGGCAGTTGCCATTCACCACCACACTACCTTCCCTAGGTGTCATAGCCACTTGCAGACATATGTGCTGCCAGAGCACTTGGTTTCCATGGCAGCGGGAAATGGCTTTGGCCGTGAACTTGTCTTTGGCTGTGGAGCTTTGAGCGCCTTGAGTGAGGAGCTGCATGTTTGTTTTGTGTGGGTGCTCAAGCTGCTTGATTCCATCCCACTGGGCTCAATGGGCATGGGACCGGCAGTGAGCAAACAGGGTTTCCTAGATAGCGGCCAGGACAGCTGATGGTATGTGAAGTGCATGAGGCAGGTGGAGTTGTTTTGGCACTGGAAGAGCTGTGCTGCTGCTTCGGGCAGTTGCCATTGACCACCACATTACCTTCCCTAGGTGTCATAGCCACTTTCAGACTTTTGTGCTGCCAGAGCACTTGATTTCCATGGCAGTGGGAAATGGCTTTCGCCCTGAACTTGCCTTTGGCTGTGGAGTTTTGAGCGCCTTGAGTGAGGAGCTTCATGTTAGTTTTGTGTGGGTGCTCAAGCTGCTTGATTCCATCCCACTGGGCTCAATTGGCATTGGACCGGAAGTGACCAAACAGGGTTTCCTAGATAGCTGCCAGGACAGCTGATGGTTTGTGAAGTGCATGAGGCAGGTGGAGTTGTTTTGGCACTGGAAGAGCTGTGCTGCTGCTTCGGGCAGTTGCCATTCACCACCACACTACCTTCCCTAGGTGTCATAGCCACTTTCAGACATATGTGCTGCCAGAGCACTTGGTTTCCATGGCAGCGGGAAATGGCATTGTCCCTGAACTTGTCTTTGGCTGTGGAGTTTTGAGCGCCGTCAGTGAGGAGCTCCATGTTAGTTTTGTGTGGGTGCTCAAGCTGCTTGATTCCATCCCACTGGGCTCAATGGGCACTGGACCGGAAGTGAGCAAACAGGGTTTCCTAGATAGCTGCCACGACAGCTGATGGTATGTGAAGTTCATGAGGCAGGTGGAGTTGTTTTGGCACTGGAAGAGCTGTGCTGCTGCTTCGGGCAGTTGCCATTCACCACCACACTACCTTCCCTAGGTGTCATAGCCACTTGCAGACATATGTGCTGCCAGAGCACTTGGTTTCCATGGCAGCGGGAAATGGCTTGGGCTCTGAACTTGTATTTGGCTGTGGAGTTTTGAGCGCCTTGAGTGAGGAGCTCCATGTTAGTTTTGTGTGGGTGCTCAAGCTGCTTGATTCCATCCCACTGGGCTCAATGGGCACTGGACCGGAAGTGACCAAACAGGGTTTCCTAGATAGCTGCCAGGACAGCTGATGGTATGTGAAGTGCATGAGGCAGGTGGAGTTGTTTTGGCACTGGAAGAGCTGTGCTGCTGCTTCGGGCAGTTGCCATTCACCACCACACTACCTTCCCTAGGTGTCATAGCCACTTTCAGACATATGTGCTGCCAGAGCCCTTGGTTTCCATGGCAGCGGGAAATGGCTTTGGCCATGAACTTGCCTTTGGCTGTGGTGTTTTGAGCGCCTTGAGTGAGGAGGTGCATGTTAGTTTTGTGTGGGCGCTCAAGCTGCTTGATTCCATCCCACTGGGCTCAATGGGCATGGGATCAGAAGTGACCAAACAGGGTTTCCTAGATAGCTGCCAGGACAGCTGATATTATGTGAAGTGCATGAGGCAGGTGGAGTTGTTTTGGCACTGGAAGAGCTGTGCTGCTGCTTCGGGCAGTTGCCATTCACCACCACACTACCTTCCCTAGGTGTCATAGCCACTTTCAGACTTTTGTGCTGCCAGAGCACTTGGTTTCCATGGCAGCGGGAAATGGCTTTGGCCCTGAACTTGTCTTTGGCTGTGGAGCTTTGAGCGCCTTGAGTGAGGAGCTCCATGTTAGTTTTGTGTGGGTGCTCAAGCTGCTTGATTCCATCCCACTGGGCTCAATGGGCATTGGACCGGAAGTGACCAAACAGGGTTTCCTAGATAGCTGCCAGGACAGCTGATGGTATGTGAAGTTCATGAGGCAGGGGGAGTTGTTTTGGCACTGGAAGAGCTGTGCTGCTGCTTCGGGCAGTTGCCATTCACCGCCACACTACCTTCCCTAGGTGTCATAGCCACTTTCAGACATATGTGCTGCCAGAGCCCTTGGTTTCCATGGCAGCGGGAAATGGCATTGGCCGTGAACTTGTCTTTGGCTGTGGAGGTTTGAGCGCAGTTAGTGAGGAGCTCCATGTTAGTTTTGTGTGGGTGCTCAAGCTGCTTAATTCCATCCCACTGGGCTCAATGGGCATTGGACCGGAAGTGACCAAACAGGGTTTCCTAGATAGCTGCCAGGACAGCTGATGGTATGTGAAGTTCATGAGGCAGGTGGAGTTGTTTTGGCACTGGAAGAGCTGTGCTGCTGCTTCGGGCAGTTGCCATTCACCACCACACTACCTTCCCTAGGTGTCATAGCCACTTTCAGACATATGTGCTGCCAGAGCCCTTGGTTTCCATGGCAGCGGGAAATGGCTTTGGCTCTGAACTTGTCTTTGGCTGTGGAGCTTTGAGCGCCTTGAGTTTGGAGGTGCATGTTTGTTTTGTGTGGGTGCTCAAGCTGCTTGATTCCATCCCACTGGGCTCAATGGGCATGGGACCGGAAGTGACCAAACAGGGTTTCCTAGATAGCGGCCAGGACAGCTGATGGTATGTGAAGTGCATGAGGCAGGTGGAGTTGTTTTGGCACTGGAAGAGCTGTGCTGCTGCTTCGGGCAGTTGCCATTCACCACCACACTACCTTCCCTAGGTGTCATAGCCACTTTCAGACATATGTGCTGCCAGAGCCCTTGGTTTCCATGGCAGCGGGAAATGGCTTGGGCCCTGAACTTGTCTTTGGCTGTGGAGCTTTGAGCGCCTTGAGTGAGGAGGTGCATGTTTGTTTTGTGTGGGCGCTCAAGCTGCTTGATTCCATCCCACTGGGCTCAATGGGCATAGGACCGGAAGTGAGCAAACAGGGTTTCCTAGATAGCTGGCAGGACAGCTGATGGTATGTGAAGTGCATGAGGCAGGTGGAGTTGTTTTGGCACTGGAAGAGCTGTGCTGCTGCTTCGGGCAGTTGCCATTCACCACCACACTACCTTCCCTAGGTGTCATAGCCACTTTCAGACTTTTGTGCTGCCAGAGCCCTTGGTTTCCATGGCAGCGGGAAATGGCTTTGGCCCTGAACTTGTGTTTGGCTGTGGAGTTTTGAGCGCCTTGAGTGAGGAGCTCCATGTTAGTATTGTGTGGGTGCTCAAGCTGCTTGATTCCATCCCACTGGGCTCAATGGGCATTGCACCGGAAGTGAGCAAACAGGGTTTCCTAGATAGCTGCCACGACAGCTGATGGTATGTGAAGTTCATGAGGCAGGTGGAGTTGTTTTGGCACTGGAAGAGCTGTGCTGCTGCTTCGGGCAGTTGCCATTCACCACCACACTACCTTCCCTAGGTGTCATAGCCACTTTCAGACATATGTGCTGCCAGATCCCTTGGTTTCCATGGCAGCGGGAAATGGCTTTGGAACTGAACTTGTCTTTGGCTGTGGAGTTTTGAGCGCCTTGAGTGAGGAGCTCCATGTTAGTTTTGTGTGGGTGCTCAAGCTGCTTAATTCCATCACACTGGGCTCAATGGGCATGGGACCGGAAGTGAGCAAACAGGGTTTCCTAGATAGCTGCCAGGACAGCTGATGGTATGTGAAGTTCATGAGGCAGGTGGAGTTGTTTTGGCACTGGAAGAGCTGTGCTGCTGCTTCGGGCAGTTGCCATTCACCACCACACTACCTTCCCTAGGTGTCATAGCCACTTTCAGACATATGTGCTGCCAGAGCCCTTGGTTTCCATGGCAGCGGGAAATGGCTTTCGCCCTGAACTTGTCTTTGGCTGTGGAGCTTTGAGCGCCTTGAGTGAGGAGCTGCATGTTTGTTTTGTGTGGGTGCTCAAGCTGCTTGATTCCATCCCACTGGGCTCAATGGGCACTGGACCGGAAGTGAGCAAACAGGGTTTCCTAGATAGCTGCCAGGACAGCTGATTGTATGTGAAGTGCAGGAGGCAGGTGGAGTTGTTTTGGCACTGGAAGAGCTGTGCTGCTGCTTCGGGCAGTTGCCATTCACCACCACACTACCTTCCCTAGGTGTCATAGCCACTTTCAGACATATGTGCTGCCAGAGCCCTTGGTTTCCATGGCAGCGGGAAATGGCATTGTCCCTGAACTTGTCTTTGGCTGTGGAGTTTTGAGCGCCTTGATTGAGGAGGTGCATGTTAGTTTTGTGTGGGTGCTCAAGCTGCTTGATTCCATCCCACTGGGCTCAATGGGCATGGGACCGGAAGTGAGCAAACAGGGTTTCCTAGATAGCTGCCAGGACAGCTGATGGTATGTGAAGTTCATGAGGCAGGTGGAGTTGTTTTGGCACTGGAAGAGCTGTGCTGCTGCTTCGGGCAGTTGCCATTCACCACCACACTACCTTCCCTAGGTGTCATAGCCACTTTCAGACATATGTGCTGCCAGAGCACTTGGTTTCCATGGCAGCGGGAAATGGCTTTTGCCGTGAACTTGCCTTTGGCTGTGGAGCTTTGAGCGCCTTGATTGAGGTGGTGCATGTTAGTTTTGTGTGGGTGCTCAAGCTGCTTGATTCCATCCCACTGGGCTCAATGGGCACTGGACCGGAAGTGACCAAACAGGGTTTCCTAGATAGCTGCCAGGACAGCTGATGGTATGTGAAGTGCATGAGGCAGGTGGAGTTGTTTTGGCACTGGAAGAGCTGTGCTGCTGCTTCGGGCAGTTGCCATTCACCACCACACTACCTTCCCTAGGTGTCATAGCCACTTTCAGACATATGTGCTGCCAGAGCCCTTGGTTTCCATGGCAGCGGGAAATGGCTTTTGCCGTGAACTTGCCTTTGGCTGTGGAGCTTTGAGCGCCTTGATTGAGGAGGTGCATGTTAGTTTTGTGTGGGTGCTCAAGCTGCTTGATTCCATCCCACTGGGCTCAATGGGCACTGGACCGGAAGTGACCAAACAGGGTTTCCTAGAGAGCTGCCAGGACAGCTGATGGTATGTGAAGTGCATGAGGCAGGTGGAGTTGTTTTGGCACTGGAAGAGCTGTGCTGCTGCTTCGGGCAGTTGCCATTCACCACCACACTACCTTCCCTAGGTGTCATAGCCACTTGCAGACATATGTGCTGCCAGAGCCCTTGGTTTCCATGGCAGCGGGAAATGGCATTGTCCCTGAACTTGTCTTTGGCTGTGGAGTTTTGAGCGCAGTTAGTTAGGAGCTCCATGTTAGTTTTGTGTGGGTGCTCAAGCTGCTTGATTCCATCCCACTGGGCTCAATGGGCATGGGACCGGAAGTGAGCAAACAGGGTTTCCTAGATAGCTGCCAGGACAGCTGATGGTATGATAAGTTCATGAGGCAGGTGGAGTTGTTTTGGCACTGGAAGAGCTGTGCTGCTGCTTCGGGCAGTTGCCATTCACCACCACACTACCTTCCCTAGGTGTCATAGCCACTTTCAGACATATGTGCTGCCAGAGCCCTTGGTTTCCATGGCAGCGGGAAATGGCTTTTGCCGTGAACTTGCCTTTGGCTGTGGAGCTTTGAGCGCCTTGATTGAGGAGGTGCATGTTAGTTTTGTGTGGGTGCTCAAGCTGCTTGATTCCATCCCACTGGGCTCAATGGGCACTGGACCGGAAGTGACCAAACAGGGTTTCCTAGATAGCTGCCAGGACAGCTGATGGTATGTGAAGTGCATGAGGCAGGTGGAGTTGTTTTGGCACTGGAAGAGCTGTGCTGCTGCTTCGGGCAGTTGCCATTCACCACCACACTACCTTCCCTAGGTGTCATAGCCACTTGCAGACATATGTGCTGCCAGAGCCCTTGGTTTCCATGGCGGCGGGAAATGGCATTGTCCCTGAACTTGTCTTTGGCTGTGGAGTTTTGAGCGCCTTGATTGAGGAGGTGCATGTTAGTTTTGTGTGGGTGCTCAAGCTGCTTGATTCCATCCCACTGGGCTCAATGGGCATGGGACCGGAAGTGAGCAAACAGGGTTTCCTAGATAGCTGCCAGGACAGCTGATGGTATGATAAGTTCATAAGGCAGGTGGAGTTGTTTTGGCACTGGAAGAGCTGTGCTGCTGCTTCGGGCAGTTGCCATTCACCACCACACTACCTTCCCTAGGTGTCATAGCCACTTTCAGACATATGTGCTGCCAGAGCCCTTGGTTTCCATGGCAGCGGGAAATGGCTTTTGCCGTGAACTTGCCTTTGGCTGTGGAGCTTTGAGCGCCTTGATTGAGGAGGTGCATGTTAGTTTTGTGTGGGTGCTCAAGCTGCTTGATTCCATCCCACTGGGCTCAATGGGCACTGGACCGGAAGTGACCAAACAGGGTTTCCTAGATAGCTGCCAGGACAGCTGATGGTATGTGAAGTGCATGAGGCAGGTGGAGTTGTTTTGGCACTGGAAGAGCTGTGCTGCTGCTTCAGGCAGTTGCCATTCACCACCACACTACCTTCCCTAGGTGTCATAGCCACTTTCAGACATATGTGCTGCCAGAGCCCTTGGTTTCCATGGCAGCGGGAAATGGCATTGTCCCTGAACTTGTCTTTGGCTGTGGAGTTTTGAGCGCCTTGAGTGAGGAGGTGCATGTTAGTTTTGTGTGGGTGCTCAAGCTGCTTGATTCCATCCCACTGGGCTCAATGGGCATTGCACCGGAAGTGACCAAACAGGGTTTCCTAGATAGCTGCCACGACAGCTGATGGTATGTGAAGTTCATGAGGCACGTGGAGTTGTTTTGGCACTGGAAGAGTTGTGCTGCTGCTTCGGGCAGTTGCCATTCACCACCACACTACCTTCCCTAGGTGTCATAGCCACTTGCAGACATATGTGCTGCCAGAGCACTTGGTTTCCATGGCAGCGGGAAATGGCATTGTCCCTGAACTTGTCTTTGGCTGTGGAGTTTTGAGCGCCTTGAGTGAGGAGCTCCATGTTAGTTTTGTGTGGGTGCTCAAGCTGCTTGATTCCATCCCACTGGGCTCAATGGGCATGGGACCGGAAGTGACCAAACACGGTTCCCTAGATAGCTGCCAGGACAGCTGATGGTATGTGAAGTGCATGAGGCAGGTGGAGTTGTTTTGGCACTGGAAGAGCTGTGCTGCTGCTTCGGGCAGTTGCCATTCACCACCACACTACCTTCCCTAGGTGTCATAGCCACTTTCAGACATATGTGCTGCCAGAACACTTGGTTTCCATGGCAGTGGGAAATGGCTTTGGCTCTGAACTTGTCCTTGGCTGTGGAGTTTTGAGCGCCGTCAGTGAGGAGCTCCATGTTAGTTTTGTGTGGGTGCTCAAGCTTCTTGATTCCATCCCCCTGGGCTCAATGGGCATGGGACCGGAAGTGAGCAAACAGGGTTTCCTAGATAGCTGCCAGGACAGCTGATGGTATGTGAAGTTCATGAGGCAGGTGGAGTTGTTTTGGCACTGGAAGAGCTGTGCTGCTGCTTCGGGCAGTTGCCATTCACCACCACACTACCTTCCCTAGGTGTCATAGCCACTTTCAGACATATGTGCTGCCAGAGCACTTGGTTTCCATGGCAGCACGAAATGGCTTTGGCCATGAACTTGTCTTTGGTGTGGAGTTTTGAGCGCCCTGAGTGAGGAGCTCCATGTTAGTTTTGTGTGGGTGCTCAATCTGCTTGATTCCATCCCACTGGGCTCAATGGGCATGGGACCGGAAGTGAGCAAACAGGGTTTCCTAGATAGCTGCCAGGACAGCTGATGGTATGTGAAGTGCATGAGGCAGGTGGAGTTGTTTTGGCACTGGAAGAGCTGTGCTGCTGCTTCAGGCAGTTGCCATTCACCACCACACTACCTTCCCTAGGTGGCATAGCCACTTTCAGACATATGTGCTGCCAGATCCCTTGGTTTCCATGGCAGCACGAAATGGCTTTGGCCATGAACTTGTCTTTGGTGTGGAGTTTTGAGCGCCCTGAGTGAGGAGCTCCATGTTAGTTTTGTGTGGGTGCTCAAGCTGCTTGATTCCATCCCACTGGGCTCAATGGGCATTGGACCGGAAGTGAGCAAACAGGGTTTCCTAGATAGCTGCCAGGACAGCTGATGGTATGTGAAGTTCATGAGGCAGGGGGAGTTGTTTTGGCACTGGAAGAGCTGTGCTGCTGCTTCGGGCAGTTGCCATTCACCACCACACTACCTTCCCTAGGTGTCATAGCCACTTGCAGACATATGTGCTGCCAGAGCCCTTGGTTTCCATGGCAGCGGGAAATGGCTTGGGCGCTGAACTTGTCTTTGGCTGTGGAGCTTTGAGCGCCTTGAGTTAGGAGCTCCATGTTAGTTTTGTGTGGGTGCTCAAGCTGCTTGATTCTATCCCACTGGGCTCAATGGGCACTGGACCGGAAGTGAGCAAACAGGGTTTCCTAGATAGCTGCCAGGACAGCTGATGGTATGTGAAGTGCATGAGGCAGGTGGAGTTGTTTTGGCACTGGAAGAGCTGTGCTGCTGCTTCGGGCAGTTGCCATTCACCACCACACTACCTTCCCTAGGTGTCATAGCCACTTTCAGACATATGTGCTGCCAGAGCCCTTGGTTTCCATGGCAGCGGGAAATGGCATTGGCCCTGAACTTGTCTTTGGCTGTGGAGTTTTGAGCACCTTGAGTGAGGAGGTGTATGTTAGTTTTGTGTGGGTGCTCAAGCTGCTTGATTCCATCCCACTAGGCTCAATGGGCATGGGACCGGAAGTGAGCAAACAGGGTTTCCTAGATAGCTGGCAGGACAGCTGATGGTATGTGAAGTTCATGAGGCAGGTGGAGTTGTTTTGGCACTGGAAGAGCTGTGCTGCTGCTTCGGGCAGTTGCCATTCACCACCACACTACCTTCCCTAGGTGTCATAGCCACTTGCAGACATATGTGCTGCCAGAGCCCTTGGTTTCCATGGCAGCGGGAAATGGCTTTGGCGCTGAACTTGTCTTTGGCTGTGGAGTTTTGAGCGCCTTGAGTGAGGAGGTGCATGTTTGTTTTGTGTGGGTGCTCAAGCTGCTTGATTCTATCCTACTGGGCTCAATGGGCATGGGACCGGAAGTGAGCAAACATTGTTTCCTAGATAGCTGCCACGACAGCTGATGGTATGTGAAGTGCATGAGGCAGGTGGAGTTGTTTTGGCACTGGAAGAGCTGTGCTGCTGCTTCGGGCAGTTGCCATTCACCACCACACTACCTTCCCTAGGTGTCATAGCCACTTTCAGACATATGTGCTGCCAGAGCCCTTGGTTTCCATGGCAGCGGGAAATGGCTTTGGCCGTGAACTTGTCTTTGGCTGTGGAGTTTTGAGCGCCTTGATTGAGGAGGTGCATGTTAGTTTTGTGTGGGTGCTCAAGCTGCTTGATTCCATCCCACTGGGCTCAATGGGCATGGGACCGGAAGTGAGCAAACAGGGTTTCCTAGATAGCTGCCAGGACAGCTGATGGTATGTGAAGTTCATGAGGCAGGTGGAGTTGTTTTGGCACTGGAAGAACTGTGCTGCTACTTCGGGCAGTTGCCATTCACCACCACACTACCTTCCCTAGGTGTCATAGCCACTTTCAGACTTTTGTGCTGCCAGAGCCCTTGGTTTCCATGGCAGCGGGAAATGGCTTTGGCCGTGAACTTGCCTTTGGCTGTGGAGTTTTGAGTGCCTTGAGTGAGGAGCTCCATGTTAGTATTTTGTTTGGGTGCTCAAGCTGCTTGATTCCATCCCACTGGGCTCAATGGGCACTGGACCGGAAGTGAGCAAACAGGGTTTCCTAGATAGCTGCCACGACAGCTGATGGTTTGTGAAGTGCATGAGGCAGGTGGAGTTGTTTTGGCACTGGAAGAGCTGTGCTGCTGCTTCGGGCAGTTGCCATTCACCACCACACTACCTTCCCTAGGTGTCATAGCCACTTTCAGACATATGTGCTGCCAGAGCCCTTGGTTTCCATGGCAGCGGGAAATGGCTTTGTCCCTGAACTTGTCTTTGGCTGTGGAGTTTTGAGCGGCTTGAGTGAGGAGCTCCATGTTAGTTTTGTGTGGGTGCTCAAGCTGCTTGATTCCATCCCACTGGGCTCAATGGGCATGGGACCGGAAGTGAGCAAACAGGGTTTCCTAGATAGCTGCCAGGACAGCTGATGGTATGTGAAGTGCATGAGGCAGGTGGAGTTGTTTTGGCACTGGAAGAGCTGTGCTGCTGCTTCGGGCAGTTGCCATTCACCACCACACTACCTTCCCTAGGTGTCATAGCCACTTTCAGACATATGTGCTGCCAGAGACCTTGAATTCCATGGCAGCGGGAAATGGCATTGGCCCTGAAGTTGTCTTTGGCTGTGGAGTTTTGAGCACCTTCTGTGAGGAGCTCCATGTTAGTTTTGTGTGGGTGCTCAATCTGCTTGATTCCATCCCACTGGGCTCAATGGGCATGGGACCGGAAGTGAGCAAACAGGGTTTCCTAGATAGCTGCCAGGACAGCTGATGGTATGTGAAGTGCATGAGGCAGGTGGAGTTGTTTTGGCACTGGTAGAGCTGTGCTGCTGCTTCGGGCAGTTGCCATTCACCACCACACTACCTTCCCTAGGTGTCATAGCCACTTGCAGACATATGTGCTGCCAGAGCCCTTGGTTTCCATGGCAGCTGGAAATGGCTTTGGCCCTGAACTTGCCTTTGGCTGTGGAGTTTTGAGCGCCTTGAGTGAGGAGCTCCATGTTAGTATTTTGTGTGGGTGCTCAAGCTGCTTGATTCCATCCCACTGGGCTCAATGGGCATGGGACCGGAAGTGAGCAAACAGGGTTTCCTAGAGAGCTGCCAGGACAGCTGATGGTTTGTGAAGTGCATGAGGCAGGTGGAGTTGTTTTGGCACTGGAAGAGCTGTGCTGCTGCTTCGGGCAGTTGCCATTCACCACCACACTACCTTCCCTAGGTGTCATAGCCACTTTCAGACATATGTGCTGCCAGATCCCTTGGTTTCCATGGCAGCGGGAAATGGCTTTGGCCCTGAACTTGTCTTTGGCTGTGGAGTTTTGAGTGCCTTGAGTGAGGAGCTCCATGTTAGTTTTGTGTGGGTGCTCAAGCTGCTTGATTCCATCCCACTGGGCTCAATGGGCATGGGACCCGAAGTGAGCAAACAGGGTTTCCTAGATAGCTGCCAGGACAGCTGATGGTATGTGAAGTGCATGAGGCAGGTGGAGTTGTTTTGGCACTGGAAGAGCTGTGCTGCTGCTTCGGGCAGTTGCCATTCACCACCACACTACCTTCCCTAGGTGTCATAGCCACTTTCAGACATATGTGCTGCCAGAGCACTTGGTTTCCATGGCAGGGGGAAATGGCTTTGGCCCTGAACTTGTCTTTGGCTGTGGAGTTTTGAGCGCAGTTAGTGAGGAGCTGCATGTAAGTTTTGTGTGGGTGCTCAAGCTGCTTGATTCTATCCCACTGGGCTCAATGGGCATGGGACCCGAAGTGACCAAACAGGGTTTCCTAGATAGCTGCCAGGACAGCTGATGGTATGTGAAGTTCATGAGGCAGGTGGAGTTGTTTTGGCACTGGAAGAGCTGTGCTGCTGCTTCGGGCAGTTGCCATTCACCACCACACTACCTTCCCTAGGTGTCATAGCCACTTTCAGACATATGTGCTGCCAGAGCCCTTGGTTTCCATGGCAGCGGGAAATGGCTGTGGCCGTGAACTTGTCTTTGGCTGTGGAGGTTTGAGCGCAGTTAGTGAGGAGCTCCAAGTTAGTTTTGTGTGGGTGCTCAAGCTGCTTGATTCCATCCCACTGGGCTCAATGGGCATGGGACCTTCAGTGACCAAACAGGGTTTCCTAGATAGCGGCCAGGACAGCTGATGGTATGTGAAGTGCATGAGGCAGGTGGAGTTGTTTTGGCACTGGAAGAGCTGTGCTGCTGCTTCGGGAAGTTGCCATTCACCACCACACTACCTTCCCTAGGTGTCATAGCCACTTTCAGACATATGTGCTGCCAGAGCCCTTGGTTTCCATGGCAGCGGGAAATGGCTTGGGCCCTGAACTTGCCTTTGGCTGTGGAGTTTTGAGCGCCTTGAGTGAGGAGGTGCATGTTAGTTTTGTGTGGGTGCTCAAGCTGCTTGATTCTATCCCACTGGGCTCAATGGGCACTGGACCGGATGTGAGCAAACAGGGTTTCCTAGATAGCTGCCAGGACAGCTGATGGTATGATAAGTTCATGAGGCAGGTGGAGTTGTTTTGGCACTGGAAGAGCTGTGCTGCTGCTTCGGGCAGTTGCCATTCACCACCACACTACCTTCCCTAGGTGTCATAGCCACTTTCAGACATATGTGCTGCCTGATCCCTTCGTTTCCATGGCAGCGGGAAATGGCTTTGGCCCTGAACTTGTCTTTGGCTGTGGAGTTTTGAGCGCCTTGAGTGAGGAGCTGCATGTTAGTTTTGTGTGGATGCTCAAGCTGCTTGATTCCATCCCACTGGGCTCAATGGGCACTGGACCGGAAGTGAGCAAACACGGTTTCCTAGATAGCTGCCAGGACAGCTGATGGTATGTGAAGTGCATGAGGCAGGTGGAGTTGTTTTGGCACTGGAAGAGCTGTGCTGCTGCTTCGGGCAGTTGCCATTCACCACCACACTACCTTCCCTAGGTGTCATAGCCACTTTCAGACATATGTGCTGCCAGAGCCCTTGGTTTCCATGGCAGCGGGAAATGGCTTTGGCCCTGAACTTGCCTTTGGCTGTGGAGTTTTGAGCGCCTTGAGTGAGGAGCTCCATGTTAGTATTTTGTGGGTGCTCAAGCTGCTTGATTCTATCCCACTGGGCTCAATGGGCATGGGACCGAACGTGACCAAACAGGGTTTCCTAGATAGCTGCCAGGACAGCTGATGGTTTGTGAAGTTCATGAGGCAGGTGGAGTTGTTTTGGCACTGGAAGAGCTGTGCTGCTGCTTCGGGCAGTTGCCATTCACCACCACACTACCTTCCCTAGGTGTCATAGCCACTTTCAGACATATGTGCTGCCAGATCCCTTGGTTTCCATGGCAGCGGGAAATGGCTTTGGCGCTGAACTTGTCTTTGGCTGTGGAGTTTTGAGTGCCTTGAGTGAGGAGCTCCATGTTAGTTTTGTGTGTGTGCTCAAGCTGCTTGATTACATCCCACTAGGCTCAATGGGCATGGGACCGGAAGTGACCAAACAGGGTTTCCTAGATAGCTGCCAGGACAGCTGATGGTATGTGAAGTTCATGAGGCAGGTGGAGTTGTTTTGGCACTGGAAGAGCTGTGCTGCTGCTTCGGGCAGTTGCCATTCACCACCACACTACCTTCCCTAGGTGTCATAGCCAGTTGCAGACATATGTGCTGCCAGAGCCCTTGGTTTCCATGGCAGCGGGAAATGGCATTGGCCCTGAACTTGTCTTTGGCTGTGGAGTTTTGAGCGCCTTGAGTGAGGAGCTGCATGTTAGTTTTGTGTGGGTGCTCAAGCTGCTTGATTCCATCCCACTAGGCTCAATGGGCATGGGACCGGAAGTGACCAAACAGGGTTTCCTAGATAGCTGCCAGGACAGCTGATGGTATGTGAAGTGCATGAGGCAGGTGGAGTTGTTTTGGCACTGGAAGAGCTGTGCTGCTGCTTCGGGCAGTTGCCATTCACCACCACACTACCTTCCCTAGGTGTCATAGCCACTTTCAGACATATGTGCTGCCAGAGCCCTTGGTTTCCATGGCAGCGGGAAATGGCTTTGGCGCTGAACTTGTCTTTGGCTGTGGAGCTTTGAGCGCCTTGAGTTAGGAGCTCCATGTTAGTTTTGTGTGGGTGCTCAAGCTGCTTGATTCTATCCTACTGGGCTCAATGGGCATGGGACCGGAAGTGAGCAAACATTGTTTCCTAGATAGCTGCCAGGACAGCTGATGGTATGTGAAGTGCATGAGGCAGGTGGAGTTGTTTTGGCACTGGAAGAGCTGTGCTGCTGCTTCGGGAAGTTGCCATTCACCACCACACTACCTTCCCTAGGTGTCATAGCCACTTTCAGACATATGTGCTGCCAGAGCCCTTGGTTTCCATGGCAGCGGGAAATGGCTTTGGCCGTGAACTTGTCTTTGGCTGTGGAGTTTTGAGCGCCTTGATTGAGGAGGTGCATGTTAGTTTTGTGTGGGTGCTCAAGCTGCTTGATTCCATCCCACTGGGCTCAATGGGCACTGGACCGGAAGTGAGCAAACAGGGTTTCCTAGATAGCTGCCAGGACAGCTGATGGTATGTGAAGTTCATGAGGCAGGTGGAGTTGTTTTGGCACTGGAAGAACTGTGCTGCTACTTCGGGCAGTTGCCATTCACCACCACACTACCTTCCCTAGGTGTCATAGCCACTTTCAGACATATGTGCTGCCAGAGCCCTTGGTTTCCATGGCAGCGGGAAATGGCTTTGGCCCTGAACTTGTCTTTGGCTGTGGAGCTTTGAGCGCCTTGAGTGAGGAGGTGCATGTTAGTTTTGTGTGGGTGCTCAAGCTGCTTGATTCCATCCCACTGGGCTCAAAGGGCACTGGACCGGAAGTGAGCAAACAGGGTTTCCTAGAGAGCTGCCAGGACAGCTGATGGTTTGTGAAGTGCATGAGGCAGGTGGAGTTGTTTTGGCACTGGAAGAGCTGTGCTGCTGCTTCGGGCAGTTGCCATTCACCACCACACTACCTTCCCTAGGTGTCATAGCCACTTTCAGACATATGTGCTGCCAGAGACCTTGAATTCCATGGCAGCGGGAAATGGCATTGGCCCTGAACTTGTCTTTGGCTGTGGAGTTTTGAGCACCTTCGGTGAGGAGCTCCATGTTAGTTTTGTGTGGGTGCTCAAGCTGCTTGATTCCATCCCACTGGGCTCAATGGGCATGGGACCGGAAGTGACCAAACAGGGTTTCCTAGATAGCTGCCAGGACAGCTGATGGTATGTGAAGTGCATGAGGCAGGTGGAGTTGTTTTGGCACTGGAAGAGCTGTGCTGCTGCTTCGGGCAGCTGCCATTCACCACCACACTACCTTCCCTAGGTGTCATAGCCACTTTCAGACATATGTGCTGCCAGAGACCTTGAATTCCATGGCAGCGGGAAATGGCATTGGCCCTGAACTTGCCTTTGGCTGTGGAGTTTTGAGCGCCTTGAGTGAGGAGGTGCATGTTAGTTTTGTGTGGGTGCTCAAGCTGCTTGATTCCATCCCACTGGGCTCAATGGGCATGGGACCGGAAGTGAGCAAACAGGGTTTCCTAGATAGCTGCCAGGACAGCTGATGGTATGTGAAGTTCATGAGGCAGGTGGAGTTGTTTTGGCACTGGAAGAGCTGTGCTGCTGCTTCGGGCAGTTGCCATTCACCACCACACTACCTTCCCTAGGTGTCATAGCCACTTTCAGACATATGTGCTGCCAGAGCCCTTGGTTTCCATGGCAGCGGGAAATGGCTTGGGCCCTGAACTTGCCTTTGGCTGTGGAGCTTTGAGCGCCTTGAGTGAGGAGGTGCATGTTAGTTTTGTGTGGGTGCTCAAGCTGCTTGATTCCATCCCACTGGGCTCAATGGGCATGGGACCGGAAGTGACCAAACAGGGTTTCCTAGATAGCGGCCACGACAGCTGATGGTTTGTGAAGTGCATGAGGCAGGTGGAGTTGTTTTGGCACTGGAAGAGCTGTGCTGCTGCTTCGGGCAGTTGCCATTCACCACCACACTACCTTCCCTAGGTGTCATAGTCCCTTGCAGACATATGTGCTGCCAGAGCCCTTGGTTTCCATGGCAGCGGGAAATGGCATTGTCCTTGAACTTGCCATTGGCTGTGGAGCTTTGAGCGCCGTCAGTGAGGAGCTCCATGTTAGTTTTGTGTGGGTGCTCAAGCTGCTTGATTCCATCCCACTGTGCTCAATGGGCATGGGACCCGAAGTGACCAAACAGGGTTTCCTAGATAGCTGCCAGGACAGCTGATGGTTTGTGAAGTGCATGAGGCAGGGGGAGTTGTTTTGGCACTGGAAGAGCTGTGCTGCTGCTTCGGGCAGTTGCCATTCACCACCACACTACCTTCCCTAGGTGTCATAGCCACTTTCAGACATATGTGCTGCCAGAGCCCTTGGTTTCCATGGCAGCGGGAAATGGCTTTGGCCCTGAACTTGTCTTTGGCTGTGGAGCTTTGAGCACCTTGAGTAAGGAGGTGCATGTTTGTTTTGTGTGGGTGCTCAAGCTGCTTGATTCCATCCCACTGGGCTCAATGGGCATGGGACCTTCAGTGACCAAACAGGGTTTCCTAGATAGCTGCCAGGACAGCTGATGGTATGTGAAGTGCATGAGGCAGGTGGAGTTGTTTTGGCACTGGAAGAGCTGTGCTGCTGCTTCGGGCAGTTGCCATTCACCACCACACTACCTTCCCTAGGTGTCATAGCCACTTTCAGACATATGTGCTGCCAGAGCCCTGGGTTTCCATGGCAGCGGGAAATGGCTTGGGCCCTGAACTTGCCTTTGGCTGTGGAGTTTTGAGCGCCTTGAGTGAGGAGGTGCATGTTAGTTTTGTGTGGGTGCTCAAGCTGCTTGATTCCATCCCACTGGGCTCAATGGGCATGGGACCGGAAGTGACCAAACAGGGTTTCCTAGATAGCGGCCAGGACAGCTGATGGTATGTGAAGTGCATGAGGCAGGTGGAGTTGTTTTGGCACTGGAAGAGCTGTGCTGCTGCTTCGGGTAGTTGCCATTCACCACCACACTACCTTCCCTAGGTGTCATAGCCACTTTCAGACATATGTGCTGCCAGAGCCCTTGGTTTCCATGGCAGCGGGAAATGGCTTTGGCCGTGAACTTGTCTTTGGCTGTGGAGTTTTGAGCGCCTTGAGTGAGGAGGTGCATGTTAGTTTTGTGTGGGTGCTCAAGCTGCTTGATTCCATCCCACTGGGCTCAATGGGCATGGGACCGGAAGTGAGCAAACAGGGTTTCCTAGATAGCTGCCATGACAGCTGATGGTTTGTGAAGTTCATGAGGCAGGTGGAGTTGTTTTGGCACTGGAAGAGCTGTGCTGCTGCTTCGGGCAGTTGCCATTCACCACCACACTACCTTCCCTAGGTGTCATAGCCACTTTCAGACATATGTGCTGCCAGAGCACTTGGTTTCCATGGCAGCAGGAAATGGCTTGGGCTCTGAACTTGTCTTTGGCTGTGGAGCTTTGAGCGCCTTGATTGAGGAGGTGCATGTTAGTTTTGTGTGGGTGCTCAAGCTGCTTGATTCCATCCCACTGGGCTCAATGGGCATGGGACCGGAAGTGACCAAACAGGGTTTCCTAGATAGCTGCCAGGACAGCTGATGGTTTGTGAAGTGCATGAGGCAGGTGGAGTTGTTTTGGCACTGGAAGAGCTGTGCTGCTGCTTCGGGCAGTTGCCATTCACCACCACACTACCTTCCCTAGGTGTCATAGCCACTTTCAGACATATGTGCTGCCAGAGCCCTTGGTTTCCATGGCAGCGGGAAATGGCTTTGGCCCTGAACTTGTCTTTGGCTGTGGAGCTTTGAGCACCTTGAGTGAGGAGGTGCATGTTTGTTTTGTGTGGGTGCTCAAGCTGCTTGATTCCATCCCACTGGGCTCAATGGGCATGGGACCTTCAGTGAGCAAACAGGGTTTCCTAGATAGCTGCCAGGACAGCTGATGGTATGTGAAGTGCATGAGGCAGGTGGAGTTGTTTTGGCACTGGAAGAGCTGTGCTGCTGCTTCGGGAAGTTGCCATTCACCACCACACTACCTTCCCTAGGTGTCATAGCCACTTTCAGACATATGTGCTGCCAGAGCCCTTGGTTTCCATGGCAGCGGGAAATGGCTTTGGCCGTGAACTTGCCTTTGGCTGTGGAGTTTTGAGCGCCTTGAGTGAGGAGGTGCATGTTAGTTTTGTGTGGGTGCTCAAGCTGCTTGATTCCATCCCACTGGGCTCAATGGGCATGGGACCGGAAGTGAGCAAACAGGGTTTCCTAGATAGCTGCCAGGACAGCTGATGGTATGTGAAGTTCATGAGGCAGGTGGAGTTGTTTTGGCACTGGAAGAGCTGTGCTGCTGCTTCGGGCAGTTGCCATTCACCACCACACTACCTTCCCTAGGTGTCATAGCCACTTTCAGACATATGTGCTGCCAGAGCCCTGGGTTTCCATGGCAGCGGGAAATGGCTTGGGCCCTGAACTTGCCTTTGGCTGTGGAGTTTTGAGCGCCTTGAGTGAGGAGGTGCATGTTAGTTTTGTGTGGGTGCTCAAGCTGCTTGATTCCATCCCACTGGGCTCAATGGGCATGGGACCGGAAGTGACCAAACAAGGTTTCCTAGATAGCGGCCACGACAGCTGATGGTTTGTGAAGTGCATGAGGCAGGTGGAGTTGTTTTGGCACTGGAAGAGCTGTGCTGCTGCTTCGGGCAGTTGCCATTCACCACCACACTACCTTCCCTAGGTGTCATAGTCCCTTGCAGACATATGTGCTGCCAGAGCCCTTGGTTTCCATGGCTGCGGGAAATTTCATTGTCCTTGAACTTGCCATTGGCTGTGGAGCTTTGAGCGCCGTCAGTGAGGAGCTCCATGTTAGTTTTGTGTGGGTGCTCAAGCTGCTTGATTCCATCCCACTGGGCTCAATGGGCATGGGACCGGAAGTGAGCAAACAGGGTTTCCTAGATAGCTGTCAGGACAGCTGATGGTAGGTGAAGTTCATGAGGCAGGTGGAGTTGTTTTGGCACTGGAAGAGCTGTGCTGCTGCTTCGGGCAGTTGCCATTCACCACCACACTACCTTCCCTAGGTGTCATAGCCACTTTCAGACATATGTGCTGCCAGAGCCCTTGGTTTCCATGGCAGCGGGAAATGGCTTGGGCCCTGAACTTGCCTTTGGCTGTGGAGTTTTGAGCGCCATCAGTGAGGAGATCCATGTTAGTATTGTGTGGGTGCTCAAGCTGCTTGATTCCATCCCACTGGGCTCAATGGGCATGGGACCGGAAGTGACCAAACAGGGTTTCCTAGAGAGCTGCCAGGACAACTGATGGTATGTGAAGTTCATGAGGCAGGTGGAGTTGTTTTGGCACTGGAAGAGCTGTGCTGCTGCTTCGGGCAGTTGCCATTCACCACCACACTACCTTCCCTAGGTGTCATAGCCACTTGCAGACATATGTGCTGCCAGAGCCCTTGGTTTCCATGGCAGCGGGAAATGGCTTGGGCGCTGAACTTGTCTTTGGCTGTGGAGTTTTGAGTGCCTTGAGTGAGGAGCTCCATGTTAGTTTTGTGTGGGTGCTCAAGCTGCTTGATTCCATCCCACTGGGCTCAATGGGCACTGGACCGGCAGTGACCAAACAGGGTTTCCTAGATAGCGGCCAGGACAGCTGATGGTATGTGAAGTGCATGAGGCAGGTGGAGTTGTTTTGGCACTGGAAGAGCTGTGCTGCTGCTTCGGGCAGTTGCCATTCGCCACCACACTACCTTCCCTAGGTGTCATAGCCACTTTCAGACATATGTGCTGCCAGAGCCCTTGGTTTCCATGGCAGCGGGAAATGGCTTTGGCCGTGAACTTGCCATTGGCTGTGGAGCTTTGAGCGCCGTCAGTGAGGAGCTCCATGTTAGTTTTGTGTGGGTGCTCAAGCTGCTTGATTCCATCCCACTGGGCTCAATGGGCATGGGACCGGAAGTGAGCAAACAGGGTTTCCTAGATAGCTGCCAGGACAGCTGATGGTATGTGAAGTTCATGAGGCAGGTGGAGTTGTTTTGGCACTGGAAGAGCTGTGCTGCTGCTTCGGGCAGTTGCCATTCACCACCACACTACCTTCCCTAGGTGTCATAGCCACTTTCAGACATATGTGCTGCCAGAGCCCTTGGTTTCCATGGCAGCGGGAAATGGCTTTGGCCCTGAACTTGCCTTTGGCTGTGGAGTTTTGAGCGCCATCAGTGAGGAGATCCATGTTAGTATTGTGTGGGTGCTCAAGCTGCTTGATTCCATCCCACTGGGCTCAATGGGCATGGGACCGGAAGTGACCAAACAGGGTTTCCTAGATAGCTGCCAGGACAGCTGATGGTATGTGAAGTTCATGAGGCAGGTGGAGTTGTTTTTTCACTGGAAGAGCTGTGCTGCTGCTTCGGGCAGTTGCCATTCACCACCACACTACCTTCCCTAGGTGTCATAGCCACTTGCAGACATATGTGCTGCCAGAGCCCTTGCTTTCCATGGCAGCGGGAAATGGCTTGGGCGCTGAACTTGTCTTTGGCTGTGGAGTTTTGAGTGCCTTGAGTGAGGAGCTCCATGTTAGTTTTGTGTGGGTGCTCAAGCTGCTTGATTCCATCCCACTGGGCTCAATGGGCACTGGACCGGCAGTGACCAAACAGGGTTTCCTAGATAGCGGCCAGGACAGCTGATGGTATGTGAAGTGCATGAGGCAGGTGGAGTTGTTTTGGCACTGGAAGAGCTGTGCTGCTGCTTCGGGCAGTTGCCATTCGCCACCACACTACCTTCCCTAGGTGTCATAGCCACTTTCAGACATATGTGCTGCCAGAGCCCTTGGTTTCCATGGCAGCGGGAAATGGCTTTGGCCCTGAACTTGCCTTTGGCTGTGGAGTTTTGAGCGCCATCAGTGAGGAGATCCATGTTAGTATTGTGTGGGTGCTCAAGCTGCTTGATTCTATCCCACTGGGCTCAATGGGCACTGGACCGGATGTGAGCAAACAGGGTTTCCTAGATAGCTGCCAGGACAGCTGATGGTATGATAAGTTCATGAGGCAGGTGGAGTTGTTTTGGCACTGGAAGAGCTGTGCTGCTGCTTCGGGCAGTTGCCATTCACCACCACACTACCTTCCCTAGGTGTCATAGCCACTTTCAGACATATGTGCTGCCTGATCCCTTCGTTTCCATGGCAGCGGGAAATGGCTTTGGCCCTGAACTTGTCTTTGGCTGTGGAGTTTTGAGCGCCTTGAGTGAGGAGCTGCATGTTAGTTTTGTGTGGGTGCTCAAGCTGCTTGATTCCATCCCACTGGGCTCAATGGGCACTGGACCGGAAGTGAGCAAACACGGTTTCCTAGATAGCTGCCAGGACAGCTGATGGTATGTGAAGTGCATGAGGCAGGTGGAGTTGTTTTGGCACTGGAAGAGCTGTGCTGCTGCTTCGGGCAGTTGCCATTCACCACCACACTACCTTCCCTAGGTGTCATAGCCACTTTCAGACATATGTGCTGCCAGAGCCCTTGGTTTCCATGGCAGCGGGAAATGGCTTTGGCCCTGAACTTGCCTTTGGCTGTGGAGTTTTGAGCGCCTTGAGTGAGGAGCTCCATGTTAGTATTTTGTGGGTGCTCAAGCTGCTTGATTCTATCCCACTGGGCTCAATGGGCATGGGACCGGAAGTGACCAAACAGGGTTTCCTAGATAGCTGCCAGGACAGCTGATGGTTTGTGAAGTTCATGAGGCAGGTGGAGTTGTTTTGGCACTGGAAGAGCTGTGCTGCTGCTTCGGGCAGTTGCCATTCACCACCACACTACCTTCCCTAGGTGTCATAGCCACGTTCAGACATATGTGCTGCCAGATCCCTTGGTTTCCATGGCAGCGGGAAATGGCTTTGGCGCTGAACTTGTCTTTGGCTGTGGAGTTTTGAGTGCCTTGAGTGAGGAGCTCCATGTTAGTTTTGTGTGTGTGCTCAAGCTGCTTGATTACATCCCACTAGGCTCAATGGGCATGGGACCGGAAGTGACCAAACAGGGTTTCCTAGATAGCTGCCAGGACAGCTGATGGTATGTGAAGTTCATGAGGCAGGTGGAGTTGTTTTGGCACTGGAAGAGCTGTGCTGCTGCTTCGGGCAGTTGCCATTCACCACCACACTACCTTCCCTAGGTGTCATAGCCAGTTGCAGACATATGTGCTGCCAGAGCCCTTGGTTTCCATGGCAGCGGGAAATGGCATTGGCCCTGAACTTGTCTTTGGCTGTGGAGTTTTGAGCGCCTTGAGTGAGGAGCTGCATGTTAGTTTTGTGTGGGTGCTCAAGCTGCTTGATTCCATCCCACTAGGCTCAATGGGCATGGGACCGGAAGTGACCAAACAGGGTTTCCTAGATAGCTGCCAGGACAGCTGATGGTATGTGAAGTGCATGAGGCAGGTGGAGTTGTTTTGGCACTGGAAGAGCTGTGCTGCTGCTTCGGGCAGTTGCCATTCACCACCACACTACCTTCCCTAGGTGTCATAGCCACTTTCAGACATATGTGCTGCCAGAGCCCTTGGTTTCCATGGCAGCGGGAAATGGCTTTGGCGCTGAACTTGTCTTTGGCTGTGGAGCTTTGAGCGCCTTGAGTTAGGAGCTCCATGTTAGTTTTGTGTGGGTGCTCAAGCTGCTTGATTCTATCCTACTGGGCTCAATGGGCATGGGACCGGAAGTGAGCAAACATTGTTTCCTAGATAGCTGCCAGGACAGCTGATGGTATGTGAAGTGCATGAGGCAGGTGGAGTTGTTTTGGCACTGGAAGAGCTGTGCTGCTGCTTCGGGAAGTTGCCATTCACCACCACACTACCTTCCCTAGGTGTCATAGCCACTTTCAGACATATGTGCTGCCAGAGCCCTTGGTTTCCATGGCAGCGGGAAATGGCTTTGGCCCTGAACTTGTCTTTGGCTGTGGAGCTTTGAGCGCCTTGAGTGAGGAGCTCCATGTTAGTTTTGTGTGGGTGCTCAAGCTGCTTGATTCCATCCCACTGGGCTCAAAGGGCACTGGACCGGAAGTGAGCAAACAGGGTTTCCTAGAGAGCTGCCAGGACAGCTGATGGTTTGTGAAGTGCATGAGGCAGGTGGAGTTGTTTTGGCACTGGAAGAGCTGTGCTGCTGCTTCGGGCAGTTGCCATTCACCACCACACTACCTTCCCTAGGTGTCATAGCCACTTTCAGACATATGTGCTGCCAGAGACCTTGAATTCCATGGCAGCGGGAAATGGCATTGGCCCTGAACTTGTCTTTGGCTGTGGAGTTTTGAGCACCTTCGGTGAGGAGCTCCATGTTAGTTTTGTGTGGGTGCTCAAGCTGCTTGATTCCATCCCACTGGGCTCAATGGGCATGGGACCGGAAGTGACCAAACAGGGTTTCCTAGATAGCTGCCAGGACAGCTGATGGTATGTGAAGTGCATGAGGCAGGTGGAGTTGTTTTGGCACTGGAAGAGCTGTGCTGCTGCTTCGGGCAGCTGCCATTCACCACCACACTACCTTCCCTAGGTGTCATAGCCACTTTCAGACATATGTGCTGCCAGAGACCTTGAATTCCATGGCAGCGGGAAATGGCATTGGCCCTGAACTTGCCTTTGGCTGTGGAGTTTTGAGCGCCTTGAGTGAGGAGGTGCATGTTAGTTTTGTGTGGGTGCTCAAGCTGCTTGATTCCATCCCACTGGGCTCAATGGGCATGGGACCGGAAGTGAGCAAACAGGGTTTCCTAGATAGCTGCCAGGACAGCTGATGGTATGTGAAGTTCATGAGGCAGGTGGAGTTGTTTTGGCACTGGAAGAGCTGTGCTGCTGCTTCGGGCAGTTGCCATTCACCACCACACTACCTTCCCTAGGTGTCATAGCCACTTTCAGACATATGTGCTGCCAGAGCCCTTGGTTTCCATGGCAGCGGGAAATGGCTTGGGCCCTGAACTTGCCTTTGGCTGTGGAGCTTTGAGCGCCTTGAGTGAGGAGGTGCATGTTAGTTTTGTGTGGGTGCTCAAGCTGCTTGATTCCATCCCACTGGGCTCAATGGGCATGGGACCGGAAGTGACCAAACAGGGTTTCCTAGATAGCGGCCACGACAGCTGATGGTTTGTGAAGTGCATGAGGCAGGTGGAGTTGTTTTGGCACTGGAAGAGCTGTGCTGCTGCTTCGGGCAGTTGCCATTCACCACCACACTACCTTCCCTAGGTGTCATAGTCCCTTGCAGACATATGTGCTGCCAGAGCCCTTGGTTTCCATGGCAGCGGGAAATGGCATTGTCCTTGAACTTGCCATTGGCTGTGGAGCTTTGAGCGCCGTCAGTGAGGAGCTCCATGTTAGTTTTGTGTGGGTGCTCAAGCTGCTTGATTCCATCCCACTGGGCTCAATGGGCATGGGACCCGAAGTGACCAAACAGGGTTTCCTAGATAGCTGCCAGGACAGCTGATGGTTTGTGAAGTGCATGAGGCAGGGGGAGTTGTTTTGGCACTGGAAGAGCTGTGCTGCTGCTTCGGGCAGTTGCCATTCACCACCACACTACCTTCCCTAGGTGTCATAGCCACTTTCAGACATATGTGCTGCCAGAGCCCTTGGTTTCCATGGCAGCGGGAAATGGCTTTGGCCCTGAACTTGTCTTTGGCTGTGGAGCTTTGAGCACCTTGAGTAAGGAGGTGCATGTTTGTTTTGTGTGGGTGCTCAAGCTGCTTGATTCCATCCCACTGGGCTCAATGGGCATGGGACCTTCAGTGACCAAACAGGGTTTCCTAGATAGCTGCCAGGACAGCTGATGGTATGTGAAGTGCATGAGGCAGGTGGAGTTGTTTTGGCACTGGAAGAGCTGTGCTGCTGCTTCGGGCAGTTGCCATTCACCACCACACTACCTTCCCTAGGTGTCATAGCCACTTTCAGACATATGTGCTGCCAGAGCCCTGGGTTTCCATGGCAGCGGGAAATGGCTTGGGCCCTGAACTTGCCTTTGGCTGTGGAGTTTTGAGCGCCTTGAGTGAGGAGGTGCATGTTAGTTTTGTGTGGGTGCTCAAGCTGCTTGATTCCATCCCACTGGGCTCAATGGGCATGGGACCGGAAGTGACCAAACAGGGTTTCCTAGATAGCGGCCAGGACAGCTGATGGTATGTGAAGTGCATGAGGCAGGTGGAGTTGTTTTGGCACTGGAAGAGCTGTGCTGCTGCTTCGGGTAGTTGCCATTCACCACCACACTACCTTCCCTAGGTGTCATAGCCACTTTCAGACATATGTGCTGCCAGAGCCCTTGGTTTCCATGGCAGCGGGAAATGGCTTTGGCCGTGAACTTGTCTTTGGCTGTGGAGTTTTGAGCGCCTTGAGTGAGGAGCTGCATGTTAGTTTTGTGTGGGTGCTCAAGCTGCTTGATTCCATCCCACTGGGCTCAATGGGCATGGGACCGGAAGTGACCAAACAGGGTTTCCTAGATAGCTGCCATGACAGCTGATGGTTTGTGAAGTTCATGAGGCAGGTGGAGTTGTTTTGGCACTGGAAGAGCTGTGCTGCTGCTTCGGGCAGTTGCCATTCACCACCACACTACCTTCCCTAGGTGTCATAGCCACTTTCAGACATATGTGCTGCCAGAGCACTTGGTTTCCATGGCAGCAGGAAATGGCTTGGGCTCTGAACTTGTCTTTGGCTGTGGAGCTTTGAGCGCCTTGATTGAGGAGGTGCATGTTAGTTTTGTGTGGGTGCTCAAGCTGCTTGATTCCATCCCACTGGGCTCAATGGGCATGGGACCGGAAGTGACCAAACAGGGTTTCCTAGATAGCTGCCAGGACAGCTGATGGTTTGTGAAGTGCATGAGGCAGGGGGAGTTGTTTTGGCACTGGAAGAGCTGTGCTGCTGCTTCGGGCAGTTGCCATTCACCACCACACTACCTTCCCTAGGTGTCATAGCCACTTTCAGACATATGTGCTGCCAGAGCCCTTGGTTTCCATGGCAGCGGGAAATGGCTTTGGCCCTGAACTTGTCTTTGGCTGTGGAGCTTTGAGCACCTTGAGTGAGGAGGTGCATGTTTGTTTTGTGTGGGTGCTCAAGCTGCTTGATTCCATCCCACTGGGCTCAATGGGCATGGGACCTTCAGTGAGCAAACAGGGTTTCCTAGATAGCTGCCAGGACAGCTGATGGTATGTGAAGTGCATGAGGCAGGTGGAGTTGTTTTGGCACTGGAAGAGCTGTGCTGCTGCTTCGGGAAGTTGCCATTCACCACCACACTACCTTCCCTAGGTGTCATAGCCACTTTCAGACATATGTGCTGCCAGAGCCCTTGGTTTCCATGGCAGCGGGAAATGGCTTTGGCCGTGAACTTGCCTTTGGCTGTGGAGTTTTGAGCGCCTTGAGTGAGGAGGTGCATGTTAGTTTTGTGTGGGTGCTCAAGCTGCTTGATTCCATCCCACTGGGCTCAATGGGCATGGGACCGGAAGTGAGCAAACAGGGTTTCCTAGATAGCTGCCAGGACAGCTGATGGTATGTGAAGTTCATGAGGCAGGTGGAGTTGTTTTGGCACTGGAAGAGCTGTGCTGCTGCTTCGGGCAGTTGCCATTCACCACCACACTACCTTCCCTAGGTGTCATAGCCACTTTCAGACATATGTGCTGCCAGAGCCCTGGGTTTCCATGGCAGCGGGAAATGGCTTGGGCCCTGAACTTGCCTTTGGCTGTGGAGTTTTGAGCGCCTTGAGTGAGGAGGTGCATGTTAGTTTTGTGTGGGTGCTCAAGCTGCTTGATTCCATCCCACTGGGCTCAATGGGCATGGGACCGGAAGTGACCAAACAGGGTTTCCTAGATAGCGGCCACGACAGCTGATGGTTTGTGAAGTGCATGAGGCAGGTGGAGTTGTTTTGGCACTGGAAGAGCTGTGCTGCTGCTTCGGGCAGTTGCCATTCACCACCACACTACCTTCCCTAGGTGTCATAGTCCCTTGCAGACATATGTGCTGCCAGAGCCCTTGGTTTCCATGGCAGCGGGAAATGGCATTGTCCTTGAACTTGCCATTGGCTGTGGAGCTTTGAGCGCCGTCAGTGAGGAGCTCCATGTTAGTTTTGTGTGGGTGCTCAAGCTGCTTGATTCCATCCCACTGGGCTCAATGGGCATGGGACCGGAAGTGAGCAAACAGGGTTTCCTAGATAGCTGTCAGGACAGCTGATGGTAGGTGAAGTTCATGAGGCAGGTGGAGTTGTTTTGGCACTGGAAGAGCTGTGCTGCTGCTTCGGGCAGTTGCCATTCACCACCACACTACCTTCCCTAGGTGTCATAGCCACTTTCAGACATATGTGCTGCCAGAGCCCTTGGTTTCCATGGCAGCGGGAAATGGCTTGGGCCCTGAACTTGCCTTTGGCTGTGGAGTTTTGAGCGCCATCAGTGAGGAGATCCATGTTAGTATTGTGTGGGTGCTCAAGCTGCTTGATTCCATCCCACTGGGCTCAATGGGCATGGGACCGGAAGTGACCAAACAGGGTTTCCTAGAGAGCTGCCAGGACAACTGATGGTATGTGAAGTTCATGAGGCAGGTGGAGTTGTTTTGGCACTGGAAGAGCTGTGCTGCTGCTTCGGGCAGTTGCCATTCACCACCACACTACCTTCCCTAGGTGTCATAGCCACTTGCAGACATATGTGCTGCCAGAGCCCTTGGTTTCCATGGCAGCGGGAAATGGCTTGGGCGCTGAACTTGTCTTTGGCTGTGGAGTTTTGAGTGCCTTGAGTGAGGAGCTCCATGTTAGTTTTGTGTGGGTGCTCAAGCTGCTTGATTCCATCCCACTGGGCTCAATGGGCACTGGACCGGCAGTGACCAAACAGGGTTTCCTAGATAGCTGCCAGGACAGCTGATGGTATGTGAAGTGCATGAGGCAGGTGGAGTTGTTTTGGCACTGGAAGAGCTGTGCTGCTGCTTCGGGCAGTTGCCATTCGCCACCACACTACCTTCCCTAGGTGTCATAGCCACTTTCAGACATATGTGCTGCCAGAGCCCTTGGTTTCCATGGCAGCGGGAAATGGCTTTGGCCGTGAACTTGCCATTGGCTGTGGAGCTTTGAGCGCCGTCAGTGAGGAGCTCCATGTTAGTTTTGTGTGGGTGCTCAAGCTGCTTGATTCCATCCCACTGGGCTCAATGGGCATGGGACCGGAAGTGAGCAAACAGGGTTTCCTAGATAGCTGCCAGGACAGCTGATGGTATGTGAAGTTCATGAGGCAGGTGGAGTTGTTTTGGCACTGGAAGAGCTGTGCTGCTGCTTCGGGCAGTTGCCATTCACCACCACACTACCTTCCCTAGGTGTCATAGCCACTTTCAGACATATGTGCTGCCAGAGCCCTTGGTTTCCATGGCAGCGGGAAATGGCTTTGGCCCTGAACTTGCCTTTGGCTGTGGAGTTTTGAGCGCCATCAGTGAGGAGATCCATGTTAGTATTGTGTGGGTGCTCAAGCTGCTTGATTCCATCCCACTGGGCTCAATGGGCATGGGACCGGAAGTGACCAAACAGGGTTTCCTAGATAGCTGCCAGGACAGCTGATGGTATGTGAAGTTCATGAGGCAGGTGGAGTTGTTTTGGCACTGGAAGAGCTGTGCTGCTGCTTCGGGCAGTTGCCATTCACCACCACACTACCTTCCCTAGGTGTCATAGCCACTTGCAGACATATGTGCTGCCAGAGCCCTTGCTTTCCATGGCAGCGGGAAATGGCTTGGGCGCTGAACTTGTCTTTGGCTGTGGAGTTTTGAGTGCCTTGAGTGAGGAGCTCCATGTTAGTTTTGTGTGGGTGCTCAAGCTGCTTGATTCCATCCCACTGGGCTCAATGGGCACTGGACCGGCAGTGACCAAACAGGGTTTCCTAGATAGCGGCCAGGACAGCTGATGGTATGTGAAGTGCATGAGGCAGGTGGAGTTGTTTTGGCACTGGAAGAGCTGTGCTGCTGCTTCGGGCAGTTGCCATTCACCACCACACTACCTTCCCTACGTGTCATAGCCACTTTCAGACATATGTGCTGCCAGAGCCCTTGGTTTCCATGGCAGCGGGAAATGGCTTGGGCCCTGAACTTGCCTTTGGCTGTGGAGTTTTGAGCGCCATCAGTGAGGAGATCCATGTTAGTATTGTGTGGGTGCTCAAGCTGCTTGATTCCATCCCACTGGGCTCAATGGGCATGGGACCGGAAGTGACCAAACAGGGTTTCCTAGATAGCTGCCAGGACAGCTGATGGTGGGTGAAGTTCATGAGGCAGGTGGAGTTGTTTTGGCACTGGAAGAGCTGTGCTGCTGCTTCGGGCAGTTGCCATTCACCACCACACTACCTTCCCTAGGTGTCATAGCCACTTTCAGACATATGTGCTGCCAGAGCCCTTGGTTTCCATGGCAGCGGGAAATGGCTTGGGCCCTGAACTTGCCTTTGGCTGTGGAGTTTTGAGCGCCATCAGTGAGGAGATCCATGTTAGTATTGTGTGGGTGCTCAAGCTGCTTGATTCCATCCCACTGGGCTCAATGGGCATGGGACCGGAAGTGACCAAACAGGGTTTCCTAGATAGCTGCCAGGACAACTGATGGTATGTGAAGTTCATGAGGCAGGTGGAGTTGTTTTGGCACTGGAAGAGCTGTGCTGCTGCTTCGGGCAGTTGCCATTCACCACCACACTACCTTCCCTAGGTGTCATAGCCACTTTCAGACATATGTGCTGCCAGAGCCCTTGGTTTCCATGGCAGCGGGAAATGGCTTGGGCGCTGAACTTGTCTTTGGCTGTGGAGTTTTGAGTGCCTTGAGTGAGGAGCTCCATGTTAGTTTTGTGTGGGTGCTCAAGCTGCTTGATTCCATCCCACTGGGCTCAATGGGCACTGGACCGGCAGTGACCAAACAGGGTTTCCTAGATAGCTGCCAGGACAGCTGATGGTATGTGAAGTGCATGAGGCAGGTGGAGTTGTTTTGGCACTGGAAGAGCTGTGCTGCTGCTTCGGGCAGTTGCCATTCACCACCACACTACCTTCCCTACGTGTCATAGCCACTTTCAGACATATGTGCTGCCAGAGCCCTTGGTTTCCATGGCAGCGGGAAATGGCTTGGGCCCTGAACTTGCCTTTGGCTGTGGAGTTTTGAGCGCCATCAGTGAGGAGATCCATGTTAGTATTGTGTGGGTGCTCCAGCTGCTTGATTCCATCCCACTGGGCTCAATGGGCATGGGACCGGAAGTGAGCAAACAGGGTTTCCTAGATAGCTGCCAGGACAGCTGATGGTAGGTGAAGTTCATGAGGCAGGTGGAGTTGTTTTGGCACTGGAAGAGCTGTGCTGCTGCTTCGGGCAGTTGCCATTCACCACCACACTACCTTCCCTAGGTGTCATAGCCACTTTCAGACATATGTGCTGCCAGAGCCCTTGGTTTCCATGGCAGCGGGAAATGGTTTGGGCCCTGAACTTGCCTTTGGCTGTGGAGTTTTGAGCGCCATCAGTGAGGAGATCCATGTTAGTATTGTGTGGGTGCTCAAGCTGCTTGATTCCATCCCACTGGGCTCAATGGGCATGGGACCGGAAGTGACCAAACAGGGTTTCCTAGAGAGCTGCCAGGACAACTGATGGTATGTGAAGTTCATGAGGCAGGTGGAGTTGTTTTGGCACTGGAAGAGCTGTGCTGCTGCTTCGGGTAGTTGCCATTCACCACCACACTACCTTCCCTAGGTGTCATAGCCACTTTCAGACATATGTGCTGCCAGAGCCCTTGGTTTCCATGGCAGCGGGAAATGGCTTGGGCGCTGAACTTGTCTTTGGCTGTGGAGTTTTGAGTGCCTTGAGTGAGGAGCTCCATGTTAGTTTTGTGTGGGTGCTCAAGCTGCTTAATTCCATCCCACTGGGCTCAATGGGCACTGGACCGGCAGTGACCAAACAGGGTTTCCTAGATAGCTGCCAGGACAGCTGATGGTATGTGAAGTGCATGAGGCAGGTGGAGTTGTTTTGGCACTGGAAGAGCTGTGCTGCTGCTTCGGGCAGTTGCCATTCACCACCACACTACCTTCCCTAGGTGTCATAGCCACTTTCAGACATATGTGCTGCCAGAGCCCTTGGTTTCCATGGCAGCGGGAAATGGCATTGTCCTTGAACTTGCCATTGGCTGTGGAGCTTTGAGCGCCGTCAGTGAGGAGCTCCATGTTAGTTTTGTGTGGGTGCTCAAGCTGCTTGATTCCATCCCACTGGGCTCAATGGGCATGGGACCGGAAGTGAGCAAACAGGGTTTCCTAGATAGCTGCCAGGACAGCTGATGGTATGTGAAGTTCATGAGGCAGGTGGAGTTGTTTTGGCACTGGAAGAGCTGTGCTGCTGCTTCGGGCAGTTGCCATTCACCACCACACTACCTTCCCTAGGTGTCATAGCCACTTTCAGACATATGTGCTGCCAGAGCCCTTGGTTTCCATGGCAGCGGGAAATGGCTTTGGCCCTGAACTTGCCTTTGGCTGTGGAGTTTTGAGCGCCATCAGTGAGGAGATCCATGTTAGTATTGTGTGGGTGCTCAAGCTGCTTGATTCCATCCCACTGGGCTCAATGGGCATGGGACCGGAAGTGACCAAACAGGGTTTCCTAGATAGCTGCCAGGACAACTGATGGTATGTGAAGTTCATGAGGCAGGTGGAGTTGTTTTGGCACTGGAAGAGCTGTGCTGCTGCTTCGGGCAGTTGCCATTCACCACCACACTACCTTCCCTAGGTGTCATAGCCACTTGCAGACATATGTGCTGCCAGAGCCCTTGGTTTCCATGGCAGCGGGAAATGGCTTGGGCGCTGAACTTGTCTTTGGCTGTGGAGTTTTGAGTGCCTTGACTGAGGAGCTCCATGTTAGTTTTGTGTGGGTGCTCAAGCTGCTTGATTCCATCCCACTGGGCTCAATGGGCACTGGACCGGCAGTGACCAAACAGGGTTTCCTAGATAGCGGCCAGGACAGCTGATGGTATGTGAAGTGCATGAGGCAGGTGGAGTTGTTTTGGCACTGGAAGAGCTGTGCTGCTGCTTCGGGCAGTTGCCATTCACCACCACACTACCTTCCCTAGGTGTCATAGCCACTTTCAGACATATGTGCTGCCAGAGCAATTGGTTTCCATGGCAGCGGGAAATGGCTTGGGCCCTGAAATTGTCTTTGCCTGTGGAGTTTTGAGCGCCTTGAGTGAGGAGCTCCATGTTAGTTTTGTGTGGGTGCTCAAGCTGCTTGATTCCATCCCACTGGGCTCAATGGGCATGGGACCAGAAGTGAGCAAACAGGGTTTCCTAGATAGCTGCCAGGACAGCTGATGGTATGTGAAGTGCATGAGGCAGGTGGAGTTGTTTTGGCACTGGAAGAGCTGTGCTGCTGCTTTGGGCAGTTGCCATTCACCACCACACTACCTTCCCTAGGTGTCATAGCCACTTTCAGACATATGTGCTGCCAGAGCACTTGGTTTCCATGGCAGCGGGAAATGGCTTGGGCCCTGAACTTGCCTTTGGCTGTGTAGTTTTGAGCGCCTTGAGTGAGGAGCTGCATGTTAGTTTTGTGTGGGTGCTCAAGCTGCTTGATTCCATCCCACTGGGCTCAATGGGCATGGGACCGGAAGTGAGCAAACAGGGTTTCCTAGATAGCTGCCAGGACAGCTGATGGTATGTGAAGTGCATGAGGCAGGTGGAGTTGTTTTGGCACTGGAAGAGCTGTGCTGCTGCTTCGGGCAGTTGCCATTCACCACCACACTACCTTCCCTAGGTGTCATAGCCACTTTCAGACATATGTGCTGCCACAGCCCTTGGTTTCCATGGCAGCGGGAAATGGCTTTGGCTCTGAACTTGTCTTTGGCTGTGGAGCTTTGAGCGCCTTGATTGAGGAGGTGCATGTTAGTTTTGTGTGGGTGCTCAAGCTGCTTGATTCCATCCCACTGGGCTCAATGGGCACTGGACGGCAGTGACCAAACAGGGTTTCCTAGATAGCTGCGACGACAGCTGATGGTATGTGAAGTGCATGAGGCAGGTGGAGTTGTTTTGGCACTGGAAGAGCTGTGCTGCTGCTTCGGGCAGTTGCCATTCACCACCACACTACCTTCCCTAGGTGTCATAGCCACTTTCAGACATATGTGCTGCCAGAGCCCTTGGTTTCCATGGCAGTGGGAAATGGCTTGGGCCCTGAACTTGCCTTTGGCTGTGGAGTTTTGAGCGCCATCAGTGAGGAGATCCATGTTAGTATTGTGTGGGTGCTCAAGCTGCTTGATTCCATCCCACTGGGCTCAATGGGCATGGGACCGGAAGTGACCAAGCAGGGTTTCCTAGATAGCTGCCAGGACAACTGATGGTATGTGAAGTTCATGAGGCAGGTGGAGTTGTTTTGGCACTGGAAGAGCTGTGCTGCTGCTTCGGGCAGTTGCCATTCACCACCACACTACCTTCCCTAGGTGTCATAGCCACTTTCAGACATATGTGCTGCCAGAGCCCTTGGTTTCCATGGCAGCGGGAAATGGCTTGGGCGCTGAACTTCTCTTTCTCTGTGGAGTTTTGAGTGCCTTGAGTGAGGAGCTCCATGTTAGTTTTGTGTGGGTGCTCAAGCTGCTTGATTCCATCCCACTGGGCTCAATGGGCACTGGACCGGATGTGAGCAAACAGGGTTTCCTAGATAGCTGCCAGGACAGCTGATGGTATGTGAAGTGCATGAGGCAGGTGGAGTTGTTTTGGCACTGGAAGAGCTGTGCTGCTGCTTCGGGCAGTTGCCATTCACCACCACACTACCTTCCCTAGGTGTCATAGCCACTTTCAGACATATGTGCTGCCAGAGCCCTTGGTTTCCATGGCAGCGGGAAATGGCTTGGGCGCTGAACTTCTCTTTCTCTGTGGAGTTTTGAGTGCCTTGAGTGAGGAGCTCCATGTTAGTTTTGTGTGGGTGCTCAAGCTGCTTGATTCCATCCCACTGGGCTCAATGGGCACTGGACCAGCAGTGACCAAACAGGGTTTCCTAGATAGCTGCCAGGACAGCTGATGGTATGTGAAGTGCATGAGGCAGGTGGAGTTGTTTTGGCACTGGAAGAGCTGTGCTGCTGCTTCGGGCAGTTGCCATTCACCACCACACTACCTTCCCTAGGTGTCATAGCCACTTTCAGACATATGTGCTGCCAGAGCCCTGGGTTTCCATGGCAGCGGGAAATGGCTTTGGCCCTGAAATTGTCTTTGGCTGTGGAGTTTTGAGCGCCGTCAGTGAGGAGCTCCATGTTAGTTTTGTGTGGGTGCTCAAGCTGCTTGATTCCATCCCACTGGGCTCAATGGGCACTGGACCGGATGTGAGCAAACAGGGTTTCCTAGATAGCTGCCAGGACAGCTGATGGTATGTGAAGTTCATGAGGCAGGTGGAGTTGTTTTGGCACTGGAAGAGCTGTGCTGCTGCTTCGGGCAGTTGCCATTCACCACCACACTACCTTCCCTAGGTGTCATAGCCACTTTCAGACATATGTGCTGCCAGAGCCCTTGGTTTCCATGGCAGCGGGAAATGGCTTGGGCCCTGAAATTGTCTTTGGCTGTGGAGTTTTGAGCGCCGTCAGTGAGGAGCTGCATGTTAGTTTTGTGTGGGTGCTCAAGCTGCTTGATTCCATCCCACTGGGCTCAATGGGCACTGGACCGGATGTGAGCAAACAGGGTTTCCTAGATAGCTGCCAGGACAGCTGATGGTATGTGAAGTGCATGAGGCAGGTGGAGTTGTTTTGGCACTGGAAGAGCTGTGCTGCTGCTTCGGGCAGTTGCCATTCACCACCACACTACCTTCCCTAGGTGTCATAGCCACTTTCAGACATATGTGCTGCCAGAGCCCTTGGTTTCCATGGCAGCGGGAAATGGCATTGTCCCTGAACTTGTCTTTGGCTGTGTAGTTTTGAGCGCCTTGATTGAGGAGGTGCATGTTAGTTTTGTGTGGGTGCTCAAGCTGCTTGATTCCATCCCACTGGGCTCAATGGGCATTGGACCGGCAGTGACCAAACAGGGTTTCCTAGATAGCTGCCAGGACAGCTGATTGTATGTGAAGTTCATGAGGCAGGTGGAGTTGTTTTGGCACTGGAAGAGCTGTGCTGCTGCTTCGGGCAGTTGCCATTCACCACCACACTACCTTCCCTAGGTGTCATAGCCACTTTCAGACATATGTGCTGTCAGAGCCCTTGGTTTCCATGGCAGCGGGAAATGGCTTGGGCCCTGAAATTGTCTTTGGCTGTGGAGTTTTGAGCGCCTTGAGTGAGGAGCTCCATGTTAGTATTGTGTGGGTGCTCAAGCTGCTTGATTCCATCCCACTGGGCTCAATGGGCATGGGACCGGAAGTGACCAAACAGGGTTTCCTAGATAGCGGCCAGGACAGCTGATGGTATGTGAAGTGCATGAGGCAGGTGGAGTTGTTTTGGCACTGGAAGAGCTGTGCTGCTGCTTTGGGCAGTTGCCATTCACCACCACACTACCTTCCCTAGGTGTCATAGCCACTTTCAGACATATGTGCTGCCAGAGCCCTTGGTTTCCATGGCAGAGGGAAATGGCTTGGGCCCTGAAATTGTCTTTGGCTGTGGAGTTTTGAGCGCCTTGAGTGAGGAGGTGCATGTTAGTTTTGTGTGGGTGCTCAAGCTGCTTGATTCCATCCCACTGGGCTCAATGGGCATGGGACCGGAAGTGAGCAAACAGGGTTTCCTAGATAGCTGCCAGGACAGCTGATGGTATGTGAAGTTCATGAGGCAGGTGGAGTTGTTTTGGCACTGGAAGAGCTGTGCTGCTGCTTCGGGCAGTTGCCATTCACCACCACACTACCTTCCCTAGGTGTCATAGCCACTTTCAGACATATGTGCTGCCAGAGCACTTGGTTTCCATGGCAGCAGGAAATGGCTTGGGCTCTGAACTTGTCTTTGGCTGTATAGCTTTGAGCGCCTTGAGTGAGGAGGTGCATGTTAGTTTTGTGTGGGTGCTCAAGCTGCTTGATTCCATCCCACTGGGCTCAATGGGCATGGGACCAGAAGTGAGCAAACAGGGTTTCCTAGAGAGCTGCCAGGACAGCTGATGGTTTGTGAAGTGCATGAGGCAGGGGGAGTTGTTTTGGCACTGGAAGAGCTGTGCTGCTGCTTCGGGCAGTTGCCATTCACCACCACACTACCTTCCCTAGGTGTCATAGCCACTTGCAGACATATGTGCTGCCAGAGCCCTTGGTTTCCATGGCAGCGGGAAATGGCTTTGGCCCTGAACTTGTCTTTGGCTGTGGAGCTTTGAGCACCTTGAGTGAGGAGGTGCATGTTTGTTTTGTGTGGGTGCTCAAGCTGCTTGATTCCATCCCACTGGGCTCAATGGGCATGGGACCGGAAGTGAGCAAACAGGGTTTCCTAGATAGCTGCCAGGACAGCTGATGGCATGTGAAGTGCATGAGGCAGGTGGAGTTGTTTTGGCACTGGAAGAGCTGTGCTGCTGCTTCGGGCAGTTGCCATTCACCACCACACTACCTTCCCTAGGTGTCATAGCCACTTTCAGACATATGTGCTGCCAGAGCACTTGGTTTCCATGGCAGCAGGAAATGGCTTTGGCTGTGAACTTGATTTTGGCTGTGGAGTTTTGAGTGCCTTGAGTGAGGAGCTCCATGTTAGTTTTTGTGGGTGCTCAAGCTGCTTGATTCCATCCCACTGGGCTCAATGGGCATGGGACCGGAAGTGAGCAAACAGGGTTTCCTAGATAGCTGCCAGGACAGCTGATGGTATGTGAAGTTCATGAGGCAGGTGGAGTTGTTTTGGCACTGGAAGAGCTGTGCTGCTGCTTCGGGCAGTTGCCATTCACGACCACACTACCTTCCCTAGGTGTCATAGCCACTTTCAGACATATGTGCTGCCAGAGCCCTTCGTTTCCATGGCAGCGGGAAATGGCATTGTCCTTGAACTTGCCATTGGCTGTGGAGTTTTGAGCGCCGTCAGTGAGGAGCTGCATGTTAGTTTTGTGTGGGTGCTCAAGCTGCTTGATTCCATCCCACTGGGCTCAATGGGCATGGGACCGGAAGTGCCCAAACAGGGTTTCCTAGATAGCTGCCAGGACAGCTGATGGTATGTGAAGTGCATGAGGCAGGTGGAGTTGTTTTGGCACTGGAAGAGCTGTGCTGCTGCTTCGGGCAGTTGCCATTCACCACCACACTACCTTCCCTAGGTGTCATAGCCACTTGCAGATATATGTGCTGCCAGAGCCCTTGGTTTCCATGGCAGCGGGAAATGGCTTGGGCCCTGAACTTGTCTTTGGCTGTGGAGCTTTGAGCGCCTTGAGTGAGGAGCTGCATGTTTGTTTTGTGTGGGCGCTCAAGCTGCTTGATTCCATCCCACTGGGCTCAATGGGCATGGGACCGGAAGTGAGCAAACAGGGTTTCCTAGATACATGCCAGGACAGCTGATGGTATGTGAAGTGCATGAGGCAGGTGGAGTTGTTTTGGCACTGGAAGAGCTGTGCTGCTGCTTCGGGCAGTTGCCATTCACCACCACACTACCTTCCCTAGGTGTCATAGCCACTTTCAGACATATGTGCTGCCAGAGCCCTTGGTTTCCATGGCAGCGGGAAATGGCTTTGGCCCTGAACTTGATTTGGCTGTGGAGTTTTGAGCGCCGTCAGTGAGGAGCTGCATGTTAGTTTTGTGTGGGTGCTCAAGCTGCTTGATTCCATCCCACTGGGCTCAATGGGCATGGGACCGGAAGTGACCAAACAGGGTTTCCTAGATAGCTGCCAGGACAGCTGATGGTATGTGAAGTGCATGAGGCAGGTGGAGTTGTTTTGGCACTGGAAGAGCTGTGCTGCTGCTTCGGGCAGTTGCCATTCACCACCACACTACCTTCCCTAGGTGTCATAGCCACTTTCAGACATATGTGCTGCCAGAGCCCTTGGTTTCCATGGCAGCGGGAAATGGCTTTGGCCCTGAACTTGCCTTTGGCTGTGGAGTTTTGAGCGCCTTGAGTGAGGAGGTGCATGTTAGTTTTGTGTGGGTGCTCAAGCTGCTTGATTCCATCCCACTGGGCTCAATGGGCATTGCACCGGAAGTGACCAAACAGGGTTTCCTAGATAGCTGCCAGGACAGCTGATGGTTTGTGAAGTGCATGAGGCAGGTGGAGTTGTTTTGGCACTGGAAGAGCTGTGCTGCTGCTTCGGGCAGTTGCCATTCACCACCACACTACCTTCCCTAGGTGTCATAGCCACTTGCAGACATATGTGCTGCCAGAGCCCTTGGTTTCCATGGCAGCGGGAAATGGCATTGTCCTTGAACTTGCCATTGGCTGTGGAGTTTTGAGCGCCATCAGTGAGGAGCTGCATGTTAGTTTTGTGTGGGTGCTCAAGCTGCTTGATTCCATCCCACTGGGCTCAATGGGCATGGGACCGGAAGTGAGCAAACAGGGTTTCCTAGATAGCTGCCAGGACAGCTGATGGTATGTGAAGTTCATGAGGCAGGTGGAGTTGTTTTGGCACTGGAAGAGCTGTGCTGCTGCTTCGGGCAGTTGCCATTCACCACCACACTACCTTCCCTAGGTGTCATAGCCACTTTCAGACATATGTGCTGCCAGAGCCCTTGGTTTCCATGGCAGCGGGAAATGGCTTTGGCCCTGAACTTGCCTTTGGCTGAGGAGTTTTGAGCGCCTTGAGTGAGGAGGTGCATGTTAGTTTTGTGTGGGTGCTCAAGCTGCTTGATTCCATCCCACTGGGCTCAATGGGCATTGCACCGGAAGTGACCAAACAGGGTTTCCTAGATAGCTGCCAGGACAGCTGATGGTTTGTGAAGTGCATGAGGCAGGTGGAGTTGTTTTGGCACTGGAAGAGCTGTGCTGCTGCTTCGGGCAGTTGCCATTCACCACCACACTACCTTCCCTAGGTGTCATAGCCACTTGCAGACATATGTGCTGCCAGAGCCCTTGGTTTCCATGGCAGCGGGAAATGGCATTGTCCTTGAACTTGCCATTGGCTGTGGAGTTTTGAGCGCCATCAGTGAGGAGCTGCATGTTAGTTTTGTGTGGGTGCTCAAGCTGCTTGATTCCATCCCACTGGGCTCAATGGGCATGGGACCGGAAGTGAGCAAACAGGGTTTCCTAGATAGCTGCCAGGACAGCTGATGGTATGTGAAGTTCATGAGGCAGGTGGAGTTGTTTTGGCACTGGAAGAGCTGTGCTGCTGCTTCGGGCAGTTGCCATTCACCACCACACTACCTTCCCTAGGTGTCATAGCCACTTTCAGACATATGTGCTGCCAGAGCCCTTGGTTTCCATGGCAGCGGGAAATGGCTTGGGCCCTGAAATTGTCTTTGGCTGTGGAGTTTTGAGCGCCTTGAGTGAGGAGGTGCATGTTTGTTTTGTGTGGGTGCTCAAGCTGCTTGATTCCATCCCACTGGGCTCAATGGGCATGGGACCAGAAGTGAGCAAACAGGGTTTCCTAAATAGCTGCCAGGACAGCTGATGGTATGTGAAGTGCATGAGGCAGGTGGAGTTGTTTTGGCACTGGAAGAGCTGTGCTGCTGCTTCGGGCAGTTGCCATTCACCACCACACTACCTTCCCTAGGTGTCATAGCCACTTACAAACATATGTGCTGTCAGAGCACTTCGTTTCCATGGCAGCGGGAAATGGCTTGGGCCCTGAACTTGTCTTTGGCTGTGTAGTTTTGAGCGCCTTGATTGAGGAGCTGCATGTTAGTTTTGTGTGGGTGCTCAAGCTGCTTGATTCCATCCCACTGGGCTCAATGGGCATGGGACCGGAAGTGACCAAACAGGGTTTCCTAGATAGCTTCCAGGACAGCTGATGGTATGTGAAGTGCATGAGGCAGGTGGAGTTGTTTTGGCACTGGAAGAGCTGTGCTGCTGCTTCGGGCAGTTGCCATTCACCACCACACTACCTTCCCTAGGTGTCATAGCCACTTTCAGACATATGTGCTGCCAGAGCCCTTGGTTTCCATGGCAGCGGGAAATGGCTTGGGCCCTGAAATTGCCTTTGGCTGTGGAGTTTTGAGCGCCGTCAGTGAGGAGCTGCATGTTAGTTTTGTGTGGGTGCTCAAGCTGCTTGATTCCATCCCACTGGGCTCAATGGGCATTGGACCGGAAGTGAGCAAACAGGGTTTCCTAGATAGCTGCCAGGATAGCTGATGGTATGTGAAGTTCATGAGGCAGGTGGAGTTGTTTTGGCACTGGAAGAGCTGTGCTGCTGCTTCGGGCAGTTGCCATTCACCACCACACTACCTTCCCTAGGTGTCATAGCCACTTTCAGACATATGTGCTGCCAGAGCCCTTGGTTTCCATGGCAGCGGGAAATGGCATTGGGCCCTGAACTTGTCTTTGGCTGTGGAGCTTTGAGCGCCTTGATTGAGGAGGTGCATGTTAGTTTTGTGTGGGTGCTCAAGCTGCTTGATTCCATCCCACTGGGCTCAATGGGCATGGGACCGGATGTGAGCAAACAGGGTTTCCTAGATAGCTGCCACTACAGCTGATGGTATGTGAAGTGCATGAGGCAGGTGGAGTTGTTTTGGCACTGGAAGAGCTGTGCTGCTGCTTCGGGCAGTTGCCATTCACCACCACACTACCTTCCCTAGGTGTCATAGCCACTTTCAGACATATGTGCTGCCAGATCCCTTGGTTTCCATGGCAGCGGGAAATGGCTTGGGCTGTGAACTTGTCTTTGGCTGTGGAGTTTTGAGCGCCTTGAGTGAGGAGGTGCATGTTAGTTTTGTGTGGGTGCTCAAGCTGCTTGATTCCATCCCACTGGGCTCAATGGGCATGGGACCGGAAGTGACCAAACAGGGTTTCCTAGATAGCTGCCAGGACAGCTGATGGTTTGTGAAGTGCATGAGGCAGGGGGAGTTGTTTTGGCACTGGAAGAGCTGTGCTGCTGCTTCGGGCAGTTGCCATTCACCACCACACTACCTTCCCTAGGTGTCATAGCCACTTTCAGACATATGTGCTGCCAGAGCCCTTGCTTTCCATGGCAGCGGGAAATGGCTTTGGCCCTGAACTTGTCTTTGGCTGTGGAGCTTTGAGCACCTTGAGTGAGGAGGTGCATGTTTGTTTTGTGTGGGTGCTCAAGCTGCTTGATTCCATCCCACTGGGCTCAATGGGCATGGGACCGGAAGTGAGCAAACAGGGTTTCCTAGATAGCTGCCAGGACAGCTGATGGCATGTGAAGTGCATGAGGCAGGTGGAGTTGTTTTGGCACTGGAAGAGCTGTGCTGCTGCTTCGGGCAGTTGCCATTCACCACCACATTACCTTCCCTAGGTGTCATAGCCACTTTCAGACATATGTGCTGCCAGAGCCCTTGGTTTCCATGGCAGCGGGAAATGGCTTGGGCGCTGAACTTGTCTTTGGCTGTGGAGTTTTGAGCGCCTTGAGTAAGGAGCTCCATGTTAGTTTTGTGTGGGTGCTCAAGCTGCTTGATTCCATCCCACTGGGCTCAATGGGCATGGGACCGGAAGTGACCAAACAGGGTTTCTAGATAGCTGCCAGGACAGCTGATGGTTTGTGAAGTGCATGACGCAGGTGGAGTTGTTTTGGCACTGGAAGAGCTGTGCTGCTGCTTCGGGCAGTTGCCATTCACCACCACACTACCTTCCCTAGGTGTCATAGCCACTTTCAGACATATGTGCTGCCAGAGCCCTTGGTTTCCATGGCAGCGGGAAATGGCTTGGGCTCTGTACTTGTCTTTGGCTGTGGAGTTTTGAGCGCCTTGAGTGAGGAGGTGCATGTTAGTTTTGTGTGGGTGCTCAAGCTGCTTGATTCCATCCCACTGGGCTCAATGGGCACTGGACCGGAAGTGAGCAAACAGGGTTTCCTAGATAGCTGCCAGGACAGCTGATGGTATGTGAAGTGCATGAGGCAGGTGGAGTTGTTTTGGCACTGGAAGAGCTGTGCTGCTGCTTCGGGCAGTTGCCATTCACCACCACACTACCTTCCCTAGGTGTCATAGCCACTTGCAGACATATGTGCTGCCAGAGCCCTTGGTTTCCATGGCAGCGGGAAATGGCTTGGGCCCTGAACTTGCCTTTGGCTGTGGTGTTTTGAGCGCCTTGAGTGAGGAGGTGCATGTTTGTTTTGTGTGGGTGCTCAAGCTGCTTGATTCCATCCCACTGGGCTCAATTGGCATGGGATCGGAAGTGACCAAACACGGTTTCCTAGATAGCTGCCAGGACAGCTGATGGTTTGTGAAGTGCATGAGGCAGGTGGAGTTGTTTTGGCACTGGAAGAGCTGTGCTGCTGCTTCGGGCAGTTGCCATTCACCACCACACTACCTTCCCTAGGTGTCATAGCCACTTTCAGACATATGTGCTGCCAGAGCACTTGGTTTCCATGGCAGTGGGAAATGGCTTTGGCCCTGAACTTGTCTTTGGCTGTGGAGCTTTGAGCACCTTGAGTGAGGAGGTGCATGTTAGTTTTGTGTGGGTGCTCAAGCTGCTTGATTCCATCCCACTGGGCTCAATGGGCATGGGACCGGAAGTGAGCAAACAGGGTTTCCTAGATAGCTGCCAGGACAGCTGATGGTATGTGAAGTGCATGAGGCAGGTGGAGTTGTTTTGGCACTGGAAGAGCTGTGCTGCTGCTTCGGGCAGTTGCCATTCACAACCACACTACCTTCCCTAGGTGTCATAGCCACTTGCAGACATATGTGCTGCCAGAGCCCTTGGTTTCCATGGCAGCGGGAAATGGCTTTGGCCCTGAACTTGCCTTTGGCTGTGGAGTTTTGAGCGCCTTGAGTGAGGAGGTGCATGTTAGTTTTGTGTGGGTGCTCAAGCTGCTTGATTCCATCCCACTGGGCTCAATGGGCATGGGACCGGAAGTGAGCAAACAGGGTTTCCTAGATAGCTGCCAGGACAGCTGATGGTATGTGAAGTTCATGAGGCAGGTGGAGTTGTTTTGGCACTGGAAGAGCTGTGCTGCTGCTTCGGGCAGTTGCCATTCACCACCACACTACCTTCCCTAGCTGTCATAGCCACTTTCAGACATATGTGCTGTCAGAGCCCTTGGTTTCCATGGCAGCGGGAAATGGCTTTGGCCCTGAAATTGCCTTTGGCTGTGGAGTTTTGAGCGCCTTGAGTGAGGAGCTCCATGTTAGTATTGTGTGGGTGCTCAAGCTGCTTGATTCCATCCCACTGGGCTCAATGGGCATGGGACCGGAAGTGACCAAACAGGGTTTCCTAGATAGCGGCCAGGACAGCTGATGGTATGTGAAGTGCATGAGGCAGGTGGAGTTGTTTTGGCACTGGAAGAGCTGTGCTGCTGCTTTGGGCAGTTGCCATTCACCACCACACTACCTTCCCTAGGTGTCATAGCCACTTTCAGACATATGTGCTGCCAGAGCCCTTGGTTTCCATGGCAGCGGGAAATGGCTTGGGCCCTGAAATTGTCTTTGGCTGTTTAGTTTTGAGCGCCTTGAGTGAGGAGCTGCATGTTAGTTTTGTGTGGGTGCTCAAGCTGCTTGATTCCATCCCACTGGGCTCAATGGGCATGGGACCGGAAGTGACCAAACAGGGTTTCCTAGATAGCTGCCAGGACAGCTGATGGTATGTGAAGTGCATGAGGCAGGTGGAGTTGTTTTGGCACTGGAAGAGCTGTGCTGCTGCTTCGGGCAGTTGCCATTCACCACCACACTACCTTCCCTAGGTGTCATAGCCACTTTCAGACATATGTGCTGCCAGAGCACTTGGTTTCCATGGCAGCAGGAAATGGCTTGGGCTCTGAACTTGTCTTTGGCTGTGGAGCTTTGAGCGCCTTGAGTGAGCAGGTGCATGTTAGTTTTGTGTGGGTGCTCAAGCTGCTTGATTCCATCCCACTGGGCTCAATGGGCATGGGACCGGAAGTGACCAAACAGTGTTTCCTAGAGAGCTGCCAGGACAGCTGTTGGTTTGTGAAGTGCATGAGGCAGGGGGAGTTGTTTTGGCACTGGAAGAGCTGTGCTGCTGCTTCGGGCAGTTGCCATTCACCACCACACTACCTTCCCTAGGTGTCATAGCCACTTTCAGACATATGTGCTGCCAGAGCCCTTGGTTTCCATGGCAGCGGGAAATGGCTTGGGCCCTGAACTTGTCTTTGGCTGTGGAGCTTTGAGCACCTTGAGTGAGGAGGTGCATGTTTGTTTTGTGTGGGTGCTCAAGCTGCTTGATTCCATCCCACTGGGCTCAATGGGCATGGGACCGGAAGTGACCAAACAGGGTTTCCTAGATAGCTGCCAGGACAGCTGATGGTATGTGAAGTGCATGAGGCAGGTGGAGTTGTTTTGGCACTGGAAGAGCTGTGCTGCTGCTTCGGGCAGTTGCCATTCACCACCACACTACCTTCCCTAGGTGTCATAGCCACTTTCAGACATATGTGCTGCCAGAGCCCTTCGTTTCCATGGCAGCGGGAAATGGCTTTGGCCCTGAACTTGCCTTTGGCTGTGGAGTTTTGAGCGCCTTGAGTGAGGAGGTGCATGTTAGATTTGTGTGGGTGCTCAAGCTGCTTGATTCCATCCCACTGGGCTCAATGGGCATGGGACCGGAAGTGAGCAAACAGGGTTTCCTAGATAGCGGCCAGGACAGCTGATGGTATGTGAAGTTCATGAGGCAGGTGGAGTTGTTTTGGCACTGGAAGAGCTGTGCTGCTGCTTCGGGCAGTTGCCATTCACCACCACACTACCTTCCCTAGGTGTCATAGCCACTTTCAGACATATGTGCTGCCAGAGCCCTTGGTATCCATGGCAGTGGGAAATGGCTTTGGCCCTGAACTTGCCTTTGGTTGTGGAGTTTTGAGCGCCTTGAGTGAGGAGGTGCATGTTAGTTTTGTGTGGGTGCTCAAGCTGCTTGATTCCATCCCACTGGGCTCAATGGGCATGGGACCGGAAGTGACCAAACAGGGTTTCCTAGATAGCTGCCAGGACAGCTGATGGTATGTGAAGTGCATGAGGCAGGTGGAGTTGTTTTGGCACTGGAAGAGCTGTGCTGCTGCTTTGGGCAGTTGCCATTCACCACCACACTACCTTCCCTAGGTGTCATAGCCACTTTCAGACATATGTGCTGCCAGAGCCCTTGGTTTCCATGGCAGCGGGAAATGGCTTGGGCCCTGAAATTGCCTTTGGCTGTGTAGTTTTGAGCGCCGTCAGTGAGGAGCTGCATGTTAGTTTTGTGTGGGTGCTCAAGCTGCTTGATTCCATCCCACTGGGCTCAATGGGCACTGGACCGGAAGTGAGCAAACAGGGTTTCCTAGATAGCTGCCAGGACAGCTGATGGTATGTGAAGTGCATGAGGCAGGTGGAGTTGTTTTGGCACTGGAAGAGCTGTGCTGCTGCTTCGGGCAGTTGCCATTCACCACCACACTACCTTCCCTAGGTGTCATAGCCACTTTCAGACATATGTGCTGCCAGAGCACTTGGTTTCCATGGCAGCGGGAAATGGCTTTGGCCCTGAACTTGTCTTTGGCTGTGGAGCTTTGAGCACCTTGAGTGAGGAGGTGCATGTTAGTTTTGTGTGGGTGCTCAAGCTGCTTGATTCCATCCCACTGGGCTCAATGGGCATGGGACCGGAAGTGAGCAAACAGGGTTTCCTAGATAGCTGCCAGGACAGCTGATGGTATGTGAAGTGCATGAGGCAGGTGGAGTTGTTTTGGCACTGGAAGAGCTGTGCTGCTGCTTCGGGCAGTTGCCATTCACAACCACACTACCTTCCCTAGGTGTCATAGCCACTTGCAGACATATGTGCTGCCAGAGCCCTTGGTTTCCATGGCAGCGGGAAATGGCTTTGGCCCTGAACTTGCCTTTGGCTGTGGAGTTTTGAGCGCCTTGAGTGAGGAGGTGCATGTTAGTTTTGTGTGGGTGCTCAAGCTGCTTGATTCCATCCCACTGGGCTCAATGGGCATGGGACCGGAAGTGAGCAAACAGGGTTTCCTAGATAGCTGCCAGGACAGCTGATGGTATGTGAAGTTCATGAGGCAGGTGGAGTTGTTTTGGCACTGGAAGAGCTGTGCTGCTGCTTCGGGCAGTTGCCATTCACCACCACACTACCTTCCCTAGCTGTCATAGCCACTTTCAGACATATGTGCTGTCAGAGCCCTTGGTTTCCATGGCAGCGGGAAATGGCTTTGGCCCTGAAATTGCCTTTGGCTGTGGAGTTTTGAGCGCCTTGAGTGAGGAGCTCCATGTTAGTATTGTGTGGGTGCTCAAGCTGCTTGATTCCATCCCACTGGGCTCAATGGGCATGGGACCGGAAGTGACCAAACAGGGTTTCCTAGATAGCGGCCAGGACAGCTGATGGTATGTGAAGTGCATGAGGCAGGTGGAGTTGTTTTGGCACTGGAAGAGCTGTGCTGCTGCTTTGGGCAGTTGCCATTCACCACCACACTACCTTCCCTAGGTGTCATAGCCACTTTCAGACATATGTGCTGCCAGAGCCCTTGGTTTCCATGGCAGCGGGAAATGGCTTGGGCCCTGAAATTGTCTTTGGCTGTTTAGTTTTGAGCGCCTTGAGTGAGGAGCTGCATGTTAGTTTTGTGTGGGTGCTCAAGCTGCTTGATTCCATCCCACTGGGCTCAATGGGCATGGGATCGGAAGTGACCAAACAGGGTTTCCTAGATAGCTGCCAGGACAGCTGATGGTATGTGAAGTGCATGAGGCAGGTGGAGTTGTTTTGGCACTGGAAGAGCTGTGCTGCTGCTTCGGGCAGTTGCCATTCACAACCACACTACCTTCCCTAGGTGTCATAGCCACTTTCAGACATATGTGCTGCCAGAGCACTTGGTTTCCATGGCAGCAGGAAATGGCTTGGGCTCTGAACTTGTCTTTGGCTGTGGAGCTTTGAGCGCCTTGAGTGAGCAGGTGCATGTTAGTTTTGTGTGGGTGCTCAAGCTGCTTGATTCCATCCCACTGGGCTCAATGGGCATGGGACCGGAAGTGACCAAACAGTGTTTCCTAGAGAGCTGCCAGGACAGCTGTTGGTTTGTGAAGTGCATGAGGCAGGGGGAGTTGTTTTGGCACTGGAAGAGCTGTGCTGCTGCTTCGGGCAGTTGCCATTCACCACCACACTACCATCCCTAGGTGTCATAGCCACTTTCAGACATATGTGCTGCCAGAGCCCTTGGTTTCCATGGCAGCGGGAAATGGCTTGGGCCCTGAACTTGTCTTTGGCTGTGGAGCTTTGAGCACCTTGAGTGAGGAGCTGCATGTTTGTTTTGTGTGGGTGCTCAAGCTGCTTGATTCCATCCCACTGGGCTCAATGGGCATGGGACCGGAAGTGACCAAACAGGGTTTCCTAGATAGCTGCCAGGACAGCTGATGGTATGTGAAGTGCATGAGGCAGGTGGAGTTGTTTTGGCACTGGAAGAGCTGTGCTGCTGCTTCGGGCAGTTGCCATTCACCACCACACTACCTTCCCTAGGTGTCATAGCCACTTTCAGACATATGTGCTGCCAGAGCCCTTCGTTTCCATGGCAGCGGGAAATGGCTTTGGCCCTGAACTTGCCTTTGGCTGTGGAGTTTTGAGCGCCTTGAGTGAGGAGGTGCATGTTAGATTTGTGTGGGTGCTCAAGCTGCTTGATTCCATCCCACTGGGTTCAATGGGCATGGGACCGGAAGTGAGCAAACAGGGTTTCCTAGATAGTGGCCAGGACAGCTGATGGTATGTGAAGTTCATGAGGCAGGTGGAGTTGTTTTGGCACTGGAAGAGCTGTGCTGCTGCTTCGGGCAGTTGCCATTCACCACCACACTACCTTCCCTAGGTGTCATAGCCACTTTCAGACATATGTGCTGCCAGAGCCCTTGGTATCCATGGCAGTGGGAAATGGCTTTGGCCCTGAACTTGCCTTTGGTTGTGGAGTTTTGAGCGCCTTGAGTGAGGAGGTGCATGTTAGTTTTGTGTGGGTGCTCAAGCTGCTTGATTCCATCCCACTGGGCTCAATGGGCATGGGACCGGAAGTGACCAAACAGGGTTTCCTAGATAGCTGCCAGGACAGCTGATGGTATGTGAAGTGCATGAGGCAGGTGGAGTTGTTTTGGCACTGGAAGAGCTGTGCTGCTGCTTTGGGCAGTTGCCATTCACCACCACACTACCTTCCCTAGGTGTCATAGCCACTTTCAGACATATGTGCTGCCAGAGCCCTTGGTTTCCATGGCAGCGGGAAATGGCTTGGGCCCTGAAATTGCCTTTGGCTGTGTAGTTTTGAGCGCCGTCAGTGAGGAGCTGCATGTTAGTTTTGTGTGGGTGCTCAAGCTGCTTGATTCCATCCCACTGGGCTCAATGGGCATGGGACCGGAAGTGAGCAAACAGGGTTTCCTAGATAGCTGCCAGGACAGCTGATGGTATGTGAAGTGCATGAGGCAGGTGGAGTTGTTTTGGCACTGGAAGAGCTGTGCTGCTGCTTCGGGCAGTTGCCATTCACCACCACACTACCTTCCCTAGGTGTCATAGCCACTTTCAGACATATGTGCTGCCAGAGCCCTTGGTTTCCATGGCAGCGGGAAATGGCATTGTCCCTGAACTTGTCTTTGGCTGTGGAGCTTTGAGCGCCTTGATTGAGGAGGTGCATGTTAGTTTTGTGTGGGTGCTCAAGCTGCTTGATTCCATCCCACTGGGCTCAATGGGCACTGGACCGGATGTGAGCAAACAGGGTTTCCTAGATAGCTGCGACGACAGCTGATGGTATGTGAAGTGCATGAGGCAGGTGGAGTTGTTTTGGCACTGGAAGAGCTGTGCTGCTGCTTCGGGAAGTTGCCATTCACCACCACACTACCTTCCCTAGGTGTCATAGCCACTTTCAGACATATGTGCTGCCAGAGCCCTTGGTTTCCATGGCAGCGGGAAATGGCATTGTCGCTGAACTTGTCTTTGGCTGTGGAGTTTTGAGCGCCTTGAGTAAGGAGCTCCATGTTAGTATTGTGTGGGTGCTCAAGCTGCTTGATTCCATCCCACTGGGCTCAATGGGCATTGGACCGGCAGTGACCAAACAGGGTTTCCTAGATAGCTGCCAGGACAGCTGATTGTATGTGAAGTTCATGAGGCAGGTGGAGTTGTTTTGGCACTGGAAGAGCTGTGCTGCTGCTTCGGGCAGTTGCCATTCACCACCACACTACCTTCCCTAGGTGTCATAGCCACTTTCAGACATATGTGCTGTCAGAGCCCTTGGTTTCCATGGCAGCGGGAAATGGCTTGGGCCCTGAAATTGTCTTTGGCTGTGGAGTTTTGAGCGCCTTGAGTGAGGAGGTGCATGTTTGTTTTGTGTGGGTGCTCAAGCTGCTTGATTCCATCCCACTGGGCTCAATGGGCATGGGACCGGAAGTGACCAAACAGGGTTTCCTAGATAGCTGCCAGGACAGCTGATGGTATGTGAAGTGCATGAGGCAGGTGGAGTTGTTTTGGCACTGGAAGAGCTGTGCTGCTGCTTTGGGCAGTTGCCATTCACCACCACACTACCTTCCCTAGGTGTCATAGCCACTTTGAGACATATGTGCTGCCAGAGCCCTTGGTTTCCATGGCAGCGGGAAATGGCTTGGGCCCTGAAATTGTCTTTGGCTGTGGAGTTTTGAGCGCCTTGAGTGAGGAGCTCCATGTTAGTTTTGTGTGGGTGCTCAAGCTGCTTGATTCCATCCCACTGGGCTCAATGGGCACTGGACCGGCAGTGACCAAACAGGGTTTCCTAGATAGCTGCCAGGACAGCTGATGGTATGTGAAGTTCATGAGGCAGGTGGAGTTGTTTTGGCACTGGAAGAGCTGTGCTGCTGCTTCGGGCAGTTGCCATTCACCACCACACTACCTTCCCTAGGTGTCATAGCCACTTTCAGACATATGTGCTGCCAGAGCACTTGGTTTCCATGGCAGCAGGAAATGGCTTGGGCTCTGAACTTGTCTTTGGCTGTGGAGCTTTGAGCGCCTTGAGTGAGGAGCTCCATGTTAGTTTTGTGTGGGTGCTCAAGCTGCTTGATTCCATCCCACTGGGCTCAATGGGCATGGGACCGGAAGTGAGCAAACAGGGTTTCCTAGAGAGCTGCCAGGACAGCTGATGGTTTGTGAAGTGCATGAGGCAGGGGGAGTTGTTTTGGCACTGGAAGAGCTGTGCTGCTGCTTCGGGCAGTTGCCATTCACCACCACACTACCTTCCCTAGGTGTCATAGCCACTTTCAGACATATGTGCTGCCAGAGCCCTTGGTTTCCATGGCAGCGGGAAATGGCTTGGGCCCTGAACTTGTCTTTGGCTGTGGAGCTTTGAGCACCTTGAGTGAGGAGCTGCATGTTTGTTTTGTGTGGGTGCTCAAGCTGCTTGATTCCATCCCACTGGGCTCAATGGGCATGGGACCGGAAGTGAGCAAACAGGGTTTCCTAGATAGCTGCCAGGACAGCTGATGGCATGTGAAGTGCATGAGGCAGGTGGAGTTGTTTTGGCACTGGAAGAGCTGTGCTGCTGCTTCGGGCAGTTGCCATTCACCACCACACTACCTTCCCTAGGTGTCATAGCCACTTTCAGACATATGTGCTGCCAGAGCACTTGGTTTCCATGGCAGCAGGAAATGGCTTTGGCTGTGAACTTGATTTTGGCTGTGGAGTTTTGAGTGCATTGAGTGAGGAGCTCCATGTTAGTTTTGTGTGGGTGCTCAAGCTGCTTGATTCCATCCCACTGGGCTCAATGGGCATGGGACCGGAAGTGACCAAACAGGGTTTCCTAAATAGCTGACACGACAGCTGATGGTATGTGAAGTTCATGGGGCAGGTGGAGTTGTTTTGGCACTGGAAGAGCTGTGCTGCTGCTTCGGGCAGTTGCCATTCACCACCACACTACCTTCCCTAGGTGTCATAGCCACTTTCAGACATATGTGCTGCCAGAGCACTTGGTTTCCATGGCAGCGGGAAATGGCTTGGGCTCTGAACTTGTCTTTGGCTGTGGAGTTTTGAGCGCCTTGAGTGAGGAGCTTCATGTTAGTTTTGTGTGGGTGCTCAAGCTGCTTGATTCCATCCCACTGGGCTCAATGGGCACTGGACCGGAAGTGACCAAACAGGGTTTCCTAGATAGCTGCCAGGACAGCTGATGGTATGTGAAGTGCATGAGGCAGGTGGAGTTGTTTTGGCACTGGAAGAGCTGTGCTGCTGCTTCGGGCAGTTGCCATTCACCACCACACTACCTTCCCTAGGTGTCATAGCCACTTTCAGACATATGTGCTGCCAGAGCCCTTGGTTTCCATGGCAGAGGGAAATGGCTTTCGCCCTGAACTTGCCTTTGGCTGTGGAGTTTTGAGCGCCTTGAGTGAGGAGCTCCATGTTAGTTTTGTGTGGGTGCTCAAGCTGCTTGATTCCATCCCACTGGGCTCAATGGGCACTGGACCGGAAGTGAGCAAACAGGGTTTCCTAGATAGCTGCCAGGACAGCTGATGGTATGTGAAGTGCATGAGGCAGGTGGAGTTGTTTTGGCACTGGAAGAGCTGTGCTGCTGCTTCGGGCAGTTGCCATTCACCACCACACTACCTTCCCTAGGTGTCATAGCCACTTGCAGACATATGTGCTGCCAGAGCCCTTGGTTTCCATGGCAGCGGGAAATGGCTTGGGCCCTGAAATTGCCTTTGGCTGTGGTGTTTTGAGCGCCTTGAGTGAGGAGGTGCATGTTTGTTTTGTGTGGGTGCTCAAGCTGCTTGATTCCATCCCACTGGGCTCAATGGGCATGGGATCGGAAGTGACCAAACAGGGTTTCCTAGATAGCTGCCAGGACAGCTGATGGTTTGTGAAGTGCATGAGGCAGGTGGAGTTGTTTTGGCACTGGAAGAGTTGTGCTGCTGCTTCGGGCAGTTGCCATTCACCACCACACGACCTTCCCTAGGTGTCATAGCCACTTTCAGACATATGTGCTGCCAGAGCCCTTGCTTTCCATGGCAGCGGGAAATGGCTTTGGCCCTGAACTTGTCTTTGGCTGTGGAGCTTTGAGCGCCTTGAGTGAGGAGGTGCATGTTTGTTTTGTGTGGGTGCTCAAGCTGCTTGATTCCATCCCACTGGGCTCAATGGGCATGGGACCGGAAGTGAGCAAACAGGGTTTCCTAGATAGCGGCCAGGACAGCTGATGGTATGTGAAGTGCATGAGGCAGGTGGAGTTGTTTTGGCACTGGAAGAGCTGTGCTGCTGCTTCGGGCAGTTGCCATTCACCACCACACTACCTTCCCTAGGTGTCATAGCCACTTTCAGACATATGTGCTGCCAGAGCCCTTGGTTTCCATGGCAGCGGGAAATGGCATTGTCGCTGAACTTGTCTTTGGCTGTGGAGTTTTGAGCGCCTTGAGTGAGGAGCTCCATGTTAGTATTGTGTGGGTGCTCAAGCTGCTTGATTCCATCCCACTGGGCTCAATGGGCATTGGACCGGCAGTGACCAAACAGGGTTTCCTAGATAGCTGCCAGGACAGCTGATTGTATGTGAAGTGCATGAGGCAGGTGGAGTTGTTTTGGCACTGGAAGAGCTGTGCTGCTGCTTCGGGCAGTTGCCATTCACCACCACACTACCTTCCCTAGGTGTCATAGCCACTTTCAGACATATGTGCTGTCAGAGCCCTTGGTTTCCATGGCAGCGGGAAATGGCTTGGGCCCTGAAATTGTCTTTGGCTGTGGAGTTTTGAGCGCCTTGAGTGAGGAGGTGCATGTTTGTTTTGTGTGGGTGCTCAAGCTGCTTGATTCCATCCCACTGGGCTCAATGGGCATGGGACCGGAAGTGACCAAACAGGGTTTCCTAGATAGCGGCCAGGACAGCTGATGGTATGTGAAGTGCATGAGGCAGGTGGAGTTGTTTTGGCACTGGAAGAGCTGTGCTGCTGCTTTGGGCAGTTGCCATTCACCACCACACTACCTTCCCTAGGTGTCATAGCCACTTTCAGACATATGTGCTGCCAGAGCCCTTGGTTTCCATGGCAGCGGGAAATGGCTTGGGCCCTGAAATTGTCTTTGGCTGTGGAGTTTTGAGCGCCTTGAGTGAGGAGCTCCATGTTAGTTTTGTGTGGGTGCTCAAGCTGCTTGATTCCATCCCACTGGGCTCAATGGGCACTGGACCGGCAGTGACCAAACAGGGTTTCCTAGATAGCTGCCAGGACAGCTGATGGTATGTGAAGTGCATGAGGCAGGTGGAGTTGTTTTGGCACTGGAAGAGCTGTGCTGCTGCTTCGGACAGTTGCCATTCACCACCACACTACCTTCCCTAGGTGTCATAGCCACTTTCAGACATATGTGCTGCCAGAGCACTTGGTTTCCATGGCAGCAGGAAATGGCTTGGGCTCTGAACTTGTCTTTGGCTGTGGAGCTTTGAGCGCCTTGAGTGAGGAGGTGCATGTTAGTTTTGTGTGGGTGCTCAAGCTGCTTGATTCCATCCCACTGGGCTCAATGGGCATGGGACCGGAAGTGAGCAAACAGGGTTTCCTAGAGAGCTGCCAGGACAGCTGATGGTTTGTGAAGTGCATGAGGCAGGGGGAGTTGTTTTGGCACTGGAAGAGCTGTGCTGCTGCTTCGGGCAGTTGCCATTGACCACCACATTACCTTCCCTAGGTGTCATAGCCACTTTCAGACATATGTGCTGCCAGAGCCCTTGGTTTCCATGGCAGCGGGAAATGGCTTTGGCCCTGAACTTGTCTTTGGCTGTGGAGCTTTGAGCACCTTGAGTAAGGAGCTGCATGTTTGTTTTGTGTGGGTGCTCAAGCTGCTTGATTCCATCCCACTGGGCTCAATGGGCATGGGACCGGAAGTGAGCAAACAGGGTTTCCTAGATAGCTGCCAGGACAGCTGATGGCATGTGAAGTGCATGAGGCAGGTGGAGTTGTTTTGGCACTGGAAGAGCTGTGCTGCTGCTTCGGGCAGTTGCCATTCACCACCACACTACCTTCCCTAGGTGTCATAGCCACTTTCAGACATATGTGCTGCCAGAGCACTTGGTTTCCATGGCAGCAGGAAATGGCTTTGGCTGTGAACTTGATTTTGGCTGTGGAGTTTTGAGTGCCTTGAGTGAGGAGCTCCATGTTAGTTTTGTGTGGGTGCTCAAGCTGCTTGATTCCATCCCACTGGGCTCAATGGGCATGGGACCGGAAGTGACCAAACAGGGTTTCCTAAATAGCTGACACGACAGCTGATGGTATGTGAAGTTCATGGGGTAGGTGGAGTTGTTTTGGCACTGGAAGAGCTGTGCTGCTGCTTCGGGCAGTTGCCATTCACCACCACACTACCTTCCCTAGGTGTCATAGCCACTTTCAGACATATGTGCTGCCAGAGCACTTGGTTTCCATGGCAGCGGGAAATGGCTTGGGCGCTGAACTTGTCTTTGGCTATGGAGTTTTGAGCGCCTTGAGTGAGGAGCTTCATGTTAGTTTTGTGTGGGTGCTCAAGCTGCTTGATTCCATCCCACTGGGCTCAATGGGCATGGGACCGGAAGTGACCAAACAGGGTTTCCTAGATAGCTGCCAGGACAGCTGATGGTATGTGAAGTGCATGAGGCAGGTGGAGTTGTTTTGGCACTGGAAGAGCTGTGCTGCTGCTTCGGGCAGTTGCCATTCACCACCACACTACCTTCCCTAGGTGTCATAGCCACTTTCAGACATATGTGCTGCCAGAGCACTTGGTTTCCATGGCAGCGGGAAATGGCTTTCGCCCTGAACTTGCCTTTGGCTGTGGAGTTTTGAGCGCCTTGAGTGAGGAGCTCCATGTTAGTTTTGTGTGGGTGCTCAAGCTGCTTGATTCCATCCCACTGGGCTCAATGGGCACTGGACCGGAAGTGAGCAAACAGGGTTTCCTAGATAGCTGCCAGGACAGCTGATGGTATGTGAAGTGCATGAGGCAGGTGGAGTTGTTTTGGCACTGGAAGAGCTGTGCTGCTGCTTCGGGCAGTTGCCATTCACCACCACACTACCTTCCCTAGGTGTCATAGCCACTTTCAGACATATGTGCTGCCAGAGCTCTTGGTTTCCATGGCAGCGGGAAATGGCTTGGGCCCTGAAATTGCCTTTGGCTGTGGTGTTTTGAGCGCCTTGAGTGAGGAGGTGCATGTTTGTTTTGTGTGGGTGCTCAAGCTGCTTGATTCCATCCCACTGGGCTCAATGGGCATGGGACCGGAAGTGAGCAAACAGGGTTTCCTAGATAGCGGCCAGGACAGCTGATGGTATGTGAAGTGCATGAGGCAGGTGGAGTTGTTTTGGCACTGGAAGAGCTGTGCTGCTGCTTCGGGCAGTTGCCATTCACCACCACACTACCTTCCCTAGGTGTCATAGCCACTTTCAGACATATGTGCTGCCAGAGCCCTTGGTTTCCATGGCAGCGGGAAATGGCATTGTCGCTGAACTTGTCTTTGGCTGTGGAGTTTTGAGCGCCTTGAGTGAGGAGCTCCATGTTAGTATTGTGTGGGTGCTCAAGCTGCTTGATTCCATCCCACTGGGCTCAATGGGCATTGGACCGGCAGTGACCAAACAGGGTTTCCTAGATAGCTGCCAGGACAGCTGATTGTATGTGAAGTGCATGAGGCAGGTGGAGTTGTTTTGGCACTGGAAGAGCTGTGCTGCTGCTTCGGGCAGTTGCCATTCACCACCACACTACCTTCCCTAGGTGTCATAGCCACTTTCAGACATATGTGCTGTCAGAGCCCTTGGTTTCCATGGCAGCGGGAAATGGCTTGGGCCCTGAAATTGTCTTTGGCTGTGGAGTTTTGAGCGCCTTGAGTGAGGAGGTGCATGTTTGTTTTGTGTGGGTGCTCAAGCTGCTTGATTCCATCCCACTGGGCTCAATGGGCATGGGACCGGAAGTGACCAAACAGGGTTTCCTAGATAGCGGCCAGGACAGCTGATGGTATGTGAAGTGCATGAGGCAGGTGGAGTTGTTTTGGCACTGGAAGAGCTGTGCTGCTGCTTTGGGCAGTTGCCATTCACCACCACACTACCTTCCCTAGGTGTCATAGCCACTTTCAGACATATGTGCTGCCAGAGCCCTTGGTTTCCATGGCAGCGGGAAATGGCTTGGGCCCTGAAATTGTCTTTGGCTGTGGAGTTTTGAGCGCCTTGAGTGAGGAGCTCCATGTTAGTTTTGTGTGGGTGCTCAAGCTGCTTGATTCCATCCCACTGGGCTCAATGGGCACTGGACCGGCAGTGACCAAACAGGGTTTCCTAGATAGCTGCCAGGACAGCTGATGGTATGTGAAGTGCATGAGGCAGGTGGAGTTGTTTTGGCACTGGAAGAGCTGTGCTGCTGCTTCGGACAGTTGCCATTCACCACCACACTACCTTCCCTAGGTGTCATAGCCACTTTCAGACATATGTGCTGCCAGAGCACTTGGTTTCCATGGCAGCAGGAAATGGCTTGGGCTCTGAACTTGTCTTTGGCTGTGGAGCTTTGAGCGCCTTGAGTGAGGAGGTGCATGTTAGTTTTGTGTGGGTGCTCAAGCTGCTTGATTCCATCCCACTGGGCTCAATGGGCATGGGACCGGAAGTGAGCAAACAGGGTTTCCTAGAGAGCTGCCAGGACAGCTGATGGTTTGTGAAGTGCATGAGGCAGGGGGAGTTGTTTTGGCACTGGAAGAGCTGTGCTGCTGCTTCGGGCAGTTGCCATTGACCACCACATTACCTTCCCTAGGTGTCATAGCCACTTTCAGACATATGTGCTGCCAGAGCCCTTGGTTTCCATGGCAGCGGGAAATGGCTTTGGCCCTGAACTTGTCTTTGGCTGTGGAGCTTTGAGCACCTTGAGTAAGGAGCTGCATGTTTGTTTTGTGTGGGTGCTCAAGCTGCTTGATTCCATCCCACTGGGCTCAATGGGCATGGGACCGGAAGTGAGCAAACAGGGTTTCCTAGATAGCTGCCAGGACAGCTGATGGCATGTGAAGTGCATGAGGCAGGTGGAGTTGTTTTGGCACTGGAAGAGCTGTGCTGCTGCTTCGGGCAGTTGCCATTCACCACCACACTACCTTCCCTAGGTGTCATAGCCACTTTCAGACATATGTGCTGCCAGAGCACTTGGTTTCCATGGCAGCAGGAAATGGCTTTGGCTGTGAACTTGATTTTGGCTGTGGAGTTTTGAGTGCCTTGAGTGAGGAGCTCCATGTTAGTTTTGTGTGGGTGCTCAAGCTGCTTGATTCCATCCCACTGGGCTCAATGGGCATGGGACCGGAAGTGACCAAACAGGGTTTCCTAAATAGCTGACACGACAGCTGATGGTATGTGAAGTTCATGGGGTAGGTGGAGTTGTTTTGGCACTGGAAGAGCTGTGCTGCTGCTTCGGGCAGTTGCCATTCACCACCACACTACCTTCCCTAGGTGTCATAGCCACTTTCAGACATATGTGCTGCCAGAGCACTTGGTTTCCATGGCAGCGGGAAATGGCTTGGGCGCTGAACTTGTCTTTGGCTATGGAGTTTTGAGCGCCTTGAGTGAGGAGCTTCATGTTAGTTTTGTGTGGGTGCTCAAGCTGCTTGATTCCATCCCACTGGGCTCAATGGGCATGGGACCGGAAGTGACCAAACAGGGTTTCCTAGATAGCTGCCAGGACAGCTGATGGTATGTGAAGTGCATGAGGCAGGTGGAGTTGTTTTGGCACTGGAAGAGCTGTGCTGCTGCTTCGGGCAGTTGCCATTCACCACCACACTACCTTCCCTAGGTGTCATAGCCACTTTCAGACATATGTGCTGCCAGAGCACTTGGTTTCCATGGCAGCGGGAAATGGCTTTCGCCCTGAACTTGCCTTTGGCTGTGGAGTTTTGAGCGCCTTGAGTGAGGAGCTCCATGTTAGTTTTGTGTGGGTGCTCAAGCTGCTTGATTCCATCCCACTGGGCTCAATGGGCACTGGACCGGAAGTGAGCAAACAGGGTTTCCTAGATAGCTGCCAGGACAGCTGATGGTATGTGAAGTGCATGAGGCAGGTGGAGTTGTTTTGGCACTGGAAGAGCTGTGCTGCTGCTTCGGGCAGTTGCCATTCACCACCACACTACCTTCCCTAGGTGTCATAGCCACTTTCAGACATATGTGCTGCCAGAGCTCTTGGTTTCCATGGCAGCGGGAAATGGCTTGGGCCCTGAAATTGCCTTTGGCTGTGGTGTTTTGAGCGCCTTGAGTGAGGAGGTGCATGTTTGTTTTGTGTGGGTGCTCAAGCTGCTTGATTCCATCCCACTGGGCTCAATTGGCATGGGATCGGAAGTGAGCAAACAGGGTTTCCTAGATAGCTGCCAGGACAGCTGATGGTTTGTGAAATGCATGAGGCAGGTGGAGTTGTTTTGGCACTGGAAGAGCTGTGCTGCTGCTTCGGGCAGTTGCCATTCACCACCACACTACCTTCCCTAGGTGTCATAGCCACTTTCAGACATATGTGCTGCCAGAGCCCTTGGTTTCCATGGCAGCGGGAAATGGCTTTGGCCCTGAACTTGCCTTTGGCTGTGGAGTTTTGAGCGCCGTCAGTGAGGAGCTCCATGTTAGTATTTTGTGGGTGCTCAAGCTGCTTGATTCCATCCCACTGGGCTCAATGGGCATTGGACCGGAAGTGACCAAACAGGGTTTCCTAGATAGCTGCCAGGACAGCTGATGGTATGTGAAGTGCATGAGGCAGGAGGAGTTGTTTTGGCACTGGAAGAGCTGTGCTGCTGCTTCGGGCAGTTGCCATTCACCACCACACTACCTTCCCTAGGTGTCATAGCCACTTTCAGACATATGTGCTGCCAGAGCCCTTGGTTTCCATGGCAGCGGGAAATGGCTTGGGCTCTGAACTTGTCTTTGGCTGTGGAGTTTTGAGTGCCTTGAGTGAGGAGCTCCATGTTAGTTTTGTGTGGGTGCTCAAGCTGCTTGATTCCATCCCACTGGGCTCAATGGGCACTGGACCGGCAGTGACCAAACAGGGTTTCCTAGATAGCTGCCAGGACAGCTGATGGTATGTGAAGTTCATGAGGCAGGTGGAGTTGTTTTGGCACTGGAAGAGCTGTGCTGCTGCCTCGGGCAGTTGCCATTCACCACCACACTACCTTCCCTAGGTGTCATAGCCACTTTCAGACATATGTGCTGCCAGAGCCCTTGGTTTCCATGGCAGCGGGAAATGGCATTGGGCCCTGAACTTGTCTTTGGCTGTGGAGTTTTGAGCGCCTTGAGTGAGGAGGTGCATGTTAGTTTTGTGTGGGTGCTCAAGCTGCTTGATTCCATCCCACTGGGCTCAATGGGCACTGGACCGGATGTGAGCAAACAGGGTTTCCTAGATAGCTGCCACTACAGCTGATGGTATGTGAAGTGCATGAGGCAGGGGGAGTTGTTTTGGCACTGGAAGAGCTGTGCTGCTGCTTCGGGCAGTTGCCATTGACCACCACACTACCTTCCCTAGGTGTCATAGCCACTTGCAGACATATGTGCTGCCAGAGCCCTTGGTTTCCATGGCAGCGGGAAATGGCTTTGGCCCTGAACTTGCCTTTGGCTGTGGAGTTTTGAGCGCCTTGAGTGAGGAGGTGCATGTTAGTTTTGTGTGGGTGCTCAAGCTGCTTGATTCCATCCCACTGGGCTCAATTGGCATTGCACCGGAAGTGAGCAAACAGGGTTTCCTAGATAGCTGCCAGGACAGCTGATGGTTTGTGAAGTGCATGAGGCAGGTGGAGTTGTTTTGGCACTGGAAGAGCTGTGCTGCTGCTTCGGGCAGTTGCCATTCACCACCACACTACCTTCCCTAGGTGTCATAGCCACTTTCAGACATATGTGCTGCCAGAGCCCTTGGTTTCCATGGCAGCTGGAAATGGCATTGTCCTTGAACTTGCCATTGGCTGTGGAGTTTTGAGCGCCATCAGTGAGGAGCTGCATGTTAGTTTTGTGTGGGTGCTCAAGCTGCTTGATTCCATCCCACTGGGCTCAATGGGCATGGGACCGGAAGTGAGCAAACAGGGTTTCCTAGATAGCTGCCAGGACAGCTGATGGTATGTGAAGTTCATGAGGCAGGTGGAGTTGTTTTGGCACTGGAAGAGCTGTGCTGCTGCTTCAGGCAGTTGCCATTCACCACCACACTACCTTCCCTAGGTGTCATAGCCACTTTCAGACATATGTGCTGCCAGAGCCCTTGGTTTCCATGGCAGCGGGAAATGGCTTTGGCCGTGAACTTGCCTTTGGCTGTGGAGTTTTGAGCGCCGTCAGTGAGGAGCTCCATGTTAGTATTTTGTGGGTGCTCAAGCTGCTTGATTCCATCCCACTGGGCTCAATGGGCATTGGACCGGAAGTGACCAAACAGGGTTTCCTAGATAGCTGCCACGACAGCTGATGGTATGTGAAGTGCATGAGGCAGGTGGAGTTGTTTTGGCACTGGAAGAGCTGTGCTGCTGCTTCGGGCAGTTGCCATTCACCACCACACTACCTTCCCTAGGTGTCATAGCCACTTTCAGACATATGTGCTGCCAGAGCACTTGGTTTCCATGGCAGCGGGAAATGGCTTGGGCGCTGAACTTGTCTTTGGCTGTGGAGTTTTGAGTGCCTTGAGTGAGGAGCTCCATGTTAGTTTTGTGTGGGTGCTCAAGCTGCTTGATTCCATCCCACTGGGCTCAATGGGCACTGGACCGGCAGTGACCAAACAGGGTTTCCTAGATAGCTGCCAGGACAGCTGATGGTATGTGAAGTGCATGAGGCAGGTGGAGTTGTTTTGGCACTGGAAGAGCTGTGCTGCTGCTTTGGGCAGTTGCCATTCACCACCACACTACCTTCCCTAGGTGTCATAGCCACTTGCAGACATATGTGCTGCCAGAGCACTTGGTTTCCATGGCAGCGGGAAATGGCTTGGGCCCTGAAATTGTCTTTGGCTGTGGAGTTTTGAGCGCCTTGAGTGAGGAGCTCCATGTTAGTTTTGTGTGGGTGCTCAAGCTGCTTGATTCCATCCCACTGGGCTCAATGGGCATGGGACCAGAAGTGAGCAAACAGGGTTTCCTAGATAGCTGCCAGGACAGCTGATGGTATGTGAAGTGCATGAGGCAGGTGGAGTTGTTTTGGCACTGGAAGAGCTGTGCTGCTGCTTCAGGCAGTTGCCATTCACTACCACACTACCTTCCCTAGGTGTCATAGCCACTTTCAGACATATGTGCTGCCAGAGCCCTTCGTTTCCATGGCAGCGGGAAATGGCTTGGGCCCTGAACTTGTCTTTGGCTGTGTAGTTTTGAGCGCCTTGAGTGAGGAGCTGCATGTTAGTTTTGTGTGGGTGCTCAAGCTGCTTGATTCCATCCCCCTGGGCTCAATGGGCATGGGACCGGAAGTGACCAAACAGGGTTTCCTAGATAGCTGCCAGGACAGCTGATGGTATGTGAAGTGCATGAGGCAGGGGGAGTTGTTTTGGCACTGGAAGAGCTGTGCTGCTGCTTCGGGCAGTTGCCATTCACCACCACACTACCTTCCCTAGGTGTCATAGCCACTTTCAGACATATGTGCTGCCAGAGCCCTTGGTTTCCATGGCAGCGGGAAATGGCTTGGGCCCTGAAATTGCCTTTGGCTGTGGAGTTTTGAGCGCCTTGATTGAGGAGCTGCATGTTAGTTTTGTGTGGGTGCTCAAGCTGCTTGATTCCATCCCACTGGGCTCAATGGGCATTGGACCGGAAGTGAGCAAACAGGGTTTCCTAGATAGCTGCCAGGACAGCTGATGGTATGTGAAGTTCATGAGGCAGGTGGAGTTGTTTTGGCACTGGAAGAGCTGTGCTGCTGCCTCGGGCAGTTGCCATTCACCACCACACTACCTTCCCTAGGTGTCATAGCCACTTTCAGACATATGTGCTGCCAGAGCCCTTGGTTTCCATGGCAGCGGGAAATGGCATTGGGCCCTGAACTTGTCTTTGGCTGTGGAGCTTTGAGCGCCTTGAGTGAGGAGGTGCATGTTAGTTTTGTGTGGGTGCTCAAGCTGCTTGATTCCATCCCACTGGGCTCAATGGGCACTGGACCGGATGTGAGCAAACAGGGTTTCCTAGATAGCTGCCACTACAGCTGATGGTATGTGAAGTGCATGAGGCAGGTGGAGTTGTTTTGGCACTGGAAGAGCTGTGCTGCTGCTTCGGGCAGTTGCCATTCACCACCACACTACCTTCCCTAGGTGTCATAGCCACTTTCAGACATATGTGCTGCCAGAGCCCTTGGTTTCCATGGCAGCGGGAAATGGCTTGGGCCCTGAAATTGTCTTTGGCTGTGGAGTTTTGAGCGCCTTGAGTGAGGAGCTGCATGTTAGTTTTGTGTGGGTGCTCAAGCTGCTTGATTCCATCCCACTGGGCTCAATGGGCATGGGACCGGAAGTGAGCAAACAGGGTTTCCTAGATAGCTGCCAGGACAGCTGATGGCATGTGAAGTGCATGAGGCAGGTGGAGTTGTTTTGGCACTGGAAGAGCTGTGCTGCTGCTTCGGGCAGTTGCCATTCACCACCACACTACCTTCCCTAGGTGTCATAGCCACTTTCAGACATATGTGCTGCCAGAGCCCTTGGTTTCCATGGCAGCGGGAAATGGCTTGGGCTGTGAACTTGTCTTTGGCTGTGGAGTTTTGAGCGCCTTGAGTGAGGAGGTGCATGTTAGTTTTGTGTGGGTGCTCAAGCTGCTTGATTCCATCCCACTGGGCTCAATGGGCATGGGACCGGAAGTGACCAAACAGGGTTTCCTAGATAGCTGCCAGGACAGCTGATGGTTTGTGAAGTGCATGAGGCAGGGGGAGTTGTTTTGGCACTGGAAGAGCTGTGCTGCTGCTTCGGGCAGTTGCCATTCACCACCACACTACCTTCCCTAGGTGTCATAGCCACTTGCAGACATATGTGCTGCCAGAGCCCTTGCTTTCCATGGCAGCGGGAAATGGCTTTGGCCCTGAACTTGTCTTTGGCTGTGGAGCTTTGAGCACCTTGAGTGAGGAGGTGCATGTTTGTTTTGTGTGGGTGCTCAAGCTGCTTGATTCCATCCCACTGGGCTCAATGGGCATGGGACCGGAAGTGACCAAACAGGGTTTCCTAGATAGCTGCCAGGACAGCTGATGGCATGTGAAGTGCATGAGGCAGGTGGAGTTGTTTTGGCACTGGAAGAGCTGTGCTGCTGCTTCGGGCAGTTGCCATTCACCACCACACTACCTTCCCTAGGTGTCATAGCCACTTTCAGACATATGTGCTGCCAGAGCCCTTGGTTTCCATGGCAGCGGGAAATGGCTTGGGCCCTGAACTTGTCTTTGGCTGTGGAGCTTTGAGCACCTTGAGTGAGGAGCTGCATGTTTGTTTTGTGTGGGTGCTCAAGCTGCTTGATTCCATCCCACTGGGCTCAATGGGCATGGGACCGGAAGTGAGCAAACAGGGTTTCCTAGATAGCTGCCAGGACAGCTGATGGCATGTGAAGTGCATGAGGCAGGTGGAGTTGTTTTGGCACTGGAAGAGCTGTGCTGCTGCTTCGGGCAGTTGCCATTCACCACCACACTACCTTCCCTAGGTGTCATAGCCACTTTCAGACATATGTGCTGCCAGAGCACTTGGTTTCCATGGCAGCAGGAAATGGCTTTGGCTGTGAACTTGATTTTGGCTGTGGAGTTTTGAGTGCATTGAGTGAGGAGCTCCATGTTAGTTTTGTGTGGGTGCTCAAGCTGCTTGATTCCATCCCACTGGGCTCAATGGGCATGGGACCGGAAGTGACCAAACAGGGTTTCCTAAATAGCTGACACGACAGCTGATGGTATGTGAAGTTCATGGGGCAGGTGGAGTTGTTTTGGCACTGGAAGAGCTGTGCTGCTGCTTCGGGCAGTTGCCATTCACCACCACACTACCTTCCCTAGGTGTCATAGCCACTTTCAGACATATGTGCTGCCAGAGCACTTGGTTTCCATGGCAGCGGGAAATGGCTTGGGCTCTGAACTTGTCTTTGGCTGTGGAGTTTTGAGCGCCTTGAGTGAGGAGCTTCATGTTAGTTTTGTGTGGGTGCTCAAGCTGCTTGATTCCATCCCACTGGGCTCAATGGGCACTGGACCGGAAGTGACCAAACAGGGTTTCCTAGATAGCTGCCAGGACAGCTGATGGTATGTGAAGTGCATGAGGCAGGTGGAGTTGTTTTGGCACTGGAAGAGCTGTGCTGCTGCTTCGGGCAGTTGCCATTCACCACCACACTACCTTCCCTAGGTGTCATAGCCACTTTCAGACATATGTGCTGCCAGAGCCCTTGGTTTCCATGGCAGAGGGAAATGGCTTTCGCCCTGAACTTGCCTTTGGCTGTGGAGTTTTGAGCGCCTTGAGTGAGGAGCTCCATGTTAGTTTTGTGTGGGTGCTCAAGCTGCTTGATTCCATCCCACTGGGCTCAATGGGCACTGGACCGGAAGTGAGCAAACAGGGTTTCCTAGATAGCTGCCAGGACAGCTGATGGTATGTGAAGTGCATGAGGCAGGTGGAGTTGTTTTGGCACTGGAAGAGCTGTGCTGCTGCTTCGGGCAGTTGCCATTCACCACCACACTACCTTCCCTAGGTGTCATAGCCACTTGCAGACATATGTGCTGCCAGAGCCCTTGGTTTCCATGGCAGCGGGAAATGGCTTGGGCCCTGAAATTGCCTTTGGCTGTGGTGTTTTGAGCGCCTTGAGTGAGGAGGTGCATGTTTGTTTTGTGTGGGTGCTCAAGCTGCTTGATTCCATCCCACTGGGCTCAATTGGCATGGGATCGGAAGTGACCAAACAGGGTTTCCTAGATAGCTGCCAGGACAGCTGATGGTTTGTGAAGTGCATGAGGCAGGTGGAGTTGTTTTGGCACTGGAAGAGTTGTGCTGCTGCTTCGGGCAGTTGCCATTCACCACCACACGACCTTCCCTAGGTGTCATAGCCACTTTCAGACATATGTGCTGCCAGAGCCCTTGCTTTCCATGGCAGCGGGAAATGGCTTTGGCCCTGAACTTGTCTTTGGCTGTGGAGCTTTGAGCGCCTTGAGTGAGGAGCTCCATGTTTGTTTTGTGTGGGTGCTCAAGCTGCTTGATTCCATCCCACTGGGCTCAATGGGCATGGGACCGGAAGTGAGCAAACAGGGTTTCCTAGATAGCGGCCAGGACAGCTGATGGTATGTGAAGTGCATGAGGCAGGTGGAGTTGTTTTGGCACTGGAAGAGCTGTGCTGCTGCTTCGGGCAGTTGCCATTCACCACCACACTACCTTCCCTAGGTGTCATAGCCACTTTCAGACATATGTGCTGCCAGAGCCCTTGGTTTCCATGGCAGCGGGAAATGGCATTGTCGCTGAACTTGTCTTTGGCTGTGGAGTTTTGAGCGCCTTGAGTGAGGAGCTCCATGTTAGTATTGTGTGGGTGCTCAAGCTGCTTGATTCCATCCCACTGGGCTCAATGGGCATTGGACCGGCAGTGACCAAACAGGGTTTCCTAGATAGCTGCCAGGACAGCTGATTGTATGTGAAGTTCATGAGGCAGGTGGAGTTGTTTTGGCACTGGAAGAGCTGTGCTGCTGCTTCGGGCAGTTGCCATTCACCACCACACTTCCTTCCCTAGGTGTCATAGCCACTTTCAGACATATGTGCTGTCAGAGCCCTTGGTTTCCATGGCAGCGGGAAATGGCTTGGGCCCTGAAATTGTCTTTGGCTGTGGAGTTTTGAGCGCCTTGAGTGAGGAGGTGCATGTTTGTTTTGTGTGGGTGCTCAAGCTGCTTGATTCCATCCCACTGGGCTCAATGGGCATGGGACCGGAAGTGACCAAACAGGGTTTCCTAGATAGCGGCCAGGACAGCTGATGGTATGTGAAGTGCATGAGGCAGGTGGAGTTGTTTTGGCACTGGAAGAGCTGTGCTGCTGCTTTGGGCAGTTGCCATTCACCACCACACTACCTTCCCTAGGTGTCATAGCCACTTTGAGACATATGTGCTGCCAGAGCCCTTGGTTTCCATGGCAGCGGGAAATGGCTTGGGCCCTGAAATTGTCTTTGGCTGTGGAGTTTTGAGCGCCTTGAGTGAGGAGCTCCATGTTAGTTTTGTGTGGGTGCTCAAGCTGCTTGATTCCATCCCACTGGGCTCAATGGGCACTGGACCGGAAGTGAGCAAACAGGGTTTCCTAGATAGCTGCCAGGACAGCTGATGGTATGTGAAGTGCATGAGGCAGGTGGAGTTGTTTTGGCACTGGAAGAGCTGTGCTGCTGCTTCGGACAGTTGCCATTCACCACCACACTACCTTCCCTAGGTGTCATAGCCACTTTCAGACATATGTGCTGCCAGAGCACTTGGTTTCCATGGCAGCAGGAAATGGCTTGGGCTCTGAACTTGTCTTTGGCTGTGGAGCTTTGAGCGCCTTGAGTGAGGAGGTGCATGTTAGTTTTGTGTGGGTGCTCAAGCTGCTTGATTCCATCCCACTGGGCTCAATGGGCATGGGACCGGAAGTGAGCAAACAGGGTTTCCTAGAGAGCTGCCAGGACAGCTGATGGTTTGTGAAGTGCATGAGGCAGGGGGAGTTGTTTTGGCACTGGAAGAGCTGTGCTGCTGCTTCGGGCAGTTGCCATTGACCACCACATTACCTTCCCTAGGTGTCATAGCCACTTTCAGACATATGTGCTGCCAGAGCCCTTGGTTTCCATGGCAGCGGGAAATGGCTTTGGCCCTGAACTTGTCTTTGGCTGTGGAGCTTTGAGCACCTTGAGTAAGGAGCTGCATGTTTGTTTTGTGTGGGTGCTCAAGCTGCTTGATTCCATCCCACTGGGCTCAATGGGCATGGGACCGGAAGTGAGCAAACAGGGTTTCCTAGATAGCTGCCAGGACAGCTGATGGCATGTGAAGTGCATGAGGCAGGTGGAGTTGTTTTGGCACTGGAAGAGCTGTGCTGCTGCTTCGGGCAGTTGCCATTCACCACCACACTACCTTCCCTAGGTGTCATAGCCACTTTCAGACATATGTGCTGCCAGAGCACTTGGTTTCCATGGCAGCTGGAAATGGCTTTGGCTGTGAACTTGATTTTGGCTGTGGAGTTTTGAGTGCCTTGAGTGAGGAGCTCCATGTTAGTTTTGTGTGGGTGCTCAAGCTGCTTGATTCCATCCCACTGGGCTCAATGGGCATGGGACCGGAAGTGACCAAACAGGGTTTCCTAAATAGCTGACACGACAGCTGATGGTATGTGAAGTTCATGGGGTAGGTGGAGTTGTTTTGGCACTGGAAGAGCTGTGCTGCTGCTTCGGGCAGTTGCCATTCACCACCACACTACCTTCCCTAGGTGTCATAGCCACTTTCAGACATATGTGCTGCCAGAGCACTTGGTTTCCATGGCAGCGGGAAATGGCTTGGGCGCTGAACTTGTCTTTGGCTATGGAGTTTTGAGCGCCTTGAGTGAGGAGCTTCATGTTAGTTTTGTGTGGGTGCTCAAGCTGCTTGATTCCATCCCACTGGGCTCAATGGGCATGGGACCGGAAGTGACCAAACAGGGTTTCCTAGATAGCTGCCAGGACAGCTGATGGTATGTGAAGTGCATGAGGCAGGTGGAGTTGTTTTGGCACTGGAAGAGCTGTGCTGCTGCTTCGGGCAGTTGCCATTCACCACCACACTACCTTCCCTAGGTGTCATAGCCACTTTCAGACATATGTGCTGCCAGAGCACTTGGTTTCCATGGCAGCGGGAAATGGCTTTCGCCCTGAACTTGCCTTTGGCTGTGGAGTTTTGAGCGCCTTGAGTGAGGAGCTCCATGTTAGTTTTGTGTGGGTGCTCAAGCTGCTTGATTCCATCCCACTGGGCTCAATGGGCACTGGACCGGAAGTGAGCAAACAGGGTTTCCTAGATAGCTGCCAGGACAGCTGATGGTATGTGAAGTGCATGAGGCAGGTGGAGTTGTTTTGGCACTGGAAGAGCTGTGCTGCTGCTTCGGGCAGTTGCCATTCACCACCACACTACCTTCCCTAGGTGTCATAGCCACTTTCAGACATATGTGCTGCCAGAGCTCTTGGTTTCCATGGCAGCGGGAAATGGCTTGGGCCCTGAAATTGCCTTTGGCTGTGGTGTTTTGAGCGCCTTGAGTGAGGAGGTGCATGTTTGTTTTGTGTGGGTGCTCAAGCTGCTTGATTCCATCCCACTGGGCTCAATTGGCATGGGATCGGAAGTGACCAAACAGGGTTTCCTAGATAGCTGCCAGGACAGCTGATGGTTTGTGAAGTGCATGAGGCAGGTGGAGTTGTTTTGGCACTGGAAGAGCTGTGCTGCTGCTTCGGGCAGTTGCCATTCACCACCACACTACCTTCCCTAGGTGTCATAGCCACTTTCAGACATATGTGCTGCCAGAGCCCTTGGTTTCCATGGCAGCGGGAAATGGCTTTGGCCCTGAACTTGCCTTTGGCTGTGGAGTTTTGAGCGCCGTCAGTGAGGAGCTCCATGTTAGTATTTTGTGGGTGCTCAAGCTGCTTGATTCCATCCCACTGGGCTCAATGGGCATTGGACCGGAAGTGACCAAACAGGGTTTCCTAGATAGCTGCCAGGACAGCTGATGGTATGTGAAGTGCATGAGGCAGGTGGAGTTGTTTTGGCACTGGAAGAGCTGTGCTGCTGCTTCGGGCAGTTGCCATTCACCACCACACTACCTTCCCTAGGTGTCATAGCCACTTTCAGACATATGTGCTGCCAGAGCCCTTGGTTTCCATGGCAGCGGGAAATGGCTTGGTCTCTGAACTTGTCTTTGGCTGTGGAGTTTTGAGTGCCTTGAGTGAGGAGCTCCATGTTAGTTTTGTGTGGGTGCTCAAGCTGCTTGATTCCATCCCACTGGGCTCAATGGGCACTGGACCGGCAGTGACCAAACAGGGTTTCCTAGATAGCTGCCAGGACAGCTGATGGTATGTGAAGTGCATGAGGCAGGTGGAGTTGTTTTGGCACTGGAAGAGCTGTGCTGCTGCTTTGAGCAGTTGCCATTCACCACCACACTACCTTCCCTAGGTGTCATAGCCACTTGCAGACATATGTGCTGCCAGAGCCCTTGGTTTCCATGGCAGCGGGAAATGGCTTGGGCCCTGAAATTGTCTTTGGCTGTGGAGTTTTGAGCGCCTTGAGTGAGGAGCTGCATGTTAGTTTTGTGTGGGTGCTCAAGCTGCTTGATTCCATCCCACTGGGCTCAATGGGCATGGGACCAGAAGTGAGCAAACAGGGTTTCCTAGATAGCTGCCAGGACAGCTGATGGTATGTGAAGTGCATGAGGCAGGTGGAGTTGTTTTGGCACTGGAAGAGCTGTGCTGCTGCTTCGGGCAGTTGCCATTCACCACCACACTACCTTCCCTAGGTGTCATAGCCACTTTCAGACATATGTGCTGCCAGAGCCCTTGGTTTCCATGGCAGCGGGAAATGGCTTGGGCCCTGAACTTGCCTTTGGCTGTGGAGTTTTGAGCGCCGTCAGTGAGGAGCTCCATGTTAGTATTTTGTGGGTGCTCAAGCTGCTTGATTCCATCCCACTGGGCTCAATGGGCATTGGACCGGAAGTGACCAAACAGGGTTTCCTAGAAAGCTGCCAGGACAGCTGATGGTATGTGAAGTGCATGAGGCAGGTGGAGTTGTTTTGGCACTGGAAGAGCTGTGCTGCTGCTTCGGGCAGTTGCCATTCACCACCACACTACCTTCCCTAGGTGTCATAGCCACTTTCAGACATATGTGCTGCCAGAGCCCTTGGTTTCCATGGCAGCGGGAAATGGCTTGGGCTCTGAACTTGTCTTTGGCTGTGGAGTTTTGAGTGCCTTGAGTGAGGAGCTCCATGTTAGTTTTGTGTGGGTGCTCAAGCTGCTTGATTCCATCCCACTGGGCTCAATGGGCACTGGACCGGCAGTGACCAAACAGGGTTTCCTAGATAGCTGCCAGGACAGCTGATGGTATGTGAAGTGCATGAGGCAGGTGGAGTTGTTTTGGCACTGGAAGAGCTGTGCTGCTGCTTTGAGCAGTTGCCATTCACCACCACACTACCTTCCCTAGGTGTCATAGCCACTTGCAGACATATGTGCTGCCAGAGCCCTTGGTTTCCATGGCAGCGGGAAATGGCTTGGGCCCTGAAATTGTCTTTGGCTGTGGAGTTTTGAGCGCCTTGAGTGAGGAGCTGCATGTTAGTTTTGTGTGGGTGCTCAAGCTGCTTGATTCCATCCCACTGGGCTCAATGGGCATGGGACCAGAAGTGAGCAAACAGGGTTTCCTAGATAGCTGCCAGGACAGCTGATGGTATGTGAAGTGCATGAGGCAGGTGGAGTTGTTTTGGCACTGGAAGAGCTGTGCTGCTGCTTCGGGCAGTTGCCATTCACCACCACACTACCTTCCCTAGGTGTCATAGCCACTTTCAGACATATGTGCTGCCAGAGCCCTTGGTTTCCATGGCAGCGGGAAATGGCTTTGGCCCTGAACTTGCCTTTGGCTGTGGAGTTTTGAGCGCCGTCAGTGAGGAGCTCCATGTTAGTATTTTGTGGGTGCTCAAGCTGCTTGATTCCATCCCACTGGGCTCAATGGGCATTGGACCGGAAGTGACCAAACAGGGTTTCCTAGATAGCTGCCAGGACAGCTGATGGTATGTGAAGTGCATGAGGCAGGTGGAGTTGTTTTGGCACTGGAAGAGCTGTGCTGCTGCTTCGGGCAGTTGCCATTCACCACCACACTACCTTCCCTAGGTGTCATAGCCACTTTCAGACATATGTGCTGCCAGAGCCCTTGGTTTCCATGGCAGCGGGAAATGGCTTGGGCTCTGAACTTGTCTTTGGCTGTGGAGTTTTGAGTGCCTTGAGTGAGGAGCTCCATGTTAGTTTTGTGTGGGTGCTCAAGCTGCTTGATTCCATCCCACTGGGCTCAATGGGCACTGGACCGGCAGTGACCAAACAGGGTTTCCTAGATAGCTGCCAGGACAGCTGATGGTATGTGAAGTGCATGAGGCAGGTGGAGTTGTTTTGGCACTGGAAGAGCTGTGCTGCTGCTTTGAGCAGTTGCCATTCACCACCACACTACCTTCCCTAGGTGTCATAGCCACTTGCAGACATATGTGCTGCCAGAGCCCTTGGTTTCCATGGCAGCGGGAAATGGCTTGGGCCCTGAAATTGTCTTTGGCTGTGGAGTTTTGAGCGCCTTGAGTGAGGAGCTGCATGTTAGTTTTGTGTGGGTGCTCAAGCTGCTTGATTCCATCCCACTGGGCTCAATGGGCATGGGACCAGAAGTGAGCAAACAGGGTTTCCTAGATAGCTGCCAGGACAGCTGATGGTATGTGAAGTGCATGAGGCAGGTGGAGTTGTTTTGGCACTGGAAGAGCTGTGCTGCTGCTTCGGGCAGTTGCCATTCACCACCACACTACCTTCCCTAGGTGTCATAGCCACTTTCAGACATATGTGCTGCCAGAGCCCTTCGTTTCCATGGCAGCGGGAAATGGCTTGGGCCCTGAACTTGTCTTTGGCTGTGTAGTTTTGAGCGCCTTGAGTGAGGAGCTGCATGTTAGTTTTGTGTGGGTGCTCAAGCTGCTTGATTCCATCCCCCTGGGCTCAATGGGCATGGGACCGGAAGTGACCAAACAGGGTTTCCTAGATAGCTGCCAGGACAGCTGATGGTATGTGAAGTTCATGAGGCAGGTGGAGTTGTTTTGGCACTGGAAGAGCTGTGCTGCTGCCTCGGGCAGTTGCCATTCACCACCACACTACCTTCCCTAGGTGTCATAGCCACTTTCAGACATATGTGCTGCCAGAGCCCTTGGTTTCCATGGCAGCGGGAAATGGCATTGGGCCCTGAACTTGTCTTTGGCTGTGGAGTTTTGAGCGCCTTGAGTGAGGAGGTGCATGTTAGTTTTGTGTGGGTGCTCAAGCTGCTTGATTCCATCCCACTGGGCTCAATGGGCACTGGACCGGATGTGAGCAAACAGGGTTTCCTAGATAGCTGCCACTACAGCTGATGGTATGTGAAGTGCATGAGGCAGGTGGAGTTGTTTTGGCACTGGAAGAGCTGTGCTGCTGCTTCGGGCAGTTGCCATTGACCACCACACTACCTTCCCTAGGTGTCATAGCCACTTTCAGACATATGTGCTGCCAGAGCCCTTGGTTTCCATGGCAGCGGGAAATGGCTTTGGCCCTGAACTTGCCTTTGGCTGTGGAGTTTTGAGCGCCTTGAGTGAGGAGGTGCATGTTAGTTTTGTGTGGGTGCTCAAGCTGCTTGATTCCATCCCACTGGGCTCAATTGGCATTGCACCGGAAGTGAGCAAACAGGGTTTCCTAGATAGCTGCCAGGACAGCTGATGGTTTGTGAAGTGCATGAGGCAGGTGGAGTTGTTTTGGCACTGGAAGAGCTGTGCTGCTGCTTCGGGCAGTTGCCATTCACCACCACACTACCTTCCCTAGGTGTCATAGCCACTTTCAGACATATGTGCTGCCAGAGCCCTTGGTTTCCATGGCAGCTGGAAATGGCATTGTCCTTGAACTTGCCATTGGCTGTGGAGTTTTGAGCGCCATCAGTGAGGAGCTGCATGTTAGTTTTGTGTGGGTGCTCAAGCTGCTTGATTCCATCCCACTGGGCTCAATGGGCATGGGACCGGAAGTGAGCAAACAGGGTTTCCTAGATAGCTGCCAGGACAGCTGATGGTATGTGAAGTTCATGAGGCAGGTGGAGTTGTTTTGGCACTGGAAGAGCTGTGCTGCTGCTTCAGGCAGTTGCCATTCACCACCACACTACCTTCCCTAGGTGTCATAGCCACTTTCAGACATATGTGCTGCCAGAGCCCTTGGTTTCCATGGCAGCGGGAAATGGCTTTGGCCCTGAACTTGCCTTTGGCTGTGGAGTTTTGAGCGCCGTCAGTGAGGAGCTCCATGTTAGTATTTTGTGGGTGCTCAAGCTGCTTGATTCCATCCCACTGGGCTCAATGGGCATTGGACCGGAAGTGACCAAACAGGGTTTCCTAGATAGCTGCCACGACAGCTGATGGTATGTGAAGTGCATGAGGCAGGTGGAGTTGTTTTGGCACTGGAAGAGCTGTGCTGCTGCTTCGGGCAGTTGCCATTCACCACCACACTACCTTCCCTAGGTGTCATAGCCACTTTCAGACATATGTGCTGCCAGAGCCCTTGGTTTCCATGGCAGCGGGAAATGGCTTGGGCGCTGAACTTGTCTTTGGCTGTGGAGTTTTGAGTGCCTTGAGTGAGGAGCTCCATGTTAGTTTTGTGTGGGTGCTCAAGCTGCTTGATTCCATCCCACTGGGCTCAATGGGCACTGGACCGGCAGTGACCAAACAGGGTTTCCTAGATAGCTGCCAGGACAGCTGATGGTATGTGAAGTGCATGAGGCAGGTGGAGTTGTTTTGGCACTGGAAGAGCTGTGCTGCTGCTTTGGGCAGTTGCCATTCACCACCACACTACCTTCCCTAGGTGTCATAGCCACTTGCAGACATATGTGCTGCCAGAGCACTTGGTTTCCATGGCAGCGGGAAATGGCTTGGGCCCTGAAATTGTCTTTGGCTGTGGAGTTTTGAGCGCCTTGAGTGAGGAGGTGCATGTTTGTTTTGTGTGGGTGCTCAAGCTGCTTGATTCCATCCCACTGGGCTCAATGGGCATGGGACCAGAAGTGAGCAAACAGGGTTTCCTAGATAGCTGCCAGGACAGCTGATGGTATGTGAAGTGCATGAGGCAGGTGGAGTTGTTTTGGCACTGGAAGAGCTGTGCTGCTGCTTCAGGCAGTTGCCATTCACTACCACACTACCTTCCCTAGGTGTCATAGCCACTTTCAGACATATGTGCTGCCAGAGCCCTTCGTTTCCATGGCAGCGGGAAATGGCTTGGGCCCTGAACTTGTCTTTGGCTGTGTAGTTTTGAGCGCCTTGAGTGAGGAGCTGCATGTTAGTTTTGTGTGGGTGCTCAAGCTGCTTGATTCCATCCCCCTGGGCTCAATGGGCATGGGACCGGAAGTGAGCAAACAGGGTTTCCTAGATAGCTGCCAGGACAGCTGATGGTATGTGAAGTGCATGAGGCAGGTGGAGTTGTTTTGGCACTGGAAGAGCTGTGCTGCTGCTTCGGGCAGTTGCCATTCACCACCACACTACCTTCCCTAGGTGTCATAGCCACTTTCAGACATATGTGCTGCCAGAGCCCTTGGTTTCCATGGCAGCGGGAAATGGCTTGGGCCCTGAAATTGCCTTTGGCTGTGGAGTTTTGAGCGCCTTGAGTGAGGAGGTGCATGTTAGTTTTGTGTGGGTGCTCAAGCTGCTTGATTCCATCCCACTGGGCTCAATGGGCATTGGACCGGAAGTGAGCAAACAGGGTTTCCTAGATAGCTGCCAGGACAGCTGATGGTATGTGAAGTTCATGAGGCAGGTGGAGTTGTTTTGGCACTGGAAGAGCTGTGCTGCTGCCTCGGGCAGTTGCCATTCACCACCACACTACCTTCCCTAGGTGTCATAGCCACTTTCAGACATATGTGCTGCCAGAGCCCTTGGTTTCCATGGCAGCGGGAAATGGCATTGGGCCCTGAACTTGTCTTTGGCTGTGGAGCTTTGAGCGCCTTGAGTGAGGAGGTGCATGTTAGTTTTGTGTGGGTGCTCAAGCTGCTTGATTCCATCCCACTGGGCTCAATGGGCACTGGACCGGATGTGAGCAAACAGGGTTTCCTAGATAGCTGCCACTACAGCTGATGGTATGTGAAGTGCATGAGGCAGGTGGAGTTGTTTTGGCACTGGAAGAGCTGTGCTGCTGCTTCGGGCAGTTGCCATTCACCACCACACTACCTTCCCTAGGTGTCATAGCCACTTTCAGACATATGTGCTGCCAGAGCCCTTGGTTTCCATGGCAGCGGGAAATGGCTTGGGCCCTGAATTTGCCTTTTGCTGTGGAGTTTTGAGTGCCTTGAGTGAGGAGCTCCATGTTAGTATTGTGTGGGTGCTCAAGCTGCTTGATTCCATCCCACTGGGCTCAATGGGCATTGCACCGGAAGTGACCAAACAGGGTTTCCTAGATAGCTGCCAGGACAGCTGATGGTTTGTGAAGTGCATGAGGCAGGTGGAGTTGTTTTGGCACTGGAAGAGCTGTGCTGCTGCTTCGGGAAGTTGCCATTCACCACCACACTACCTTCCCTAGGTGTCATAGCCACTTGCAGACATATGTGCTGCCAGAGCCCTTAGTTTCCATGGCAGCGGGAAATGGCTTGGGCCCTGAAATTGTCTTTGGCTGTGTAGTTTTGAGCGCCTTGAGTGAGGAGCTGCATGTTAGTTTTGTGTGGGTGCTCAAGCTGCTTGATTCCATCCCACTGGGCTCAATGGGCATGGGACCGGAAGTAAGCAAACAGGGTTTCCTAGATAGCTGCCAGGACAGCTGATGGTATGTGAAGTTCATGAGGCAGGTGGAGTTTTTTGGCACTGGAAGAGCTGTGCTGCTGCTTCGGGCAGTTGCCATTCACCACCACACTACCTTCCCTAGGTGTCATAGCCACTTTCAGACATATGTGCTGCCAGAACACTTGGTTTCCATGGCAGCGGGAAATGGCTTTGGCTGTGAACTTGTCTTTGGCTGTGGAGTTTTGAGCGCCTTGAGTGAGGAGCTGCATGTTAGTTTTGTGTGGGTGCTCAAGCTGCTTGATTCCATCCCACTGGGCTCAATGGGCATGGGACCGGAAGTGAGCAAACAGGGTTTCCTAGATAGCTGCCAGGACAGCTGATGGTATGTGAAGTTCATGAGGCAGGTGGAGTTGTTTTGGAACTGGAAGAGCTGTGCTGCTGCTTCGGGCAGTTGCCATTCACCACCACACTACCTTCCCTAGGTGTCATAGCCACTTGCAGACATATGTGCTGCCAGAGCCCTTGGTTTCCATGGCAGCGGGAAATGGCTTTGGCCGTGAACTTGTCTTTGGCTGTGGAGTTTTGAGCGCCTTGATTGAGGAGGTGCATGTTAGTTTTGTGTGGGTGCTCAAGCTGCTTGATTCCATCCCACTGGGCTCAATGGGCATTGGACCGGAAGTGACCAAACAGGGTTTCCTAGATAGCTGCCAGGACAGCTGATGGTATGTGAAGTGCATGAGGCAGGTGGAGTTGTTTTGGCACTGGAAGAGCTGTGCTGCTGCTTCCGGCAGTTGCCATTCACCACCACACTACCTTCCCTAGGTGTCATAGCCACTTTCAGACATATGTGCTGCCAGAGCCCTTGGTTTCCATGGCAGCGGGAAATGGCTTGGGCCCTGAAATTGTCTTTGGCTGTGGAGTTTTGAGCGCCTTGAGTGAGGAGCTACATGTTAGTTTTGTGTGGGTGCTCAAGCTGCTTGATTCCATCCCACTGGGCTCAATGGGCATGGGACTGGAAGTGAGCAAACAGGGTTTCCTAGATAGCTGCCAGGACAGCTGATGGTATGTGAAGTTCATCAGGCAGGTGGAGTTGTTTTGGAACTGGAAGAGCTGTGCTGCTGCTTCGGGCAGTTGCCATTCACCACCACACTACCTTCCCTAGGTGTCATAGCCACTTGCAGACATATGTGCTGCCAGAGCCCTTGGTTTCCATGGCAGCGGGAAATGGCTTGGGCCCTGAAATTGCCTTTGGCTGTGGAGTTTTGAGCGCCTTGAGTGAGGAGCTGCATGTTAGTTTTGTGTGGGTGCTCAAGCTGCTTGATTCCATCCCACTGGGCTCAATGGGCATGGGACCGGAAGTGAGCAAACAGGGTTTCCTAGATAGCGTCCAGGACAGCTGATGGCATGTGAAGTGCATGAGGCAGGTGGAGTTGTTTTGGCACTGGAAGAGCTGTGCTGCTGCTTCGGGCAGTTGCCATTCACCACCACACTACCTTCCCTAGGTGTCATAGCCACTTTCAGACATATGTGCTGCCAGAGCCCTTGGTTTCCATGGCAGCGGGAAATGGCTTTGGTCGTGAAATTGCCTTGGGTCGTGAACTTGCCTTTGGCTGTGGAGTTTTGAGCGCCTTGAGTGAGGAGGTGCATGTTAGTTTTGTGTGGGTGCTCAAGCTGCTTGATTCCATCCCACTGGGCTCAATGGGCACTGGACCGGAAGTGAGCAAACAGGGTTTCCTAGATAGCTGCCAGGACAGCTGATGGTATGTGAAGTGCATGAGGCAGGTGGAGTTGTTTTGGCACTGGAAGAGCTGTGCTGCTGCTTCGGGCAGTTGCCATTCACCACCACACTACCTTCCCTAGGTGTCATAGCCACTTTCAGACATATGTGCTGCCAGAGCACTTGGTTTCCATGGCAGCGGGAAATGGCTTGGGCCCTGAAATTGCCTTTGCCTGTGGTGTTTTGAGCGCCTTGAGTGAGGAGGTGCATGTTAGTTTTGTGTGGGTGCTCAAGCTGCTTGATTCCATCCCACTGGGCTCAATTGGCATGGGATCGGAAGTGACCAAACAGGGTTTCCTAGATAGCTGCCAGGAAAGCTGATGGTTTGTGAAGTGCATGACGCAGGTGGAGTTGTTTTGGCACTGGAAGAGCTGTGCTGCTGCTTCGGGCAGTTGCCATTCACCACCACACTACCTTCCCTAGGTGTCATAGCCACTTTCAGACATATGTGCTGCCAGAGCCCTTGGTTTCCATGGCAGCGGGAAATGGCTTTGGCCCTGAACTTGCCTTTGGCTGTGGTGTTTTGAGCGCCTTGAGTGAGGAGGTGCATGTTTGTTTTGTGTGGGCGCTCAAGCTGGTTGATTCCATCCCACTGGGCTCAATTGGCATGGGATCAGAAGTGACCAAACAGGGTTTCCTAGATAGCTGCCAGGACAGCTGATGGTATGTGAAGTGCATGTGGCAGGCGGAGTTGTTTTGGCACTGGAAGAGCTGTGCTGCTGCTTCGGGCAGTTGCCATTCACCACCACACTACCTTCCCTAGGTGTCATAGCCACTTTCAGACATATGTGCTGCCAGAGCCCTTGGTTTCCATGGCAGCGGGAAATGGCTTGGGCCCTGAACTTGTCTTTGGCTGTGGAGCTTTGAGCGCCTTGAGTGAGGAGCTCCATGTTAGTATTGTGTGGGTGCTCAAGCTGCTTGATTCCATCCCACTGGGCTCAATGGGCATGGGACCGGAAGTGAGCAAACAGGGTTTCCTAGATAGCTGCCAGGACAGCTGATGGTATGTGAAGTGCATGAGGCAGGTGGAGTTGTTTTGGCACTGGAAGAGCTGTGCTGCTGCTTCGGGCAGTTGCCATTCACCACCACACTACCTTCCCTAGGTGTCATAGCCACTTTCAGACATATGTGCTGCCAGAGCACTTGGTTTCCATGGCAGCGGGAAATGGCTTTGGCCGTGAACTTCTCTTTGGCTGTGGAGTTTTGAGCGCCTTGATTGAGGAGGTGCATGTTAGTTTTGTGTGGGTGCTCAAGCTGCTTGATTCCATCCCACTGGGCTCAATGGGCATGGGACCGGAAGTGAGCAAACAGGGTTTCCTAGATAGCTGCCAGGACAGCTGATGGTATGTGAAGTTCATGAGGCAGGTGGAGTTGTTTTGGCACTGGAAGAGCTGTGCTGCTGCTTCGGGCAGTTGCCATTCACCACCACACTACCTTCCCTAGGTGTCATAGCCACTTTCAGACATATGTGCTGCCAGAGCCCTTGGTTTCCATGGCAGCGGGAAATGGCTTGGGCCCTGAAATTGTCTTTGGCTGTGGAGTTTTGAGCGCCTTGAGTGAGGAGCTGCATGTTAGTTTTGTGTGGGTGCTCAAGCTGCTTGATTCCATCCCACTGGGCTCAATGGGCATGGGACCGGAAGTGAGCAAACAGGGTTTCCTAGATAGCTGCCAGGACAGCTGATGGTATGTGAAGTTCATGAGGCAGGTGGAGTTGTTTTGGCACTGGAAGAGCTGTGCTGCTGCTTCGGGCAGTTGCCATTCACCACCACACTACCTTCCCTAGGTGTCATAGCCACTTGCAGACATATGTGCTGCCAGAGCCCTTGGTTTCCATGGCAGCGGGAAATGGCTTGTGCCCTGAAATTGTCTTTGGCTGTGGAGTTTTGAGCGCCTTGAGTGAGGAGCTGCATGTTAGTTTTGTGTGGGTGCTCAAGCTGCTTGATTCCATCCCACTGGGCTCAATGGGCATGGGACCGGAAGTGAGCAAACAGGGTTTCCTAGATAGCTGCCAGGACAGCTGATGGTATGTGAAGTTCATCAGGCAGGTGGAGTTGTTTTGGAACTGGAAGAGCTGTGCTGCTGCTTCGGGCAGTTGCCATTCACCACCACACTACCTTTCCTAGGTGTCATAGCCACTTTCAGACATATGTGCTGCCAGAGCCCTTGGTTTCCATGGCAGCGGGAAATGGCTTTGGCCGTGAACTTGTCTTTGGCTGTGGAGTTTTGAGCGCCTTGATTGAGGAGCTCCATGTTAGTTTTGTGTGGGTGCTCAAGCTGCTTGATTCTATCTCACTGGGCTCAATGGGCATTGGACCGGAAGTGACCAAACAGGGTTTCCTAGATAGCTGCCAGGACAGCTGATGGTATGTGAAGTTCATGAGGCAGGTGGAGTTGTTTTGGCACTGGAAGAGCTGTGCTGCTGCTTCGGGCAGTTGCCATTCACCACCACACTACCTTCCCTAGGTGTCATAGCCACTTGCAGACATATGTGCTGCCAGAGCCCTTGGTTTCCATGGCAGCGGGAAATGGCTTGGGCCCTGAAATTGTCTTTGGCTGTGGAGTTTTGAGCGCCTTGAGTGAGGAGCTGCATGTTAGTTTTGTGTGGGTGCTCAAGCTGCTTGATTCTATCCCACTGGGCTCAATTGGCATGGGATCGGAAGTGACCAAACAGGGTTTCCTAGATAGCTGGCAGGACAGCTGATAGTTTGTGAAGTGCATGAGGCAGGTGGAGTTGTTTTGGCACTGGAAGAGCTGTGCTGCTGCTTCGGGCAGTTGCCATTCACCACCACACTACCTTCCCTAGGTGTCATAGCCACTTTCAGACATATGTGCTGCCAGAGCACTTGGTTTCCATGGCAGCGGGAAATGGCTTTGGCCGTGAACTTGCCTTTGGCTGTGGAGTTTTGAGCGCCTTGAGTGAGGAGCTCCATGTTAGTTTTGTGTGGGTGCTCAAGCTGCTTGATTCCATCCCACTGGGCTCAATTGGCATTGGACCGGAAGTGACCAAACAGGGTTTCCTAGATAGCTGCCAGGACAGCTGATGGTATGTGAAGTGCATGAGGCAGGTGGAGTTGTTTTGGCACTGGAAGAGCTGTGCTGCTGCTTCGGGCAGTTGCCATTCACCACCACACTACCTTCCCTAGGTGTCATAGCCACTTTCAGACATATGTGCTGCCAGAGCCCTTGGTTTCCATGGCAGCGGGAAATGGCTTGGGCTCTGAACTTGTCTTTGGCTGTGGAGTTTTGAGCGCCTTGATTGAGGAGGTGCATGTTAGTTTTGTGTGGGTGCTCAAGCTGCTTGATTCCATCCCACTGGGCTCAATGGGCACTGGACCGGAAGTGAGCAAACAGGGTTTCCTAGATAGCTGCCAGGACAGCTGATGGTATGTGAAGTGCATGAGGCAGGTGGAGTTGTTTTGGCACTGGAAGAGCTGTGCTGCTGCTTCGGGCAGTTGCCATTCACCACCACACTACCTTCCCTAGGTGTCATAGCCACTTTCAGACATATGTGCTGCCAGAGCCCTTGGTTTCCATGGCAGCGGGAAATGGCTTGGGCCCTGAAATTGCCTTTGGCTGTGGTGTTTTGAGCGCCTTGAGTGAGGAGGTGCATGTTAGTTTTGTGTGGGTGCTCAAGCTGCTTGA